>NC_085043.1:1769411-2406211 GCF_963692335.1 Osmerus eperlanus
TTAATTTGAATCATGTGTGGTTATGTATAAAACAATTCTGGTGTCTTGAATTGGACAATAAAGTTAACGTTAGCTAGCTAACTTCAACTTTGCTGTCGAAATCATTTCAAGACACCGGAGTGGTTTTATACATAACCACATGTGATTCACATTAGCTACTTTTACCTATGGGCTACACTGATTGCCAAACAAACAACTGTTAACAACCAAGTTGAAGACAGAAATTACTGTTTGTGGGGAATACTGCTTTGGTCGCAGTCTTTTTGGTATTTTGGTGGTTGCGAAAATCTAGAAATCCTTCAAAATGTTGCTGGTTGATGGGGTGGAGGGAATTATGAAGAGTTGGATGGAGCAATGTGGTGGAGGGGTGGATGGAATCTGAATAATCAAATTCCCCAGTTTTCCTTGTTTCTTGCCTCTCTCAAACCATTCAAATAGCCTATCTTGTTGTGATCTAGTGACACGTAGGCCTACTCAATAGTATATTTTGGCCTGATGGGTCAAAATTCCATCCCTCTGAAATTGACAACTTTGAGGCATCGTCTATATAGGGCCACCTATGCTCTGGTCAGGCCCATCATGACTCAGAACTAGGAATGACATCACACCTGAATTAGCCCGAGTTGATCGCATTCCAGAATCTCAGTTGAACAGCAAGAGACAAGAGTTATGAGGATAACTGGGCTAGGGCAGAGCACATGCTTAAACGCCTGCTAGTACGACTCGACTGGGCTAGGGTAGTGATGTTACGCTCAAAGCCGTGCTCACAAAGCGGTATCGAACTTTTGAAGCAATGGGTACCGATACAAACGTGGCTTCAAATGGGCATTAAAACACATGATCACCCGTTGTAGCTTCAGACATCACACGAGCAGCTGACAGTGTCGTGCTACAGTCAAATAGGATCCAAGACAAACTGCGTTTTATTCAAATGCTTAAAAGACATCAGAAATCACTAATATTCATGGGTTATAGAGAGAAGACATATTTACGGACGCTATGGAATACATTCATTGACAGAACCAGAGATACAAATAGATTCCAAGAGATACATAGATTGACCAGTTCTGTAATCAACACCTTGCATTGTTTACACAAGCACATACATTTTTCTCTAGTTAAGAAAATGTTGCCAGCCTTCAAATGTGGCCATCCCTTTCCCGGTTGCAAAAGCATGTTCCAATACCGTAGCCCCTAGTCTACATTATCAATTAATAATGTATTCATTTAGCATATACTTCCTATGAAACAAAGAGAAAGGATTTTGATCACATAATCTTAGCTTGAACAACAGCACTCTTACCACTAGGCCATACTCAACCAAATTGTATTTGTGAATAATGCTGTCGGAACCTAAAAATATACGTTATGAATGTAAAATAGCAAAGAGTTACCGATCCATCCATCATATGCCGCTTTTCCGGGGGTCGCGTTGCGGGGGCAGCAACCTAAGCAGGGAGGCCCAGACTTCCTTCTCCCCGGCCACTTCCACCAACTCTTCCTGGGGGACCCCAAGGCGTTCCCAGGAGACATAGTCTCCGAGAGACATAGTCCCTCCAGCGTGTCCTGGGTCTTCCCCGGGGCCTCTTCCCAGTGGGACGTGCCCAGAACACCTCACCAGGGAGGCGTCCAGGAGGCATCCTTATCAGATGCCCGAGCCACCTCAACTGGCTCCTCTCGACGCGGAGGATCAGCGGTTCTACTCTGAGCCCCTCCCGGATGACCGAGCTTCTCACCCTATCTCTAAGGGAGAGCCCGGACACCCTGCGGAGAAAACTAATTTTGTCCGCTTGTATTCGCGATCTCGTTCTTTCGGTCACTACCCACAGTTCGTGACCATTCGGTTGCGAACCTCTCCAGTGAGAGCTGAAGGTCACGGCCCAGCAAAGAGTTACATTGTTAATAATACTACAAGATTTGTCATAACATATTTTTGACACGTAAACATCGAAACATTTGTCACATAAGCTTTATTTATCAAATCGTCAATGACGATTGTGAGGCTAATGTCTTGAGAATTTGACTTCACTCGAATATATAGCCTTGTGTGGAGAAGATTCCCCGGTAAATTGTACTACTACGGAACAGTACTAGACTACTGCTGTGTTCGTCTTGGTACTGTAGCGATTGCGTTGGTTGAATTGGATTTAACGTTCCGTTGTACGGTTTAAGCTGAAATTAATTATTTTCATGAACAGATTGACAACGTTTAGGCTGTGGCAATGAAGTTCAGGTTAGTAGTTAGATAGACTTTTAGACATGTTGCCGAACATGTTCTGTCACCGTTTGACTTCCTAAACAGCTGTGTAAGTTAGATGTTTTTGTCGTGTGTCTCGCGTAAGCTACAGCGTTGCAGTGAGCTACACTGGTTTGAAACCACAGGTAATGGTAATTTCACCAACAAATCGTTTACTAATGTCAGAATAAATCCTACAACGAAAATGTATATGTGAGGAATGTTTATTTTAACGATTGAAAACAGATAACGCTACATCATAGACCACTGTAGTATGTGTTGCCCGGGCAACACAGGCTAATGTCATGATGCTAATACTTCAGTGAAATAGTAGACTACTGTTTCCGAAAGTAGATGTACTTCCTTAATAATATCAGCTTATACTGTACATTACACATCACAATTGTGTGTCATATCACAAAGTAAAATGAGTAAATAGTTATCACCCTGGCCTCTTTGCTTGTGGCGTTTCTGCAGCTGCCTTGCAGTAAAGCTATAGTTAGCCTAGCTATCCCCCAAGTTAACAGATGCGAAACGAATGTTCTGCCAAAGGTAGTCACGCGTGTTTTCGTGACGTTAGTGACGTAAGTAACGTCAGTGACTGTGGCTAGCAAATTAGCCACCGTTAGCTTCACTTTTCGCCACAAAAACTTAATTTGAGCCTAAACCATGCAACGGAACGTAAATTCCAATAGAAGCAACTCAATCGCTACCAAGACGAAACTTTTGACACCTACTTTGTCTATGTAGGCCAAATATTAACTGAGTTTTAGGGGGGCAAAAAGAAATAAAAATAATAATAATAATAATATATATGTGAGAGAACAAAGGTTGTGCTCTCGCCGAAGGCTTGAGCACACCCAATAAGATTAATAAACTATTACATGAACAAATGCAATGAACCGCAACTAAATCCATGTTCTTTCTAAAAGTAATGGTTCGCAAATGATCTCAGATTTACTGTACTCGGGCGTTTTTTATGGTTTGTTTTTTTCCCCAAGTAGGCCTACGACTTGAGTCGTTTTTCCAAGTGCGTTCTTAGGTCAACATTTCAAAAGAAACTCTTGTCTATAAATCAACATTACACTTGTGTCTTGCCTCTCATCGGCCATCAAGTTACAGTGGAGATGTTTGGAGACAATTGAAGTACCACGCAGCGACACAAACAACAATGGAGGAGGAGAGAGATGCGCATTTTCGAGTTGGAAATACCATCACTATTTTGAGTATTTGTCAGCTAGAAGTCAGTCAGATGGAAATATCAAGGTTCATTGTACACATTAATTGTTGTTGTGTACATTACTGTTAAAAATGCACTTCTAATAAAGTGAGTGTTGGCAAAACCGGTTGTCATTTTTATGTTGAGGCGATGGTGGTGTTGTCGGAAGCTGCTGAATGTAACTAATAAAGTAACTTGTAATCTAACGTAGTTACTTTTAAAATCAAGTAATCTGCAAAGTAACTAAGTTACTTTTTAAAGGAGTAATCAGTAATCAGATTACTTTTTCAAAGTAACTGTGGCAACACTGCTCTCGGGTCCCATTAAACTAAACAACATGCACAACAAGGGTGAACAACAGGGGGGTATTCCAGGTAGCGGGTTTAACAAACTGTGAGCCTAACCCTGAACTCTGAGTTCATCTACTTTAAAATGAGAAACTGTGACTTTTCGGTTCCAGAAAAGCTGATTTGAATTTGTTAAGTCAACTTGGAGTACGTCCACTCTGAGTTAAGCGCAGACATGAGAACTATTAAAAGCCAACATAAGTGGAGCTCGGATACTAGGATCCACCGTGGCACCCGGCTACTGCTATTGTGTGCAGTACATAAAGTGTATCGGATTTTTGCTTAATGTGTGTAAAAGTTGTATTTTGTCTGCACACTTTGCCATGACATTATACGAACTACAGCAGTGACTTTAAAGAACTACAACTGCATTAATCTGTCTGACACGCCTCCGAGCGTGGTGCACTGTGGGAAGACGAGTGATGGCAAGCGATTCGCGTCGCTGCAGTGTGGACGCAGCGTAACCCTGAACTCTGATTTTAGTTCAGTAGTTGTGGGCAAATCACTGCCCACAACTGCTGAACAACGCCGACACACAGTGCTTGTCTTATCCACCACTCTCTCGCCTGTACTAGTGTAACTGAATGGCAAACTTGCAATCTTAAAAAGGCCGGCGGGTCCTCTCGTGGGTCGCCACCAGGGTTCTAAATTAACACCCGCCAACCTGCCAAATGCGGGTTAAAATTCATTTTGGCGGGTGTTAATAAAAACTCACTAGCCAGTTTGGCCGGTGATACATGAGGCATTACATGAATGATACATAAGGCTCTCTTCTCGGCATGGTTCTCGGTCATTTATCCCCCTGGCAGTACCTCCTAGTAGAAACGAAGAAAAGAAAATGTAATGCCAAATGGCTGGCTTGTGTTTGACAATGAAAATGTTGTCATGTTTTGTAAGGATTGCCGTAATGTAAATACAAAGTTTTTAATATAGGCTAGAGCAGTGTGCGAAATACGGGGGGGGTCCGGGGGGCTCGACCCCCCGATTAACCCATGAAAGCCTCAAAAGCAAAATTTGAAGGGGGTCTCAATTTTTTTCTAAATACATATTGTCACTAATGGTCACTAAAATGTTTTTAAGCTCACCATGTCTAGTATTCAGAAATCAAAACATTTATTCACCATTTTTTTTACCAAGCGGAGCCAGCAAGTCCTGTGCGCCAAACAGAAACGTTGAGAAGTCAATGGCTAGCAAGCGAAAGCTAACCAGAGTGTATCATTCACACACTTTGGGTTCACATCCAAAAAGGTGGCACTCAGAGATGAAGAGGCACCGAATGACAATGCTGTTGCAGCTAGCACAGTGGGCCCACTCACTACCAGAACAGAGGATCCTCTCCCACCCAGTGATTCCCCAGAAGAAACGAGGCCGAGTGCTACGAAGACGCAGCAGGTGCTGATGTAACGTTAGCTGCTACTGCTGCTAGCACAAGTGACTTGCCGGCTGGTTGGTCAACGAAGCAGGTGGGCGCATGGAAAGACCGCAACTGTCTCCGATAGGCTATACCTGGCATTTATTCAGTTAATTGCTCTTAATGTCATTGTCATGTCTGTATTGTAATGCACAACTTGCCTCCTTGTTATGAAACAACGTGCATCCAAACAACTTTAGCCAATGCAACCTCTTATGTCAGTGTTGCTTTACGAATACTAGCCTACCATATAGAATAATAGTAGAATACTAGAATAATAGCATATCGGATTATCAAAAATGGTTAAGTGTGTGCGTGTGTGTCTTGTCATGTAGGTTATAGACTGATTGTCTTGGCTTGCATCCATAAAATAGTTACTGTAATGTTATACCTACTGCCAGTAGCGGACTGACCATCGGTAGCGCCATGTTTATTTTACATATAGCTCCAAAAACAATTTTTCGCTCAAATCAGCCAAAAAGAATTGCGCGTCATGCGCGCTCGCATTAACTGTAGAACTCCCTACTAGCATTACATCAAACCCAGAATGTGCATGCATTAGCAGGGCACTTTGGTGGCGTATGCGGGGCCGGTTCTGGTGGGCCGGTCTGGATCAAAGTCCAAGGCCCATTTTTACTCCCAGTCCGTCCCTGCCTACTGCATATTGAGCAAATTTAGATCGGTATTGCGCAACAATCGAGAGATGGGGACCCCCCCAAATATTGACGGGTATTTCGCACACTGGGCTAGAGTATATTAGGTAGGTTTAATTAATGCCTGCTTAAGACAAAAACGTTACTGTAAATGCATGGGCAGGAGTCAATCTCATGACGCGAATGGACGTTTTAGCCATTTACAATAAACCGTGTCCTTACTTAGGCCGTGTTCACACTTGACGTCTTTTTTAAAGAAAAAAGCGCTGCCTTCAGCGCCTTTTGAGCGCCTTTTGATTGCTTTCAGCAGGAGAATTCTGTAACCTGAACGGGAATCATACATTCTAGCGATACATTATTATCCGTTATTTTCCGTTGGTTACTTATTGACAGAATGACAGCTAGAGCTAGAGTTAGCTACCATGGCGAATAAAATGCAATTACTGGCTTTAGTTTTGGTGTTTGACGAGCCATAGCCTGGTAACTAAGGTAGAAGGTTATTAGGGAAGGTACACACGTACCCTACTCTCCTCATCCTGATTGGTTAGCTATCAGAAAGGTGCTTGACGTCACCCAGCGCTTTTCTGAAAAGTTGAGAAAATTGAACTCAAAAAGGCGTCGGACACTGCGCTTTTTTAGACGTTTTTAAAAGGCGGCCGCCTTTTTCCTTTTCCCATAGGGTTGCATGTAAAAAAAGAAGTCAAGTGTGAACACGGCCTTAGTCACGTGTTGGTGATTTCACATAGCCTTGCATCATACTTCTGTGCTTCATTTTACTTAATTTTATGTGTTTTTTATGCCAACAATGTTAATAAAATGATCAAATGCATTCAGTGACACACATAATTGTTTTTATTTTCACCGGAAAGAATTTGGCTAGTGGAAATTCTGATTGGCTGGTGATCAAGAAATTTAATTTAGAATCCTGGTCGCCACCACTCGCTATACTCGTCCTTAGTGCTGCTAGCTAGCCTATCTCTGACTCACGGTGGCGCCAATCAGAGCTTCAGAGCTACAGATTAGATGTCCCTAAAGAACACGAGTATCAGTAGTTCCGCATTACATTATTTAACTTGCAAGCAAGTTTTATTTATTTGTATACCGTGTATTCTACGTGTAATTTCATGCACCGAACCGTGATGCCCGTACCGTACGGTTCGGTACGAATACATGTACCGTTCCACCCCTACAACTGTAGCGCCGGCTAGCTGCACGAATTGGAGAGGAATATTGCTCGCCGCACATTTGTCTTGTAAGACAGGTTAGATCGCCATCTAACTGGACAACATTCACACTCAGGGTGAACATTTCATTTATCCAAGCTACAGACCATCACATTACACATATCAAAACAGAACGAACACAACAACAAAACTCCAAACATTGCTTATCTAACTAAGCTTAAACCTTTAACTCTGTAGCTTTTCAGCTTGCCGCAGGGCATTCTGGGTAACAGGAGCGTTGCCGCTACACAACTATCTAATCAACTTTCCTTCGTCCTACTCTGGAGTCTTTACATTTATTCATTTAGCTGACGCTTTTATCCAAAGCGACTTCCAAGAGACAGCTTTACTAAAAGTGCATTGGTCACTGATCATAAACGAGATAGCCCCAGAAAGGCTTTTGCAGGCTTTTGTAGTCTTTGATATTGACTGGTGCATGCTGGGATTGCATGACGTCAACTACCTGAGCTCAGTTCACAATTCAAGGTTCCTATGTCTAAACCAAAGAAGTTATTAAGAAGTTATTTGTCCGTGGGATGAAAGTAAAAATCTGCAAAATAACTGTTAAAATAGCTAAGTGAAATTATGTGTTTTAACAGAACATTTTGGTGAAAATGTTATTAATATTTGTAAAAAAAAAGAAGAAATGTTTTGTATGTATTGTTGTGTATTTTTAAGTAACAATATTTTGCTATACTTTTAATGTAAATATATAAATTTTAATTTTGCCATTGTCTTTCTATCTGTCTTTCATGTCATTCAGAAATACAGAAAAAAACACGTATAATTTACAGAAAAAGTACTGTAATTTAATCTTTTGATTAACCCTTGTGTTATCTTCGGGTCATTCTGACCCATCAGTCATTGTGACCCACCGTCGTATTGCGACAAATTTACCGCATACAAAGACAAAGTGAAGCATTTTCTTTTAACACCTAGGCTGTCTCAGACCCCCCACATTGCAAAGGTTAAAAGAAAATTATTTTAATTTGTTTTTGTATTGGGTAAAATTGGGTAAACACAACGATGGTTCGTTATGAACCTTTGGGTCATGTGACCCGAAGGCAGCACGAGGGTTAAATTATACGGTTGGTGTTCCTGTAGATGGGATATCATACGTATTGCCTCCTCCTGCAACCACTCTTAAACACGTCTTACAAGTTGTATTTCCTTCATCCGTGGCCATCTTAATGTTGTTGGTACCCGAAAAATTCCCATACTGCAGGGAAAGGTTCCAGGGGTGCACCTCCTTCGGCTATTCTATACACCTGGTGGTGACTGACTGCATGCTCACACAAACCGGAGGGTTACTTTCTCCGCTGAGTAAAACTTGAGGGATTCCTGCACTTTCCGTCTTTGACGAGACATAAAAAAAAAACTGCTCATACCACAACAACGGTATGTCAGAAAATTAGAGAGGTATTGAAATTGTGACTTTTTCAAACCGCGGTATACCTTGAAACCGGACTATGCCTAGTCTCCTGGCAATGCAGTTACCCTTACAACCATGAACGGTAATCCCCCCCCATTTTTTTTTTTACTAATGAAGAGGTCTAACCTAGAAGTGCTAGTAGTGTAGCCTATTAGTTTGGAACTTCTAAGCTAGAAGCTACGATCTCTGCTTGCTGTCCAGTTTATCCTGTTCTCAAATGTTTGATCCCTGAACAATAAATTGGACTGTGGCTTGTGTGTTTACATCAACATGAATTGGCACTCAACACAAAATGGGGCTTAAACTCCATGCTACTTTCTAATTAGGCTACTGCTCATCGCTGGTGGAGTTTATGTGTTCACACTTGTAGTTCGGTTCTCTTAGATCTCTTGGTCCGGTCCATAAAATGTAATTATAGCATAGAGCAGGGGTCCCCAAACTATGGCCCGTCCACGCATTTGGACCGGCCGTCTGAACAATGCCAGAGACTGTATTATAATTATTTATATTTTTTTCACACTGATTAATATGCATAAGTAAGTAAATGTTTTGATTTAAATAGCAATTCATATGAAAAAGGTTATTACGATAGTAATAATGCTGTTTTAATAGGCTATATATCCCATGATATGTACGGATGTACGGTGCATAACAAAATAATAAACTAATCTAGCATAATAAATACATTTAAAATCATAATACAATCTCCACAATAATACTGGTAGTCACTCCGGACCATGTCATTTTCTTTTACAGACCGACCCGGCCCCACATTAAAGAAAGGAAAAATTATCTGGCCCTCGCAGAAAAAAGTTTGGGAACCCCTGGCCTAGAGTCTTGGTTCGCTAACAGAGCAATAGCATCAAAGTTTGTTTTCCTCGAGCCAAACTTGCCAAGTTTGAACACACGCTTAGATGCAGACTATTTTATTTACCACTAATCCGCTCCCACCTCGGCTAGGCTACTAAAACCACATCTCTTTATGCTATTCCCCGCAAACAGTAAGCTAATTTGAGTAAGCTAGAGCTACACCGTTGAAAGGAAATTTTGAGACCAAATGCATTGATTCACGACACGATCGATCATTAGGGGGGATGGTATCGCATCTTTGAAAGATGCATCCACGGGTTACCACCTCAACAAAAAAGTCCTGTGCACAATGCAGTAGGCTACTAAGATTAGCCTACCGTATTTCTTCGAATAAACGCTGCAGCGTTTATTACACAATGATCATTTTTGGTGTGGCGTTTATTCGAGGGCGGCGTTTAATTAGTAAGAGAGATTTTGAGAATTGCTGCTGTAGTGTGACCATAGACAAACAAAGAATAGACAAGGAGGTCAAACACAAAGCCTAGTATAAAATTGAAGCCGCGCGTGTCTACTGTGTAGAAATCTGAAGCAGCATGCCGAAATGTTCTTACACTTTAGCTTTCAAACAGAAATCTGTGCAGAAAGCACTCACCTGTAGCAACAGATCTGTAGCACGCGAACTTGGGGTTGATGAAAGGCGAATTCGAGGGGCGAAGTCAGCTACCTCGCTATATTGTAGGCTACACTTGTGATTTACTTGTGTAATAAATACTGTGTTTTAATTTAACCAATTAAATAACCGTTTTTAGATTTTTTGGGTGCGGCGTTCAATCGAGGGCGTTCATTACACAATGTACATTTTTGGTGCGCCGTTTATTCGAGGGCGCCGTTTAATCTGAGAAATACGGTAGGTTTGTTACGGTGTGGTACAGAGTGGACCCAAACGCAGCACAGATACAATTAGGTGATTTATTGGGTGTAGTCCTGAGTTGTGGTCTTGTTTGGTGAATCAGCGGGTCGGCAGTCAGGGACTGGGTTCACGGATGATGATCCTGGGCACAAAGAAAACAGGTTTACAGAAGGCAAGTGAATCAAGCAATGCTTGAGGGTCAAAAGCGCATACTACCACAGTAGCTGTGACAACGATCTGACGAGGAGTGGTTGGAAAGCCGGGTTGAAGTATGCAGGATGATGAAGTAATGGGCGGCAGGTGTGTAGGGTCTAGGCAGGATGATACCAGCAGAACCAGCAGGGGGTGTAAAAGGGACAGGGACCAGGCCGTGGCCGTAACAAGGTTAAGATAAATATTGAAGTCACTCATTGTTGCAATTACATGTTAGCTTGTTAAAGTATTTCAAAATTGTAAACGTAGGCTTTGACTGTGTCCCTGTTGTTATGGTTACTTATTTCAGACACTTTGTACAGGCTCATACAATGGAGCCATCGCAATCATTTATTTCTGTGGCTAGATAGTTAGTGTAGGTGGTTAAATATTGTGTATTAACATGAATCAAATTATGTCAATACCAATTGAATTACAGTTATTTCACTCTATGGGTTAAATCAGAGCAAGAATGGTCAAAGTAAGGTTAAATGAAATAAACATTTAATAACATTGCAAATGATTGAAATCTATTACAAGGCAAACATGTTACAAAATGAAGGTTTGTACATTTTATTTTTGGTTCACTCCTACAACTGTAAAATATTTGACTGATAGAATACAGCCACAAGGTTGGATGCTGTGTCTGTGCATAAATCACCCATATTCATTCCGTCAGTTTATTTCAATATTAATTTCAAGCTTCAATTAAAACTTACTGTGTGCTCCGCCCATTTCCGATTTAAGACCCGGCCATTCCAAGTTTGGATATACAGATAATGTAGTTGGTGATACAGATAATGGTGTACTCGCTCATCCCTACTTTTATTTTTTTTTCTCAGAATGGAACCACAGCGCTGATGGTAGCCTCCTTCAGTGCCCACTATGATTGTGCCAGGGAGCTGATCATGCAGGGAGCAGACATCAACCTGCAGAGAAAGGTGTGGTAAACAAACTATGTATTCAAATCACAACATTTAATTTAGATCTTTCCATATCCAACTCACATTTTATATCCAAGGTCGTGTGTGTTTCTACAGACAGGCTCCACTGCTCTCTTCTTTGCTTCTCAGCAAGGACACAATGAAATTGTGAAGCTTCTTTTTGAGTTTGGTGCCTCTACTGAATTACAGACTAAGGTATGCTTTGTCTAACTCAGAGTTAACATCAAACACAGTGTTTTTGCAGAAAATGCTACATTAATGACATCCCACTTCAAAAAGCTGCATTTCATTTACAACATGTAAATATGATGATAAAACATAGTGAAATAGTGAACATTAATTTGTGTAACAAACTGAAGTTTGCACTAGTGAACTAGGTGTCATTAAATTGTAGCTTTTTGGGGGCTAGTCTGCATTATCTAAATGAAAGTATAACTTTTCACAATCTATCCAAACTGTCAATATTGCTAGCAATACTGTACATTGCTTGCTGGCACAGCTTGCTGCTAGTACAACTTTGGCCTAGCAACCACTATTGGCCGATTGGCAAAATGTATATGGCAAAAATTATGCATTTCTTTTTGTATGTGTTTTATCTTGTATTTGTCTGTCTTTTGCTATGTTTTGTATTGTGCTATGGACCGTTTTTTGTGTGTCCGGAATAAATAAATAATAATAATAATAATAAATATAGCTGCAGGCAGCAATGGCGGGTTCCTCCTCAGCATTGCAAACCATTACAAAATTGACATGACACAGACATGTATTTCATACATGTACACAACATTTCAAGACAATTGGATCAATGGCTGATTTGAAGTCATTTTTTGAAATTCTTCACAAATTGTCACTGTAGAGAAATATCCATGCTGCCGACATTATGGGTTCTTGAGACTTATTTGTTCCCCATTGGCAATAAGGCATGCGTACCAACTTTTAGACATGTTGGACTGACAGGGTTAAAATGCCACCCTTTTGAAAGTGACAACTTTGAAGCGTGTTGTGTCAGGCCACCTGTGCTCTGGTCAGGCCCATCATGCAGAGATCCATTCTTTAAAAGCTTTGATTACAACAATAACTTTATGAAAGTGAGGATACACTTCACTAAAGGAAGTGTGTAGGTTATGTACTACTACTGCTTGCTCTGCCCACACACTTTCCCCATCCATGCGGTTTCCCTCTATCCCAGCGCAGGTCATGCCAAGGCATAAATGCGGCAGCCGTATGAGTATTAGAAGTAGCCCAAAAAACATACCATACACAGTCACACTGTTTTCAAAACTGAAACTGGTTACAAGACTATGGCTATTAGAACTCTACCTGAATTGAGCTCTCTCTAGAGTCTCAGTCAAACAACTGTCAAGAGTCATGTAGGGAACTGGACCAAGGTATAGCTAATGTCCAGCTGTTAGCAAGTGTACCTTGTGATGGTACAGCAGCTTAACAATACTTTGTCATGGTCAGACTCTCTGATCCCATTAAACTACACAAAATGCACAATCAGGGTGACCAACAGTATTATCTTAAGTAAAAAACAATAACATTACACACATTTAAGTGAACGAACACAACAACTGAAATCCCTTGCACAGCTGTTGTAACCAAACTATTTTCCACAGCTATTTGCGTTTTTGGTGTGCACTGCATGCTGGGTACCCAAGGGCGCTGACGCTACAATATTTATTATCTAGCTGTCTTCCGGCTGTGTAATATGACGAGATGCTAGCGATGCAAACATGAAAGCTTGTCTCGGGGGGTCATGCATGTGATCTCACTACAAGCTTTTGATTACACGTGAGGACTGTTAGCAAAGTATTTCTATTCGTGTTTTGTTAGTGATTGAATGGTAATGTCAGCTAGCTAAAAACAATGTTAGTTAGCTTGGCTAAAATGGTTTTCATAAAAACAGATATCAACAAATCAGATCTATCTAACTTTATTCAGAAGGGGGGGGGGGGGGTGGGAACATATAAACTAGAGGTGAAATGGTAGGCATTGTTCTGCCTTGAAGCTGCGTGCGCATCCTCATTGTTTGTAACCACCAACCCATCTATATGTAAAGATAACATCCAAGGTAGCAATTTCGCCAAATTTGACTGCAGATTTTTTACACCATATGTACTTCGTTATGGTTTTTGAGTCAAACAACTTGCTAAATGATTAAATGTCTGTTAAATGTCAAATCCAACTTTAAATGTATAAAAGAGAGAATTAAACCTAGAGGTTGAAAAGGCTACGTTTGTCTAAACTGACATGCACAAACTCAGAGCACTGAGTTTCAACATCCATGTACACATTTTGTCTCTATTTTTTACTCTACTCTTTAACGCATGACTATGTTTAACTTAATGTCAGCACCTCTCTGTCATCAATTGTCTCTGGAGTGGGGGATGGGGGCTTCTTATCCAACAAATTACATCCCTGAACTTTTAAAACATATCAATGGCCTACTACAATTGTAAACATCCTTTGGCCTTCCCATGCTGGGAAGAAAACTACAGTTTTTCTTTGATTAAACGTTGACCTTGAATAAACGCTGCACCAAAAATGAACATTGTGTAATAAATGGCACCTTCGATTAAACGCCTCCCCCAAAAAATCAGAAAACGGTTATTTAATTGGTTAAATTAAAACACAGTATTTATTACACAAGTAATTTACAAGTGTAGCATACTATTATCCCATGAAACACTGGCAGGCACAAGTGTCTTTCTTGCTACAGATTTATTTGAAGCTTTTTCTCCAAATCCACCGTTAAAACTAAACTCACGCTGTAATGAGAAAATAAAGACCACATTAGCTTAATATGAACATGCAATGACATGCGCAGCATGTAAATAACATTCACCAAAGTCAAATACAGACACAAAACAACATACTTTGTTGGCTGCATGCTGTAGCCTACACAAGGGAATAGAGGTTTCCTTAGATTGCTAACAACCTCTATAACAACCTTAAACTTATCACTTACAGTGAATGTGCATAAAGCTCCAGGACCTGACAACATCCCTGGCTGTGTTCTCAAGGCCTGTGCTCCTGAACTGGCAGAGGTGTTCACTGACATCTTTAACCTCTCCCTGTCGCAGTCTGTCGTCCCCAATAGGTTCAAGGGGGCCACCATCATCCCAGTCTCTAAGAAACCATCAGTGAGCTGTCTCAATGATTACCGCCCTGTTGCCCTGTTGTGATGAAATGCTTTGAGACTTTAGTCAAAGACCACATTACATCCTGCCTGTCACCTGCATTAGACCCACTCCAGTTTGCATATAGGCCGAACAGGTCTACAGATGATGTTGTAGCTTTGGCCTTGAACACTGCTCTCTTTCACTTGGATCAGAACAACATATACGTGCGGATGCTCTTCATCGACTTCAGCTCCGTTTTCAACACCATAGTACCATCCAGGCTCATCATAAAACTACAGGACCGAACATCAGTCCTTCCATGTGCAGCTGGACAGGACACAGGCAGTACGGTTAGGTAACATCACCCCACCAGTCTAACACTCAGCACTGGTGCCCCACAGAGTTGTGTGTTAAGCCCACTGTTGTACTCTCTGTTCACCTATGGTTGTGCAGCCACAAAAAGGTCCAACACTATCATTATGTTTGCTGATGACACCACCATTATCGGCTGCATCAAGAATGGTGATGAGTCTGCCTACAGAGCAGAGTTGACAACAATGACATCCTGGTGTCAGCATAACAGCCTGTTGCTTAATGTAGCAAAAACCAAGGAGTTGATAGTGGACTACTGGCGGCTGCAGGGAGAACATGCACCCATTCACATCGCGGGCACAGCTGTGGAGAGTCAAAAGTTTCAGATTTTTTGGTATCAACATCAGTGAGGATCTGAGCTGGACACCATATTGGTGTGGTTACAAGGACAGCGAAACAGAGGCTCTTTTTTCAGCGGCGACTGTGGAAATTTGGCATGGACTGCACTATACTGACCAATTTTTACCGGTGCACCATTGAGAGCATACTGACTGGTGGCATTACAACATGGTTTGGCAACAGCACTGCCCAGGACAGGAAGACACTACAAAGAGTGGTCAAATCTGCACAGCGTATTACAAGGACTGCATTACCATCCATTCAGGACCTTTACAGCCAGCGGTGCAGGAGAAAGGCCAAGAGGATCATTTCTGACCCTAGTCATCCCTGCCACAGTCTTTTCTCCCTCCTGCCTTCTGGAAGGCGATACAAGAGTATAAGGTCCTGTACCAGCAGATACAGGGATAGTTTTCTCACACATGCCATCAGGATGCTGAACTGTCCTTGAAATATCTTTTTGCACTACAATTTTTCTTATTTTTTCTACCCTTTTTCTCCATTCTTTAGTATTTAATTTTTTTATTCTGCAAGTTGAACGGACATTGAGCACAAAGAATTTCATTACTTATAAATGCTGTTTATGAGTATATGATAATAAACTTGAACTTGAAACTTTTATCAGAGCTTTAAATTGTCTGTGCTTCGCTTGCTGTTGTCGACTCTCTCACTCATGAGCGTCCCAAAAGGCCTTCAAAATAAAGTCACGTAATAATTCTGAATACAATTATATAATTCTAAATTAAGACATTGCTTGAAAAAAAATTATACATTATTATAATGCAATTGCGACAATTGCATTCAGGCCTATAGATAGTTATACATATTGTATACAATATGGCGAGGTAGCTGACTTAACCATTCCTGAATGTGCTTTTCATCAACACCAAGTTTGCGTGCTATAGATCTGTTGCTGGTGGTGAGTGCTTTCTGCACAGGTTTCTGTTTGAAAGCTGTAAGAATGTTACGGCATGCTGCGTCAGATTTGTACACAAAGTAGAGACACGCGCGGCATACATTTTACACTGGGCTTTTGTTTGACTTCCTTGTCTATTCTGTATTTGTCTATGGCTGCACTGCAGCTACAATTCACTGAATCTCTCTTACCAATTAAACGTTGCCCTTGAATGAACGCCACCCTCGAATAAACGCTGCACCACTAACTGCTCTATTAAAAGGGTTCACTATGAAGCAAACCATTCTAACAAAATAATAACAACATTTACAATGATTTCAACAAGAAGTCTCTCTGACTTGACAACTCTCTAAACAAGCAACTTTCCAAAGCAAAAAGCAATCTCTGACCAGTGTGGTAATTTTATGTTGACAACTAAACCGCTGATTGGAAGTGCGCAGCTGATTGCCAATCACGAGATAGGGAGACTGATAGCCAACCGCCAACAAACGCTGACTAGACCATACCTGCATGCAGCGAATAGAAAGAAAGAAGGGAGAAAAGAAAAAACACACAACCACAACTATACAGACTGAATTAGGACATTTTAAACATGGGTCCGTAACAAAGACATTGTTAAAAATGCTCATTCACATTCATTTTTCTCAATTAATCTTATCACTTAAACACACTGGTTTAGCATTTTTTCCCACAAGGAAGTCTAACCTCAACAGTGGATCCTTGGTCCCTGGATCTCTTGCTGGAACATGGCATCTAAAAAACACATAGAAAAACCATCAAAAACTATGAAATGTAACATACCACACTACTGCTTAACAATTTCATAGTCTTACATTATCATAACTTCATACTCAACAGTTCTAGTATACAGACCTTTAAGAAAATATTGAAATGGTTAGGATTCTCAAAACACCAATCTCTGTACTTAAAAAAAATATTTAGACATCCATTATTTACCTTTATTCAATTTACACTGTCTACATTCAAATTTAAGTCTGTAAAATGTAAACAGAGAAACGGACTCGACTATAAATACAAATTAAGACCAATTGAGAACAATTTATCTTGCAAATGGTTTTTACTTTAAATTCATGTTTCACCAAAAGAATCATCACAGTTTAACACAAATAACCAAACCTTACTGTTAAAATACTGCCAAGCCACTGACTCACATTAGAAAATTAAAACAAATAAACATAGCCTAGAAGATGTACCTGTAGGTCAATTACATAATCAAGAGCATGGAGTAGGAATGGATGGATGACAAAATACCCCGCCGAGCCCAATCCATTAAATATTTCCTACCCATAAGTTAATTTCCTGAAATGCAATAATTCACCAACATTTTGACAATTTCATGCTCCAAACTTTGTGGGAACAGTTTGGAGATGGCCCCTTCCTGTTCTAACATGACTGTGCAACAGTGCACAAAGCAAGGCCCATAAACACATGGATGAGCGAGATTGGTGTGGACGAACTTGAGTGGCCTGCACACAGTCCTGACCTCAACCCAATACAACACCTTTGGGATGAATTAGAGCAGGGACTGCGAGCCAAACCTTCTTGTTCCACATCAATGTTGGACCTCACAAATGCACTTCTGGAAGAATGGTAAAACATTTCCATAAACCTCTTAAACCTTGTGGAAAGCCTTCCTAGACGAGTTGAAACTATTACAAAGGGTGGTCCGACATCATATCCTATGGTTTAAGAATGAGATGTCACTCACGTTCATGAGCGTGTAAAGGCAACCGAGCGAATAC
Organism: Osmerus eperlanus; assembly: GCF_963692335.1. Classification (NCBI taxonomy): domain Eukaryota; kingdom Metazoa; phylum Chordata; class Actinopteri; order Osmeriformes; family Osmeridae; genus Osmerus; species Osmerus eperlanus. The sequence continues at coordinate 1,787,301 of NC_085043.1, forward strand.
TTTGGCAATTTAGTGTATAAAATTGATACAAATATAAAATGTTATCAAGAGATAGGAAATCGTGCAGCATGGTACAAAATGCCGATTACAAACGTATTGTAGGTCTATAGGCTTTCAATGGAACTCCTAAACGATCAAACCATGAACCCAAACAAAGCTAGCAAGCAAAACAACCATGGTACCATTGCTACTTGCTTATGCTAGGTAGCTCTAACTGTGCAGCAAACTAGGCTACCTAGCTACAGTTTCAAAAAGAATAACTTACAATGTGAAGACCGTCAGAAAAACTTGGAACGAACAAACAAAATTACATCAACAATGACATGTAGCTAAAGATAGAATAACCCAACCGTAGGTAGGTACAGTACATAAATTTGAAACGCCGTCCACAAAAGCAAAAACTAGCCTTAAGGGTTATAGCTTGCTCGGCATTTATCTGACCTCCTTGTCTATTTGTTTGTGTATGGCCGCACTGCAACTACAATTCACTGAATCTGTCTTACTAATTAAACGTTGCCTTCGAATAAAAGCCGCACCACAAATGATCATTGTGTAATACACGCTGCAGTGTTTAATCGAAAGACACATTTGGAACTCACCGTACTAATTTAAATTACATCAACAATGACATGTAAAAATAGAACAACCCAACCGCATAGTCACGCACAGTATACAAATTTCAAACGCGTCTCACAGAAGCAAGTATAATGTTAAAGATTTTACGACTTGCTAGCCTGTAATACTGTCTGTACAAAGAGATATTCTTAGCTCAGGTAGCCTACAGTAGATAGATTAGCTGCTATCCTGTTTACGACAGTATAAAAGTCTTCAAGTTATCATACGAATACAAACGCTAAAATACATGTTTTGTACTGCCATTGTAGGATCTTATTACTCACTGTCAAATGTAACAATGAAAATCTCTGAGGGCTGCAGGAGTTCTCCAACGATAAAATAAAATGGTCGTCTTCTTGTGCGTGTACCAAGCTCGCGCGTGTGTCAAGGGGCTCTGGCCCCTTGTGTGTGAGAATGTGGAGCACGCGCGCACAGGAGCAAAGGGAGAGAGGATTTGGGGAAACAGCCCTAGAAATTAGCCAAGCATGCATGTTTCAAATATTCACTAAAAATCGAGTTTTCATGTTACAGTCAACTTTTTCTCAGATTTGTGTACTCAACATTCTCAAGAGTCTTCATATGAACTAGTGATTGAATCAGAGTATAGTTTTTTGGCCGGCGGATGTGTAAAGCATTATTTTAGCATTAGCAATAAATTCAATTTGCTTTATATCAATCATTTTTAGAGGTATGAAGTTGCCTTTGCACATGGTAACATGTTGTAGTGTCTTCCACGTGACATACCAAGTTTGGTGTTGATATCTCAAAGATTTGCTGAGATTTGACCAAACGTCCTGTTTGGTTGCTTTGTTGCAGATTTTGATTGGCTCTACCGGACAAACGGTTTTGAAAATCAGAAATCCCTACGATAACTTTTGTGAGGCTCAGTCTGGATATCATCTATGGAAATTTTGAAGAAAATTAGACCATAAATGTAGGAGGAGTAGGGAAAAAACGTGTTTCCTTAATCTTTATTGTACAGAAAAATCCAATATGGCGGCCGTTATAGCTTCTTGAGGCTTTTTTATTCCTCATGAGAAATAAGGCATATGTAATGAATTTCAGAATTTTGGGACTTATGGCCTGCAAATGGCATCAATTTGAAAATTGACATATTGGGGCGTGGCCTGTAGCGCCACCTATTGTCTCACATGGCCCATGTTTGGTATGGTAGTTACTAATGGTCTGCAGTTTCAACATGCCAAATTTCACAACTTTTTACGGTACTGGTCTAGGGGCTGCCATTGACTCCCATGGGTAAAAAATAATAATACCACCAATAACAATAGGGTTCTCCTACCGGAGGAACCCTAAATATAGCTGCAAGCAGTAATGAGGTGGCCAAGCAGTCAAATGACCCAGAAAACATTTTAGACATCCTCAGAAGAGGATTATGAGTACATGCAACAAGTTTGTTGTGAATCCATCAAAGATTTGCTGAGATACGACCCAACTTCCTGTTTGCCGGCTTAACTGCACATTTTGATTGGCTGTACTGGGCAAACGGTTTAGACAATCAAAAAACCATGTGATATGTTTTGTGAGGCTTGGTCTGAAGATAATCTGTGCCAAATTTGGTGAAGATTGGACACACTTTGTAGGAGGAGTAGAGAAAAAACTTTTTTTCAGTAATTAAAAATGGCGGCCGCATCAATTCGGCTGTTATCAAGTTATCATGTGTCACACACGGGATGTCTCAAGATGTCATGAGACAAAGGAATCACTTAATAAAAGCAAACAAATCAACAGTTATTGGCCAAAACACATTTTTGCTTCCCGCGGCCACTCTCAGTAGTCACATGACAACAAATTGTTTGGACATCCTCAGAAGAGGGTTCTGAGTCATCATACCAAGTTTGGTGTTGATTTCTCAAGGATTTGCTGAGATATGACCCAACTTCCTGTTTGGTGTCTTTGCTGCCGAATTTGATTGGCTGTACCGGACAAACGGTTTTGAAAATCAAAAATCCTGTCAAAATTTTTAGCGAGGGTTGCTGTGACGATGATGTGTGCCAATTCTGGAGAAGATTTGACAAAAATTGGAGGAGAAGCGAAAAAACGTTTTTTCTTAAAATTCTAAATGGCAGAAAATCTATATAACCGGAAATAGGAAATAACACATAGGGTGTGTTGAACTCGTCTTGATCCAGGGAATCCAACGGTACCTCATTTTTGAAAATCGGTCATACGGTTCAAAAGTTACGTGTGTAAACATAAGTCCAACTTTGACCCGTTGGTGGCGCTAGAGTGCTCGAATGGGAGACACAAACCTTGGTGAAAATAAAGAGGGGACTGTCCTTAAAAAGTGTGCCAAATTTCACAACTTTTTACCATACGGTTCTAGGGGCTGCCATAGACTCCAATGGGAGAGAAAGATTAACTAGAGAGGGTACAATTTCTGTCCGTCCCCTTAAGTTTTTCCATTCTAGTGATATTTTCAAGCATTTAGCCTACTCATATTGCATAATTCATTAAGAACCCCCTTTGAAACAAGCGAACCCCCTTTGAAACAAGCTACTGTAACAACGTTGTCACTGGCAGTATTTCAGATGGAATCACGATTCAAACAGTACCGTCTGCTAACTGAAAATATGCCCCCCAAAACGTAAATAAGTTTGACTTTAATTTAGGGGAAAATGGCTAATTCAAAAGAAGTTTTCTAGAGGCAAGCTAGCTGCTGTTGCTAGCCACACTTCACTGATTCAGTCAGGTGGCTGAGCGGTTAGAGAATCGGGCTAGTAATCAGAAGGTCACTGGTTCGATTCCCGTCCGTGCCAAATTACGTTGTGTCCTTGGGCAAGGCACTTCACCCTACTTTCCTCGGGGGGAATGTCCCTGTACTTACTGTAAGTCGCTCTGGATAAGAGCGTCTGCTAAATGACTAAATGTAAAGCGCCGGAAATTAGAATGTTTCTTTTAACATAAAGTTGTCTGAGGCTAACGACCCCAGGGGCCCTGCCACCGCAGAGCTTTTCAACCACCTCGGCGAGCAATGAAACATAAAATCGAATACATTCCATGCAATCGCTACCAAGACGAACCTTTTGACACCGACATTGTCTATGTAGTCCAAATATTGAGGGATCCTTAGGGGTGGGAAAATAAATAATAAATAATAATATATATGAGAGAGAACAAAGGTTATGCCCTTGCCGAAGTCAAAGCACACCAAATTATTATTATTTACTAATAATTACCAAAAATCGCATTCTGTCTCTCTGTTTTAAGCTAATCAAATGGCCGTCAAGAACTTCCCGGAACTATTTGAGGTTACGTAAACCACGTGACGATCAAGCATTTTGGACTGCCATTGACGCAACTCTCTATTTAGAAGTCCCCCACTCCAGTCCAGATACATTGACTATAAATAGACCATAAACATGGACTCCCTATCTCTGTCATACATTAAAACAGGGCTTGAAATTAACTATTTTACTTGGTGGCACTTGTGTTCCCAACTTTAAAAAGCAAAAATGTAGGAGCACCCACAAAATATTAAGGAGCACCACAACAAAAAAATTATGTTTATAGATTTATTTTGCGTGCTAGTTCCCTGTCACGTGACTACGGAGCACAGTGACAATAAGTAACTGGCGGCTAACACTAACCAATCTAAAATCTGCAGAACGTAAAGAAAGTAAATTTCAAATGATGTTGAATTCAAGGCTCTCAAATCTCACGCATTCGCAGAGAGACTCACGCATTTCAACCATTTTGCATGCTTTCACGCAACACCTTGGATTTCTTATGCTGAGAAGTAAGGGATAACTTGTCCCGCTATCTTAGCGATTAGCGCTTTGTAAAGAAATTAAAACAGGTCGCACCTGTATCGGGGTTTGCTCGTTTATTTATAATTAAGTATGTAGTTCTTAGGGGCACCACCTCTTATTTGTTAAAGGGACAGAGGAAACCTTATTGAATAATATGAATAATAGCCTTCGTAATAATCAGTCTAATCTTAAGTAGTGAATTCTATGAAAGTAAAGCAGATCAGATAACGTGAGTGATACGCGAATATTATACACAATGATTTATTTAGGAAAATGTAATTATAATGAACAAATACCAGATAAGTTATGGGTTAGTCAGAGTAGTACAGTGGCTGGATGCAAATGAGGGTGAGCAACACAATGGCTGTGTAGAGCGCGTGTGAAGGGGGGAGGGAGAGAGAGAGTGGGAGAGGGGTAGAGAGGGACAGGTAGGCCTTTCTGGTAACAATGGACGAGCAAGGGCAACTGACTTAACGAGGGTTAAGTTAATTCATTTGTAAAATACAAATCAAACATCAACAATTTAATCACAACATGCCAATATGTCACAAGTAAGAAATATTGCAAATCGCAGTTACTTTTGTTGGTTTGAAGAAGGAGTCAAAGGTTTGTTATGTCCAATGAATAGAAAGCGGAATCTCTCGTCAAAGTTCCGGGCGCTCAGTGAATGTGCCAATTGAGAGGAATAGGTTAGAGAGTGACGCGTTCACCTCAGTTTAATCCTACGAACAAGCGGGGGTGATTGTACGTTTGGGGGTTTTATACTCCAAAGAACAAGGGGGGGGGGGGGTCCCCGTGAAGGTGACCTCTTTCATTGGTCAGTTTCCCCCCACCTGGGCGTCGTCCTGAGATCTGCCTAGGTGTGAAGTGGCTGTGGCTTTTGAGTTCCGTTATTTCAACTGTCCATGGAATGCTTAAACTTCAGAATATAACAATACAACATTCATAAATGGTTTTGTTAGTATGGTACAATCATTTTGATATCAAGATTGGCTGACTTAACTATACTTGAAGGGAAGTTATAATCAAGCCTCAATTAAACAACGTTCTAAGTAAATGAGAAAAACACACATTATAACACATCAACTACTGTCAATGAAATAGTGTCCATGAGCCATGTAGTCCTTGAGAATATGTTTGTAAATCCACATAAGAAAGTTCTTCCTTATAAATCCTTTGTCTGATACTGTGGGCCGTGTGGCCTCTGTTTCTGACCCCATGCTGGGTCAGAAGCTTTGAAGCTGCTCCTCTGGGAGAAGGACAAAGGGGGAAGACCCTCTCCTTGTCGGGGGTAGGAGAAGGTGTGATGGTACCGTGCTTTGTCTGTGGACTGTGCTACACACCATAATTGTTTTTTGCACTTGCACAAATGCTCCGAAATATATTTTGAGGTCGCACAGACACAATTTTGGGAGCATATGTGACCAAAATTGTCACAATTTCAAGCCCTGTAATAGTAACACCATTAGCTACATTCCAGAGTAAGGAACATGTTTGGGATAACTCATCAGATCTGAACAATGTGTTCATTGGGTTTTCCTAGTACAACATCACAACACACGAGCCAACGACTATAGCATGACGATGAACGGAGTAATGAAGGAACCGCACACACTTGGGAGACAAGCAGGAACAACAGAACAGAGGGAACAAGCAACACAACCGATTCAAAATGACAAGGAATGTAAAATAATAAGAATTATTCCCATTCCCATAAAAAGTACTGGGTTGATAAATGTGAGGTCTCGGCCTCCATTGAGTGTCCGAGGGGATTGATTGAAGAAGATCTAGTTGAAAGATCATTATACAAAGTTGAATGCAGAGGGCCTGGACAGTCAGACTGAGTCTGCTTGATTTTGGAGCTTACAATGAGCATTAAAACAGTCCTGATAATGATTGGAATCGTCAATCCATTCTTTTGTAATGGAATTCAGGTTAGTGGTGTTTTATTGGTGATGTTATCTGAATGTAGACAAATTCAGTTTTGTCCAACATAGATGGCTTTTTCTAGCCTGGTCCTAACCAGACTCTAGTACATTTCATTTGTACAGAGAGTCTGGCCTCGCTCCATTGACAAGCGTTGACTTCCTTGTAGGAGGGTACTCTGTTGAAGTTTAAAACTATTGGATCTGCCCAGAGCCACTCTGATCTGCCATAACCAATCGCTAGCGTTCGCCTTAGCCAATTCCTTCACCACTACTGTAACAGAGCTAGCTGCCGTAGCTGGAAAATCAAACTGTTCCCGAACCCCATGGGGAGGAGGGCCACAACATCATGGCCACCAACAAAACTCAGCAAAACTTGTTCTTGCTCTGGCTTTAGCTTATGGATATTCGGCAGCGTTGCCACAACGGACCGAATGGCTTCGCTCGCATCTTTCTCCGCCGCCATTACGGAACTACAACACAAACTAGCACACAACATCAACGTCATCGTTCTCAGCCACTCCCTCTGTTCGCTGCTTGGCCGGTAGAAAATTAACCGGAGACATCTGACTTGCGTACCTCATGGCCAGACCTAGTACAAAAGCAAAATCAAAATTGCGACACAGGTTCCATTCAAGATCACGTCACAAAACGTTTTGAAACACTTTGTCACGTGACCAGAAGTGTTTTTAAAACCCGTCTCGAAACGTTGTTCCAATGCAGTGAGTGTTGAATGTGTTGGACAGTATCGACACGGTAGTACCGAGCAGTCCATCACTACTGTTCTTGTATTCATTGCAAATCAGCATTAATAAAAAGCAGATGAGCTAGAGTCTAGCTAACATTAACTAGACGGGCATGGCTGATGTTTGTCTAGCGTAGAAGATCCCTGTGCAGTTCGACCCTTGACACATTTGCGCGAACCATTTCACCAAGGATGGTTTTGAAAACCTGGGACAATGTAAAGCAGGATTTGCTATGAAGCTGTAAAAGAGGTGCGTTCCGACCTTACGTTCATCACAACCGCAAGCTGTAGTATGATTTTGTCGGTAACAGTTATTAGCAATGCTAACGTATCCTGTATCTAGCACCTGCCTTTCTCCAGTTCTTTGAAATAGATCATCTAGACAGGCGTTAGCAATAGGCTAGACTGCTATTCGTTTTCTGGCAATTTTTTCGGAAGCTTCCCTTCTAATGCCGACTACAGCTAGTCTAGCTCTAGTCATTTGCTAAGTAAGAGCTATGTTGATGTGTTTATAAACGTATTTGGCATTCTACCTATGCTAGATACAGGAGACGTTAGCATTGCTAATAGGCTAGTGTCACTGTGTCCAATCCCGACCGGTTTTTAGCTAACATTCTGAGAAAATGCCACTTCAAATATTGATAAAAATAATCGTATCACGTTTTCAGCTGATTTACTGATTTCACGTTAAGCTTTAACTTCTTACCTTTCGAGCTAAATATTGTTTAAAAATTTAGAGTTAGCTTAGCCTTTACTAGAGCCGGTCAAAAGACGCTGGCGCCGGTAAATTAGCCTTGCGCTACCCTTGTCCAAACCCGACCGCACTTCTAAACACTGGCCGCTGCTGTTTTTCTGGGGATATTAACTTGATCCAGGGTCACCAAACTGACCATCAATGCTGTCAACATATCTGGGGACATAGTTATGTCCTCCACAATAAGATATCACGCTTCAACATCTCCAAACTATGCGATAAAATCTCAATTTGACTGTATACCACCACCTGCTGGATGTTTTGTTGAACTCTTCTCAAAGTTTGCTAGCCCCCATCCCTTCCTTCCCTCGACTACAGATCACGTCACACATGATCGTGTATTTTCATTGGCAAGACAAAGTAGTGTTAAGCTAGCATTGAAATACACTCATATGCTAACCCATAGTAGCAGTACGATGACAACAAAGACACACTTGTCAGAGTAAAGATCGTCGCCCGAGTGTCGCCGAGTGGTCTTTCGGCCAAAGTAACTTTCCTATATTATTTAGACATGTAAACGTCCATATATGTTCATGAAATTTTACACGTAGATTGTTTGGTATGCCTAAAATAATACTACTTACACTTTGCTGCCGATAGCAAAAGAAAATGCTGGCAAAAAGACCGGAAACTGAGTGTCCAAACCCCGTTCGGGTTTGGACAATAGTAGTTTACAGCGTTCGGGATTGGACACAGTGACGTTAACTGTTAGTTACTTACAGCTTGCGTTTGTGATGAGCATACGTTTGGAACAGCACCTCTTTTCAGCAACAGCGGCTTAGCAAATCCTTCTTTAACCCTTGTGTTCTCTTCGGGTCATTCTGACCCATCAGTCATTGTTACCCACCGTCGTATTGTGACAACTTTACCGCATACAAAAACAAAGTGAAGCATTTTCTTTTAACCGTCAGGCTGTCTCAGACCCTCCACATTGCGAAGGTTAAAAGAAAATGATTTTTATTTGTTTTTGTATTGGGTAAAATTGGGTAAACACAACGATGGTTTGTTATGAACCTTTGGGTCATGTGACCCGAAGGCAGCACAAGGGTTAAATTGTCCAAGGTTTTTATTCAAAACTGTCTTTGGTGAAATGGTTCGAGCAAATGAATAAATGAGTGTCGAACTTCACAGGGATCCTCTCATAGAAAAACATTAGCCATGCCCGTCGAGTGTCTGGTTCCTTGGGAAGATTCTGAAAAGTGTCAGCATTCCCAGTAGCCTGGAACACTGCATTTAAGATGGTCCTAGTGATGGACCGCTCGGTACTACCGTGTCGATACTGTCCCGACACATTCAACACTCACTGCATCGGACCAACGTTTCGAGATGGGTTTTAAAAACACTTCTGGTCACGTGACAAAGTGTTTCGAAACGTTTTGTGACGTGTTCTTGAACGGAACCTGTGTCGCACTTGCCAACAGACTGACGTGTCGGGGTATAAAATGAGGCTGCAAAACCAAAACTTTTGAATGCGTGAGACCTTGGTTGAGAGAATTGTGAGAGAGATTGAGAAAGTTAGAGACAGTTAGAGACCGTTAAAGAACATTAGAGAAGGTCAGTTGCTTGTGTGCAATTAGCAAAATCCTGTTTGATCATTTGTTTGCCACTTCAAGATGTATATGAATTAGGGCTGCAACAACGAATCGATTAAAATTGATTATTAAAAGCGTTGGCAACGAATTTCATTATCGATTCGTTGTGTCGCGCGATTATTAAGCCACTCAATATGTCGCAGAGATGTTTGAGTATTAAAAAAAAAGTAGTGGTGGGCATAGATAATTTTTTTTAATCTAGATTAATCGAGATTAAAATGGCTCATTTGAATTCCGCCGAAGGCATTCAGAATATGTGTGCTACCCAAATAATGACTAAAAGTAAGTCTTTGAGAACGGATTTCTCAAGCCAGGTGGCGCATTAGACCAAAATGCATCACAAACTGCTTGAGATAGCTGTTCTACTATGATAATTGGTGATGAAAATAAATTATGTTCAATAAGATGTGCTTGTGTTTATTAACTGTTTATTAGATTAGTTAGCTTGGCTGATAGAGCTGTGCTGACGGGCTTGCCTCGGTTGCACTCAAACATCGTAGTTTGACGACGACTCTTCCACTGCGCTACATCAGTGCTTGGCCCGGCATCTTCCGCATTAGCTAAGGGATGCTTTGCGTTTAGGTGGTATTTGAGACTGGAAGAACTCCTACAGTAAACTAATTCCGCATAGCACAAGGTGCAAACAACCTTAGTCTTGTCGAGGTTTCCATTGGGAAGCTTCTTAAAAATACAGTTTCCCTGAAGCAAACCAGGCGGCTTCATAGCTGCATCCATGTTAGCACGTCACGTTTGATGTGATAATTTCATACACAAGGCATACACACAGGTTCGAAGACTCGTTCTCGCCCCCTACAGTGCAATTCGGCTAGGTATACATCCGCGCTAAAATATCAAGGTGAAAGTCATCATAGCTTGCGTAGTATAGACCCAGCTCCCAACCCAACTTTGAGAATAGATTAACGGCGATATTTTTTTTATCACCGATAAGAGTCGCAGCGCATTAACACGCGTTAACGCCGATAACGGTCCACCACTAAAAAAAGTTAAGTGGAGCGCGGAGCGGAGGTAGAGGAAAGGCCATCGGAGAGACGTTGTTGAGTAACGTTGTTCTGAAACACATGGCGGAGGCAGAGAAATCATGTGTAATTAGTTTTGCGATTACTCAAACGCGTCTACATGATTCTTTTTTATTAATCGCTATTAAGAATGGTAGTCAGGTAGATTTCCAGACTTATGCTGGAAATCACCTTCTGTCACTCTTTAAACACATTAATAATAATATAGCAATACACTTGACCTGGTCTTTACCAATGAAGGAGGTATGATAGAGGACATTCAAACAAGACCCCTGATTGGAAAAAGCGACCATATTGTATTGTCATTTGCCTACAATTGTTATGTAGAGAGGTCACATGCGAAATCAGAGTATTACCAGTACAGCAAGGGAAACTACCAAATGATGGCAGAAGAACTAGACCTCAACTGGGAGGAACTTTTACAGAACAAAGACATAGAAGAAAGCTGGACATTGTTTGCCAACACTGTAAGAGCAGCTGTCAAAAAACACATACCCAGAGTAAAAGCCAAGAAGAAGGAAAAGTTGCCATGGAAAAACAGAGAAACTACAAACAAGCTGAATAAGAAACAAAAGGCCTGGAAGAGGTACTTGGAGACCAAATCAGAAGAAGACTACAAAAAGTATACCAGAGTGAGAAACCAGGCAAGATAGGCAGCAAGAAAATCAGTCAAGAACTATGAGAAACAAATGGCATGGAATATAAAGGAGAATCCAAAACTATTCTGGAAGTATGTGAACAAGAGATCAAAAACAATAGAGAGTATACCCGAGCTGAAAGACGGAACAGGTGTAGCGACCACCGACACAGATAAAGCAGAGACCCTGAACAATTTCTTTGTTAGTACCTTTACGAAAGAAAGAGTTGACACTATACCAGAGGCAAGAAAACAAGACTACAACGAGGAGCTGTCAAAAATCAACTTAAATGTCAACAATATTTACACAAGACTCACGAAAATAAACCAGAATAAATCAATGGGTCCAGATGCTATACACCCCAGAATTCTGAAAGAGTTGGCCGAGACCCTGGCAACACCCTTACATATTATCTTCACCAAGTCACTGGAAAAAGGCAAACTACCAAGCGACTGGAAGGTGGGACACATCACATCCATCTTTAAGAAAGGAAGTAAAAAGGAACCAGGCAACTACAGACCTATAAGTTTGACATCTGTAACAGGGAAGATTCTAGAAGGTATAGTCAGAGATGAGATTGTGAATCAATCTCCACTGGTACGTGGAAGCTGACAGATCTCATTGAAAATGTACAAAGACGTGCAACAAAGAGAATACCGGGATTAAGGGATCTATCATACAAGGACAGACTTAGAACCTTGAAGCTACCTACACTACTATACAGGAGACTGCGGGGAGATCTTATCAACACCTTCAAATATGTGCATGGGTTATATGACACTGTTCCGTGTATACCTGAGATAAAGAGATAAGGGAAAACGAGGGGACATAGTCTACGTCTAACAAGGACAAGAACAAATAGCAACAAGAGACAGGCCTTCTTTGGCAACAGAGTGATACCCTGGTGGAACACATTACCTGAAGAGGTGGTCACAGCGCCCACAGTCAACAGTTTCAAGGCAAGATTCGACAAATACATGGAAGATCACCCAGTCCTGTACAACTACAGATCATTGGACAATCCACACAGACCCAACATGACAGTCTGTTACTGAGGAGTCGAAAAGGAGTTCAAGAGGAGCAATTTCAACTGGAGTGACACTCCTGCCTAACTGAAGAACTCTACTCTACTCTACTCTAATAAAAAACACAGCACTCCTGTAGCCAGCAAGGCTAAACAAACAGAGTGTGTGTGAGGACGTTTCTATACCTGTAGCTGTGCAGAAACTCAGCAGAAAGAGCTGCAACTGCAGCGAGTGAACAGTACTGCAACGGCAGTAAGAAGCTCAGGTTGCCACAATAAGAACAGGGAACATGTGCACTCAGTGGTCAAACCTCTAGTTTGTGAGGATCCTCGTTTTTCCTCTGAGATGGCTAGCATCTAGCCCTCATAAAAACCTGCCCGTCTACTACATTTGATACTGACACGCAAACACACGCACATCAACACAGACATTTCCAGAGAAAAATGTTAACTGATGATGTTAGCATTCGGCTAACATTATTGTCGCTACACACAAGACGTTCACTTGGTCTACCATACAGAACAAATTGATACCATAATGCTTCATTAAAAGCAGACTATAATGCTTTAGTAAGGTAGTCTATATCCTCTATACTCTACATGCATTATGTCTAAGTGGACACGCTAATGATATGTCATTTTAGTTAACAGGGCTGCGTTTTCCCGAAAGCGTCGTAAGCCTAAGTTGATGGTAGAACCCGTGTTGTCATATAAATCTACAAATCAAGATGCATGTTTGTCCAGATACATTTTTCAGCAAAATAGCTAGAGCTAACTGAAGCTTAGTTTAATCATGATAGTTTGTTTGCTAAGCTGTAGTGCTAACGTTACCCACCTAAGGCGATCCTGTTTGCTTCGACAACAGAAGTGTAAACAATTAACGTAATCATTTCAAATGATATCTAGTCAATCTGTTGAAAACAGTGTTGTGTAGACACAATAGATTTATTTGTTTGTTTTTATTTCAAGTCTCCACCTTCGTTGTTTCCGTGAGTGCTGTTGGCCGTGTTGCGTCTTTGCTCTGCAGCTTCACTCGTTGTAAACCAACCAATCAGCGCGCAGCTCATCTATATATTCATGAGCATACCATAAAAGGAGAAAAACTAGCGTTTTTTCCCGGGAAAATTTCACTGGATGTATCAGGGGGCATAGAACAGCACCCGGGCCATTTTCAGCCCAACCAATGGTACATACCCTATTCGGAGACCTTAAGGAACAGTGTGAAATACCCCAAAAACCCAGTCAATCTCTCCTTTAAGTTAGGTGTTCTCTAAGCTGGTAGCTCTGAGCACTGGTCGAAATCCCCGTCCCCTTCCAGATGCCTTTCTTCATTTAGCCGTTTTTTTCTTCCCCTCTCTCCACCCCCCGCCCTTGCCGCTGCCCACTACACACACACCCACAATCTTGTAAGGTATGACATCTACATCTAATTACATTCAAAGTTGGCCCATTCACTTTGTTTCTCTAAATACTAAGGGTATGAATACCTGGGTAAAAATACAGAAAATAACATCCTATCTACAACAATTAAATTCAGACATAGCCTTTCTGCAGGAAACCCAATCTTAAGAATGATCATGTCAACTATCTAAAAAAAGGCTGGGTTGGTCTCAAGTATACCACTCCCCGTTCAATTCTAAGGCCAGAGGGACAGCAATCCTCGTACATAAGGACATCCCCTTTCAAGCTGAGGAAGTGATTGCTGATAAAAATTGGAGATTTGTTATTGTAGCAGGTCAACTATTCACCAGTCTTGTCATTTTGATCAACGTTTACGCTTAAAACTATGATGATTACAACTTTTTTAACAAACTGTTCTCCGCCATTCCTGTGATAAATATTATAGGTTGATAATAGGAGCCGATTTTAACTGTGTACTCAGCACCGTGTTAGACAGATCATCAAACAAGGTCCAACCCCTCACCCAATTCTGCAAAAGTTGTCAATGATTTCATTGCGCACAATGGTGTTTCGGACATTTGCAGATTCAAATTTAATAATCAAAAAGTATTCTCCTTCTTCTCCAATGTCCATCACACATACACACGCATCGACTATTTTCCCTTAAACAATAGACTGCTAGGACATGTTAGCTTTTGCACATACCATAGTATTACAATCTCAGATCATGGTGCTGTGTCATTTCACATAGCTGTACCCAACTGTCTTAGGCCCTCTCGCAATTGGAGGCTTAACCCCCTCCTCATAGCTGACGAACAATTTGTAAACCACGTTTCTTCTCAAATTAACTTTTTCACTGAAACCAACACTTCCCCGGAAGTTTCCCACTCAACTTTGAGAGATCCTCAAGGCTGTGCTCCGGTATTATCTTTTGGGTAACACGTGTGGAACTTAACTTTGAGCAAGGACTGAAAGGATAGTGTAAAGTTATCTTCTGTGCATGGTTTGAACAAAACAAGAAAGTTTAATGTTCTGATATCAATGTGACGTGATTGGCAGTACCATAAGTGATTTGAGTGAAAGGTGCATTTACAAATTTGGTAGTGAAGTACCTTTTAAAGGGATTGATATGTATTAGTGTGTTTGCTGCAAGCAAAAACACTATTGTTATTCTGCATACTTATTATTATTATTATTATTGGGTGTGCTTTGCCTTCGGCAAGGGCACAACCGTTGTTCTCTCACATATATATTATTATTATTATTTCTTTTTGCCCCCCTAAAACTCAGTCAATATTTGGCCTACATACACAACCTAGGTGTCAAAAGTTTCGTCTTGGTAGCCATTGAGTTGCTTCTATTGGGATTTACGTTCCGTTGCATGGTTTAAGTGGAAATTACGTTTTTGTGGCGAAAAGTGAAGCTAACGGTGGCTAACTTGCTAGCCACAGTCAATGACGCTACTTACGTCACTAACGTCACGAAAACTCGCGTGACTACCTCTAGCAGAACATTAGTTTAGCAGCTTGTTAACTTCTGGGAGATAGCTAAGCTAACTGCTTTACTACAAGGCAGCTGCAGAAACGCCACAAGCAAAGAGGCCAGGGTGATAACTATTTACTAATTTTACTTTGTGATATGACACACAATTGTGACGTGTAATGTACAATATAAGCTGATTTTATTAAGGAAGTACATCTACTTTCGGAAACAGTAGTCTACTATTTCACTGAAGTATTAGCATCATGACATTAGCCTCTGTTGCCCGGGCAACACATACTACAGTGGTCTATGATGCATCTGTTTTCAATCGTTAAAATAAACATTCCTCACAAATACATTTTCGTTGTAGGATTTATTATGACATTACATTACAAGTAAACGATTTGTGGGTGAAATTATCATTACCTGTGGTTTCAAACCAGTGTTGCTCACTGCAACGCTGTAGCCTACGCGAGACACTACAAAAACATCTACACAGCTGTAGGAAGTCAAACGGCGACAGAACATGTTCGGCACTCCCCTTACTTAAATCAAAA
The DNA here is from genome assembly GCF_963692335.1 of Osmerus eperlanus. NCBI lineage: Eukaryota > Metazoa > Chordata > Actinopteri > Osmeriformes > Osmeridae > Osmerus > Osmerus eperlanus. The sequence goes on from NC_085043.1 coordinate 1,802,841, forward strand.
GTCTATCTAACTGCTAACCTTAACTTCATTGCCACAGCCTAAACTTTGTCAATCTGTTCATGAAAATAATTAATTTCAGCCTAAACCGTACAACGGAACGTTAAATCCAATTCAACCAACGCAATCGCTACCAAGACGAACACAGCCGTAGTCTAGTAATGTACCGTAGTAGTACAATTTACCGGGGCAGCTTCTCCACACAGGGCTATATCGCACTTGGCGTTGTTACTGACAATGATCGCTACCAGTGAGCTTTTTATGAAAGCGATTTTCCACTAAATAAATGTCAAGCTTATTTACGTTTTTGGGGGCATATTTTCAGTTAGCAGATGGTACTGTTTGAATCGCGATTCCATCTTCTACTGCCGGTAACGTCGTAGAATAATCTTCAAAGGGGGTTCTTTATTCATGAATGAATGCAATATGAGTAGGCTAAATTCCTTAAAATATCACGAGAAGGGAAAAACTTAAAAGGACGTTTAAGTCATAGAGATTAGGTCAATTTTTACACCGGTCTGCCAAATTTATTCGTTTTGATTCAACGATGAGGCTGCCTCTTGCAGGTGAAATAAGACATCTATTTCATTCTACACTTCACTCTTTTTTTCAGTTGTAAATGAGCAGCAAAAAAAATGCTTTTAAATCTATGTAATCTTTATAAATAATAAGTATGCATTTTTTTATATAAAGTATACAGAAATATCAGTTGTAAAAATGTCATTCAAAAACGGACCCCTGTGCAACCGACGCAAGCAAGCACACCCTACAATTTCCCCAGAAATTGTACCCTCTCTAGTTATTATTATTATTTATTTATTTTCCTCCCACTTTTTCCCGTCGCCTACTCCTTTCACACCGTTTAAGCTAGAAACACCGTTCAAACTTCATTTGATAAAGTCTGAACTGCTCTAGTGTGCTATTACTTTTCTCATTGATAACTTTTAAAGTTTTTAAGGTATTAAAGTTTAAAGTGCTAAAAAAAAATGAATGGGTTTCAATGGTTCAGAATGTTCAAGTCAAATTCAATTGTGACGTCATGCACTGACAGAACTGTTTCTCACCGCGTCAATTTTTGACACTGTTTAACACATATGCATTGTTTTTCAAATAATAGACCTGAACTGTTTATACAATTTTGAAGACAATAAGTAGGGCTTTCTAATGATATAAATATTTTTATGATTATGTTGACAAATCATCCTTTATCAAGACGATTTCACGGAGCCATTCTGACAAAAATCTTCTCCGTCTGCATTACTTTTTTAGAAAACCTTATTTTTAACCACTTTCAATACAAGATAGAGGATAAATTAGAGCGTATGAAATGTGCGTACCTTTGTCGTGAATTCAGAACAGCAGACAGATTTAAGATACACTATTTTGTTTAAATGTTATGACCACTGAAGTGATGAGTGCGATAACGCTATTCTAATCTAGCGCGATGGCTCTCCATAACTAAAAACGGTTCTACTTTTTTCCACAATCGACCAAATTGGCCAAACAAGGTATGTACATTGAACTTAAAGTGTACATAATCTAGCTAGATTATTTTTCTTTAAGAAAGTTTCACAGAAATCTGCAAAAATCGAGGCTCAACACTGTCATAGCCGACTGTCACGAACAAAAGCTTCGTAACTGAAAAGTTTTTACTTTTAGTTGACGATATTGAACACAGACGTTAAGAAACTTGTCTTTATCTAAATATATTCTATTCTATTTGCAGTAAATCTAACACAGTAGGAATTCTCCCACGACATCCGCTCGCTCCGCTTTGACAAATATGTTTTCTCAGTCCACCATACATTAGACAAGCTAATTTTCGAGCACTTTCAATACAAGATACAGGCCATGTTATGATATATTCAATGATATATTCAATTTGAAGCAGTAGATCTATCTTACTGTAGGAAATCTCCCATTGAATCCTGATACTGAAACCTAGATTCTAGGTTAGAAATGTTGACAATGACCAACGGTTGCTACGTTACAAGAAACAAGGAACCAATCCAATTGGCCAACGCTCTTCACTGTTCCACTGTCCAAACCTTTCTACATCTTTCAATTATTAATACTTTTCAGAATGGGTTTTATTCGCCAAGAAAAATCACACAGACAAGGAATTTACTGTGGCAGGAAGGTACACACATTAAACATATAAGAATCTTAAATAAGAAGTGTACAAGTCTAACTAATATTAAGGGGCTAAAAATGTAAAAGGGTTAGAATGAAATAAAATATAAAAAGGCTCTAACATAACGCTTTAACATTTATGAAATTAAATAAGATACCCTTTTCATCACAATTTTTTCTCCTTTTTCAACCGTGAGAAAATATTGCAATGCATAACAATGACAGATATACTTTTAACACTTTCTCACCATTTTGGTTTCAAAGCAACACTTTTTTTCACCTTCATACTGCTGACATACTTTTGTCTGCTATGATATTGATAACTGTTATGCAATATACTCTTCATCACTATATTTGCTCATTTTTCTTCAAACTTTTTTCTGTTTCTCAGTCTTTCATTCTTTAATACTTTTAATGCTTAAAAATGTATGAAAGTCAATAAGATACTCTTTTCATCACTGTTTTTTCTCCATTTTCAACAGTAAGAAAATATCGCAATGCATAACAGTGACAGATATACTTTTAACACTTTCTCACCATTTTGTTTTTAAAGCACATACCTCTTTTAAAAATGTTGTAAAACCTTCTTCACTATTCAAGCCATCAAAACAATCGTTTCGACTGCTTTCAGCAAACACACACATTTTCTTCAGGAAATGTACCTTTCTAGTTGTGAGAATGCTGAACAGCATTCTCACTATTGTTTTTCCAACTTTTTAGTTCTTCCGCCGTTTTTTGTCCTTTAACTAGTCCTGCATACTTTCACCGATTCCTACAATTTTTGTATCAAAACGTTCAGCTCCGTCAGGAGATGTGTGCTATGTCTTTTGGTATTTCTGACTTTTATACTTTTTAAGATATTAAGGTTTTTGTGCAAATTATTCTCCCATTAAAAGTAATGGTAAATCCTTTCAAATCATTAAAAAGCTTCCTCCTCTTTCAAACGTAACTACTTCAGCATACTTTCAGCTAGAGACACCATTCAACTTTTAAAATGTTCACAAGACATTCAGCTATTCCCGAATGATTCAGCTTTTTCAAATATTAAGCCAATTTTGAATTATGACAGTTTGAAATACATTAAAATGTTTGCTCCTTCTTGATTTTTTGAATGAGCAGCAAGCAGAGTGGCACACTGCTGGCTGTTCTTTTTCTGATATTCAACTAAATTGTCAAACACATTCCTCTAACTTTCATATAGTTTAACTTACAGAAACAAGTTATACCTTAAAATGTAGGAAAAATGGTCCTCTTTAAGCCAATGTAACTACTAAAGAGCTCACATTTACAGATTTTCAGCTATGAGCCTTGAAGCGAGAGCAGCCTTTCAAATTCTCTGACTAACTTCAATGGAGAGGTGGGTAAAATTCGTCAGAGAAAGCAAGAAGGAAGACGATTTCGAAACTGCCGGTAGAGCCATATTTCTGACCGCACAGACATATAAAAGACATCTCTAGTTTCGGCAGAGTCTTGGGTCTCGGAAAATATCCTAATTTTATTGATTGGACGTGTAGTTTTGCGTCTAGGTCAACTTGTTTGAGGTGTGGATGCTAGGTAAATGTTCGTTTTTCTCTCTGCCTAGCTCGTTACCTATCACAGCTGCGCCATCACTGTGGCAACCAAACAGACACTCACCATGAAAGCAGAATTGGGTACACGTTTTTGAAACTGCCGGTAGAGTTGTATTTCTGACCGCACAGACATATAAAGGATATCTCTGGTTTCGGCAGAGTCTTGGGTCACGGAAAATATCATTATTTTTTGGATTGGACGTATAGTTTTGCGTCTAGGTTAACTTGTTTGAGGTGTGGATTCTAGCTACATTTCTGTTATTCTCTGGCCTCAGCGCGTTAGCAATCATAGCTGCACCATCACGACAGACACGCACCACTCAGTCTCACGCAGGTGATTGGTATTAGCTGATTAGTGGAGTCACAAGACAGAGTTTGATAGTATTTCAACCTAATACAATTTACAAGAGGGGACTCTGCAGGTGCTGCTAACATCTCTTTTACAACTATTGCTAATGGAACTGTTTTATTTTACTACGCCACTGAGTGCGTTTACTTGACCATGAGAAACCCGATTACTAGCAATTGTCGGTTTATGCCATACGATTACTCCGTTTACATGTGTAATTAGTTATGCGATTACTCAATAAGCGCGTCTACATGATTCTTTTTATTAATCGTTGTATGCTCCACGGACAAAACTTGCACCATCATCCTTCAGCAACAAAGTGTCTTCCTGTATCGGCCCTACTGCTGTATGTTTCATTCAATCAGCACATTGAATCCTACTAAGAAATGAAGGATTATTTTTCTATGTGTCTATTCCAATATGTAATGATGGTAATTCAATGACACAAATCTGTGTTCTAGAAAGAGTGGTCTGGAGTCGCAGAGGTCCGATAATATCAGCTTTAATGCAGCAGTTGGAAATCAACAAGTACAGAGCTCTGGGGTTGTCTAAGTTTCCCTACCCGCAACAGAGTTTGGGCTGGTTCACGAAGTCCAACTGGCTATCTGTCCCTCCCCAGCATATATTTATACAGTGCAATTGAAAAACAAGTATCAAAAAAGGGTTGAGCTTGTTCTCTCGTGCATCAGGGAGTTGTTCTTGCCTACGCGTCCCACCTGCTCGGGTGCCGTCTCCACCCGGTTTCAAGGTTGTTTCTGAAAATGAAGAGATAGAGACACAAAGAACAGCCTGCTTCCCACACCCAGTGTGAGACCCAATGTTTGAGCCTGAGCACACTTCTAAGTTCATAACTTTAATAAGCACAATGCATAACTTTAATAAGCACAATATATTCTTTAGAAAGCCGAGTAAACACACTCAATGCACACATCTGCTACTGCTATTACTATCCCAACTATAATTTCAGCTGTTATAATATTGCTATAATATTCTTTTTATGACTAGCTAGCCTAGGCCTACTTCTTCTTCTGTTTAACAGTTCAGCTTTCAGCTTCTCCCGCATTGTATTTCAGCTCTTAGCGTTGTTAGATGATGCAGTTCAGTTTCCACACTGCCTCTTTTGTGTGACTCACACATTTTTGACATTCATTTCAGCTTGCGGGTATTTTCTCATTTCTGTATTTTCTGCAATTTAAGAAAAATAATTTCATCTTTCAGCATTCCAACGCATTTTCAGCAGGAAATTCCTTTCTAGTTCTCTCTTATAATCGAGATAGCGCGATGGCTCTCCATAACTAAAAACGTTTCGACTTCTTTTCCACAATCGACCAAATTGGCCAAACAAGGTATGTACATTGAGCTTAAAGTGTACATAATCTAGCTAGATCGTTTTTATTTTAGCAAGTTTCACAGAAATCTGCAAAAATCGAGGCTCAAGACCGTCACGAACAGCCAAACCGGGGGTTGGGGTAAGTGTTTGCTGCAGCTGGCGTTAATGCTACGAACAAACGCTTCGTAACTGGAAAGTTTTTACTTTTAATTGACGATATTGAACACAGATGTTAAGTAAATTGTCTTTACTCTAAATATCTTCTCCGTTTTCAATTTGAAGCAGTAAATCTACTGTAGACTCACGGTGTTCCGTACAAACTCGGACGTATAGCGACTTCAAATGAGGCTGCAACGGTCAAAAATAAGGCTACTGCTAATCTGATAGCATCGTAGTTGCCGGAAAACGCTTGGCAACTTTCTGAGCTATGATTGACATGATGTTGAACCAATAATACACGTTAAAATATAAAAAAACGGCGACATCCGGCGTTGTTCGGAACATCATGAGTAGCTCACGGTGTTCCGTTTTCCGATATTATTTAACTAATGGTGTAACGTTTGCTTCTTTCCACCAGGGGTCCAACAGATGGAAACATGTTTAACTGACAACCACAGCGATAAAACATTTAAAGACACTTGTTAGACACATATAAGAAACTTATATGTGTTTATACTTATAATATAATATACATAATATGCACATGTATAATATGGATACTATTATATGGATGATAATAATATGTATAATAACCTAATATACATTATTGGGTGTGCTTTGCCTTTGGCAAGGGCACAACCTTTGTTCTCTCACATATATATTATTTTTAATATTCTTTTTGCCCCCCTAAAACTCAGTCAATATTTGGCCTACATTGACAACCTAGGTGTCAAAAGTTTCGTCTTGGTAGCGATTGAGTTGCTTCAATTGGGATTTACGTTCCGTTGCATGGTTTAAGTGGAAATTTATTTTTTGTGGCGAAAAGTGAAGCTAACGGTGGCTAACTTGCTAGCCAGAGTCAATGACGCTACTTACGTCACTAACGTCACGAAAACTCGCGTGACTACCTCTAGCAGAACATTAGTTTAGCAGCTCGTTAACTTCTGGGAGATAGCTAAGCTAACTGCTTTACTGCAAGGCAGCTGCAGAAACGCCACAAGCAAAGAGGCCAGGGTGATAACTATTTACTAATTTTACTTTGTGATATGACACACAATTGTGACGTGTAATGTACAATATAAGCTGATTTTATTAAGGAAGTACATCTACTTTCGGAACCAGTAGTCTACTATGTCACTGAAGTATTAGCATCATGACATTAGCCTCTGTTGCCCGGGCAACACATACTACAGTGGTCTATGATGCATCTGTTTTCAATCGTTAAAATAAACATTCCTCACAAATACATTTTCGTTGTAGGATTTATTATGACATTACATTACAAGTAAACGATTTGTGGGTGAAATTATCCTTACCTGTGGTTTCAAACCATTGTTGCTCACTGAAACGCTGTAGCCTACGCGAGACACAGCTGTTTAGGAAGTCAAACGGCGACAGAACATGTTCGGCACTCTCCTTACTTAAATCAAAAATCTATCTAACTACTAACCTTAACTTCATTGCCACAGCCTAAACTTTGTCAATCTGTTCATGAAAATAATTATTTTCAGCCTAAACCGTACAACGGAACGTTAAATCGAATTCAACCAACGCAATCGCTACCAAGACGAACACAGCAGTACTGTAGTCTAGTACTGTACCGTAGTAGTAGAATTTACCGGGGCAGCTTCTCCACACAGGGCTATATCGCATTTTGCGTTGTTACTGACTGATCGCTACCAGTGAGCTTTTTATGAATGAGCGATTTTCCACTAAATAAATGTCAAGCTTATTTACGTTTTTGGGGGCATATTTTCAGTTAGCAGATGGTACTGTTTGAATCACGATTCCATCTTCTACTGCCGGGTAACGTCGTAGAATAATCTTCAAAGGGGGTTCTTTATTAATGAATGCAATATGAGTAGGCTAAATGCCTGAAAATATCACGAGAAGGGAAAACTTAAAAGGACGTTTAAATCATAGAGATTAGGTCCATTTTTCGTTTTGATTCAGCTATGAGGCTGCCTCTTGCAGGGGAAATGAGAAGACATCATATTTAATTCTACACTTCACTCGTATTTTCAGTTGTAAACGAGCAGCACAAAAAAATGCTTTTAAATCTATGTAATCTTTATAAATAATAAGTATGCATTTTTATATAAAATATACAGAAATATCAGTTGTAAAAATTTCATTAAAAAACGGACCCCTGTGCAACCGACCCAAGCAAGCACACCCTACAATTTCTCCAGAAATTGTATCCTCTCTAGTTAGTATACTATCCATATAAATTACCCTAAGTATGTATATTACGGACTATTGTAATTGCCCATTATTTTAATAACCAAATAAGTCACTTAGATTTGCTTTTGCTTGTGAAAGGCAACACATTACACTTTCTTTCATCGCAAGAAAGTTGGAATAGGAGCTTGTATTTGTGTGGTTGTAGGCAGTTATTCGCTAGCACACAGGTTTTCAGGGATACTTTATGGGAACACAGTGGAAGCTCCTGTGATTCTAGAGGTTACCCCTTACCTGAATATGCGTGTCAAAATGAAAGCTGGTGGAAAGTTGGCGTCCGTCACAGGGTTCTCACAGGGACAAGTTATTCCTTAGGCTAGGCTACTTCTCAGCGTTAGAAATACAAGGTGTTATGAAATGGACAAATTGTATATGGACAAAGCCAACTTCAATCCATAATTGCATTCACTCTTTATTTCCATAGCTATTGTGGTCTCAAACTAGCATAACTACATATTCTACACATACATATAGAATTGTAAATCAATTAGAGCCCTGCCTTCAACAGAGAACTGTGAGATGTTGTGTTTAGAAATATATTAGGATCATTAGTTTCCCTGCATAAGAACAGGTACTGACAGGAGGCGCGACGAGAACGCTGATCCATATGCCCCCCAAAAAAACTATTAACATTAAAGTTGATTTTAAAAGATTAAACTGATTAAAGATTAAACTGTTGAAATGCAGAACATATTTCACGTTACTGACGTCACTAACGTCACGAAAACACGCGTGCCTACCTGTACCTTCTCACTCACGGACCGGATGAGTCATGGCCTGCTCTCGGCGCTAAACCAAAGAGGCCTAGCGCCGCTTCTACCTTAAAAAAAGCGAGGCAGAAACTCTTCCCGCATCACCTCTCCTCCTGTCACACTCAGAAACAGTTTCGAACCACTGGGAACTTTCTCTCCCTTCTGTGTGGAATCCAAGGCGAAGAGGCACAGGAGTGCTAGCCACGCAGCTAACAAACATGAAGGGCCCAGATCACCGACACACCATGATGGTAGCTACTACACACATGCAAATCCAACACATCATCATCTGCTGCGACCGGGAGTCCCCCATTTCACTCCAAGCCCCTCTCGGACCACTCGGGGCGCTGATCGACCCCCTATCAAGCCTAATCAGACAACAATATCACAGGATTATCAAGATCCAAGGTATGCTAAGACTACCCACAGCCCATCAACACTTAGAGGAGCTAACACTGCTAGCACTATAGAATCTACTGCTAGCACTATCGCAGTGGCTAACCTTGGTCTAGCACAAGGTCCTATCATTGCTAACCCAAATAAGATAAGAACTGGCTCCATAGCTACTGATAAGGCACACGTTAGAAATGCAAACACAACACCACATATGGCCACTATCTTGATTGGAGATGCCATGACAGCACATGTTAAACTGGCAAAGACAGAAAATATTTGTCTTAGCAACACATCTGTCGAGGAACTGTCATCAGAGGTACAAACAATCCTCAACAATAAACCAAACAACCCTAAGATTATCATCCACACTGGCTCGTTTGATATCCTACACAAGAAAACTGGCACTGAGATACTTAAAAAACATTTCACCCAGCTACTGAACACACTCAACAGATATCAAGATGTATTCATCAGTGGACCGATTGCATGCTTTCGCAGAGGAAAAGAAGCCTTCAGTCGACTACTATCTTTCAACACATGGTTGGCATCTGTCTGTCTGACACACAAACTGAGATTTATCGATAACTTCAATGTGTTCTGGAACTGTGCAGACCGTTTTCAAGCTGACGGACTCCACCCAAACCGTAGAGGATCTCGACTACTAACAGCAAACATCAATCACGTGCTCCTGACCACAAATCAAGTTTCTCTCCCTATCCCTGTTGTGTCTAAGCTGACTGACGCAAACAACCTCCCATGGAACAGGGGAGGACATGGGCCCTGCACAGGTCTGCACCCCCCAGATGAATTCCCTTGTGATGGAACAGCTCAGTGACATAAACTTTCCCAAAGAAAAGCTACGCTAGGACAGCCACCATGCTATTTCATTGGACATACCGGTCATCATCACAAACAGACAATGGCATGGTAAAATGCATGGTTACAAACCTGAAACTAGTGTTAGAAGTCACAGAACTATCCATATTCTTCCAACAGATTTATCTACCCCTGTTTTATCTGTTAATACCCCACAGATGAAACTGGCCCTTCTAAATGTTAGATCACTAAATAACAAAACATTTCTAGTTAATGATCTGGTCAAAGAAAACAACTTAGACTGCATCTGTCTAACAGAAACCTGGCTAAACAATGACACGGCAACAGCAACTTTGATAGAAGCGTGTCCGCCCGATTACAGCTTTCACCAAGTTTCTAGGACATCAAAAAAGGGTGGAGGAGTCGCAGCTATTTTCTCCTCTAAACTGTTGTTCAAAATCACTGAGCTAGGTGAATTCACATCATATGAATATCTTGCTATAGAGCTCAAAACCGAATCAATACTTTTTGTTATTATATATCGGCCACCCAAGCACTCGCCAATATTCATACAAGAATTCTCTGAATTATTATCACTATGTGTCACTAGATATGACAAAGTAGTTTTAAACGGAGACTTAAATATCCAAGTAAATAAAAAAGCAGACCCAAGAACTATTGAGCTCTTAAATCTCCTTGACAGTTTCAATCTAACTCAACACATAACAGACCCAACACACCGGCACGGAAACACACTAGATCTAGTGATAACAACTGGACTAAATATCAATAATATTTCAATAACTGATCTACCCCTCTCAGACCATCATTATATACTTTTTAATGTGGAAATTATCCTAACAAAAAACAAAAAAGAATTCTTAGTCCATAGAAGATATTTAGACGATACAGCTATGATGACATTTTCTGAACAATTTGCTCTATATGAGCTAGTATTATTAATAGTGGGGTCAAAACTGACATCAGTAGATTCTGCAACATAACCATGAGCACATTTACCTGTATCACACTTAGTGAACTTTCCAAAATTGTCAGCGAATCTAACTCCACAACCTCAGATATTGATCCTATACCCACAACATTCTTTAAGCGAGTGTTTGATAGTGTCTCAGGTCCGATGCTAGAGATTATAAACACATCCCTTAGAACTGGCGTCTTCCCAGATGCCTTCAAAACAGCTGTTGTAACCCCTATTAAAGAAACCCAAATTGGATAACAGTCTACTTGCAAATTACAGACCAATATCAAACCTTCCATTTATTAGTAAAGTACTGGAAAAGATAGTTTTAGTCCAATTAAATTATTTTCTTGAAGAAAATAACATCCTAGAAGTCTCGCAGTCAGGTTTCAGGAAATATCACAGTACTGAAACTGCTCTCACCAAAATAATTAGCGACCTCAGACTAAACTCTGATGCAAATAAAGTCTCTATCCTTATCCTGTTAGATCTCAGTGCAGCATTTGATACCATTGATCACGACATCCTAATCAATAGACTGGAAAAGCTTATTGGGTTCACGGATAGTGTATTGAACTGGATGAAATCATATATCACAGGAAGGAAGTTTTATGTTAGTTTAGGAGACCATAGGTCCAAGAAACATGAGAACTGCTACGGGGTTGCTCAAGGAAGCTGCTTAGGTCCATTACTTTTTTCTCTTTATATGTTACCATATAAACTTACTTACTGTAAGTCGCTCTGGATAAGAGCGTCTGCTAAATGACTAAATGTAAATGTACCACTCAGCGACATAATCAGAAAACATAACATAGATTTCCATAGCTATGCGGATGACACACAACTATATATATCCACTGAACCCAACGATGCAACGGCCATCAATTCCATTACCAACTGCCTGTTGGCAATAAACAAATGGATGAATGATAACTTTCTTAAATTAAATGAAGACAAAACCGAAGTCCTACTATGTGGCCCCAAATCCAAAAGAGAGATGCTTACTAAGAATCTAGGAGGCGGTAATGGTGGAAATTCAAGTGGCACTGTGCAAATTTGAATAGTCAAGAGATGGCGGTTACAATAAATTTATTTTGCTTGTACAAATCAAGATTTAACAAAGTACTTTGTGATCAGTCATAACGAAGGAGGTGCTAGCCACAGGTCGTTCGCCAGAGTGATGAAGAACAATCATAAACGCTACCTTATATAAACGTTAGATCAAATGGCATTCTATAAGGTCAATCCATCAATGTAACCAAGTCTATGATTGGCTAACTCAATTCAGTGACAGTTTGAAACAATACATCTCTGTACCATTTGTCCCACAGTCCTTTAATGTGGCCTCTCTCCCCAAACCAGTAGATAGTAAAACCACAGGAGTTCACCAGTCAAATGGTCAACTGTCCTTTGTGTGGGCCACTTCAAACAAGTATTTGATTAACCCCACCCAATGCAACAGGAAGGGTCAGAGCAGCAGATCACAATAACAATACAGTTGAATCCACATTGTCTCCAGACCAGCTGTCTCATCCTCCCCAGGTGTCATAAACTGCAAATGGCATCTCTACCAAATGGAGTTGACTCTTCTTAATCAACTTTAGACACATTCCTCATATATAAAACACACACATTATAACTGTATTCCAAAATTTCCACGACAGAGGCTTAACCCCCTGTCTTAAACCAGAGGTGACGAGTCTCGGTGTAATCCTGGACTCAGATTTGAATTTCAACTCTCACATTAATAAAGTGACCAAAACAGCTTTCTTTCACCTGAGGAATATAGCAAAGGTACGACCATTCATAAACCAAAATGATGCAGAGAAGTTAATTCATGCTTTTATATCCAGCCGGCTGGACTACTGTAACGCACTTTTCACTGGTCTTCCCAAGAAAACCACTGAAAGACTACAGCTCATTCAAAATTCTGCAGCTAGATTATTAACCAAAACTAAAAGGAGAGAACACATTAGTCCTGTCCTAGCTACTTTATACTGGCTCCCCGTTACCTTCAGAATTGACTTTAAGGTCCTTTTCCTCACATACAAAGCTCTACACGGACAAGGACCTAGCTACATTGCTAACTCCCTTATAAACTACACACCAGCTAGAACACTGCGATCATCAAATGCAGGCCTATTAGAGGTCACCAGAAGCAGTCATAAGAAGATTGGTGATTCGGCCTTTGTCAATTACGCCCCAAAACTATGGAACAAATTACCCATAGATATTAGGGAAGCAAATACGCTAGACATTTTTAAAAGACAGCTTAAAACCTACCTTTTTACCGAAGCATTTAAGTAATTTTATCTCAGAAGGGCTTTACTACTTTTATTATTTACATTATTGTTTTTATAATTTGCTATTTTAATTATTACTTTTATCACTTGTATTATCGTTTTTATTGATTTTATGTAAAGCACCTTGAGCTACAATTCTTGTATGAAATGTGCTATATAAATAAAGTCTTACTTACTTACTTACTGTAGCAGAACATTAGTTTCGCATCTGTTAACTTGGGAGATAGCTAGGCTAACTATAGCTTTACTGCAAGGCAGCTGCAGAAACGCCACAAGCAAAGAGGCCAGGTTGATAACTATTTACTCATTTTACTTTGTGATGTGAAACACAATTGTGAAATGTAATGTACAATATTAGCTGATATTATTAAGGAAGTAGGCCCACATCTACTTTCGGAAACGGTAGTCTACTATTTCACTGAAGCATTAGCATGACATTAGCCTCTGTTGCCCGGGCAACACATACTACAGTGGTCTATGATGCATCTGTTTTCAATTGTTAAAATAAACATTCCTCACAAATACATTTTCGTTGTAGGATTTATTATGAAATTACATTACAAGTAAACGATTTGTTGGTGAAATTATCATTACCTGTGGTTTCAAACCAGTGTTGCTCACTGCAACGCTGTAGCCTACGCGAGATACACTACAAAAACATCTACACAGCTGTTTAGGAAGTCAAACGGCGACAGAACATGTTCGGCACTCCCCTTACTTAAATCAAAAGTCTTTCAATAGGTGAAACTATCTGACTACTAACCTGAACTTCATTGCCACAGCCTAAACTTTGTCAATCTGTTCATGAAAATAATTAATTTCAGCCTAAACCGTACAACGGAACGTTAAATCGAATTCAACCAATGCAATCGCTACCAAGACGAACACAGCAGTCTAGTACTGTAGTAGTACAATTTACCGGGGCAGCTTCTCCACACATAACAGGGCTATATCGCATTTTGCGTTGTTACTGACAATGATCGCTACCAGTGAGCTTTTTATGAATGAGCGATTTTCCACTAAATAAATGTCAAGCTTATTTACGTTTTTGGGGGCATATTTTCAGTTAGCAGATGGTACTGTTTGAATCGCGATTCCATCTTCTACTGCCGGTAACGTCGTAGAATAATCTTCAAAGGGAGTTCTTTATTAATGAATGAATGCAATATGAGTAGGCTAAATGCCTGAAAATATCACGAGAAGGGAAAACTTAAAAGGATGTTTAAGTCATAGAGATTAGGTCAATTTTTACACCGGTCTGCCAAATTTATTCGTTTTGATTCAGCTATGAGGCTGCCTCTTGCAGGGGAAATGAGAAGACATCATATTTCATTCTAAACTTCACTCGTATTTGGAGTTGTAAATGAGCAGCAAAAAAAAGATGCTTTTAAATCTATGTAATCTTTATAAATAATAAGTAGGCCCTATGCATTTTTATATAAAATATACAGAAATATCAGTTGTAAAAATGTCATGTTTACTTTTGAACCACATGTCTCATTTTCGAAAATGAGGTATCGTTTTATTCCCTGGATCAAGACGTCTATGACGTCATACCCAGTTATATAGATTCTCCCCCATTTTGAATGTTAAGGAAAAGAGTTGGCACAGATCATCTTCAGACCAAGCCCCACAAAAGTTATCGTATGGATTTCTGATTTTCAAAATCGTTTGTTAGTTACAGCCAATCAAATTGAGCAACTGATCTGGAAAAAGGGAAGTGAGGTCATATCTTAGTCAATCTTTGATGCATTGACTCCAAACTTGGTGTATGGACTCAGGACCCTCTTATGAAGAGGTCTGACACAGGTAGTGACATTTGACATCTAGGGGGCACTACAATAGGCTGGATTGTGTGTTGACCAATAACTGTTGATGTGTTTGTCTTATTTAAGTGTTTCCTTTGTCTTGTGATATCTTAGTAGATCCCGTGTCTGACACGTTAACTTGTGATACCAGCCAAATTGATGTGGCCGCCATTTCGAATGAATATAACGTTTTTTCGCTACCCCTCCTATAAAGTTGTCCAATCTTCACCAAATTTGGCAGACCAAGACCAAGCCTCACAAAAGACATCACGTTTTTTTGATTTTCTAAACCTTTTGACTGGAACAGCCAATCAAAGTCGTCAACCAAGCCACCATAAAAGAAGTGAGGTCATATCTCAGCACCTCTTTACTGCATTGACACCAAATTTGGTATAAGGACTAGGGACCCTGTTCTAAAGAGTTCCAATAGGTCATGCCATTTCACCTCTAGGTGGCGCTGCAATAAGCAAAAATCTGGCACCAATTATCTTCAGATCAAGCCTCACAAACGTTTTCACATGGTTTTTGATTTTCAAAACTGTTTTTCCGGTACAGCTGATCAAAGTCGGCGATGAAGCCGCCAAAACAGGAAGTGAGATCATATCTCAGGAAATATTTGCTGAATTGACATCAAACTGACATGGTACAGGTGCTCGGGACCCTGTTCTAAAGAGGACCACAAAAGGTTGTGTCATCTAACCGCTAGGGGGCGATCCCTTGTCTGACACATGTTAACTTGTGATACCAGATGAATTGATGCGGCCGCAATTTTACGTTTTATTAAACGTTTTTTCCCTATTCCTCCAACAAAATGTTCCAATAATCACCAAATTTGGCATAGATTATCTTCAGACCACAATGACATTGACATGTCAAAATAGGACTGAATTACAGCTGTTTAAACTCGGGCCAAATTTGACAACCGCTTGCCAGTTGAAAAACTGCTAATGTTTTTACACAGTAACTGAACACAGTAATTTCCAGCACTGAGAATAGCTCACTAGGATAAATTGGTGTCCTGGCAAGGGCAACGTAAGAAGTTCAAATCCAGCCAAAGCCAACGAGCCTGCCATGTCACTGGTTTTCTGTTTAGCGAGATTGTAAGCCGCTGCAAAGGAAGCCAGGTACAACTAGGGATGGGTATCGAGAACCGGTTCTTGTTTAGAACCGGTTCCCAGTGAACCGATTCCTTGGAATCATCAGCCAAATTCTAACGATTCTGCTAACGGTTCTCTGTGCCGTTGCGCATGCGCAAACTTTTATAGTTTATTCAGACTGCAGCAAACATGGCAACTAGGCACATGTAACGCGTGTAAAAAGTCTATTTCGTCGAAGGGAGGAAATGCCACAAATATGAAGAAGCATTTGAACACACAGCATGGAAGGAAGCTACTGGAATGTCATGTCTTCGATGCACACAGCAGCGCAGCTAACGTTCGCGCTTCATAAAGGTGAGCTAAACTCCTCAAAAGTGATCACAACCACTTGTCACTGTGTGACGCAATTTGCCTTTATTGTGTGTAGTCGATCAAGTTATCTTCTGTCCCGTCGTTTGAAGCATACGTTTTTGCTCCGACATTCGTCTCCCATTATTGATCACTTCACGTTAATTATCGGAGGGCGTGTGTTATCAGCAAACGTTCGCGTTGTCGTGTTAACCCAATTTTAGCTAAACTGAGCGACACTGTCATATTATATGATTTGACGTTGGCTGAAAATGGAAGATTCTATAGCTAAGCTAGCGTAGCTTAGCTATAGAATCTTCCATTTTCAGCCAAGGTCAAATAGAAGTGTAGAAGAAGAGCAACGACAACATGTAAATGTGTATGTATACTGTATATGGTGTGTAGCATTATAGAAAATGATATAAAAGAACATTTATGTAAATTAACCCGTTTGTGCTCTTTTTTCCCCCCCTTGCCCAATAAGAATCAATAAGAGAATCAATAAGAGAATCAATAAGAGAATCAATAAGAGAATTGAATCGATAAGCAGGAATTGATGGAATCAGAATTGTTAAAATCTTATTGATACTCATCCCTAGGTACAACGCAGTCGCTAGCTACCTGTAGTCTAGCTGTATATAGTCATGGCAATCCTCACAAAAACTATCAAAATTATTTTAGATTTTCGAAACGGTTTGATCGGTACAGCCAATCAAAATCTGTGGCAAAGCCGTCAAACAGGAAGTTGGGTCGTATCTCAGCAAATCTTTGATGGATTAAAAGCTGCATTTACTCAGAACCCTGTTCTGAGAATGTCTAAAAAAAAATTTGTTCATTTTACCTGCTTTACCGGTTTGGCCACCTCATTGCTGCTTGTTGCTATATTTTTATATGGTCTTGTGGACAATAAGACGCGGTCTCTTTTCACAACTTGTATTTTTCCACTTCTCTTCTTGACATCGCCATCCGAACAGCCCTCACTGACTTCACGTAATGCTTACGTCAGCATCATGCCTACGGCAACTCCCGAGGGACGTTGAACATAGTGTCAGAAATATTAATCTATCAAGCATTGCACAGTCAGTCGGTGAACAAGTTAAGAAAGCTTTATTGCTTGCGGCCGGCCCACAAGGAGACAAAAACATTACACGCCATTGTGCTACAAAGTTTGTCCGCTAGCATGTTGTGCTAGCAAGCTATTTAAACAGAACCGCTCTGGAATGTTATTGGCTAATACAAAGGCATGCAAATGTCCCATAGCTCTTCTTTCATTGGCTCACTTGCATATACCTGGCACCCGTGTGTGCGTGTGAGTACGTGTGTGCGCTCTCTGACCCCTCTAAGTTTGAATCTCTGGTTCAGGTGTCGTAAAAGCTCAACCCCCCAAACATCCTCTCAGACTTAGTCTGCAACAAATGCTCACCCTTCCCCCAGGTCAAGATAAGGGCCCAGTATGTTTACATAAGGTCTGCTACAGTAGGCTATCCTCAGGATTTGCAAGCTAGGTAAACTTATAGTAAATCAAAAATTATTTTGTAGACATAAAAATTGATTTTGCCACTAAATGAGTGACTTGGCTTTATTTCTGGACATACTATCCACAACCGAAGTGTGTTACACAATGCTGTAAAATCGCCTATACTTGCGCATTGCTTGGTATTGTAGCGACAATTTGCTTGGTACCCAGAATGCCCCGCGGCAAGCTGAAAAGCTACAAAGTTAAGGGCATTAGCTTAGTTAGATAAGCATTGTTCTGAGTTCTATTGTTGTGTTAGTTCTGTTTTGATATGTGTAATGCTATGGTCTGTAGTTTAGATCATTTGAGTGTTCACCCTGATTGTGAATGTTGTCGAGTTAGATGGCTATCCAAGCTGTCCTGGGTAAATAAACAGCCTATTTTCCGTAAAATACGGTACAGTAAATTGTACAGCTCTGAATGTGATGATAACTTTTTACAGCTCAATCTTTCTTCTTCTTTGATAACCTTCACTTTCCTTCTGTTCCAGCTGAACAAAAATCATTACTGGGAGGTGCGATCTCCAAGGCAGAGATTCTAAAAGCTATCGATTCCTTGAAATGCAACAAGACTCCTGGTCTCCTCCGAATTTTATAAAAAATGTGCACCCACACTATGCCCTATTCTCCAAGCCATGTTTAATGAATCTCTGTCATCGGGACAGCTCCCACCAACCCTACAACAAGCTGCAATAACGCTTCTACCAAAAGGGGGTAAAAATCCACTTCAGTGCTCCTCCTACCGCCTAATTTCTCTGCTAAATGTGTATTAAAACATTTTATTCAAGGTTCTGGTGGCTAGATTGGAGACAGTTATCCCACAAATTATCGAAGCAGACCAAACAGGCTTCATCCTAAATAGACACTCTAGCTCAAATTTTAGAAGGCTTTTCAACATTGTTTATTCCCCTCCGTCCCGCTCCCCAGAAATGGTTATTTCTCTTGACGCTGAAAAAGCGTTCGAGTTGAATTGCAATATTTGTTTGCAACCTTAAAAAAATTTGGGTTTGAAGATTCCTTCATCTCCTGGATAAAACTCCTCTACTCTCACCCTACAGCCACGGTAATTAATAATGGACAGCAATCAGAGCATTTCTCTCTTGGCCGAGGCACACATCAAGGCTGCAGTCTGTCTCCTCTGCTCTTCGCCATTGCCATTGAGCTGCTGGCCATTGCTCTTAGACAATCTGGGGACTTCCGGGGTATAGAGCGTTGGAGCCTCACGGACAAATTATCCCTATATGCAGACCACATTCTTTTATATGTCTTAGACCCACTAAACTCTGTACCCTCCATTCTTAACATCCTGGCTCAATTCGGAAATCTCTCTGGCTATAAAATCAATTTAGAAAAAAGCGAGATGTTTCCTCTTAATCAGGCAGCCACTTTAATCCCTGCATCACATTTCCCATTTAGGATTGTCAACAAGGGCTTTAAATATCTTGGGGTACAGATCACTCCTCCTTTTTTGTTCCTCTTCACTAAGAATTTTAACATCTTGTTTTAAAATTTAAAAAAAGACATGGCTAGATGGATGAATCTCCCGCTGTCCTTAGCAGGCCAAATTTATGTTATTGAAATGGTTATGTTACCAAACTTTCTTAACCTCTTTCAAAATATCCCCATCCTGATTTAAAAATATTTTTTTAGTTCATTGGAGAGGAGTTTATCTTTTAGTTTTAGTTTATTTGGAACAGTAAAGTCATCAAAAGGAGCGCCCTCCAAAGACTTAAAAAGCTTGCTTTACCTAATTGTATTTACTATTTGGCCTGGATGCAAATGGAGTCTGCCTCTAGCTCATTGATCTAGGCTCCATACTATGTGCCCCATCCCCTCCCCCTCTAAGCCAATTCTGCGCTAAGAGATGCCAAATTGGTACATTGTGTGTATATATTACTGTACATTTCAACATGCTGAATGTTTTTTTCCCATTACATTATCACATGAGCAAAAGTATAACTTTTTGGGTAAGATTCCAATGGAAAATACTGTGACATCACAAGCGGACAGGTAGTGGAGGGATGTTACATTCCTAGACAAGAGAGGTGGCAACACCCCAAAATGGTGGCAGTGGCCCACACTACATCTCCCAGAATCCCTCACCAATTGGACAGGTGTAGGGGAAAGAGCAGGGGAGAGAAACCAGAGAGACAGAGGGCACATGGCTGGTTAGATTGGACCAGAGAGCAGCAGGTTGAATAGTAAGCCCTGTTTGGTGAGTGAAGGACGGCGTTGAAGGGGAAAGTCGTTTTTGTTTAACTTTTGTGGATTTTTGTTGGACTGTGGAAGTTTGGAGGAGGAACCTGCCTGAGTTTTATTTTTTGTAGTCTGCTCCTGGAAAATAAAGTGCCATCTTCCTGTGGAACCTGTGTTTGCGTTGTCCTTCCCGCCCTGTTGCACTGCCTCACTCTTGCCTGCCCAAGTTATTTTTGTTATTATTTATTTATTATTGTTAGCCCCTTGTACTTATTATATCACAAATCTACCTTAGAGATCCTGCCTGTTGATGAAAGCCGTATGTGACTATGTTGTATTATTTGGGGTTACAAATCAAATATTTGCCTTATAAAGTGCCACTCTCCTCTCTGGTCAGGGGGGCTTGTACACTTTTATGTTTCCCAATTCCAATATTTGTCTAATAATAAACAGAAGTACAGATTGGATGATTTTGTTTATTTGCTGTTTGTGATTCCATATATGTTGTACCACGTCACCATACTGTATGTTACTATTATGGTGGTGGGATGGACGTTGATTCATAGTGGCCAATATGTCCCCCCCAATGTCAAAGTCAATCCTATGCCCTTGGAAGAGGCCATATGGGGGGAGGAGCACCTCCCTGATACCTCCCACCAACACTCCTATAACCTGCGCTAACACTTCATGGCAATATAACAATAGAGCCGTGCACATGTTGAGATTTTCTCTGTTTATTGTCATGCTTTGGCAGGATGGAGGCACAGCCCTCTCGGTTGCTTGTCAGTGTGGCCATTCTAAGGTGGTGGAGACCCTGCTGAAGAATGGAGCCAATGTTCATGACCAGCTGCATGTAAGAACCATATTTTCACCTATTTCCAATATTTTCCCTTCAGCCCTGGCATCTTTCTGATTCACTATGTATGTAGTACAATTAAAACAAATTATTTTTATGGTTCCACAATTAAATTTTAAAAAAAATATGTAAAATTAAAAACATTTATTATTGACAATTTGTGTCTAGATATTCGGAGAGTGCTCAGTGTACAGTGTATTCGGAAATCACAGCTCTTAACTTTTTACACATTTTGTTGTTACAGCCGTTACCAAAATGTATTCAATTAATTGTTTACCTCAACTCTACACACAATACCCCACAATGACAAAGTGAAAAAAGTTTGTTTCATATTTTTTATTGATTTGCAAATATTAAGAACGAAAATATAACAACATGTACATAAGTATTCACAGCCTTTGCTCGATACTTTATTGAAGCACCTTTGGCAGAAATTACAGCCTCAAGTCTTTTTGAGTATGATGCTACAAGCTTGGCACACCTATTTTTGGGCAGTTTCTCCCATTCTTCTTTGCAGGACCTCTCAAAACTCCCATCAGGTTGGATGGGGAGCGTTGGTGCACAGCCATTTTCAGATCACTGATGTTCAATCAGGTTTGAGTCTGGGTTCTGGCTGGGCCACTCAAGGACATTCACAGAGTTCTCCCGAAGCCACTCCTTATCTTGGCTGTCTGCTTAGGGGCGTTGTCCTGTTCAGAATCAGAATTCGGTTTATTTGCCATGTATGTTATACAAACACGGAATTTACTGTGGCAGGGAGGTGCAAACACTAAACATATACGAATCTTAAAATAAGTAAAGGTACAGAAGTTTAACTATTCCTAAGAACTAAACAATCTAACAATTTAAATATAAAATATATTATATATATATTATATATAAGAATGAGCAGCATGAGTGGTCAACATAGTCAATAATAATGAATGAATGTCAATGGGAGTCCTTGGCCTTGTTGAAGAGGCCAGTAGCAGATAGAAAGAAACTGTTCTTATGGCGTGAGGTTTTGGTCCTGATGGACCGCAGCCTTCTGCCGGAGGGGAGTAGCTGGAACAGGAAGTGGCCAGGGTGGGAGGGGTCGGCCACAATCTTCCTCGCTCGCCTCAGGGTCCTCGAGGTGTGCAGGTCCTCGAGGGTAGGCAGATTGCAGCCGATCACCTTCTCAGCAGTTCGGATGATATGCTGCAGTCTGCTCTTGTCCTTGGCAGTGGCAGTAGCGTACCAGATGGTGATGGAGGAGGTGAGGATGGACTCAATGATGGCTGTGTAGAAGTGCACCATCATTGTCTTTGGCAGGTTGAATTTCTTCAGCTGCCGTAGGAAGTACATCCTCTGTTGTGCTTTCTTGGTGAGGGAGCTGATGTTCAGTTCCCACTTGAGGTCCTGGGAGAGGATGGTGCCCAGGAAGCGGAAGGACTCCACAGTGTTGACTGGGGAGTCGCACAGGGTGATAGGGGTGAGTGGGGCTGTATTCTTCCTGAAGTCCACAACCATCTCCACTGTCTTAAGAACATTGAGCTCTAAGTTGTTCTGGCTGCACCAGGTTCCCTTGTTGATAACAAGGGAATCCAGGTTTGCTCGCTCCACACTCAGAAACTGGTCGGCGAGCATGCGTTGGGCCTCTTTAATCTGTGGACCCGGCGCCATGTAGACTCCGACCAAAATGAGTGACGCAAATTCTCTTGGCGAGTAAAAAAGGTTACAGTTTATAAAAAATGATTCCAAATCCGGAAAACAATGTTGCAGAATCACTGTCACATCTACACACCAGCCACTGTTGATGTAGAAACAAATACCACCACCTTTGGTTTTGCCGGAGAGTGCAGTGTCCCGGTCAGCTCTCACGAGTTGAAAGTCTGCCAGATCTGGTGTTGTGTCCGGGAAACCGAAGATGAAAGAAAGTCTCTGTTTTTCACCATCAGTAGCTGAAGTTCGTCCATTTTATTGCACAGTGAACGTACATTGGAGAGGAAAAAACTTGGAAGCACTGTTCGGATTCCACGTCTGCGTAGCCGAACTAGCGCTCCCGCTCGCTTTCCCCTTCGGCGTTTCACTGCATGGGCAAAGCCTAGCGCGGCACTGGATAGAATTCCCACTAAATCTGCCGCTGGAAGCAGAAAAGTGGGAAATAAATCCACAGGAGTTGTAGTCCTGATGTTTAGAAGTACTTATCTTGTTAGAGAACCCCGGAAATCTTGGCAGAACACTGAATTAACAGACAAAACAAGACAAAACAGAGCGCACCTAGCAACCGAGGCAGCCATCATCGGCGCCATCGTTGGAAGATGAACCTTCGCCCCAGTCTGAGGTCCAGAGCGCTCTGGAGCAAGGATTCTCTGTACATTGCTGAATTAATCTTTCCCTTGATCCTGACTTGTCTCCCAGTGGAGTGGCTTCCGTCTGGCCACTGTACCATACAGGCCTGATTGGTGGAGTGCTGCAGAGATAGTTGTCCTTCTGGAAGGTTCTTTTCACAGAGCAATGCTGGAGCTCTGTCAGAGTGACCATCGGATTCTTGGTCACCTCCCTGACTAAGGCCCTTCTCCCCCAATTGTTTGGCTGGGTAGCCAACTCTAGGAAGAGTCCTGGGGTCTCATTTATAAACGTTGCGTACGCACAAAACGGGGCTTAAAATGTGCGTACGCCACTTCCCAGGCAAAGGTTGTGATTTATAAAAAACAAACTTGACGGGAGAATGTGCGGTCCTCCACGCAAACTCTGACCCATGCGTAGGCCTACGCACATTTTGTAAACAGTGGGAATTGGCGACGCAGATGACCGTACTGTAGTCAGACTGCAGAAAGTAAATGTGGGAAGAACGATTACTCGTAATATTTATATATTCACTCCATGTCATCATTATCATGAAGATTAAATCCAGCAGTGTTATTTGTGCTTGTACTGAGTGATAATTGTTCAATAAACACAATCCAACTCAAATATTTAATCAAAATTCTGCGCTGTCTCACCATCAGATTGTCCACTACGGGAGTGCAGGAGGGGGAGATGCCCCGACTGCATGGAATACAGGATAACATCACATATTCTACCTTTACATAACTGCAGAACACAGCGTATAACTAAATATATTTATTTAATACTGTGCAAATATCATCATGTCAAAAACTGGAAATACAGTCGTTAAGATCCCGCGCAATCGCTACACTCTACGTCCTTGTTATCAGTCCAGACTTCAATAGACTACTGTTCATAACAAAACGCTTTTGTTTTCAAATTCTGTCTCGACTCGGGGTATCACTGGCACAGTTGACGCCACTGTTTTCTTTTATTATTGGTGATCATGATTCACCGTAAAGAACAATCACATGCCAGGGTCATTAATATACTGGATTAGCATTCATGAGGTGCTTTGCATTGACCATTTATAGTAAAAAATGGGCGTGTTTAGGGCGGGGTAAAATGCTGATTCACGTATGCACACTTCTGGGTAATCTGTTATTTTTAAAGGGAACATTGCTTACAGGTGTGCGTACGCACGGTTTTATAAATCTGATTTTTTGAGGGCCTACGCCATTTTAGGCTTTTGGGCGTACGTACACTTTTAGTAAGAATCCTACGCACAGTTTTATAAATGAGACCCCTGGTGGTTCCAAACTTTTTCCATTTACAGACTGCTCATTGGGACTTTCAATGCTGCAGATATTTTTCTGTACCCTTCCCCAGATCTGTGCCCTGATACAATCCTGCCTCAGAGGTGTACAGACAATTTCTTGGACTTCATGGCTTGGCTTGTGCCTTATATAGACAGGTGTGTGCATTTCGAAATCATGTCCAATCAACTGAATTTACCACAGGTGGACTCCAATCAGTGGCGGTTCCCCCCCCCCCCCAAAAAAAACCCCCACATACTTTAAAACACATACTTTAACTTATACTATATTTGAAGAACATAAGTGAAAGACAATATTTCACAATATCTCAATTGCACGAATCCTTCATTAGAACGTTTGTAAAACACACTTAAGAGAATCCATTGAACTATTGCTATTGCAACAGGAAATTACACTTTTTAAGGGGCTCCACTTCCAAAAGACAATGAACACAATTCTACACAAAATATGACAGTATAAGTTATCAGAACTTAAATAAATATACACTATATACATAAATATGCCAAAAATATATACAATCAGATATATACAAAATGTAACAAGAGCAGAGAGCAACAATAATATAAAATATTAAGAATAATATACAAATAAAATATAGAATATTCTAAAATGGCACAAATCCTTCATCACACAAATGTGAAAACACAATAAAGAGAATCAATTATTGCACTAAGAACAGAAAACACAAACTAAAACCTGACCTTTCTGGCCTTCCTTGATGCAGAATCATCAATGATGTCATCATATGAAATCTGCTCCCCTATTGAGTGATTGATACTGATGAGGGCAAGGCTCGTGAGCCGTTCCTGGGACATGGTTGACCTCAGGTATGACTTGATCAACTTTAGTTTTGAAAAGCTCCTCTCTGCTTGAGCCACAGTGACTGGCAGAGTAAGTGCAATCCTGAGAGCAGTCCAAAAGTTGGGTAGATCTCCGATAGATCCTTATCGTGCATAAAAGTGATAATCTCAAGGAGGCTCATGGTCTTTGATGGCAGGTCAGGAAAGTTCGTAATTTCCTGCACAAGCTCTCTACTGTCCAAATCAGAGTGCCCCTTAAAGTGCAGTGTGGTGCCTAGTGCCTCACATTGCTCTGCCAGCTCCTCATGTGCAAGACTTGGGAAATTTGTCAAAACCCCAAATTTTGTTCCCACATTTTCCAATGTGGAAAATCTCTCCTTGATGGCTGACGTAGCAGCATCAACAACAACGTTGAAGAATCCAACCTCCAATTTCCTAAGTGCATCACTGAAAGGCTCATCATTTGATTCGTATGAGAAGTGGCGCTTTGTGGACCTCAGCCTTTTTTGCTTTAAAACAGCCTCCACATTCATTTCTTCACACGTCTTTGGCCGCCATCTGTGCAGTCACAAAGCCACTTGCCCTGTAGCTCTGGAGACCTCGCTCAGTCTTCTTCACAGCTAGGTCCACATGCATATCAGGAGACTGCATGAGTTTGCTGGCATGCTGTATTGCAGATAGCATGTCATACCAAACTACTGTGCAGATGCTGAAGCGGTACGACCCCACCTCCTCAGACAAAGAAGGGCCTCAGCCTTTATATCAGGGTCTTTGGTGTGGTCTCTCACCTCAATTAAAGCCTCTTTCACGGCAGCTCCCTGGTACCTCATGGGCTCGACGCTCTTGACCTTGCTCTCCCACCTTGTTTCTGCCCACATCTTTAAGGTGATGCTCAAATGGTTCTTCAGTATGGCCCATCTTTGGGTGGAGGCTGAAAATAATGTGTATAGCTTTTGCAGGACACCAAAGTAACTCATTGCATCAACAGATCCCTTAGCAGCATCACACACAACTAAATTCAATGTATGTGCCCCACATGGCACAAACAGAGCTAGGGGATTATTTTCTAAGAGCCTGGCTTGAACTCCCTTATTTTTGCCTTTCATATTTGTCCCGTTGTCATATGACTGTCCTCTGCAGTCTTCAAAAGGAATTCCCGACTCCTCCAGTCTCGTCAGGATCATGGATGCCAAGTGCTGGCCTGTGGACTCCTCTGCTTCCAAAAATCCCATAAAATGTTCCCTGATATGGGGCTTCTCCATCAGTGACACCACTCTAATGACCACTGACAACTGTTCTGTGTGGCTTATATCTGGGGTGCAGTCCAGAATTACAGAAAAAAACTTTGCCTGCTTGATGTCATCCACTATAGCAGATATTAGTTTGCTGCTCAACAAATCAATCAGCTCATTCTGAACATGATGGCCTAGGTAGCTGTTGTGACTTGCTGTTTCTCTTTCGACACGGTTAAGGTGATCTTCCATAATGGGATCAAACCTGGCCATAATTTCGACCTCTTTGAGAAAATTCCCATTTGATGGTGTGAACAGTGTATCTGTGTGTCCCCTTAGAGCCATATTTCGACTGCCATTGACTTCACGATAGCAGTGAGACGTGTCAGCTCTGCTCTCCATCTCACCCTCTCAGCCTCCAGAAGTGCCATCTCCAGCTTATCAATAGTTTCCCCACTTTTTAACCTCACTGACAGTTCCTTCCATGCTTTCATGGAATTGAGGTGTTCTGGACTTTTTCGTGTGATGTGAGGTATTCGCTTGCATGTTTCCAATTTGCCATTCCTGCAATTGTTAAATTAATGAGCCTCTTGGAAAACAATTTGCAGCAGAAGCAAAAGAGGCTGTTGTTCTTTGTTGAATAAATCAGCCAACTTCATGCAATCTTTTCACCACTTATTAATGTCTTCTTGAAATATTGGTGGTGGCAACTTCTCCCATCACTCTCATTCCTACAGAAAACAAAGCCAGATGGCACCTTACTTGGTCCTCTGCAAACCAGCTCAGTCAGATGTGAGGGCCAGTTAGCAGGGTCGGTTGACAAAGGGTCATCCTCAGCAGTGGGGCTCAGTTGGGGTTCAACTCCAGGCATTTCTATCAGACAGCATATTGGCACATTACTTAAAGCATATAGCAGTGGAATATAACACATACTCAAATTATCAGAAATATTAAAATTACATTAAATTGCAGTTGTCCAGTTGTCTTGTAGCCTCCCCACAAACACACACACACATACATACAGACATATGCAAAAACTCACCTGAAGGCTCATGCTGGGGAGAAGTAGAGGCAAAGAGGTCTTCATTCTCAATATCCAATATTTGTGGAGATATTTATGTAGCTGAGGACATGGTAGCTCATCCTGAAGGGTTGAGACCATTCCAGGAGAGGCCTGTGTAGCTGATGAGGTAGATGGCAGCTCCTCAACCTGAGGCACTGAGACTATTCCAGCAATCCTGTGTAGTGGCCAGTGACAGAGGATGCTCCAAAATATTTTAGAAGTGCCCCTGAAATTGCAATTGAAATCAAAAGACCGTTATGGTAAGACTTATGTTCTATAACAGCCTGGGGTCAAATTGACACCAAACATAATAGGAGGGTTACATAAACATGCCCTTACACGATAAATGTCTGTCATTACACGCTATATTAATCAAACTTTTAGGGAGGAACCATTAGCTCCTTGGTTACTGCCTCAAATTCTATGCATAGCACTGGCACACGTTTAGTTATGACTTGTTAAACTATACTTTGTCAAGAAATAGAGTTGTAGCAAATAGCAAATGTTCGTCTTTGAAACTACCTACAGATGTGAAAATTCTGTTGGCTAATTATTGACCCAAATGATGGAAATAATAACTGAACTTGTTACAGTTTTGTTGCAAAGCACACTATTATGGTGACATTTGATCTCGTGTTTGTTGAGTTAAAACCGAATTATTGTTGTATAAGCATAGCAAGCATCATAGCAAAAAGGCTAACAAACGTAAGAGTTAGCCTATACCCACCAATTAACATTAGCCCTTCATTCATGACATGGATACCGTAATAATCATACAGAGAGAACATAGTTGCATACATTTATCTTTTTCTCGTTTTGCCTCTTCTTCTTTTCTTTTTTTTCAAAATTGGGCACCTGATGGCTTATTTGACCTTTTCCTGTCCATCTTCTTTGGCACTCAACAGATTTCCCATCCCCCCAACACTGTCAGTCACGACCAGAAGTCAAGACTAAACTAATTCACCTTGGTGACCACAATCGTTTTGTGTTACATATTTGTATTAGCCATTTCACACAATTCAGAAAAACGAAAATGTGCAGGAACTTTAGGTCTAGATATTTATAATATTATGAATGAAATGTGCGTTATTTGGAAGTAAGTCGAGGTGCGACTGACTTTATCCCACTAATTCCATTTAGAGTATTGCACTATACAGTGGATCCCCCCCCGTTCCCTCCCTTGTCCGTTCCATTTGGGAGACCCAGTCTGCCCCCCCTCCCCTTTTTTCACACAGTTTCTGTGCACGGCACCTTCTCAGCAAGCAGGGCTGCCTGTAGGGGCGCCAATTTGCCAATTCCCCACACAGTGAAATGATAGATAAAAGAAAACCGCTTACTTTATCCCACTAAGACTACTTATTTTCTGACTCCTCATAAAATAAACAGCAGAAACATTCAGCAAACATGGTACATCAGAATCAGAATGTGTTTTATTCGCCATGAAAGTTTGCACAGACAAGGCATTTGCTTTGGCAGGAAGGTGCAAACATTAAACATATAGGAATCTAAAATTTAAATATGAGGACTAACTATACTAAGGGTACATAACTAGCAATACTAAGTGGAATTAGAATGAAAATAAACTATACAATAAAATCTAAGTTGCAGTAATTTACAGTTATTAGTGGTGGGTCAGATGGCTGAGCGGTTAGGGAGTCGGGCTATTAATCAGAAGGTTGTTGGTTTGATTCCCGGCTGTGCAAAATGACGTTGTGTCCTTGGGCAAGGCACGTCACCCTACTTGCCTCGGGGAGAATGTATCTGTACTTACTGTAAGTCGCTCTGGATAAGAGCGTCTGCTAAAATGACTAAATGTAAATGTATTAGAACATCTTCGATACTTCCAATCAAATCTTTGTATTTGATCCTGTCACTTTCTGGCAGGCTACTTAAATGCTATTGTCATGACCTTTCAGTTCTACTATTGTGTCCTAACTCATAACCTGGCACAATTCTGACTAGGACACAGGTCATTCTTGCAGAACGCATCTAATTCATATAAAGGAATACAAGTTCCACAGTTCTTAAAATAGTCTCTTGGCTAAGTTTCAAGTTGGATGATTAACTTTGATGATTAACGTTCCATCGGCAATCTTCCAAAATTTCTCAGCTGGTTTGTGATGTAGGTTTTTGGTGTCTCTTCTACTTGAGTGTATGCCAGCTCATCTATCTCGCTTTTTGTTAATAGCTTAATTGTTTCTCCTCTCATTCTTTCAGGTTTTCCTTTAGTTTTCACTCATCTGTATATGAACCACTATGTCCTCGCTACTGAGGTAGCTTTAATTGTCTATCAAACTATAAGATTAGTGCTTCTTTTTCTAGGCAAATTGCTCCATTGATCTCAAAGTTGGTATGTCAAATAATGTTTCAGGATGGCGCCACCCCACTTTTCCTTGCTTCTCAAGGGGGTCACTTGACTGTAATTCGTCATCTGCTGTCCTCTGGAGCCAAAGTGAACCATTCTAGGGAGGTATGATTCTTAAACCATTGATTCCATACAGTTGGGAATGTCAGTCCTTTGCCTTTTGTTTGAAATCCATCAGTATTAACCTTTTCTCTTCTACCATTACCTTGTGTCCTTTTGCTTCAAATTGAATCCACAGGATGGCACAGCACCTATTTGGATGGCAGCCCAGATGGGACATGATGATGTAGTAAAGGTTTTACTTCTGCGTGGTGCAGATCGAGATGCTTACAGAAATGTATGTCATCCTCTAGTAAAGGATACTGGACAGTCCTGTGCAGAATGATGTATTACATTTGATGTATTATGCTTTCTTTGACCACCCTGTAGGATGGTTCTACTGCATTATTTAAATCAGCTTTCAAAGGACACAATAATGTCATTGAGGAGCTCCTGAAATTCTCCCCTTCACTAGACCTTCTGAAGGTAAGATAGCACCTAATAGACAGGACCAAGAGCTAGGAAAATAGTTTTCTACTTTTTACTTTTTTAATAGTTTTTACCTGTAAGGGGACAAAGTTACTAGCACTTTGTCCCCTTACAGGTTGAAATGATGCTCCTGCTGTTGTATAACAAGCATTTAATTTTTTTATGCCAGGTGCATTCGTGTAAATTCTGCAAAAAGTTTAAAGTTTCGGGTGTGTGGAGAGGATGTGTCTGGAGGAAGATCAGTGTATTAGAGCAGTGCTGCTCCTCCTTTGAAACACATCACCTTCATCAGTGATTGTAATTTATTTCCAAAATCACAATTATTCAACACAATAAAAGCAGTCAACCAATAACCAGTTTATTTATAGAACAATCTGCCATGTATATTGCAAAGGGTTAGAAGTAACGCATTACTGTAATCCGATTACTTTTTTCAAGTAACGAGTAAAATAAGGGATTACAATTGCAAAAACAGTAATTCAATTACTGTTACTTTCCTGCAAGCAGGCTGCGTTACTGTGTTACTAAACCGTGATTTTGTTCGTGAGAGTGTCTCATGACAATCACGTATGAGCGGTGCGACGTCAGTGCGTGTGTAGATCAACAAGAGATAACATGGCAGGGACGTGCACAGACATTTGGAGGGGCATTTCAGGCAAAACGATTCCATCCCTGAGCCTCTGTCTTCTCTACAGAGTAGTGATGGGAAGTTTGGATCATTTTACTGATTCGGTTATTTGAATCTCATTCAGTAAAATGAACAACTCTTTTTTCGAGTCATTCGTTCATTTCAACGCGGAGTGGGGGGGGGGGGGGGTGCACAGTTTGTATGATTTGAAATGGTAATTTATGATCACAATAGCATTTAATTATCACGGGGAACAATTACACTGCACTGAACTGTAAGTAAAGTACAACAAAGTTAAAATAACAAAACCTGTAATTATTACTTGTGAACGAATATCATTCATGTCTAAACCTAGTCACGCGAAAGTGAATGAGGTAAACAAATCCTTTCTGATAATTTTTCATGTGACCTGCATAGGCTCAGTACTGGTAGCTAGAGGAAACAAAAATGATTCGTTCATTTCCCGACTGGGTTTTCGGGTACCAGTCTTTGGAGAATTGTTCACGTGACCTGCATAGGCTCAGAAGAGGAAACAGAAAGGATTTGTTTACCTCATTCACTTTCGCGTGACTGCTAGGTTTAGTATAGTAAGACGTGAATGAGATTTGTTCAGAAGTGATAATTACAGGTTTTGTTATTTTAACTTTTTTTTTTCGGCCACAAGAAAATGAACGAATCACTCTCTGAGAATACTCGTTACTCCGGAGTCATACTAATGATTCGTTCAAAATGAACAAATCGTTCACGAACGACACATCACTACTACAGAGCGCACAATAATGTAAGACTGGACATAACGTAGCTACTAGAGCCCGACCGATAAAGGATTTTAAGGCCGATACCGATACAAATATTTGGTGATTAAAAAAATCCGATATTCCGATATCGGCCGATATAAAAAAATAAAAATAATCCAGAAACGCGTAACAAAACAAACTGATTTCCCTAACAGTAGTTATTTGTAGTTTACATTTAGTCACTTTTAGCAGAAGTTCTTATCCAGAGCAACTAAGTACAGGGACATTCCCCGAGGCAAGTAGGGTTAAGTGCCTTCCCAAGGACACAACGTCATTTGACATGGCCGGGAATCGAACCAGCAACCTTCTGATTAATAGCCCGATTCCCTAACTGCTCAGCCATCTGACTCCTGTTATTATTTCCTCACTAAAATAATATGTTAATGCAGTTTCTGATAAATAAAATGTATAAAAATACAAACTTAAGATATGAAACTTAAAGTCCTTTGAACAAAAACATAATAAAAAAGAAATAAAAATAAAATTATATTCATTTATCGGCCATTATAAATGCCGATACCGATAGTTTGGAAAATGCCCAATATCGGCCGATAATATCGGCCTGCCGATATATCGGTCGGGCTCTAGTAGCTACATTAGCCTGCTGCTTCTACATAGGCTAGCTTTGATTCATGTAACATAGCATGATTATACGTCAATATCAGGCAAGGTAGCGCGACGTGATGCAAACGTTCCAAGCTGATGCTGCACATCATTGGAGACACAAGTGGATTTTAGTTTTTTACTATTTACAGGGCATTTGTCATTATAATCCATTACTTCAAAAAGTCACATTAAAGTGGAAGGGTTTTCCCTCGAGCTTCCCTCGCTGTGCACCCACCGGCGTGAGAATACAAACAATGCCATGTGACTGGGGGCAGAGGGCAACGCTGACGTTATGGTGGCAAAATAAATTAACACAGAACTGGATGATATCGCAAGTTAATTTAATTTAACTTTACTAATGATGGGCTTATCGTATTGATGCAGCAAAAAACAAAAGAAAGTTTATTTTGGCTCTTTCTCCAGAGGGGCAGATCAGCCAATCAGTCAAACGGGCTGTTGCCTGGGCAACCATAGCCCGTACCTGTGCATGTCCCTGTAGGGATGTGCATCTCTATCATTGAGGACGATGCGATACACATCTCGATGCACTGCCAACGATCTAATACATTAAAGATACATAAAAGCAACTACTAATGCGATACGATATGATTCACCCCTATTGTGATGAAGTGCGATTCGACACGATGCGATTCAACGAGGTGCGATGCGAAAGAATATGATGCTATGCAATTTAATAAGGTACATAATGATTTATTTCTTTGTCAGACAGTAAATCATAAATTAACTAAAAAGTGAAAGTTTTTCTTCACATATTAAACAAATTCTTTGACAAAAGATAAAATAAAATCAGGCCGGAATGTAAAAAAGGTAAACTATTCTTCCTAGGGGTACCGGTGGAGCTAGAGTGGCTAGCCATAGCTACGTCTCCACAAAAATACCATGTAGCCTCTTCAGGTGAGTACCTAAATTAGCCGTGATGCCTGTGTACTTTATAGCAGCACGACATATCTTGCCAATTTCTTGGGTCTTCTCGAATTGCCCATCTTTCTTGGAAAATCCGAAGTGTTGCCAAACCTTAGATTTATTGCAATTCGTAGGAACGTGTAACTCTTCCTCCGCCGTGAAAACACTAGCCAGAACACGCGCGAAACTTGGCCAAGAGACTTGATGAGAATCGGCCACTGACAGCAGTGGAGATGAGAGCACGCTTAAGAAACAGTTAGAGAGGAGGAATCTATCTAAATATAAAATCATAGGTCACAAATCATTGGTCACATTTCTAAAAACTAAAGGTGCATACACATAATTCTATATAATACATCGGATTATACCGATGCAAAGATGTTAGAAACGATGCATCGCGATTTCATCCGACATTGTATCCGGTGCACACTTTTTTGATCCGGGCAATCGCATGGTGAGCTTTTATGCCGAAGCAAAGATGCGAATCGGTGAATCTTACCATCCCTACCCTGTATGGAGTGCGGGAGAGAGCAGGACCAGAGAATGTCTAGTATGGGGAGAACTGCCACTCTCGGGAAACTTCCGGGTTCTGAATTGGAGTGCAGTATGAATGGAGGTCTATGGAGCTATACCCCTCAAAATCCACTTTTCTCAGGATATGACAGCTGACAGGTTAGGCTCTCCCTGTCAATACACATGCTACAAAGAGTTTTGGTTTGCTAATGTTGTTGCTAATTTTGCTAATGCTCTGACATTCTGGTTCCGCTTTGGATGCCATCAAACGGGATCTCTGGTCGTAGTCAGTCCTTCACTAACCAATCAGCATTCATTAGCAAAATGCTAGCGTGTTATGGGCAACAACGACTCACCCTGTAAGAAATCGAAAGTACATAAGTACTCGTTCATTCAACTTTCGACCTATAATTCATGTTATACATGAAAAAACTACAATCAAATCTGAGATTTCTCAACAACAATCAGGCAGAGAGACAAATTTAGCCGTTTATCTCCGTAGACTCCCATTAATATGCACTCGCTCGTGATCACCCACAGTGGAACTCTGGTGGAACTGCAACCAAATTCGGTACAATGGGGCTTAATAGGGAGTGGACAGGCTCTCCGTAAACAGGCTCTGGCAGGACCATGCAGCGTTTAATGCTTGGAAGTACCGACATTACTTTGAGTTTGACTCGGTAAAAAGTGACAAAAACATTAGCATCCGCTGTACACTGCGTGGGAAGAAAACTTTTATCTACAGGGAGAAATTGCACCTCAAATCAATGTGCATAAAGTTATAAGATTGAAACTCATAAACATGTTTTGAAAAAAAAGACTGTTTCATTTGATTACATTTTACATGATGGAATATGCAGAAAGAATAGAATTAGGCTGAAAGGTCAATTGCTTTATAGCGTATTCAGGTTGGGCAACATGTTTTTGAAAAGTAACTAAGTAAAGTCATTATTAAAGTAACTAATTACTTTTGAAAATAAGTAGTCAGTAAAGTAACTGGATTACTTTCTTGGAGAAGTACTGTATTTTTCGGAAATAAAGCCGCGGCTTGTACCCCGATTTTACAGTTTTCTTGTGTTTTCAAAAAAGTGGCTTCGGCTCAAGATCTCTACAGACCGTGCAGATAATTTAATGCTCAACACTTGAACGGGGGATTATTACTCGAAAGAGGAATTATTTACTGTGTCGTCTCAGTTACACTATCAGTGCTTGGAAATACAGTGACTTGCTAAAGTAGGCAAATGGCTAGTAGAACATAACATTTCATAATAATTTCAGTAAATCAAACAGCTGCAAGACCCAGTGAAATGTTATAGGCTACAGCTAGCAAGCTAACGCTAGCATCGCTAACAACATTGGCTAATTCAACTTCGGTAGTGTAACCGAGCTCTTTGTAGGTTTGTTTTAGATATAATTGTATATGGTCGTGTGGACAATAAGACACAGACGCGGTCTCTTTTCACAACTTGTATTTTCCCACTGCTCTTCTTCATATCGACATTCGAACAGCCCTCACCGATTTCACGTAGGGATGTGCATCTCCATCACTGAGGACGATGTGATACACATCTCGATGCACTGCCAACGATCCGATACATTAAAGATACATAAAAGCAACTACTAATGCGATACGATACGATACTATTCACTCCTATTGCGATGCAGTGCGATTCGACACGATGCGATTCAATGAGATACGATGCAAAAGAATATGATGCTATGCAATTTAATATGGTACATAATGATTTATTTCTTTCAGACAGCAAATCATCAATTAACTAAACAAGTGAAAGGTTTACTTCACATATTAAACAAAGTCTCTGACAAAAGATAAAATAACATCAGGCCTGGACCTTGCCTTAACCCTCGTGCTGCCTTCGGGTCACATGACCCAAAGGTTCATAACGAACCATTGTTGTGTTTACCCAATTTTACCCAATACAAAAACAAATAAAAATAATTTTCTTTTAACCATTCCAATGTGGGGGGTCTGAGACAGCCCGACAGTTAAAAGAAAATGCTTCACTTTGTTTTTGTATGAGGTAAATTTGTCGCAATACGACGGTGGGTCACAATGACTGATGGGTCAGAATGACCCGAAGATAACACAAGGGTTAAACCAGTCCTTCTTTCCTGTTGTATGTGTTCTCTGAATGTAAAAAAGGGTAAACTATTACTGGCAGTCACAAGCTGCTGTAAACACTGTCATAACACCACAC
This sequence comes from Osmerus eperlanus, assembly GCF_963692335.1. Taxonomy (NCBI): domain Eukaryota; kingdom Metazoa; phylum Chordata; class Actinopteri; order Osmeriformes; family Osmeridae; genus Osmerus; species Osmerus eperlanus. The sequence goes on from NC_085043.1 coordinate 1,838,991, forward strand.
ACTAAATTGAACTCATACGTCCTACTTTAAGGTTTTTCTCAATGACTCAGCTATCTCTCGTCTTACTTTGTCGTACACAACAGGGATTTGTTTCTCTGAGAATAGCTTCCTATTCTTGCTAGGGGTACCGGTGGAGCTAGCCACTGACTGTAGCCATAGCTGAATCCGAGAGGGAGGCAGACGTCTCCACACAAATACCATGTAGCCTCTTCAGGTGACTAGCTAAATTAGCCGTGCTCCCTGTGTACTTTATAGCAGCACGACATATCTTGCCAGTTGCAGGGATCTTGTCAAATTGATCATCTTTCTTGTAAAATCCGAACTGTTGCCAAACCTTGGATTTATTGCAATTCGTAGGAACGTGTAATTCGCCATGATAACACTCGCCCGAACACGCCTCCAACTCGCGCGAAACTTGGCCGAGAGACTTGACGAGAATCGGCCACTGACAGCAGTGGAGATGAGAGCACGCTTAAGAAACAGTTAGAGAGGAGGAATCTATCTAAATATAAAATGATTGGTCACAAATCATTGTTCACATTTCTAAATACTAAATGGTGTTCGCCTACACACGATTCTATATAAATACATCGGATTATACCGATGCAAAAATGTTAGAAACGATGCATCGCGATTCCTCCCACATTGTATCCGGTGCACACTTTTTTGATCCGGGCCATCGCATTGTGAGCTTTTATGCCGATGCATCGATGCGAACCGGTGAATCACACACTGACGATGACTTAGGCCGAAACGCGTCTGTGAATAAACTGGTCAAAATAAGCAATGAGATAAGCTTGAGAGTGCGTTTTTTTCTACTTTAACCGGTGAATCTTCCCATCCTTAATTTCACGTAATGCTTTCAGCATCAAGCCTACGGCAACTCCCGAGGGACAAAACACTAGTGATGGGTCATTTGCGGCTCTTGTAGGTCGGGAGCTGGCTCGCATATCTGAAGAGCCGACTATTTTTAATAGATTACTATATCCTATAAAAAATTTATGATTATGAAATAATTAATTTTAATTGTATTTAAAATAATTCACTTATTCAAAGAACAACAAAAAAATACTTGTAGGCCTAAAGGCACACACGATCATCCTCACATTCTGTTCCTGTCAATCATACACGCTGTGTCAACAAATTATACTGCATGAGGGAGGGCTGAGCCAACTCACACACACTCAGTTAAACGAGTAGTCGAAACTCGGAGGAGAGCCATAACAAATCAATGCATTTTTTTAAACATTGTGGAGTGGAATGGAGATCAAGATGGCGCCGATGATGGCTGCCTTGGTTGCTAGGTGCGCTCTGTTTTGTCTTGTTTTGTCTGTTAATTCAGTGTTCTGCCAAGATTTCCGGGGTTCTCTAACAAGAGAAGTACTTCTAAACATCAGGACTACAACTCCTGTGGATTTATTTCCCACTTTTCTGCTTCCAGCGGCAGATTTAGTGGGAATTCTAGCCAGTGCCGCGCTAGGCTTTGCCCATGCAGTGACACGCCGAAGAAGGGGAAAGCGAGCGGGAGCGCTAGTTCGGCTACGCAGACATGGAATCTAAACAGTGCTTCCAAGTTTTTTCCTCTCCAACGTACGTTCACTGTGCAATAAAATGGACGAACTTCAGCTACTGATGGTGAAAACCGGAGACTTTCTTTCATCTTCGGTTTTGTGCTTCAAGGAGACATGGCTGTGCGATTTGATCCCGGACACCGCATTACATCTGGCAGGCTTTCAACTCGTGAGAGCTGACCGGGGGACACTGCACTCTCCGGCAAAACCAAAGGCGGTGATATTTGTTTCTACGTCAACAGTGGCTGGTGTGTAGATGTGACAGTGATTCTGCAACATTGTTCTCCGGATCTGGAATCATTTTTTATAAACTGTAAACCTTTTTACTCGCCACGAGAATTTGCGTCACTCATTTTGGTCAGAGTTTACATGGCACCGGGTCCACAGGTCAAAGAGGCCCAACGCATGCTCGCCGACCAGATTCTGAGTGTGGAGCGTGCAAACCCGGATTCCCTTGTTATTGTACTCGGCGACTTTAACAAAGGTAATCTCAGCCACGAACTCCCTAAATACAGACAATTCATCAAATGCCCAACCAGAGAAGAGAACACTCTGGATCACTGCTACACTACAGTCAGTAGAGCCTACCACGCCGTCCCTCGTGCAGCACTGGGTCACTCTGACCATACCATGGTCCATCTGATTACTGCATACAGGCAGAAATTAAAGCTCTGTAAACCTGTTGTGAGGACATCAAAACAGTGGACCAGTGAGGCTATGGAGGATCTGCGGGCGTGCTTGGACTGTACTGACTGGGATATGTTTGTAAGACTGGGTGTCAAACCTGCCCCCACCTCTCATATGCTAAAGTCTGGAGTTTCTGGACGGTCTCAACTTGATGGCCCTCACACCCCATTCAAGATGTGGTCTGATTGGTTGTCCTTGTGTATAAAGGGAATTGAAATGCATTGTTCTGTGGATTCTTTATCTCCTGAGACTTCTCCTCAGTTCTGGCTTGTCCTACTGTCCTACTCCTTGCTCACCTCTTTCTTTCTCTCTGATTTACAATGATCATGGTAGAGTAGGTAAGATTTAAAGCTTTCATATTGTAACATGTTTGCCTTGTCAGATTTCATTCATTTGCAATGTTATTAAATGCGTATTTCATTTAACCTTACTTTGACCATTCTTGCTCTGATTTAACCCATAGAGTCAAATACCTGGAAATCTATTTGTATTGGCATTATTTGGTTCATGCTAATACACTGTTCAGTTTCCCATCTTCCTTTAAACCATAGGGGAATTCGTTTTGGTTGTTTGGACAATATTTATCCCCCTACAGTTTTGGTGACCCCAACGTGATATGTTTCGAGCAATTCAGTTACAGTTTGGTATACCGGCGTTTGAAACCATGGTGCGGTGAGTAAGCATTTACAAATGTACATTAATTGTGTTCCGCCTGGTTCTGTTGGTAGAAGCCTATTACTAGTTTCTGATATTAGCTCCTGCATAAAAACAACAAAAAATTGAATGGGAAACTGAAGTTAACAAAGTACTTAACCTATGGGAAGAAGTTAGCGTTAACCGAACGTTATCTGAATTGAGCAAGAAAGACAAGAACGGTCTTAAAACTGATTTTACACTACATTGGCGAACTGTAGGAGTCCATAAAAAGAAAGCAGAAAAGAAACAAATATTGAAGATTACTGTACATTTAATTGGCAAATGTCTTCTCAACTCTGTCCTCAAAGCAGCGACTCCTTTTTGTGCCACAAGGCAATACACCGCTAACAAAGACAGTGAAGAGACCAGCCATGCTGGCTCACATTCTACGGAGTGTTCAGACACAGACAGTGGAATTGTTGCGCAAATCCCCAAACTGTGTTCTACAAAGAACCGTCGAGTTCCTGATCCGCCACGCATTGCTGCCATAAAAATGGCGACAGAGGTAAAACCCAAGCCCCAGCAGCCCCCTCATATACAGTGTAACTTCTGTAAAAGACAAGGACACACCGAAATGCGATGTTGGGATCTTGGTAGAAATATGCCTATTCCACCCACACGCTTGTTTTATGCTAACAACAAAGTTAGATTTTGTCATGCTTGTCTAAGAAGTGGTCACACTGAGTCCAAATGTTGGGATCTGGGAAAGGGTAGGCCTCCCCCATTGTTCATGCAGCATAAGCTGAGCCTTTATGAAGACAAACAAACCTTGAACTTTTTAACGTGATTACATGCAATTCCAACTATCTTTTACATTTACTTAATTCAGGTCCAAATTGTGATATTGCTTCATTCCTACTGTATTACCCCTGTGTTTAGTCTTTGTTGTAGTTCAAAGATTTCTTGGGGACAGTTTATTTGTTGCTGCTCCAGTTCCTTTAGCTGCATATGCATAGTGCATATGGTTTGTCCATCCATGAGTTCCTATGTTGGTTTGTGTGGATGAGTATTGGGTATTGTGGATCAGTATGTACCTTTGTGTGTTTTATAGAGTTGGTGGTAAATGTTCTAGGTTTTAGCTAAACTCACAATGGTTCCTGACCTGTAAATGTAGATTGGTATAACTTGTATTTAATTTTATTATTGCTGTGTAATTTATGTTTTGTTTATTTTGGACCCAAGAACACTGTTTTGCTTTAATTGCCATTTTCATCTATGCTAGATGATATGTTTGTGTACCTCTCATCTATCAAAAGGGAGGACTGTTCACCTATTTTTTCCATTTGAGTTTTAGGACACTGTCTCACTAATTTCCATTTGTATCCCATCCGACTCTCTCAGACCCCAGACCAAACGTCACTCCAAACTTTACAATTTTCATTGTTAACCAAGTGCTGTGCTCCAATTGTGTTCTGCTGTAACAGGACAAGAACTTAAGTAGCAGGAATATGCTAACCAAGGGCACGTCTGCATGCCAATACAAAGGTTCTTCCAAGTGATCCTCTGAGCAATAGCCATGATCCAAAAGTGGTCCTCAGAATCAGAATTCGGTTAATTCGCCATGTATGTTATACAAACATGGAATTTACTGTGGCAGGGAGGTGCAAAATACTAAACATATACAGATCTTAAATTAAGTAAAAGTACAAAAGTTTAACTATTTCTAAGAACTAAACAATCTAAGAATACAACAATTTAAATATAAAATAAAATATATATAAAAATAAGAATAATGAACAGCGTGAATGGTCAACATAGTGCAATCGGATACTGAGATAAAGTGGCTTATGCATACTAAATTGCCATTAGATGGACTTATAATAGTTAAATAAGTGAATGAATGTAAATGGGAGTCCTTGGCCTTGTTGAAGAGTACAGAAGTTTAACTATTCCTAAGAACTAAACAATCTAACAATTTAAATATAAAATATATTATATATATATTATATATAAGAATAAGAATGAGCAGCATGAGTGGTCAACATAGTCAATAATAATGAATGAATGTCAATGGGAGTCCTTGGCCTTGTTGAAGAGGCCAGTAGCAGATGGAAAGAAACTGTTCTTATGGCGTGAGGTTTTGGTCCTGATGGACCGCAGCCTTCTGCCAGAGGGGAGTAGCTGGAACAGGGAGTGACCAGGGTGGGAGGGGTCGGCCACAATCTTCCTCGCACGCCTCAGGGTCCTCGAGGTGTGCAGGTCCTCGAGGGTAGGCAGATTGCAGCCAATCACCTTCTCAGAAGTGCGGATGATATGCTGCAGTCTGCTCTTGTCCTTGGCAGTGGCAGCAGCGTACCAGATGGTGATGGAGGAGGTGAGGATGGACTCAATGATGGCTGTGTAGAAGTGCACCATCATTGTCTTTGGCAGGTTGAATTTCTTCAGCAGCCGTAGGAAGTACATCCTCTGTTGTGCTTTTTTGGTGAGGGAGCTAATGTTCAGTTCCCACTTGAGGTCCTGGGAGAGGATGGTGCCCAGGAAGCGGAAGGACTCCACAGTGTTGACTGGGGAGTCACACAGGGTGATGGGGGTGAGTGGGGCTGTATTCTTCCTGAAGTCCACAACCATCTCCACTGTCTTAAGAGCATTGAGCTCCAAGTTGTTCTGGCTACACCAGGTCACCAGGTTGTCAGCGTCCCACCTATAGTCAGACTCATCCCCGTCAGAGATGAGCCCAATGAGGGTGTTGTCGTCCGCAAACTTCAGAAGTTTGACAGACGGATGACTGGAGGTGCAGCTGTTGGTGTACAGGGAGAAGAGCAGAGGGGAAAGGACGCAGCCCTGAGGAGATCCGGTGCTGATGGACCGGGAGTCAGAGACTTGTGTTCCCAGCTTAATGCACTGCTTCCTGTCAGACAGGAAGTCTGTGATCCACCTGCAGGTGGAGTCGGGCACGTTCAGCTGGGAGAGCTTGTCCTGAAGCAGGGCAGGGATGATGGTGTTGAAGGCAGAGCTGAAGTCCACAAACAGGATCCTGGCATAGGATGCTGGGGAGTCCAGGTGCTGTAGGGTGAAGTGGAGGGCCATGTTAACGGCGTCATCCACAGATCTGTTGGCTCTGTAGGCAAACTGCAGTGGGTCCAGGAAAGGGTCTGTGATGGCTTTGAGGTGTGCCAGCACAAGGCGCTCAAAAGACTTCATTACCACAGAGGTCAGGGCGACGAGTCTGTAGTCATTGAGTCCTGTTGGCCTTGGCTTTTTGGGCACAGGGATGATGGTGGAGGACTTGAGACAGGCTGGCACATGGCATGTCTCCAGGGAGGTGTTAAAGATGTAAGGGAACACCGGAGACAGCTGGTCAGCGCAGTGCTTGAGGGTGGCAGGAGAGACAGAGTCCGGCCCAGCTGCTTTGCGGGGGTTCTGCCTCTTGAAAAGTCTGTTAACTTCACCCTCCTGAATGGAGAGAGTTGTCACTGTAGAGGGGGTGAGGGAGGAGGCCCCGTGGGTGGGAAGGGGTAGTTCAGGACAGTCCAATTGTCTTTCAAATCTACAGAACTCATTCAGGTCGTTGGCCAGGCGGGAGTCGTTAGTGGAGTGGGGGGCTCTGGGCTTGTAGTTGGTGATCTGCCTGAGCCCTCTCCAGACAAAGGCAGAGTCGTTGGCAGAGAACTGATGCTTCAGTCTCTCTGAGTACAGACGTTTAGCCTCTCTCACCGCCTTGCTAAACCTGTTCTTCGACTCCTTGAATCTGATGTCCTCACAACAGGTTTACAGAGCTTTAATTTCTGCCTGTATGCAGGAATCAGATGGACCATGGTATGGTCAGAGTGAGCCAGTGCTGCACGAGGGACGGCATGGTAGGCTCTACTGACTGTAGTGTAGCAGTGATCCAGAGTGTTCTCTTCTCTGGTTGGGCATTTGATGAATTGTCCTCTGAGCAATAGCCATGATCCAAAAGTGATCCTCTGAGCAAACAGCCATGACCATTAGAATCTCAATGCTGACCTGTCTGCAATCAAGTTCCTTTTTCCTATGGGTGCAGGTTATCACACGATGAACACTGCAGCTTTTGCCTGTGTTTTTGTGTCCAAGAGGGAGGATTGTAAGGCTGGGTGTCAAACCTGCCCCCACCTCTCATATGCTAAAGTCTGGAGTTTCTGGACGGTCTCAACTTGATGGCCCTCACACCCCATTCAAGATGTGGTCTGATTGGTTGTCCTTGTGTATAAAGGGAATTGTAAATGCATTGTTCTGTGGATTCTTCATCTCCTGAGACTTCTCCTCAGTTCTGGCTTGTCCTACTGTCCTACTCCTTGCTCACCTCTTTCTTTCTCTCTTATTTACAATGATCATGGTAGAGTAGGTAAGATTTAAAGCTTTCATATTGTAACATGTTTGCCTTGTAATTGATTTCATTCATTTGCAATGTTATTAAATGCGTATTTCATTTAACCGTACTTTGACCATTCTTGCTCTGATTTAACCCATAGTCAAATACCTGGAATTCTATTTGTATTGGCATTATTTGGTTCATGCTAATACACTGTTCAGTTTCCCATCGTCCTTTAAACCATAGGGGAATTCGTTTTGGTTGTTTGGACAATATTTAACCCCCTACACGTTTTTGGGGCATATTTTCAGTTAGCAGATGGTACTGTTTGAATCGCGATTCCATCTTCTACTGCCGGCTAACGTCGTAGAATAATCTTCAAAGGGGGTTCTTTATTAATGAATGAATGCAATATGAGTAGGCTAAATGCCTGAAAATATCACGAGAAGGGAAAAACTTAAAAGGACGTTTAAGTCATAGAGATTAGGTCAATTTTTACACCGGTCTGCCAAATTTATGCGTTTTGATTCAACTATGAGGCTGCTTCTTGCAGGGGAAATGAGAAGACATCTATTTCATTCCACACTCGTATTTTGAGTTGTAAATGAGCAGCAAAAAAAAGATGCTTTTAAATCTATGTAATCTTTATAAATAATAAGTATGCATTTTGATATAAAATATACAGAAATATCAGTTGTAAAAATGGCATAAAAAAACGGACCCCTGTGCAAACGACGCAAGCAAGCACACCCTACAATTTCCCCAGAAATTGTACCCTCTCTAGTTCTTTTTTTAAATTATTGTACCATTGACGTCAATGGCAGCCCCTAGAACCATATGGTAACTTTTGTGAAATTTGGCACACTCATTAAGGACAGTCCCTTCTATACTTACACCAAGTTTCATGTCTCCCATTAGACCACTCTAGCGCCACCAATGGGTCAAAGTTGGACTTGTGTTTACACACGCAACTTTTGAACCGTATGACCGATTTTCAAAAATGAAGTACCATTGGATTCCCTGGATCAAGACGAGTTCAACACAATTTCGTCAACGTCAATTTCCGGTTATATAGATTTTCCACCATTTCTGGTTTTATCAAAAACCTTTGAAAGCCTACTCCTCCAACAATTTTTTTCCAATCTTCCCCAGAATTGGCAACCATCATCATCAGAGCAACCCTCACAGAAGTTATCAAAAGGTTTTTAATTTTCAAAACCGTTTGTCCGGTACAGCCAATCAAAATTGGCAACAAAGCAACCAAACAGGAAGTTGGATCAAATCTCAGCAAATCTTTGAGATGTCAACACCAAACTTGGTATGATGACTCAGAACCCTCTTTCGAGGATGACCACACAATTTGGTGTCATGTGATCACTGGGCGTGGCCGCAGGAAGCAAAAATGTGTTTTGGCCAATAACTATTGATTTGTTTTACTTTATTAACCCTCGTGCTGCCTTCGGGTCACATGACCCAAAGGTTCATAATGAACCATCGTTGTGTTTACCCAATTTTACCCAATACAAAAACAAATTAAAATAATTTTCTTTTAACCTTTGCAATGTGGGGGGTCTGAGACAGCCTAGCTGTTAAAAGAAAATGCTTCACTTTGTCTTTGTATGCAGTAAATCTGTCGCAATACGACGGTGGGTCACAATGACTGATGGGTCAGAATGACCCGAAGATAACACAAGGGTTAAGTGATTCCTTTTCTCATGATATCTTGGGACATCCCGTGTGTGACTCACAATAATTTGTGATAATAGCCGAAATGATGCAGCCGCCATTTTGAATTAATGAATTAATCTCTACTGCTCCTACAAAGTGTGTCCAATCTGAACCAAATTTGGCAGAGATTATCTTCAGACCAAGTTTCACAAAAGATTTCACATGGTTTTTTGATTTTCTAAACCGTTTGCCCGGTACACCCAATCAAAATGTGAAGTTAAGCCATCAAACAGGAAGTTGGGTCGTATCTCAGCAAATCTGTGATGGATTCACACCAAACTTGCTGCGTGTACTCGTTACCCTCTTCTGAGGATGTCTAAAATGTTTTCTGGGTCATTTGACTGCTTGGCCACCTCATTGCTGCTTGCGGCTATATTTATTATTATTATTCTTCCACCATGGGTTCCTATGGCAGGCCCTAGAAGCGCTTGGTCGAAAGTTGTGAAATTTGGCACGCTCATTGGGAACAGTCCCCAGGTCCAATTCACAAAGTTTCATGTCTCATACTTGGGCACTCTAGCGCCACCAATGGGTCAAAGTTGGAGTTGCGTTTACATAAGTAACTTTTGAACCGCATGTCCGATTGTCAAAAATGAGGCACCGTTGGATTCCTTGGATCAAGCCCAGTTCAACGCACACCATGGCGTCAATTTCCGGTTATATAGATTTTCCGCCATTTCCGGTTTTATCAAAAAGCTTAGACGTTTTTCACAGGTCACAAATTGTGTTCATGTGTTTGCACACATGATCTTCAGACCAAGCCTCACAAAAGTTATTGAAAATAATTTTTATCATCACAACCGTTTGTCCGTGACAGCCAATCAAATTCAGCAAAAAAGCTGCCAAACAGGAAGTGAAGTCATATCTCAGCAGTTCTCTGAGGCAGTGACAACAAATTTGGTACGCCACCTCGGATCCTTATTCTGAGGATGTCCACCAAAGATTGTGTCATGTGACTAAAATGGGGCGTGGCAGGAAGCATAAACGTGTTTTGGCTAATAACTGTTGAAGTGTTTACCTTAATAAAGTAATTCCTTTGTCTGTTTATGTCTTGTGAGATATCAAGCCTGACTATTGATAACTTTTCATAAAATTCGAATGGACACGGCCGCCATTTTGGATTTCATGGAAAAGTGTAAAAACCTTGTGCCCGCCCCAAATTTTGTCCAATGTTTACCAAATTTGGCACAGAGGATCTTCAGACCCAGCTTCACAAAAGGTATCAGATGGATTTTCCATTTTCAAAAACGTTTGTTCGGTAGAGCCGATCAAAGGCGGCGGCGAAGCCGCCAAACGAGATGTGAGATTGTAACTCAGCAACCATTTGTCTGATTGTCACCAATCTTCGGTTCCTTCGTTCCCACAAGGAGCAGAGGAGGCCTGCGGTGTTATACCAGAAAACAGAAAACACTTTGAACACTTCGTACTCTTGAACGCAAACAGATATTTCAACAAAACTTGGTGTGTTGCATGAGTGCAACAGGTTGTTGTGACTTAATTGTTGCACAATTGCTATGGAGGCCATGTCCTGCTCTGGACTGCTTGGCCCCTCCATTGCTGCTTGCAGCTATATTTCAAATAGTTTTCACACCTATCATAGTTAAAACAAGAGCCGTTCTAGAGCCAAAAGAAGGCTCACGAAAAAGAGCCGGAACGCCCATCACTACAAAACACCCTTGTCCGTTGTCACATAGAAAGGTCCTCAGGGTTTGCAAGCTAGCTGAACTTGTACTATATATAAAATAATTGTGTAGACATAACAATGGATTTTGCCACTAAATGAGTGACTTGGCTTTATTTTCTGCACATACTATCCACAACCGAAGTGTGTTACACAATGCTGTAAGATCGCCTATACTCGTGCATTGCTTGGTATTGTAGCGACAATGCTCTTGGTACCCAGAATTCCCCGCGGCAAGCTGAAAAGCTACGAAGTTAAGGGCATTAGCTTAGTTAGATAAGCATTGTTTGGAGTTTTATTGTTGTGTTCATTCTGTTTTGATATGTGTAATGCTATGATCTGTAATTTAAATAATTTAAGTGTTCACCCTGATTGGGAATGTTATCTAGTTAGATCGCTATCCAAGCTGTCCACAGAGATAGTGTGTCTGTGTAAATAATTAGACGTGAGCATTGGTCTGCTCAACGCTGGCTGGCGCTACGATATCGTTATTCCCGTTTACTGTGCGGCCTATATTCCAGTGCAGTCTATACTCTGGTTTACAAACACAAAGTTCCCATTCTGGTGGGGTGCGGCTTATAGAAAATGTGGCTTGTTTTCCCGAAAAATACGGTAGTCAGTAATCAGTAACTAATTACTATTTCCAAGTAACTTGACCAACACTGCTCTTGTTTACTTTATTACCTTGGCTCAGCACAGGATTCTTTTATATTACAAATTTCAAAAACCGGTTTTGGACCGGTCACTGATAGGAGACTGATTTTTTATTTAAGACCTGGCTCATCACACCATACTGCACATAGTCCCCCTCTGAGACAATTGATATTCAATCAATATATATTGATATCAATCAATTTACATTACATTTACATTTATGCATTTAGCAGACACTTTTATCCAAAGCGACTTCCAAGAGAGAGCTTTACAAAAGAGCATAGGTCACTGATCATAACAACGAGATAGCCCCAAACATTGCGAGCAGCCAAAACATGAAGCATACATTGTGGAAAACCAAATAAGTGCCAAAGGGAAGAACCATAAGAGCGTGCAGTTAAACAATTTACAATTTAACAACATGAAACTCCCCACAAGAGTGCAAGAGTGTACCTGTAGAAAAAAAAACAATCAACAGTAAAATCAATGCTAGAAATCAATGCTAGAAATGTTCAAAGTTGCAATATAAAAATGGTCTCTGAGTATGTGTCTTGTTCAGTGTCTTTTGAATAGTGCTTGGTAAATCTGCTTGATTGACTCAGTGTCTTTATTCAATTGTGGTTTGACAATAAAATCATGCCATTTGGTAGCACTGCTCTCATGCGCTGCTCCTTCTCCAACACATAATCTGCACCGCCTACTCAGTGACAGACTTTGCAGAATCTATGCAAAACACACCTGTGGTGGCATAAACACCTGGAGCATTGCTCATTAGACAACTGTGTTACCCAAGAGCTGCAGCATTATCGTGCCCATATGGTTTTCATTGAAAATGGTAGTATTTAATAGGCCTGAAATCTACTTTGCTCTGTTTCAATAATAGTGGTTAGAGCACCATAACCCGTTGAGAAATATGTCAATGTTTGACAAAAAGTTTAATTTTCAGAATGGCTCCACAGTCCTCCATGCAGCTGTCACAGGTGGGAATCCCAGTAGTGTATCGCTTCTGCTCAGGGCCAAAGCAGATCCAACATTACCTAACAAGGTGGGTTGCTTTATAGTATTTGTGTGTTTGTATATTGTTTACGTTCTTTCATACAGGACAATAAGCTGCCAGCTGATCTTACAAAGAGTGAAGACATCCTGATGGCCCTCCATCAAAAATCTTTAAATGGTAGTAGCTGTTTATAATCCTTGTTCCATATAATATATGTTTAAATAACAATCTGTCAACATTGGACCATAAAGGTGCACATGTTGCTTGTAAAGGTCAACTTGTGTTGATGTTAAAACATTAGAATAGATTAAGATGCTATATACTGATCCCATTGCAGAAATAGCCACTAATACATGTATTTCACAACCCTTTTCTGAACAAGACACAGATGTCAGGTTAGTCCATGTCTTCTTTTAGCCATACTAGGGTTCCTGTGCTATGACCTTAAGGACCCTTCCATCTATTAGGCTAGTTGACTAAGTTTACTTATTCAGATTTCATCCTTTTCCTCAACAAACAGAGACAAAACACAGTTCTACATCCATGTGTGAGCACAGAACAAGGTTTCACATATTTTGGGATTTAAATCACACTATAAATTAACTTAGTTTGACATTATGAACCCATTTTTAAGGATGTTACAGAATTGATAGTAATAGGCAATGATGTCCATCTATTATTGGTATAAATAATTTGGTAATTTGTAGAAATAATAAAGTTGCATATTCTTTACAAATGTATTGCATATTACAATAAATTAATTTGGCTCCATAATCTCCCCCCACCCACCCAAAGATCAGTAAGATACTCTCAATATGGAGTAAGACATAACTGAAGTTCGGTAGAAGAATACCACATCTGAACTCTTCCCTTTCCCCTAATCTCCTTCCGGATATATACTCCTCAGTTTCTCCTGTCATCGTGTTTACGTTCTTATTTCGAATGCTGATGCTCCCTGCTACAATCTACAATGGAACATTTCTGGATTGGATATCTCCTACTTTGATCACACCAGACCATGGACATCGTGGACATACACCACTCTGATGACGAGTTTTCCCTCCCAGCAGGAACGGCTAATCCAGAGACCCTCCGATGCAGGCGCATCTCCGAGACGCCTTGTTCCGTTTCCAACCCAGCTCTGGGATCCTCCGTTGCCCTGGGTATCACGGCTCCCCCAGGCCCATAGACTCTGGAAGTCAGCCGCCTCGCTCACCCCCTTCGCAAGATTCCGATGTCGCTCCCTCGGGTTCCGCGGTAGCAGGATGCCCTGCTCCCAGATCTCTTCCGGTTTGTCTTTCCCCTCTGCTCCACGACATAAAGCTTCGCCAGCTCCACGGTCACCCATCTCAGAACTTTTGCCCTACGCTCCCTTCCAACTGGACTGTCACAGATCCCAAGGTGCGGCTGTTAGAATTATGCTTCAGTTCTACCCCACGCTGCAAAGGCTCCAGACGCCACAGCACCTCTCCCTTCAAGTGTCTCCTGCTTCTGATGACATCATTGTGTCCAACGTCTTTCAGCGTATTGTCCCCTCCCCCCTTCTCTAGTCCCCAGGCCCAGGCTCCTCACGCTGTTCTCTCCACACTCCCAGCCCTGTTCTCTGCCTTCATCGCCTCCCTGGTCTCCCAACACCTCTGCGCCAATGCTGGGCACCACCCTGGATCGCTCTAATTTCCCCCTGCCCTTCAATCATTCCCTTCCTGTGGCGTCCACTGGGCCCTACCCGGTTCCCCCCTCCCCTCTCTGTCTCCTCTTTCCCTGCCTGCAGGTGGTGCCCCTCCAATGCTCCCCCCGACCTTGCGGCCATCTCCTCTGCCGCAGCCCAGTCTGGTCCTGTCTCCCCGTGTTCCCCCCTTCCAGTCCAGATCCTCCACCTGGAACCCTCCCGGCGCCAGGAACTAACAGCACCCACGTTTTTCTGACACTTTCTGAATATCTCATTGTAATAAAAGAGAAAAGACAATGGTTGACCTGTCTTTACATTACTTCACGTTCTCCACTGGAAGTCTGTCAGTGCCCCATTCCTTGGCCAGTGGTTCAAAGAATTGACATGCCTAGTTCCTGATAAAAATTACTCATATAGTGTCAAATAAAGCTTTGGAGTTAACTGATATTTGGGATATTTTTTCTTCCACAAACCAGTAATTTACTAAAAGCTTTGGGCTTGGAAAACTAGTGTTGTAAAACGTAATTTTCATCATATTTTGTATCAGGTCTCATGTTGGTTATAGAAATGCAATCCACATATACTTGTACCACATTACAGCACATGGTAATGAATTTTATTATTGGAAATGTGAGGACTCATATTTACATATACCTCTTTTCAACTTATCTTTTTGTTGTTTTGTTCATAGGTTGTTTGTTGTGCTTGTCATTTTTCTATAGGGATTCAGTGGGTGTGAAAAAGTGCAGTGCCGTTTCCGAATGTCCTTGTTAGCGCTAATATTGTTTTGGAAGTCAACTACATTCAATGAGGAGAATATGTTGTTTCTTGTGTGACACTGCATGTTATTGTCTTGCAAGGCTACAACCAGGCCATGTAAATAATAAAATATAATTTCAAATGATAAAATAATTTAAGGAACTGTTATATGTGTAACATGAGTTATATGTGTAACATGAGTTATCTTGAATGCAAGTTATCTTGAATGGTGTTGCTATGCAGTCTCCTACAGTAAAACATAGGGCAGGTAAGCTGATGTTTATTCATTACATTTCTTATGCATGATGTTTGCCAGTAAAGCATTGTAATTTCTGACAAGTTATTCATGTGTATGCATACTGCAGCCTACACAGTTACTACAACTATCTGAAGTGCAAGGCATCATCATGGATGGATAACTAAATGTAATAATTAAAAGTGCTTTGATGTCAGAAGACTCTGGAGCAGTTTGGGATGTTGCCTATCAGCTCTGCTAAATAACATCTTGATCTGCAGTCGAATGCTCTACCCATCTATGCACTATACCCATCAAACCATAAATGCCAATAATCCTATTGTAATGTTGATTGTCCTGAATTTGAGTTTAACCCTTGTGTTATCTTCGGGTCATTCTGACCCATCAGTCATTGTGACCCACCGTCGTATTGCGACAGATTTACCGCATACAAAGACAAAGTGAAGCATTTTCTTTTAACCGTTGGGCTGTCTCAGACCCCCCACATTGCAAAGGTTAAAAGAAAATTATTTTAATTTGTTTTTGTATTGGGTAAAATTGGGTAAACACAACGATGGTTCGTTATGAACCTTTGGGTCATGTGACCCGAAGGCAGCACGAGGGTTAAAGGGTGGGAAATTCTGGCAGCGACAACAACCTATACATTCTAACTATATTGCACATGGTCTTTGTTGGCCTCTTATAACTCGAAATACATTTTAGTCTTCACATTTACGATGTTAGCTCTTGAATGTATTAGGTCATTTACTGTGTACAAATTCAATATCAGTTATTTTAATATGGAGTAATGGAGCTTAGTGTTTACAGAATTCCATGTCAATAAACAGTTTGCATCAGTACTCCTATAGTATAATTAATGTATCATCAACATATTTTGATAATATATGTGAATTTATATTTTAAACATTGCCCTTCAAAACCCTTCATTAGACTCTTCATCCCAGCTGCATACTTCTTGAGCAGTCTCAGTGAATTCCACTTCCAGGTCATAAACAAAGTTAAGGTCATCTCTATGCCTACGGTTTCGCTCAAATATTTTGTCCATTTCAGCCTTCTTGCGGTTCAGGTCCTTGTCGCTCAGCTTGTTGAGGTCTTCTTCAGGGATTAGGCAAAGTGAATCAAGGCTTTGTTCTAAGCTGCAGCCTTGAATTTGATCTCGCAGAATTATGTGAAGCCTCTCCAGTTGCTCTAATGAGACGTGCTCAAAGTATGCCTTGTGTCTGGTGTGGTTCTTTAGTCTCTCAGCAGCCTTGTAGCAGTCTGTGGAAGAGTTAAGTGATGTGACACGTTAATGAACCTCTAGCTTATCAAGAAACACGGACAGTTGCATTGTAGTTTTATGCTATATAGCCTCATGTTTGTCATAGGCCCATTCTCAATCTCCACCCTCACAGACTTAGAGGCTTAAGGGCTTAGGAATGTCCCACTGTCAAATCGTCAAGTGCGCAAGGGCTCTTTGGCAGATATTTTGAGCCCTTTATGCACCCTTTCCGTAAGTCCGCATTTTTGCAGACTTTGGCTAAGGGAATTGCCCACAGTTCACAGCATTGTGATGTGAAACACGAGGGTTACAAGGCAAACCCGCCTTATAAAACAAGAAAGAAGAAGAACGGTAAACAAACAAGCATGGAGGGAGCAACCAACCCATGATGTAAACACAAAGCTCGCTGATGGTTAATACAGCCAGAACTGTGTGTAGTTTTTCCTTTGATGATACATACCCAATATGCTTTCAGATTTAATCCATCAACATTACCATTTTGCCGAAAATGCTGCAAAGTGCTGACTCATTCATAGCATTTTGAGCCCTTGCAGGTTCTTGCACTCAATCACTTACCATGTGACGTCAAGCAAGTCTGTGAGGGTTCTGTTTAGTCTGTGAGGGCTCTGTTTAGCCTATAGTTCCTAAGGAAATGCAACGAGTAATTACTGTATTTTTGTTATGCTCATAGTAGCACTGCAGGTATCAACATCTATATTGTTCAACCCTAGTACTCATTCTGTGTAGCAGCAATAACTTTCAGACCAACTTGCATGTCTTGAATTGAGTTTGACTTGCTGTATTATACAGTTACACTGAACACATTGGAAGGATAGGACAGTTTTCCTAGCCAGATCAGAAAGAGAGGCAAGCATCGAGGAACAGGATGACATCAGAAAAAAAGATTGATACAAGTGATGGAGCATCTTTAGACTCCTTGACGGAGGGAGTGGAGAGAGACCTGAGTTGCTGAGCAGACTGTTAGCCTAGTGAGTGTTCCCACTTAAAAGATCATTACTATTGTTGTGGAATACTATCAGAGTAAAACATTCTTAACCCACAGTAATTTTACACATACAAACATGGTCCAGAGAAAAGTTCCATATCACTGTACATTTGTTTCTGTCTTTCTATCTGATCATTTTGCACTGGTACGTTCGCATTTCTTATTTATATAGACAATGTCGGTGTCAAAATGTGCGTCTTGGTCCCGATTGTGTTGCTTGTACCCGCGGGAACGTTCCGCTTGACAGTTCGGGCAAGTTTTTGTGGAGAAAGGTGAAGCTAATGGTGGCCACAGTCAGGCTACATCAGGATGCCACACCACGCCACAACGTCACCACGCGTGTGCGTTTATAACAAGGCATGTACAATACAACCACACGTGCGTTCATAACAAGACATGTGCAAAACAAGCTGTGAGTCATACAGTCAGTCGCTGTGTCACCCAGTTTGTTTATGCTGTTTGTTAGCTAGTTTGTTCCAGACCGCTTCCGGGAGGTACTGTATTACCACTCTACGAGTGGCAGGAAGAACGGCTAAGTTAGTTAGCCGTTACCCCAGCACATTATGTCTGCTAGCTGTTACCAAATTTAGTGTTAGCTAGTTGTCCAAAGCACAGAGTATACCAGCCACCAGCTAGTGGTAGACAGCTTCTAGACTAGCTACAAGCCTGAGATAAATATTTGTCTTAGTCAGCTTTGTTGTCTTTGCGCTGTTCCTCAGCTAGAATGCACTGTGATTATGTACAGTCAAATAAGTGAAATCTGGTTTACAACACATTATAACAGATCAGAGTGGTTGATGGTTGAAGATGCCTTTTCAATTTATGCATCTGAGCTTGCTTTTTACTAACATAAAACATGAATATATTGAAGCTGATACATTTAGTCTATACTTTTGTTAAACTATATGGCCTACACCAGTGGTTCTCAATTTGTCTAACCTCAGGACCCACATTTGTCCTTGGTCATCAAGTCACGACGAAAAAAATAATTTCATTTCCCAAACATAATTTATTTCACAAAACAATTTGTGCAGATACTATTTGTGTTCTAGAATGCGGGCGGCACGGTGTGGAGCCTACGCACATTTCAAAATAAAAGCGCTCCATCGGAAGTTCGATTTATAATTTATAAATAATTTAAAAAGGGACTAGTTTCAACAAGCTTAACCCTTGTGTTATCTTCGGGTCATTCTGACCCATCAGTCATTGTGACCCACCGTCGTATTGTGACAACTTTACCGCATACAAAAACAATGTGAAGCATTTTCTTTAGAGATGCTCCGATCAGGTTTTTTGGTGCCGATCACGATCACTGAAATCAGTATCTGCCGATCCGATAATACCGATCACGGTGTCAATTGAAGCAGTTCTCTCGCTTACTATAAAATGTGTAAATAATAATAAATATTAAAATAACAATACAAATAATAATAATAAATAAATAATAAATGTGCAACATTCCACTCTCTAGAGGCTCTCAAGAGAACTTGGAGCTTATACAGTAGCTTTCCTGTGGAAAAATAATAATACAAACTTAACTGCAACATAAACAGGCTATTTAATGCCAGTTGTTATGGTTACTTATCTGTATCAACGCGAATGTTTCATCGCGGAGTGATTTATTATTAGCTGTGAAAAGTCAGAGTTGGGATGTCCTGGGATATTTCAACTCATGGAACGTCTCTTGTCCAATCAGAAACAGCTAAATAAGTCGATAGAACCCAATTGTTTTATAAAGCCAAATATACAATATGTTTCAAGTCAGTCAGTTTCAAGTCGATTTTTCTGCATTCAGGAGGAGATAACCAGGGTTCCCGCGGGGTCTTAAAAAGTCTAAAATTCGGAACTTGAAATTTAAGGCCTTAAAACGTCTTAAAAACGGCCATATTTTCATCCGAGGTCTTAAATTTCATTTAATCAGGTCTAAAAAAGGTTTTACCCTCGTTCATTTCCAGAACCGCTGGCCGCAGAAAGTTACGACAAAGTAGCAAAAAAGTATTGAGTCGCAGCCTACAAAGCGGAGCTCTACAAACGAAACCAGCAGAACGCTGCCCTCAGAACGTTGGTTCGCTGTGTTGTAAGTTCTTTCTGGGGGATATTGGTGTTGGTATATACACGGTGATAAAACTACAAATCCTGTTATAAATGCCTGCCCGCGAAATACGTCTGCGCTTTCTCAGAGTTTGTTAAAGTTCGGCTACGTGTGGAAAATGGGAAAGTGTACTTTCAACAAGACATGGTTAGATCACAGCGATTTCCGCAGTTGGTTACAAGCGGTATACCCAGCTCCAGGTACAAGGCTTGCTGCAAACTTTTCCTAAAAAATATTCCAAAATTACTAATGTGATTGTTTTATCTGTAAATTACATTTATGCTTTTTCAATGACTGCATTCATTGAAATTAAATGTTTTTTTCAGAATTTCTTTGATTTGAATATTTTTGGGGTAATGCGTCATGTAGGTCTTAAATTTCAATCTTTATGGACTTAAAATGTCTTAAAAAGGTCTTAAATTTGACTTGCTGAAACCTGCAAGAACCCTGGATAACATACAGAATAAAGATTAAAGGTGCACAGGAAGTCAGCAATTAAACAAAAAACAAAACATGTATATCTATCTGTATAGTGTCTCGCTCACTCACTCTCACATACTTCATTCACTCTCTCACTTCACTCACTTCACACACACACTCACTCACTCACTCACTCACTCACTCTGAGAGGGGGCATACTAGAGTATTCAAACCTTACTTCTGATTAAGCAGTATCACTGGCAGATTTGCCTTGATAAATATAAACATATCACCATTTTTAGGAGTCAACCTGTTCAGATTCAGATTCAACTTAATTTCGCCATGTATACAGATACTAGGAATTTGATTTGGTATTCTCCATGCACTCCTGCACGAGATCTCCACGGCCACTACACAAGCGCCGCTAACGTTCCTCTTCTCATCTAAAATATGTCCTGCTGTGCTGAAAAGTCGTTCGCTATCTACACTTGTACAAGGTGCGGAGAGGAAGACTCGTGCTGCTTGTGCAAGAGCAGGAAAGCGGTCTTTATTGGCCTTCCAAAAAGCAGTGGCTGTCCGTGACTGTTTTTGTTCGAATGCGAATTCGAAATATTTAGAACTCACGCATCTAAAGGTTAAAGAATCATTTCTTACCACTGGCTGCTTGAAATGCCTATCTAACGTTTTATTGAAACGTCTCTGATAGTAGTTCTCGCAGATTTTATGTCATCTGATCGGCCATGTTTGATCGGCCGTTTTGAGAATGCCGATCAAAACCAATAATGGGAATATCGGCCGATTTGGATCGGTGCCGATCAGATTGGAGCATCCCTAATTTTCTTTTAACCGTTGGGCTGTCTCAGTCCCCCACATTGCGAAAGTTAAAAGAAAATAATTTTTTTTAAATTATTTAGGCAGCACAAGGGTTAATCAATTTCCTTTCTTCTAAAACTGAAGTAAAAACACACTGAATTGTTGATATCTGTAAACAGCAGGAGACTATGGGCAGCTGAAATGCGTTTTCAACCCTGGGGGCACCAGGCAGTCACCCCCTGAGTCTTCCAGTGGGCCTGGATACACCCATGGGGACAGTATATTGCATCTTTAACATTGGGGAAGCCAGAAGGAGAGGATGAAGTAATATATAGGCTTGTCAACATAGAGGCTACTTTAAACAATGAAAATACGTTATACAATTGAATAAAAAGTCTCCTTGATTCTTTGTGTTTCAAGATGACCTGGAAAACTGATGATAATATTCAGGTACTGCTTTGGAGCAAAGTATACCCTTCATATTTCCTGTCATAGTTGCCTTTGCTAAACCTTTTTAAGTCACCAACCCTGTTCAAAAATGTCCCAAATGCAAAGATACACAGAGATGCAGACAGACTGAACAGTGGTCAAGGCTTGGCTACAGTGAATTTGTTTCCTCGGCACACAAAGACTCGGTCGAACAAAGACAGGGAGTCTACGTGCGGGAGTCCACCGAGGACGGCCGACGAGGCGGATCACCTCTTCTGATAAGTATCACCCTATTTGTATTCTATTCTACCTAGAACATATTCATAGCTAGCATGTGTTTCTTCAGCATTCCCACTCATTACACCACTCGCACACGTAGACGTAGATGTCACAAAGTATATACGGTCCACTTCTAATTTTAGCTACCTATCCAGATCTTCTCCACCTGCCCTCTCTCTTTCTATAGGGCTCTGGAACTGCCAGTCTGCTGTGAACAAGGCAGACTTCATCCCGGCGTTTGCATCCCATGCTTCTCTTCACACCCTTGCGCTAACAGAGACATGGATCCGCCAGCTGCTCTCTCCGCCAACCACTCGTTCTCTCACTCACCCCGCTCAACTGGGCGAGGTGGTGGGACAGGTTTGCTTCTTTACCCACATATTAAATACACATCCACCCCACTCTCTGTTACTGCCAAATCATTTGAACACCATTATGTGATGCTAACTGATCCTATCAAAGCATTTTTAGTTGTCCTCTATCGCCCACCAGGGCCGCTAGCCGACCTTGTGGAAGAGCTGGACATGCTCCTCAGAGTCTTCCTGGATGATGGAACACCGCTGATACTCCTTGGGGACTTCGACATCCACCTCGAAGGAACGCAGGCCGTTGACTTCAAGTCTCTTCTGACTTCCTTCGACCTGAAGCTGCTGAACACACCGGCGACCCACAAGGCAGGAAAACGGCTCGACCTCATCCTGACACGTAACTGTATCACTGACTTAACCTCTGTAACCCGACTACACATTTCTGATCACTCCTTCATCCAATTCTCTGTCTCTATCCTTCCAACTCCTCCTACCTCCCCTCCCCTCGTAACTTTCCGCCGCAACCTCCGCTCCCTATCCCCCTCCCATTTCTCCTCCATTGTAACATCCTCCCTCCCTCCCATTGACGAGTTCATGTCCCACCCCACTGACACTGCCACCAACACCCTGTTATCCATACTAACTGCATCACTCGACTCTCTCTGTCCCCTGTCAACCAGGCTTGCACGATTGAGGATCGTGCCATCTCCTCTCAGGGCAGCTGAGAGGAGATGGTGCAAGTCCAAAGACGGTCTGGACCTCGATAAGTATCACTCCCTCCTCAAATCCTTCTCTGCCCGCATAACTGATGCTACAACCCACTACTTCCTGAACAAAATTAACTCTGCCTCAAACCATCACAAACTTTTCCCTTAACCCACCTCCCCCCACCACCACCACCCTGACGGCAGACGACTTCTCCTCCTTCTTTGAGAAAAAAAGTTGCTGACATTAGCAGTCAGTTCCCTGAACCCACCTTTCCTACCCACTCACCCTCTATGACTGACCCAACTAAATGTCTAAACTCTTTCTCTCCCCTGTCCGAGGCAGAGATCTCTGACCTCATTCTCTCTCATCGCCCCACCTCCTGTACCCTTGATCCAGTCCCCTCCCTTCTCTTTCAAACCATCTCTCCCTCCATCATAACTTTTCTTCTCCATGTCCTTAACTCTTCTCTTACTTCCGGCACTTTCCCCTCTGCCTTCAAACAGGCCAGAGTTAGCCCTCTACTCAAAAAACCCTCCCTTAACCCAGCCGTCCTCCAGAACTACAGACCAGTATCACTGCTACCCTTCTTTTCTAAAATAATTGAACGCGCTGTATCTAACCAACTGTCAAACTTTCTCTCTCAGAACAACCTGCTGACCCCAACCAATCGGGCTTCAAGACTGGCCACTCCACAGAAACTGCCCTCCTGTCAGTCACCACTGCCCTCCAGTCTGCCAGAGCGGCTTCAAGGTCATCCGTCATCATTCTGCTGGACCTTTCTGCAGCATTTGATACGGTTAACCATCAAATCCTGCTCGCCAGACTTTCTGAGATGGGCATCACTGGCACTGCACTTCAGTGGATCTCATCCTACCTGTCGGGAAGATCCTACCAGGTCTCCTGGGGAGGCAAAGTGTCAGGCGTCCTTGGACCCCTCCTCTTCTCCCTGTACACCACCTCGCTTGGACCATTCATCACCTCGCCAAGACAGAACTTCTCATCTTCCCAGCCAAACCCTCCATCTCCCATGATCTCTCAATCACCCTGGGATCGGCGACGGTCACCCCTTTATCCTCTGCCAGGAACCTCGGGGATGGATGAAAAGCTCTCCCTCACAGTCCACATTGCTGCGGTCTCCCGGTTGTGTAGATTCACCCTCTACAACATCCGGAAGATCAGGAGATACCTGTCTGAGCATTCCACCCAGCTGCTAGTCCAAGCACTTGTCCTCTCAAAGTTGGACTACTGCAACCTGCTGCTCGCCGGTCTCCCAGCATGCAGAACGCGGCAGCCCGCCTGGTCTTCAATCGACCCAGACGCTCCCATGTTACCCCACTCCTCATCTCCCTCCACTGGCTTCCCATCACGGCCCGTATCAGATTCAACACTCTGGTACTGACCTTCCGAGCGGTGAACGGGACTGCACCCGACTACATCAAGTCTCTCCTTCAGCAGGTACACTCTTGAGGTTCTTGCTGTTTAATTGTAACTTGTCTAACTACATGCTCTTATTGTTCTTCCCTTTGGGACTTATTTGGTTTTCACAATGTATGCTTCATGTTTGGCTACCCTCAATGTTTGGAGCTATCTCGTTGTTATGATCAGTGACACATGCACGTTTGAAAAACTCTCTCTTGGAAGTCGCTTTGGATAAAATCGTCTGCTAAATGCATAAATGTAAACTTGTCTAGACGTTCTGCTGAGTTTCTAATGCCTTATTTTATGTAAATTAACCAATGGCTTTTGAAAACAGTTAAAGTGACATTATTTCTTAAACTAGAGAGGGTACTATTTCTGGGGAAATTGTAGGGTGTGCTTGCTTGCGTCGGTTGCAGGTGGGTCCATTTTCCCTTCTAGTGATATTTTCAAGCATTTAGCCTACTAATATTGCATAATTCATTAAGAACACCCTTTGAAACAAGCGAACGCCCTTTGAAACAAGCTACTGTAACAACGTTGTCACTGGCAGTACTTCAGATGGAATTGCGATTCAAACAGTACCGTCTGCTAACTGAAAATATGCCCCCCAAAACGTAAACATGTTTGACATTAATTTAGGGGGACATGGCTAATTCAAAAGAAGTTTGCTAGAGGCAAGCTAGCTGCTGTTGCTAGCCACACTTCACTGATGGTTTGAAAGCGCCGGAAATGAGAATGTTTCTTTTGACATAATAAAGTTTAGCCATAGCTGTGGCATTGAAGACAGTAGTGATGGGAAGTTCGGATCATTTTACTGATTCGGTTCTTTGAAACTCGTTCAGTAAAATGAACGCATCTTTATTCGAGTCATTCGTTCATTTCAACGGGGGGGGGGGGCTATCCGTCCACTGCAAACACGTATCATATTCTCATGTAGGTTAGTGCATGACATGTGCACCAGCAGATACTATTTTAAAAGAAATTCCTGCATTAAAATAATGTATCATGACAGTTTGTATGATTTGGTCATTTATTATCACACTAGCATTTAATTATCACGGCAAACAATTACACTGCACTAAACTGTAAGTGTAAATGTAAAGTGAAAATAACAAAACCAGTCAGTATGATGACTTGAGCGAATATCATTCACGTCTTACTAAAACAGCGGCCACGCGAAAGGGAATGAGGAAACTGTTTCCTCTACTAAAAAATACTACCAGTACAGAGCCTATGCAGGTCACGTGAAAAATGATCCAAAGACTCGTAGAAAGACCGAGTCGGGAAATGAACGAATCGTTCGTTTCCTCTAGCTACCAGTACAGAGCCTATGCAGGTCACGTGAAAAATGATCCAAAGACTCGTAGAAAGACCGAGTCGGGAAATGAACGAATCGTTCGTTTCCTCTAGCTACCACTACAGAGCCTATGCAGGTCACGTGAAAAATGATCCAAAGACTCGTAGAAAGACCGAGTCGGGAAATGAACGAATCGTTCGTTTCCTCTAGCTACCACTACAGAGCCTATGCAGGTCACGTGAAAAATGATCCAAAGACTCGTAGAAAGACCGAGTCGGGAAACGAACGAATCGTTCCCTCTAGTGTTTCCTCTGGCTACCACTACAGAGCCTATGCAGGTCACGTGAAAAATGATCCAAAGACTCGTACTTGAAGACCGAGTCTGGACGAGCCTATGCAACAGTCCCGATGCGCGGCCACGAGAAAATGAACGAATCACTCTTTGAGAGGACTCGTTACTCCCGAGTCCTTGTAAGGATTCGTTCAAAATGAACGAATCGTTCACGAACGACACATCACTAGAAGACAGTACTACACGAGCCAAGTCTGACTCTGAGGCTAACGTCAAAACAAGTCGCGGTCTCACTCAAATTCCAAGTTTTACACAAATCACAAAAATATGCTGACCCGCTGGCTGTCTTCGCAATCGCCATATCTTTAAAACACTGCCCTCCCTTTTGATGTAGAATTGACCCTGGTACGAAATTAAGAAAATACTCATCAGACGCAGATCGTCAACAGCTGCCGCAATTGTCAATGGAGGCTGGCGGGGCTCTCACGTAGCAAACAAATAAAAGTTTTTACAGCAACCTACATTAAAATCTCACCACCTGGCTATCTTCACAATAGTCATATCATCATAACATTTCCCTCATTCAGTTTTTTAGTGTAAAATTGATCGAACTATAAAATTACGAAAATACTACTATGACGCTTTCTAGCATGGCTGCCGCCTAAGACTAAGCGGTCTCACGGGCGACCCGCACTCGCTCAAATTACAAAGACTTTCACAACCTAAATCAAAAATCCGAGATGGCAGTTCCACTCGAAATCGCTTTCTCAACAAAGCCCAATGGTTGGTAATTTTTGGGGGGGACATTTTTCACTCATAATCCAAGCTCCAACTTGCGTGCTAGAACGTCTCTATCACGTTGTATCCATGCGTTGTTGATAACGTGTAATGACGTTGTGACGTAGCTAGCACTGAGTACCCTTTGTTGACAGAATGCACTTTTTGCCCCAAAAACTTAATTTAAGCCTAAACCATCAAACGGAACGTTCGCGCGAATACAAGCAACTCAATCGGGACCAAGACGGACATTTCGACACCGACATTGTCTATGTAGTGCAAATATTCATCTTTTTTTAGGGGTGGGAAAATTATAATAATAAATATATATGTGAGAGAACAATGGTTGTGCTCGCCGAAGGCGTGAGCCCACCCAATAAATATATATGTGAGAGAACAATGGTTGTGCTCGCCGAAGGCATGAGCACACCCAATTAAATTCATTCATGTATGAACTTCAAAAAGTCTGCACTTATGTATCCGAACACGGACTAAAGAGCTTTGCGCGCAGGAATTTACTTGACGGAATTTACTGTCTTTTGAGATTCTGTTTCCGCCTGTTTGAAATGATTTGCAACACATCTTAATTTAGCTCGACTTTTAGCCTGATACGGAGCAGGCTAGTTCAGAAGTATAAGTTGCCTTGGTTACGTAGCTAGAACTAGAATAAGTAAGGGATAATGCCCAACGAGGTGTACAATATCACCTGATAATGGACGATGTGGAGGCGTGAACCGTCCTCTGCGCTTCCGCGGAGTCCATTATCAGGTGATATTGTACACCTCGAAGGGCATTATCCCACTTATACCATGGTCACTTGCCAAAGATTTTTTTTTACAAACATTGATTTATGTTTTCAGGCGTTTTGCAATAGAAATCTTTTTTTTTTTACGTTAGCCAACTCTGATATTTCTAGGCAATGACATTGTGTACGGTTGACAAACAGTAAATATAATTTTACAGTATGTTTGACAAGAAGATTTGCTAGCTAACCAGCCATGTCACTGTCCCAAAATCAATATCAATATTTTCACAAACAAAGTATCGGCCATATACTAGTACTAGGCTACAGTACGGCCGCACCTGTGGAGCGAGTTGAATAGCAAATGGATGTGAGATGACCGCATCAAAGTTGACATTTTCTCCAAACAGTAATTATAATTTGACAGTATGTTTAACAACAAGACTAGCCAGCTAACGAGCCATGGTCATTGTCCCCAAATAAAATCAAGATTTTTAAGAAGAAAATAATCGGCCATGTGTAGAGTTGCTGCTACTGTCGTGTTGACCGTAGCCTGTCTGAAGTAGATTGACTAGCGAGGTGAATAGCGAATGGGATGTGAGATGAGCGGGTACGTGACACTGACACAGTACATTCAGAAAAGTAAAATTTTTCAAATAGGTTAAAATAAATATTGAAGTCACTCGTTGTAAATACAAGTTAGCTTGTTAAAGTCTTTCAAAATTGTAAATGGAGGCTTTGACTCCGTCCCTGTTGTTATGGTTACTTATTTCAGACACTTTGTACAGGCTCATATACTATGTAGCCAGCGCAATAATTTAGAACGGTGAAAAGACAGTTTTGCTGCAATTACATAGTAGGTGTCTGTATATCACCTGATAATGGACACCCCTGCAGCCAATCCGAATCAAGTCTTCACCCAGACCATGGTATAAGCCACCTTAACGGAACGGACCTCTTGCTGAAGTAAGCTTTTCCTTAATCGACGTTAATACTACTCTAATGGAGTAGTATTATTTTAGGCATACCAAACAATCTACGTGTAAAATTTCATGAACATATATGGACGTTTACATGTCTAAATAATATAGGAAAGTTACTTTGGCCGAAAGACCACTCTGCGACACTTGGGCGACGATTGGGCGACGATCTTTACTCTGACAAGTGTGTCTGTGTTGTCATCGTACTGCTACTATGGGTTAGCATATGAGTGTATTTCAATGCTAGCTTAACACTACTTTGTCTTGCCAATGAAAATACACGATCATGTGTGACGTGATCTGTAGTCGAGGGGAGGAAGGGATGGGGGCGAGCAAACTTTGAGAAGAGTTCAACAAAACATCCAGCAGGTGGTGGTATACAGTCAAATTGAGATTTTATCGCATAGTTTGGAGATGTTGAAGCGTGATCTTATTGTGGAGGACATAACTACGTCCCCGGATATGTTGACAGCATTGATGGTCAGTTTGGTGACCCTGGATCAAGTTAATATCCCCAGAAAAACAGCAGCGGCCAGTGTTTAGAAGTGCGGTCGGGTTTGGACAAGGGTAGCGCACGGCTAATTTACCGGCGCCAGCGTCTTTTGACCGGCTCTAGTAAAGGCTAAGCTAACTCTAAATTTGTTAACAATATTTAGCTCGAAAGGTAAGACGTTAAAGCTTAACGTGAAATCAGTAAATCAGCTGAAAACGTGATACGATTATTTTTATCAATATTTGAAGTGGCATTTTATCAGAATGTTAGCTAAAAACCGGTCGGGATTGGACACAGTGACGCTAGGCTACATCATATTCGACGTCGAACCATGAAAAATAAACCGTTGTTGGCAGAGTTTGCATTCAACGCCTTTCGGGTCACCAGGTACTTTGTAAATGTACTTTAATGAAATGCTGCCATACCACAGATTTCTTTGCCATTTTGACTAATAAGACCGACAAAGTAGGCTATGAGTTTGTAGTTCGGCAGCCAATTGTGCTCGTGCCGTGTGCTAAATACCAAAACAAAGCGCAGATTAACGAAAGGGAAAACAGTAACACCTTTTCTTTTAACCCTCGTGCTGCCTTCGGGTCACATGACCCAAAGGTTCATAACGAACCATCGTTGTGTTTACCCGATTTTACCCAATACAAAAACAAATTAAAATAATTTTCTTTTAACCTTTGCAATGTGGGGGGTCTGAGACAGCCCAACGGTTAAAAGAATATGCTTCACTTTGTCTTTGTATGCGGTAAATCTGTCGCAATACGTAGGTGGGTCACAATGACTGATGGGTCAGAATGACCCGAAGATAACACAAGGGTTAAATTATATATTTTTTGAGTTTCTTTATTTGTCTTAAATAATATAATCTACAATTTCTCTAGAACATTTCTTTAATTCAGCAATGGTGACACAAGCGGGAATCAGATCTCACACTGCCATACGGCAGCTTGACTAAAAAAATCTTAGTCGACCAAGAGCATATCGACCTGAAAATCGACTAGTCGACTGAGTGGGGACAGCCCTACAAAACACTGTATCGTATGTGTACTCATTTCATTTTGTGGACAAAAATCTGCATCCTACTTTGCGTTTGGGCTACGAAAGACCTCCACAGATTTAGTTGCAGTACTGCCAGTAAAGGTGGGATGCAAGTGTTCATATAGGAATTTTTGTGGATTAGTAGTGCCCTGGTCCAGCAACACATGAGCACCCAGCCGTTTGTATTTCACTCTGATGATGAAACTAAAACCCAGGACCGGTGATGTGGGACTTTAAGGCTCTTACTAGGCTATATGTCTGCTTTAAGGTAGACAAGGTTGTGTCCCACCTCCTTTATTAAAACGCGACCAACTTTATTGCTGTGGAGGTACAGTACTGATAAGACTCAGAGCTTTTCAGGTTATTCATTGCTTCACCGTCCGTAGCAACAGAGTTAATAAGTAGCTAAATATGCTAGTGTACGTTATTTGAGGCCTTTTTCAGGTCGTCCTCCCATCCCTCGATAGTAGAAGGCAGAGGTATGATCAAATTGTCCCGTTTCAGGTGTAACAGGCTGTGCTGTGCTCCCACAGGTTTTATTTCGCATCAGAATTAGTTTACCGCAATGACTGTTTATGAGCGTTACCATGACAATCGCCGGCTCCGGAAGTCGCGCCCATAATTCAGGAAATGGATCATGGGAGCTATAGGAATAAAGTGGATTGGGAAGAATGAATGAATGAATAAATGATTACATAAATGAATACACAAATAAATACATAAATAAATGTAAATTATAATTATTGATTGACAATTGGGCATGAATTAATACATTTATTTCTGTCTAAATGCATGGATGTGGACATTTATTCATTCATTCATTTGTAAATATGGCAGGTTTGGTCCTCCATACTCGCAAGGATGCTTGCAAGAACGTTCTTCAAGCGTTCTTCGGATTGATAAACAGCCAATGTGTCCCAGGAGTTATGGTCTTCCATAGTAACGCGCCGCACACGCGTCCGGTGTGAATAGGGCAAATGTTTAGCCTAGCTACCTAAGCGAGGCTTTTGAGTAAACGCAGATTTTGTTAGCGACGTTGATGGTACACCACCCAGAAAGATTCGTTTCCCTATCACTAATCAAATCAGGAATTAATCACAACGATACCGCTAATACTATTTTTACAGCGCCAAATGTAATCGTAATCTTCTGCCTTTAGCTAGTACAGTAACGTGAATTGTACGTATAACTGAGTAACTTATGAGTTTCCTACTGTACCTGATTTTTCTGAGAAATTCTTTAAAGGTATCATTCTTTTGCGAATCTTGTTTGTGTGCTCAATTTCATATATCAAAACCATAGACGGGGGGTTGAATTGCACTCCGCATCGCCTGGCTACAAAAGACATCTCAGATAAAACAAATATAGGATTATTTACGTGTTGTTATTGAGCAACTCAAAGACAGTACTTCCGGGTCACGTCTTGCCATGTTTTTTCTTCTTCAAAATAAAAGCCTAAAATCTAATGAAGTTAAAACCGGAACTCTCTCCTCAGGCTCCTCTCTCCTCAGGCCCCTCTTTTCATGTGTATGCGAGGTTAGCGCCACCGCTGGTCGGAGGATACTGTAGGCTATTTATATTAATAGGCTAACTTACATTGAACTTCGGTTTTAGCATAAGTCAATAGTGTTTAACATAGCGGAAATTAGCATTGCGGTTAGCGTTACGTATGGTGAACATTACGAACATTATCACAAAATATTGTTTTAAAATGATTAAATTAGCTGGCTAGAACCACATTTATATCATAAACATACAAATAAAGGGGGGAAGAATTGTGTGTTTAATTTAGCAGACTTTTGGATAGAGACACAGATTTCAACTTCCAGTCGCAGGCAACGATTGTATGACCTGTCCAAACACAGTAGGCCAATAAAACAAAGGCCATAAAAAAACATTGGATATCTATACTGCTAATCCAATGCTGCTTCATCAATCACCACCTCAATCATAAAGATGTGTAACAACAGTACTAAACATATATTCCATATTCCAAATGTGATCAATGTATTTATTTAAGAACAGATGAGCTTGACTTCTGTCAAGACTGTTCTCACGAAGGCCTTCGTTTTCTCTATCTGTGACTCTTTACTTTGTGAAGCTGCACTTGTATCATCGACTGTTTTACTATTCTAGACTGAAAACATCCTGGTGTGTTGTATTCATTGTTTGATTGCATTATTTCTTATCAATAAACTACAAAGAACTTGGTATGGCATTTAACCTTGTATTAATCTCCACCTAGATTTGACACACATTACACTATCTACTGGATCACAACTGGATCCCCCTGTGATCCATATAATGTGGGTAAAGCAGAAAAGCATACGTAACAGGCAGGAAGTTTGAATGTTTTATTCCAACAAAGAAAGAAAAAAGAGAGAAGAGTAGTGATTGCAATTGTTGGAGGCTGGTTAATCTGTCCAAAACTAAAGCACAACTTTATTTGCTCCTAAAACCAGCACACACAGGAATGACATCTGTGTCTCTGACTTCTGATATGAACACATTGAAGACCTCCTGAAACTCGAACATAAATAAAAAATTGTCCAGCAATTGCTGTCTATCTTCGTCACAGGTCATTTTTCGCTGGATCTCCTCTATTTGTCTCGGTCCCATCTTTAGAAAGGGAGGCTCATTTACCTCCCCTTTCAGCCGGTGGAGGTTTTTCATGACCCACTCAGCTCCCAGGAGTGTGCTGATGCCATAGTCTACAAGACAAAAACTGGTTAAGTCTCTTATAGTGATCTATAGACACCACTGTACAGTTTTAAACCTATGTTCCTTTTCTATATTAATATCATATAACCTTTATCCTATGGGGGGGGGGGGGGGGGGCATGGTCAACTTGAACCTGGAACCTGATTTGTATTACCAATGACACATTTTTCACTGCAGGTGCTAGACACAGTAAGACAGTACTAGTGAAGAGAAGCATACCAATGTTGTGGCACACATTATTAGCAGCTTCCCTCAGAGGTATTGTGTCACGCTGTTCCCTCGCTTTAAAACTACCTGCTCTTATGGTTCTTCCCTTTGGGACTTATTTAGTTTTCACAATGTATGTTTCATGTTTTGGCTACTCGCAATGTTTGGGGCTATCTCGTTGTTATGATCAGTGACCTATGCACTTTTGTAAAGCTCTCTTTTGGAAGTCACTTTGGATAAAAGCGTCTGCTAAATGCATATATGTAAATGTAAAACATTAAGTCATTTTAGAATTGCTTAAAACCAAGACACAATGATTAATCTGCTTTAAAATTAATATTTTTCAGTTTGTGCATACCTCTTGTGGCATAGCTGTGATCATAACAGAACCTCTTGTCTTTAGGCCCGTCCACAGTCAACTCACACTAAAAGAATAAAATGCAGGTTACTGAAAAGCGCCATGAAGAGGCGATGTTGGAAGCCAAGTAAGAGTCTTCTTAAAATCTACCGGAGGAAGTGGAAACAGTCCGTGTAGAGACGGCCTGTGCACAGGGACACGAGCAACTGTGACCACAGTACAGTTTGAAGGGTCAACCATGTGGTTTCATCTAGAATCACTGTTAAAAATCCCGGATCAGACTTGGTCACACCTATTGGCTCTGATCTCCCTGTTACAGTACAGGACAGTGCTGTCCTAAAGCAAAGCACACAAATTACGTTTAATTCTCAGTCCTAGGACTGGGCCTGAGAATGAGGTTGAGAGCTTCCTGCTCGTACCCCAGACGTCAAGGTTGTTGCTTAGGACCAAGGACAAGGTCCAGGGCTTGGAAGTCTTACCAAGCCATCCTGGACAACGGCGAAA
The DNA here is from genome assembly GCF_963692335.1 of Osmerus eperlanus. NCBI lineage: Eukaryota > Metazoa > Chordata > Actinopteri > Osmeriformes > Osmeridae > Osmerus > Osmerus eperlanus. Next base: position 1,872,112 of record NC_085043.1, read on the forward strand.
GAGTCACTCAAGCCTGCTCCCGAGAGAGGGATCAACTGAAGAAACTCAACTGCCAAAACAACAATCCCTTCCCTGGTTGCGTTCCAACTAGGGGCGGAAGGGGGGGGGGGTGAGTGAAACGCAGGGAGACAAAGGGGGAGAGAAGGATGCAGAGCAATTTTGTCATTTGAAATGTGAAACCAAAGGAATTGTTAAAAAAATGCCTCGGTGGTTAGGGTGATAGAACCAAGGGTTTGTTGATGACATCAACGATGTTCTGTTGGCTCTGAGCTAACAACTCCCAGCTACCACTGTCATGGCATGGAGAACCGACTGGCGGTTGGCAGAACAAAAGCAGGGATGGGTGATGTATATGCTACACCCCCCACCTTGTCCCTGATGAAAGTTTCACAAAAACTATGACTAAACTGAAAACCCAAAGTTGGAGGGCTAAGTTGTTATTGCTGCATACCTATCTTCCTGTCCCGGTTTCTATAAACTCACCTCCACTATGATGATAGAGTGCAAACTAATGAACCAAGATCATCTAACAAATTGGCTTTCCCCTGGTCACCGAAGCTATCCTGTTCCTGGCTTGTATCCATTTCCAGGAGAGAGAAAGTGAACCAGATCCAGGGGTTGTGCCAGACACAGTCAGAGCGGGGGGCTGGAAACCGAGGTTCCCAAACCAACCCCAACCCCACCAGTAAACCTGATGGCGTCACCACCCGAGCAGCCTCTCAGAGAAGGGGGTCCGAGCAAGGACAAGGCGCCCCTGGCAGATCCCACCCTAACGCCGCAGAACCTCTCTCTGGGAGTATTGCCTAGAGAGGGGGGGGGGGGTCACGAGGTGAGTGGGAGCACAAGAGATGTTTTAGGAGATGGGATGTACAGCAGTGACCTTAATATGGATAGTAACGAGGTGTCTAGAGGGCCTATGCTCTGTAGCAGATTTAATGTGGCAAGTAGGCACAGGCAAACCTTAAAAGTACACCCCCAGAAAACATGTTTTAAGTAGTAGGTAGGGGTTTCAGACACCTTGGCCAACTAACAATGGAATGTGATTATCACCATAAAATATACAGACCAGTCCGTCCGGACCAAATGACCACAAACTATCTGATCCTGTGTGCAGTAAATGCACTAGCTACGGCGTATCCTGAACAACCAGAAACCAGAAGGTTGAGGTCAGAGAAAGAGGCTGCGTTTAGGAGTGGGGACAAAGAAAGTTTCAAGGAGTCGAAGAACAGGTTTAGCAAGGCGGTGAGGGAGGCTAAACGACTGTACTCAGAGAGACTAAAACACCAATTCTCTGCAAACGACTCTGCTTCTGTCTGGAGAGGGCTTAGGCAGATTACCAACTACAAGCCCAGAGCCCCCCACTCCACTAACGACTCCCGCCTGGCCAACGACCTGAATGAGTTCTACTGCAGATTTGAAAGACAATTGGACAGTCCTGAACTACCCCTTCCCACCCAGGAGGCCTCCCACCTCCCCCCCTCTACAGTGACGACTCTCTCCATTCAGGAGGGTGAAGTTAACAGACTTTTCAAGAGGCAGAATCCCCGCAAAGCAGCTGGGCCGGACTCTGTCTCTCCAGCCACCCTCAAGCACTGCGCTGACCAGCTGTCTCCGGTGTTTACCTACATCTTTAACACCTCCCTTGAGACATGCCATGTGCCAGCCTGTCTCAAGTCCTCCACCATCATCCCTGTGCCCAAAAAGCCAAGGCCAACAGGACATAATGACTACAGACCCGTCGCCCTGACCTCTGTGGTAATGAAGTCTTTCGAGCGCCTGGTGCTGGCACACCTTAAATCCATCACCCTCTACTGGACCCCCTGCAGTTTGCCTACAGAGCCAACAGGTCTGTGGACGATGCAGTTAACATGGCCCTCCACTTCACCCTACAGCACCTGGACTCCCCAGCATCCTATGCCAGGATCCTGTTTGTGGACTTCAGCTCTGCCTTCAATACCATCATCCCCGCCCTGCTTCAGGACAAGCTCTCCCAGCTGAACGTGCCTGATTCCAGCTGCAGGTGGATCACAGACTTCCTGTCTGACAGGAAGCAGTGCGTTAAGCTGGGAACACAAGTCTCTGACTCCCGGTCCATCAGCACCGGATCACCTCAGGGCTGCGTCCTTTCTCCTCTGCTCTTCTCCCTGTACACCAACAGTTGCACCTCCAGTCACCCGTCCGTCAAACTCCTGAAGTTTGCGGACGACACCACCCTTATTGGGCTCATCTCTGGTGGAGACGAGTCTGATTATAGGTGGGAAGCGGCCAACCTGGTGACCTGGTGCAGCCAGAACAACTTAGAGCTCAATGCTCTTAAGACAGTGGAGATGGTTGTGGACTTCAGGAGGAACACAGCCCCACTCACCCCCATCACCCTGTGTGACTCCCCAGTCAACACTGTGGAGTCCTTCCGCTTCCTGGGCACTATCCTCTCCCAGGACCTCAAGTGGGAACTGAACATCAGCTCCCTCATCAAGAAAGCACAACAGAGGATGTACTTCCTTCGGCAGCTGAAGAAGTTCAACCTGCCAAAGACAATGATGGTGCACTTCAACTCAGCCATCATTGAGTCCATCCTCACCTCCTCCATCACCGTCTGGTACGCTGCTGCCACTGCCAAGGACAAGAGCAGACTGCAGCGTATCGTCCACACTGCTGAGAAGGTGATTGGCTGCAATCTGCCTACCCTCGAGGACCTGCACACCTCGAGGACCCTGAGGCGAGCGAGGAAGATTGTGGCCGACTCCTCCCACCCTGGACACTCCCTGTTTCAGTCACTCCCCTCCGGCAGAAGGCTGCGGTCCATCAGGACCAATACCTCACGCCACAAAAACAGTTTCTTCCCTTCCGCTGTTGGCCTCTTCAACAAGGCCAAGGGACCACACTGACTCTAATGACTTCTTGCTTAAAACACACTGCTTTTTGCACTGCATTACAAAATGGTATCTTGTACATTTGTATTTTTTGTAATATTTGTATTTTTGTATTTTTATATTGTAATTTACGGCAACTTATATTTTATTTTATTGTATATTTAATTCTATTCTAATCCCACTTAGTACTGCTAGTTTATGTACCCTTAGTATAGATAGTCCACATATTTAAATTTTAGGTATATGTTTATTGTATGCACCTTCCTGCCAAAGCAAATTCCTTGTCTGTGCAAACTTTCATGGAGAATAAATCCCATTCTGATTCTGATTCTGATTCAGAAAGGCAGCTGTGTCCCTTAACTATAACATGTTGACCAGATATAAAGATAGTAGAGATCATTGCTGATAACAGGGAATGGAGACTTCCAGTACATGGGATGACAGATGAGAATGTGAATTAAGGGGCCCCAATAAAAGTTTTAAGAAAATTCAGTTGTTGGAAGAGAATCTGCCATGCACAGCTAACACAACCAGGTGGCCGGTTAGTTGAGGGACAGCCATAGGTTTTAACAAGGGTCATTTACTCTAGTGAGGGGAACCACCCCTATCTTTACGTGTCGTCTCAAGACAGGACTAGAGCCAAAACCAATGCTAGTGAATGACAGCAATATCAGACATAGGCAGCTGTCACCTTAGAAGCTTTAACAAATTCCAACTTCCTCTGTCTATAGTATGTGAACAAAGCAGGTGTGCTCTGGTACGTCAGGGTGGAGCATGGAGGAGCAGAGGCGAGCTCCCATACGGGCAAATCCACCTACAGACCTCTAGGATATCCAGGACCACTGGGTTAAAAGAGCGGCCTGCTAACACATATCAGGTAGATGAGTTGTTTTGAGTTGCCCCCGGTGCCCCTGAGTCGAGAGAACCCTGTTCTCTTTTTTACGCCTAGAGAACTGCCTTATGACAGGTGTGAGATCCAACTACCCCCTCATCAGGAGACATCAAAGCGACGCAGGCAACACGTAGATACCCTCCCTAAAAGTAGGAGCAGATTTACAATGTTTAATCCTAAAAACTAAATACCTTTTGTCACCCCAGGAGAGATGCGTTTCATCAATGGAATTTATGGTGAAATGGGAGATGTGCAATAGTTCACGGGGTCACCCACGTGGTTCACTTTAAGTTGGCTTCAGAGTCAGGAAGACTCGAGGGGGCTTCACATGCCAGACAGGTCTTCACTTCTAATGTCACTATTGACGCAATTGGGCAGCCAAGGGGGGTGCGAAGCAATATAAAAAAAAACAGGAATGAAGTAGCGTCAGGTTTTGAATCTATTTTGCCTTGGGAAACCGCAAACAAAATACAGAATGGATCAACTATATTAACTATAAATCATCAGAGTTTTATAAATTATACTGATAACGCACTTACAGCCCTGGGAGAACAACTATCCGCAACCACGGCCATGACCTGGCAAAACCGACAGGTACTTGATTGGCACCTGGCCGAGCAAGGAGGGGTATGTACTAAGATTGGCGAAGTATGTTGTACATTTATACCAAATAATACTGCCTCGACAGGAAGCTCTGCTCAAGCCATGTCTGACTTAGGATCCCTGAGGGAGATGGTGAAGGCCCATGCAGGACAAGGAACAGATTGGTTTGGCTTTCTGAATTTACACATGGGGATTGGGGTCTAAGTTTTGCTCAAATAGGAATAGCTAGTGACACTTGTTATCCTAAGGGGTCATTGTCTGCTGTTGCATGCCATCCTCCAGTCTCAAGTGGTATCCTACTTCGCCTCCCCCATGGCGGCTGTAAGCACTAAGAGAAATGGTTCGTATAACCTGCCAAAATCTCTTTGCTCACAAAGGGAACCTCCGGTCCCGAATTGTATCCAGTGTCAGAGTGGGTCCAGGAAGGGATGAGGAGAGCGGGTCATGACGACTGACAAACAAATCCAGGCCAAACCATACCAGGCCTCGGAATACAGTCAAGCTACATTAAGGTTTTGGTTTCTGTTTCGTTTTTGATTTATTGGTTTCTGTTTAAATGTTTAAATGTTGATTTATTTTGTTTCTGTTAAAATTGGTAAACTTTGATTTATTTTGTTTCTGTAAAAAAAAAAAAAAAAAATTTATTTTGTTTCTGTTTAAATAATAAAAAATAAAAATAAATTGCACTCCACCCTTTTCTGGTCGATAACCATTGCCTCGATTTGGAGGTGCTGATTCCCATCCCAGCCGCTTCGCATTCGGTTGCGAACCGCTCCAGTGAGAGCTGAAGGTCACGGCCCAATGAAGCCATCAGGACCACATCATCCGCTAAAAGCAGCAACCCGATCCTGAGGTCACCAAACCGGAACCCCTCAACACCCTGGCTGCGCCTAGAAATTCTGTCCATATAAGTTATGAACAGAATCGGTGACAAAGGGCAGCCCTGGCGGAGTCCAACCCTCACCGGGAACAAGTTCGACTTACTGCCGGCAATGCGGACCAAACTCTGGCACCGGTCGTACAGGGACCGGACAGCCCCGATCAGGGAATCCGGTACCCCGTACTTCTGGAGCACCCCCCACATTAGCCCCCGAGGGACACGGTCGAACGCCTTTTCCAAATCCACAAAACATGTGTAGACTGGTTGGGCGAACTCCCATGCACCCTCCAGGACCCTGCCGAGGGTGTACAGCTGGTCCACAGTTCCACGGCCAGGTCAAAAACCACATTGCTCCTCCTGAATCCGAGGTTCGACAATCTGACGGACTCTCCTCTTCAGAACCCCTGAATAGACTTTCCCAGGGAGGCTGAGGAGTGTGATCCCCCTAAAGTTGGAGCACACCCTCCGGTCCCCCTTTTTAAAGAGGGGAACCACCACCCCGGTCTGCCAGTCAAATCGTTAAAACGATTTATCACAAATTCATTAACACTTCTAACACGGAGAGTTTTCTTAAATGCGATTGGAGACAACTCTGGCCGATTTACGACTGCTATTTCGAGTTCGGAAAGTCTTCTGAAGTTAAGAACAAATCCCAGATGAGAAAACTTTCATGAATGCCAAATGTTTTCCTAAATCCAATTCAGAAGAAATTCCTTCTTAAATTCTTCTTAACTGTGTTCGAGAATGAGGCCCACTGTTTTTGAGTGGCAGTTTGGTTTGTAAAAAAGTCATGTAATGTGGACCAAGGGCATTTATGACATCCTGCAGAGGTCACCACTTGATTGTCCATGACTGACGTCAACGCAGCAAACCACGAGAAGTAGGAATGTCCGACTTTACGGACGCACGCGTGTATTGGTCGATCCACAAATGCAGATTCAACACTTCACACGCGGAATTGGAGATTTACAAGTGACATATGGAGGATTATTAGCCTGGTCCTAACCAGACCCCCTTACATTTCTTTTGTACAGAGGGTCTACTATTGGATCTGCCCAGAGCCACTCTGATCTGCCATAACCAATCACTAGCGTTCGCCTTAGCCAACTCCTTCACCACTACTGTAACGGAGCTAGCTGCTGTAGCTGGAAAATCAAACTTTTCCCGAACCCCGTGGGGAGGAGGGCCACAACATCATGGCCACCAACAAAACTTAGCAAAGATTGTTCCTGCTCCGGCTTTAACTTTTGGATATTCGGCAGCGACTCCGCCGCCATTACTGAACTACAACTCAAACTAGCAAACAACATCAATTTCATCGTTCTCAGCCACTCTGTTCGCTGATTGGACCTACAAACATTTTGTTTCTGAAAACCAACTAATACACCGGTTCCAGACGAAGCACCAGACAAAGCGTGGCTCAAAAACCTACCATGAAGAAAAAGAACAATGGTTCCCAGTTGCCCCTGCCCGGAAGCGGGTCACCGGGGCCCCCCTGGAGACAGGCCCCGGCTGCAGAAGCTAGCTCTAGGGACGTGGAGCTAGCTTCCGTTGGCGGGAAAGGAGCCTGAGCTGGTGCGCGAGGTACAGAGGTTCTGGCTAGATATAGTCGGCCTCGCCTCAACGCACAGCATCGGCTCCGGAACCAGTCTCCTTGAGAGGGGCTGGACTCTCTTCCACTCTGGAGTTGCCCTCGGTGAGAGGCGTCGAGCTGGGGTGGGAATACTTGTTTCCCCCTCGGTTCGGTGCCTGTACATTGGGGTTCACCCCGGTGTACGAGAGGGTAGCCTCCCTCCGCCTTCGGGTGGGGGGACGGGTCCTCACTGTTGTTTGTGCTTACGCACCAAACGGCAGCGCAGAGTACCCACCCTTTTTGGAGTCTCTGGGGGGGGTTCTGGAAAGCGCTCCTCCCGGAGATGCCCTCGTCCTCCTGGGGGACTTCAATGCTCATTTGGGCAATGACAGTGAGACCTGGAGGGGCGTGATTGGGAGGAACGGCCCCCCCGATCTGAACCCGAGCAGTGTTTTGTTGTTGGACTTCTGTGCTAGACACGGCTTGTCCATAACAAACACCATGTTCAAGCATAAGGATAGACTTTGTAGTCGTGTCGTCGGATCTGAGGCCGAATGTCTTGGACACTCGGGCAGCTGATGTGTCCGCGGTCGCGGAGGCAAAAACCCGGGCGTGGGAGGAGTTCGGCGAGGCCATGGAGAATGACTTCCGAACAGCTTCGAAAATGTTCTAGACCACCATCCGGCGACTCAGGAGGGGGAAGCAGTGCACTGTCGAGGCTGTATATGGTGGGGATGGTGCGCTGCTGACCTCGTTGGGGGACGTCCTGGATCGGTGGAAGGAATACTTTGAAGACCTCCTTAATTCCACCAACACGCTTTCCGACGTGGAGGCAGAGTCTGGGGACATCGGGGGAGGCCCTTCTATCTCTGGGGCTGAGGTCGCCGAGGTGGTTGAAAAGCTCCACGGTGGCAGGGCCCCTGGGGTGGATGAGGTCTGCCCAGAGTTCCTTAAGGCTCTGGATGTTGTAGGGCTGTCTTGGTTGACACGACTTTGAAACATCGCGTGGACATCGGGGACAGTGCCTCTGGACTGGCAGACCAGGGTGGTGGTTCCCCTCTTTAAAAAGGGGGACCGGGTGTTGTGCTCCAACTTTGGGAGAACTCTTGCTTCCCCTGGGAAAGTCTATTCAGGGGTCCTGGAGTGGAGGGTCCGTCGGATTGTCGAACCTCGGATTCAGGAGGAGCAATGTGGTTTTTGTCCTGGCTGTGGAACTGTGGACCAGCTCTACACCCTCGGCAGGGTCCTGGAGGGTGCATGGGAGTTCGCCCAACCAGTCTACACATGTTTTGTGGATTTGGAAAAGGCGTTCGACCGTGTCCCTCGGGGGCTCATGTGGGGGGTGCTCCGGGATTATGGGGTACCGGATTCCCTGATCGGGGTTGTTCGGTCCCTGTACGACCGGTGCCAGAGTTTGGTCCGCATTGCCGGTAGTAAGTCAAACTTGTTCCCGGTGAGGGTTGGACTCCGCCAGGGCTGCCCTTTGTCACCGATTCTGTTCATAACTTATATGGACAGAATTTCTAGGCGCAGCCAGGGCGTTGAAGGGGTCCGGTTTGGTGACCTCAGGATCGGGTCGCTGTTTTTTGCAGTTGATGTGGTCCTGTTGGCTTCATCGGGCCGTGACCTTCAGCTCTCACTGGAGCGGTTCGCAACCGAATGCGAAGCGACTGGGATGGGAATCAGCACTTCCAAATCTGAGGCCATGGTTATCGACCGGAAAAGGGTGGAGTGCAATCTCCGGGTCGGGGAGGAGATCTTGTCCCAAGCGGAGGAGTTCAAGTATCTCGGGGTCTTGTTCACGAGTGAGGGAAAGATGGAGCGCGAGATCGACAGGCGGATCGGTGCGGCGTCCGCAGTGATGCGGACTCTGCATCGGTCCGTCGTGGTGAAGCAGGAGCTGAGTCGAAAGGCGAAGCTCTCTATTTACCAGTCGATCTACGTTCCTACCCTCACCTATGGTCACGAACTGTGGGTAGTGACCGAAAGAACAAAATCACGAATACAAGCGTCCAAAATGAGTTTTCTCCGCATGGTGTCCGGGCTCTCCCTTAGAGATAGGGTGAGAAGCTCGGTCATCCGGGAGGGGCTCAGAGTAGAACCGCTGCTCCTCCGCGTCGAGAGGGGCCAGTTGAGGTGGCTCGGGCATCTGATAAGGATGCCTCCTGGACGCCTCCCTGGTGAGTTGTTCTGGGCACGTCCCACTGAGAAGAGGCCCCGGGGAAGACCCAGGACACGCTGGAGGGCCTATGTCTCTCGACTGGCCTGGGAACGCCTCGGGGTCCCCCAGGAAAAGCTGGTGGAAGTGGCCGGGGAGAGGGAAGTCTGGGCCTCCCATAGGTTGCTGCCCCCGCGACCCGACCCCCGGAAAAGCGGCAGATGATGGATGGAACTAATACACCGAAATCCCAGACCTAGTACAGAAGCAAAATCAAAATTGAGCGGAAGTATACGTAGGAGGGCAAAGCCAGGCTAGAGGATTATAGGGGCCAAAACTAAATAAATAAATAATTAAATGGCTAAATACTTGAATAAATAAATAATTATATAATAAAATGCTACACTAAATATGCTAAAAATATTACATGTACTTGCGTGTATATATATATATATTTACGTTTTAATTGTTCACATTTATTTATTTATACCTTCATTTGTCCACGGTGTAATTTGTTGCAGCAAAATAAATCTGTCGTCTCCATAGACTTATATATTATTAGTAGTGGTGGGCCGTTATCGGCTTTAACGCGCGTTAACGCGCTGCGACTCTTATCGGCGATAAAAAAAATATAGCCGTTAATCTATTCTCAAAGTTGGGTTGGGAGCTGGGTCTATACTACGCAAGCTATGATGACTTTCACCTTAATATTTTAGCACGGATGTATACCTAGCCGAATTGCACTGTAGGGGGCGAGAACGAGTCTTCGAACCTGTGTGTATGCCTTGTGTATGAAATTATCACATCAAACTTGACGTGCTAACGTGGAAGCATCTTTGAAGCTGCCTGGTTTTCTTCAGGGAAAATGTATTTTTAAGAAGCTTCCCAATGGAAACCTCGACAAGACTAAGGTTGTTTGCACCTTGTGCTATGCGGAATTACTACTGTTGGAGTTCTTCCAGTCTCAAATACCACCTAAACTCAAAGCATCCCTTAGCTAATGCGGAAGATGCCGGGCCAAGCACTGACGTAGTGCAGGGGAAGAGTCGTTGTCAAACTACGATGTTTGAGTGCAACCAAGGCAAGCCAGTCAGCACAGCTCTATCAGCCAAGCTAACTAATCTAATAAACAGTTAATAAACACAAGTACATCTTATTGAACATAATTTATTTTCATCACCAATTATCATAGTAGAACAGCTTTCTCAAGCAGTTTGTGATGCATTTTGGAAACAGGAGATGAGCTCCTGGTCTAATGCGCCACCTGGCTTGAGAAATCCGTTCTCAAAGACTTACTTTTAGTCATTATTTGGGTAGCACACATATTCTGAATGCCTTCGGCGGAATTCAAATGAGCCACTTTAATCTAGATTAATCTAGATTAACGCCAAGATTACAGTGAGATTAATCTAGATTTAAAAAATTTATCTATGCCCACCACTAATTAATAGACACAGCTACTTCTGTTTTCCAAGATGGCGTCCCCATTCATTTCTATGAAAAGTGCTCAGTGGCGCAGTGAGGCAAGCGAGAGCGCAAAACCGGACCGCGCCATCTTTCCAGTTCCGGCTCGTCTGGTCTTGCGCAGAACAGTGGCTCGCTTTTTTCCTAGCTCCGAGACTCGTGCACGCTTGCAACTAGCTGTACACATCATACTTTGCGACAACCAGTCGCGAGCGTGTGAGCTAAGGCATTGCATTGGAGTTAATGGGGTACAAGTCCGATCAAGATGCAGATAGCCTACATCATGTGAAAGAAAATCAATGCTATTACTGTATAGTATTCCTTTCACTTGGTTTTTAGGCCTATTATAGATGGAACATACGTTCCACATATGACTCAGACTCACCAAATAGCCTATACGTTGTTCTTTTTGCTTTGTGTTTTTAGTATGACCTTTTTAAGTAATGTGTCGGATTAAAGAAACTGTAAACTTGAATAATTGGCTCTGTCGTTGTTCTAGCTCGGCAAAGCAAGCAAAATTAAATAAGCATATAAATATTTTACTATTATAATGTTTATGAGTGTTGCTTTACTATTACTAGCTTACAGTTATTGTTAATGCTATCATTGATCATCATGATTTATTCATCATCTTCGTCTTTGCTCTAGATCAGGGGTTTTCAAACTTTTCAGCCCACGACCCCTAAAATAATGGTGCCAGTGACTCGCGACCCCCGCATCCACGGAGGTGGTTTACGTATACGTGGGAGTAAAAATAGGCCCTGGATCTGATCCAGAGCGGCCCACCAGAACCGGCCCCCGTATACGCCACCACAGCTTACCTGTTAATGCATGCATTGCTTGATGTGATGCTAGTTCGGGAGTTCGATAGTAAATGCGAGCGCGCATAGCGCGCAAGCCAATTTTTTTGGCCTTTATTTGAGCGCAAAATATTTTTTGAGCTTTAATGTAAAATAAACAGCTGTTTTTCGCGAGCACATTTCCAGGCAACTTTTCTTGACATAAGCAAATAAATGGGGTGCTCGTTTACCCATTTTGGATTGGTTTCAAAATTAGCAAAAATCGGGAAAAATTATTCTATGAAAAAGCTAGTAGTATGAGCCAGGTTCGAGAATCCAACAAAAAATATTGGGGGAGATAGTTTTGGATATGTTGACCGGAGTTAATAGAATAAAAACGACCGGACGAGCCGGGTACCTAACCGAAAATGCGTTGCCTCAAGCCAAGGGGCGAGGGTCTGGTCGTCCCCCGTCACCAAGTCAGGGGGCGGGTTAAAGCCTCTGATTGGTGGTTCAACTTGAATCGACTGCTTTTGACTAATTCAGGATGGCAGCACCTAGTGCGGATTCAATGAATGAAATATTGCATGCTACAGTTGTTAAAATGTTGGCTGTAGCTGAAGAGATGGAGGCAACTGCCAATTCACTTTTTTTTACATCATAATGAGAGCTTCGCTGAAATTATAGCAATGATATCGGGACTGACACAGACATCAATGAAAATGTGTTCACGATCCTCGGCGAGATGGTACAGCATAGGGGTGGGCGAATCGATCTAAAGTAGGCTATCGATAGTATCGATACCAACAATGGTATCAGTATTGATTGATAATGGCGTGATGAGATCGATACTTAAGTTTCAATTTCTCTTCTCTACATTCAGTACAAAACTCCCTTTACATCATAGTGGTTGTGCAAACACCGCTCCTCTAACTTCGCCCAAGCTCACTTTGCCCCTCCTCTGTGAGTGTTGGACCGAATTCTCACTCCCCCGCAGAATCCCACTCCCCTACGCGTGAACGCGCACTGCCTTCCTAGCGTATTGCTAGTTGTAGTTTGACGAACCGAGGCGATTTTTACAAGCCTAGGTTCCCTCGTCTTAGGCTTTGAGGAAACTGTCATGTTTCATCAAAATATTAGGGATGGGCAAACGATGCCTTGTGAAGCTTTGGACAATCTTCCAAGCTTTGGAAGATTGTGCCGAACCAAAGAGCCGAACTATTGGCGCATTGAAATTGGAGAGCACAGTGACATCTAGTGGTCAGCTAAAATTATAGCAGCCGTTTAAACTAACTGAATGAGATGTACCAGTAGTTTCTGACGGTACTTCGCCTGTTAATTATTCAATGTCGTTCATTTTTGTAAGGCTACGTGATGGTCTAATATTCGTGTTCATTCATTAAAACCATACATGTGTATTTGAGAACTGTGTAATTTTCATACAATAAATATGTTTTACTGTGATGTTCAACTAGTCTACATTTATTCATTTAGCATTTAGCAGACGCTTTGGATAAAAGCGTCTGCTAAATGAATAAATGTCTACACCACACTTTGTAATGTTCAGCAAACAGTATAAGGGCGGTAGAATGCTTAAGTGTATGGAAGTATGAAATGACCGCTGATACAGAGTAGTAGCCTACACGACCACTCTGCTTATATAGCTGTCTCTTTCCTTACATTTTGTGATATGTATTGTGAATCAGGGGAATACTTGGGACAGTGGGGATGTGCTTGTGCAATATGAAAAGGCAGTGTACCATAACGGGGTTCGGGGGAATGTGTTTGTGCAACAGTCTTATTTGATAACATTTATAAGTTCTTATTCAGGAACAGGGGGGTGTTCCATCAACGTCGATTAAGGAAAAGCTAGACTTATCTCGCCAAGTCTCACTTACTTTAGCGAGAGTTCCGTTCCATTAAGGTGGCTTATTTTAGTTCTAGCTACGTAACCAAGGTAACTTATACTTCGGAACTAGCCTGATCCGTGTCAGGCTAAAAGTCAAGCTAAACTAAAATGTGTTGCAAATAATTTCAAACAGGCGGAAACAGAATCTCAAAAGACAGTTCCGTCGAGTAAATTCCTGCGCGCAAACCACTTTAGTCCCGTGTTCGGAAACGTAAATTCAGACTTTTTGAAGTGCAGACATTAATGATTTAGCTACATAATTACTTCATCTCCAAAAAATATATTAATTTAAATAAACAAGTTAAGAAATAATGTCACTTTTGTTTTCAAAAGCCATTGGTTAACTGACATAAAATAAGGACTTAGAAACTAAGCAGAGCGTCTAGACAAGTTACAATCAATTATGGCGTATCCGTTCTTTGACAACCCTGTGGTGGATGAAGGTGCTCAGATTATACAAAGAGCGTTTATCCCACCAGCCCCAAGGGTCTTCAGAGACAGAAGTAATGGTTCCCTGACCAGTATCTGCTCCCAACAGTCTCCCCTAATGTTCCCAGTAGGGCATGCTTTCCCAAAGTGAGTCTGTGACAACACTTGGCACAGTCACAGTCTGTCACTGTCCAAGTAGTACCCTCTGGATCTGTGGAGGCAGACTATGTTAATTGGAAATACTTGTAATATAATAATGATAGTCATGCTGAGCAATTTTAAATGACTGTTCTGCCAAACAAAGTGTGCAGTTTGGGTCACCTTCTGATCTAAAAAGTCAGTGCTGGATCTGTGCAATACTAGTCATTTCAGTGAATCCCCATTTAAGTCATGGTTATCTTTCCCTTTTATCTTAAAGCTCAGCATTTAGCCTATCAGTTAATAAATGTGTGTGGCAAAGTTATTTTGAAGTAATTTTTGATTTTGTTCAAGATGTGAAGACAAAAACATTATTAGCCCACATCAAGTGCAATTAACCATGTCCTTCTTCAGTGTTTTGAATTTTATCCTACAATTTTCAATTGCTGCCACGTTCTTTTTTGGGCTATTATTCTCAATCTCCTGTTGAGAATATCGACCATAGGCTAGCCTGTCAGAACGGTTTCAGACAGCTCATCAAATTACGCTAATTATCAGTAGGCCTAAATGCATATATATATATATATGTTAAGTAGATTCGGTAGGTCTACAATTTACGCATTTTAACGGTCGTAATGGTTTGACAAGTTGTCTCCCTTGTCATGTTAATTGCGGCAACATTGCCCTTTTTGGGGACAAAAAAACTCAAAAAATCAATTTACGCTGCTGAAACAACACACCTCTGCTGCTTTACGCTATACTTTTTGCGACATAACTCCTCTTTTCGACGATCGCCTGATCTGGGCTGCACAGTCTAAGCTTATTGAGGTCTAGCTTGAATTAGCGTTGCCTGTTAGTGGAACGGAACGTTAGTGGAACGGCTTGAGGCTTAAGTCTAAGTTGACGTTTACCCAAGTGAGACTTATTCGTGTTAGCGCGACTTGCGTTAGCGACGTTGATGGAACACCCCCCTGGATTTGTTACTTGTTTGTTGTTGTTTAGAAGTGCGCCACAACTTTGAACCAGTTCGTGACGTCTGAAGCATTGAACGTCATCAATCACGTGATATCGTAATTTGACACAAGCTCCAAACCACTTTTTCGAAACTGTGCGTATTGGTTTTGCGACACAAGCATCGATGCATCAGTGCCAGACGTCCCATCCCTACAAAATATAAGTTATGTTGTGCTGCACTTGAGAGCCTATACGATTTGTTTGTCGTGCTACTCAATAAAAAAACATGTTATTAAGATTTTACTCCATTAATTGTAGACTATGGTGAACATTTGTAAAGTTGTAGACTTTATAATTACACAATGTTGGTAACAAACGTCCTTTACATGTGGTTACCCTGATGAAAACGAAAATAAACGGATTGATCAATGCCATGTTTATGTACCATGTCAGCGTAAAGAAAAGCTCAGAGTAGCTGAAAGGCTTGATGATCGGCGCGGAGAAATGCGCGTCTGGTGTGAACAGCTTTTGCTCAGTCGTAGCCGATCGTAGCCGATCGTGGCGCTGCGCGGCGCGTCCAGGCGCTTCGCAGCCAGTGTGTCCCAGGCGTAACGCTGCGTTCACACTGCAGCGTTTTTTAACGCTCCGCATCGCTTGCCTTCCCACAGTACACCACGCTCGGGGGCGTGTTAGACAAGTTAATACAGAGTTGTAGTTCTCTAAGGTCACTGTTGTAGTCATGGCCAAGCGTGCAGATTTGGGTTCATGTACTCACAATATCGATCAAAATACCACTTTTACACAACATTTATGTAAGTGCAAGATTTTACTAGTGCAAGATTACAGTAGAATACATGTTACGCCACCGGTCACTCAACCAGTCGTTTGTAGGCTGGGCTAGCGAGCTAGCAGTGGCACAGAACAGTCACGTAATGTGACGAGACTAAATTTAAAAGTAGGCTATAAAAACACACTAGGAACAATGACGACATCGGCAACCATGCACCATGCATTATTAGTTTAATGTATTCTTTAAATTCAGGCTCGTCACATTAGTAACTTTGTTCTGAACAGAACTGGGTGTGCAGACACATATGAAAAGTTTCTCCTCCATCTTGAAATTGTCAAACCTAGAAATGTTTACCACGACGAACAGTTGCTACGTTACAAGAAACAAGAAACCAATCCGATTGGCCAACGCTAGCGTTTTCACGCTCCTCATTTACATAAAGTTGAGAAAATCCAACTTGCAACGCTCCGCTCCGCTCCGCTCGCCTTCCCACAATGCCCTACGCGAGCGTCAACGCCTGGTTTCATTGAAAATGAATTGGAAGCCGACGCCCCGCGCCGCCCGCTCCGCTGCAGTGTGAACGCAGCGTAAGACGAGGGAACCTAGGCTTGTAAAAATCGCCTCGGTTCGTCAAACTACAAATACGCTAGGAAGGCAGTGCACGTTCACGCGTAGGGGAGTGGGATTCTGCGGGGGAGTGAGAATTCGGTCCAACAACGGCGTGCACGTGCAGTAACACGACTCAGCAGCACACTATACTAACAGTATTTTTGACAAAACTCTTTGTCCTGTGTTTTATTATGATCATAATCATGAACAATTAATTAAAGGAAAAATCACTAAATCAGTCAATGATCATACAAATTCACATTTTCATTCTAATTTTCATATTGATGATGCATTCACTTCATAAATTATGTAAGTAAGACTTTATTTATATAGCACATTTCATACAAGAATTGTAGCTCAAGGTGCTTTACATAAAATCAATAAAAACAATAATACAAGTGATAAAAGTAATAATTAAAATAGCAAATCTATAAAAACAATAATATAACTAATAAAAGTAGTAAAACCCTTCTGAGACAAAATTACTTCAATGCTTTGGTAAAAAGGTAGGTTTTAAGCTGTCTTTTAAAAATGTCTAGCGTGTTTGCTTCCCTAATATTTATGGGTAATTTGTTCCATAGTTTTGGGGTGTAATTGACAAAGGCTGAATCACCAATCTTCTTATGAATGCTTCTGGTGACCTCTAATAGGCCTGCATTTGATGATCGCAGTGTTCTAGCTGGTGTGTAGTTTATAAGGGAGTTAGCAATGTAGCTAGGTCCTTGTCCGTGTAGAGCTTTGTATGTGAGGAAAAGAAACCCTAAAGTCAATTCTGAAGGTAACAGGGAGCCAGTGTAAAGTAGCTAGGACAGGACTAATGTGTTCTCTCCTTTTAGTTTTGGTTAATAATCTAGCTGCAGAATTTTGAATGAGCTGTAGTCTTTCAGTGGTTTTCTTGGGAAGACCAGTGAAAAGTGTATTACAGTAGTCCAGCCGGCTGGATATAAAAGCATGAATTAACTTCTCTGCATAATTTTGGTTTATGAATGGTCGTACCTTTGCTATATTCCTCAGGTGAAAGAAAGCTGTTTTGGTCACTTTATTAATGTGAGAGTTTAAATTCGCTCTGGATAAGAGCATCTGCTAAATGACTAAATGTAAATTCAAATCTGAGTCCAGGATTACATCGAGACTCGTCACCTCTGGTTTAAGACAGGGGGTTAAGCCTCCTAGATTCTTAGTAAGCATCTCTCTTTTGGATTTGGGGCCACATAGTAGGACTTCGGTTTTGTCTTCATTTAATTTAAGAAAGTTATCATTTATCCATTTGTTTATTGCCAACAGGCAGTTGGTAATGAAATTGATGGCCGTTGCATCATTGGGTTCAGTGGATATATATAGTTGTGTGTCATCCGCATAGCTATGGAAATCTATGTTATGTTCTCTGATTATGTTGCCAAGTGGTAACATATAAAGAGAAAAAAGTAATGGACCTAAGCAGCTTCCTTGAGCAACCCCGTAGCAGTTCTCATGTTTCTTGGACCTATGGTCTCCTAAACTAACATAAAACTTCCTTCCTGTAATATATGATTTCATCCAGTTCAATACACTATCCATGAACCCAATAAGATTTTCCAGTCTATTGATTAGGATGTCGTGATCAATGGTATCAAATGCTGCACTGAGATCTAACAGGATAAGGATAGAGACTTTATTTGCATCAGAGTTTAGTCTGAGGTCGCTAATTATTTTGGTGAGAGCAGTTTCAGTACTGTGATATTTCCTGAAACCTGACTGCGAGACTTCCAGGATGTTATTTTCTTCAAGAAAATAATTTAATTGGACTAAAACTATCTTTTCCAGTACTTTACTAATAAATGGAAGGTTTGATATTGGTCTGTAATTTGGAAGTAGACTGTTATCCAATTTGGGTTTCTTTAATAGGGGCTTTACAACAGCTGTTTTGAAGGCATCTGGGAAGACGCCAGTTCTAAGGGATGTGTTTATAATCTCTAGCACCGGACCTGAGACACTATCAAACACTCGCTTAAAGAATGTTGTGGGTATATGATCAATATCTGAGGTTGTGGAGTTAGATTCGCTGACAGTTTTGGAAAGTTCACTAACTGTGATACAGGTAAATGTGCTCATGGTTATGTTGCAGAATCTACTGATGTCAGTTTCGATCCCACTATTAATAATACTAGCTCTGATCAGTTATTTTGTTCTTGAGGCTTTGCTTTCCCCGACACAAAAGTAGATAAACTGCTTTTCTAAGTAAAAAGTATCGGTATCGGTATTGGCAATACTGGCCCTGTATTTACTTGGTATCGGATCGATACCACATTTTGCAGTATCGCACATCCCTATTGAGGCTGCAGAGTGAGATAGAGGATCCCTCTGGATCAAAGAGAGCTTGATCGACTGGTTGAGCCTGCCTGGTGTGTAATACTGTTCATTCACCAATCAGAGGCTTTAACCCGCCCCCTGACTTTTGAGGGGGGACGACAAATTTATTTTGCTGCAACAAGTTACACTGTGGATAAATGAAAGTATAAATAAATAAATGTGAACACATGAAAATGTAAATCTATATATAAACACAAAAACATGTAACATTTATAGATTTTGTGTCTCATTTAATTTGTAATTTATACATTTTGTATGTCAATTAGGCATTAAATTATATAATTAGTCATTTATTTAAGCTTTGTATTATATAATTATTTATTCAAGTATTTAACCATTCAATTATTTAATTATTTATTTATTTAGTTTTGCCCCCTATAATCCTCCATAGTGACAGACCATGAGAAATGCACACACAAAATCTTAAGTATTTTAGGAAATTACAAAGAATATATGTACGAATAGACATATATTTGTACAAATCATAAGCACATTTATGTAAATGACAATTTACAAGTCACAATTAAGAATTTTGATTTTGTGGATCGCAAAACACATTCGTAAATCGTGGAACATTTGTGAATCATGGTACTTGTATTTACGAATAATTTTGAGACATCTCTCTCTCTCCATAGGCTAGGTACTACAGATTTTGGGGTAAACTGTCCCTTTAATACAGCTCTAGTTTTCACTCCAGCCCAGTAGGTTGCAGTAACACACATTTCTTTGGTTGCCAACTGCCCTTAAAAATAACGGAAGGAGAAGAAGTTGCAGTAGCGAGTCAACAGACTAATCAAAATGTTACCCTTATCTATTAAAGACGACGAGTACAAACCTGATAAATTCAATCTCCTTGCAAAGATTTCTGGATGGTTTAGGTAACGTTGGCTAAATGTTTTGACCAAGCTTTATCTTGATTATTTGATAGCCAGCATAATGCTAATATATACACGCTTTTCTTGATTCAGTACTTGGCTACAACTAGCCGAGATCCGATGCAACAGCTGGTTTGCTAGTTGATAAGGTACTTTAAGTGGACATGCAAAACTATTTTAGTGACCTAACCCGAATTGTATTTTGTCAGTACGACTTATGACTGCAACGTTTGCAAGTCTGCCAGTTCATGTGAAGCGTAACGCGTCCAGAACGTACATTACAATGACATTTGGAACAGTACCGTAACGCGTGCCTTTAGTGCTTGTTGGCACTAACTACTAGCTAGTTCCGGGGTCTACCTAGTCCGAGAAACAAAATGGTCTAAACCACACACCAAGATATTTTCCAGAACAGGTCAAGTGATCGTAAGCAAACGCTTTGCTGTACTGTGCTAGTTTGCCATTTTTTAGCGACGCTCTTTAACATCAAACAACACATCAAGTTAATGCAAATCCTCTTGTTATCTTTCAGATCCATCCTCTCGGATAAAACGTCACGAAATCTCTTTTTCTTTCTGTGTCTGAATCTGTCATTTGCTTTCGTGGAATTATTGTTCGGCATATGGAGTAACAGGTAAGTTCATTTAAAGGGTGAGAACCTTAAAACACACAGCCAATATGAAAATGTGCCACGTGTAACTTATCTTTGATGACGATGCTCAGTTGGTGGCACAGGATAGGCATAGTCTTTACTCAATGTAGGCCTAATTTGTGTACGCAAGGCCATATCCATGGAGTCGACATAGCAAATAATTGCATTTGAAAGCTAATTTCTTGGCATTCTGGAGAAAGAAAAAAAATCACTAACAGATGGTATGAACTTAAAAAGTACGTTATTGGGAGCAAAGCTGCAAAGCTATGGAGGACCAAACCTGCCATGTGTAGAAATGAATAAATAAATAAATGTCCAAATACATAATAAAATGAATACATAAATTTAATCCTAATTAATGTAAAGAATACATTGAGTGAGGACATTTTAAAAAGATTATAGATAATTGGTTCACTTTAACATTAATATTTTTATATTCATATATATTTCTGCATTTATTCATTAATTCATTTCTGTATTTCTTCATCTCAATATGTTAATGAGATGTGTCAATAAAAAATTGGTAGGCGGCATTTGACACACTATTGGCACATCGTTTTCAACGCGTTGTCAGGGTTTTTCCTGGGTCAAAATGGGTCTTCTGTGCTAAAAAAAAAAAAAAAGACAAATATATATATATATATATATTTTCTTTTTTCTAATCAATGTATTTATCCCCAGGTTTTTTGCATCTCTCCCCCCCCCCTCCCCCCGCCGAAACTAAACCTATATTTCGGAACAGGTTAACGTAATAGTCTAATAGCTAATGTAATATTGCACATATTTTCGTCCTATTTCCCCTAAAGCAATAAAGTTAGGCTACTTAAAGACACCTTACACTCATAAAGTATGTTCTAAATGGCATAAATGCTGCCAATTAATAATTGACGTAATAACTTATTGTAAATGGTCAGTAGCCTAGCCTATCGATTAAGGTAGGCCACTCTGAAGCATGTGCACTGCCTGCTTCATTTGATCTTGATAGGCTAAGCATTCTGTTGCAAATATTAACAATAAACCCACTTGTTATTCATTAAAACTATTTCAGCATAATAATGCACCTAAAATACAAACCTGAGCAAGGGCAGCAATCGCTATCGAATCAACAGACATGTGCAATTTAGCTAGCAGGGGAAGAATACAAACAACGAAAATCACCAGTTAACTTGATTTAAATTTGCAAGAACTATAGACTTATACAATAACAGGCTTAAATGAACTGACAACATAAGTTATACGACTTACAGTTCTCAAGGACGCACACGCAATCTCAACTGCGGTGTGAAGCGCGTGTCCGACATTCTCCGACATGCACTCTAACAATCACTGCTGATAGACGGCCTAAAATTTTGTACAGCCTGATTTCTGATACCGTGGCGGCAGAAATTTAGCCATAGAGGAAACACTGCACTATATATTATCATTCCAGGTTAAAAATACCAATGGAGGCTGCGTTTGAAATCGTGAATCAAACTTTTGTCAGCATTTTGAGTGGAAATTTCATTTGCATTTGTACAGGTGTATTCGTGCACGTCGGGCTGGCCCTCGCAGCGGAACGTCAGTTTAGTGGCCACTCTGTCCATTCGCGCACCTCACAGTTGCGTATTGATCAGACAAGAAGACACACTTATCAACTCAATTACTATTGATCAAAACAGAACGAGGGTTTGGCTGTAGCCTACTTGAAACATACCATTGAGAACATATTCGCTGACATGCATTGCACGCGTGATGAACACAGCTTGTTTTTTGTTGTTGTTTTTTTTTTAAATGTTGGCGCGCGCCAACATTTTCTCTATGCAGCAAAAACCCTGGTTGTATTCAATTATGTTAACCTTACAAATCCATCCTTGCTGTCATGGACGACATAAATACAGCAATTGCCATTAATCTTCACAGAACAGTAGGGGCACGTGCTGTGCCCCTACTGTTCTGTGTAGAGGCTATAATGGCAAATATAGGACTGAAATGGACACAGTTACGCCTGGGACACACAGGCTGCGAAGCTCCGCGATTGGCTCGCGCTCTGCAGCAATCGTTTTGGCAGCTGGTCGAATGTTTCAGTGAGACGCTTGTGTATTCGGCTGCAGGATGATAAAATTCACCATATTATATGATGTATTTGGATAAACTAACATGTTATTTGTGGGCTATAGCTTATCACTTAACACCCAACTTCACTACGCTGGTAACAAACGGCAACCATGTGTTTACCCCGATAAAAACGATATCTGATCAATTCTCAAAATTTGAAAAAAAAATTAATAAAAAATCCTGATTGTTGATAGCGTTGATTGTCAAACCAGGAGACGATCTTTAATAGCTCCCAATCAAGCAGAAGACACTGAAACCCATAGGCAGGACCAAACGTAATACGCAGATTTTTCAAATTTTCTGCGGTTATTCAGACTGAAAATCTGCGGAATTCCGCTAGCCTTCCTGTTCTTATGTCGGAGCAATCGAAGATGTTCCACAACAGTTTGACACTGAATATGGTCGATTTGAATGTTGACAGACTTTGCAAAAAAGTTTTGATCCATCCTCATAAAGATCGCCTGAAAACTCCCTGGCCCTGTCTCTTGCTGTCATTTTGGTCAATAAGTGCTTCCTTTTCAATTCTTAGCATTTTTGGCTAACGTTTTAATAATAGACGTAATATGAGTTGAAAAGTTTATTTACATTTTGCCTCAGACCAATGCGTTCTACTTGAAAATCCGCGGGTTTTCGTCGGAATTCTGCACCTGCGTATTCCGTTTGGACCTGCCCAGAGGCTACATCACAAACCAACTGATACATTTGGAAAGATTGAGGACAAAAAGTTAATCGAATATGAGAAGTAGCCTAGTCCTACATGGAGTACGTGCTGTGCCCCACAGTGTAAATTATAAGTAACTATTGATTGACAATTGTGCAATCATTAATACATTTATTCGTTTATTTCTGTCTAAATGCATGGATGTGGACATTTATTTATTCATTCATTCATTTCTAAATATGGCAGGTTTGGTCCTCCATACAAAGCCACCTATTGTGTTTCTACCTTTTCTTTGTTGTAGAAAAACAGACGTCCGTAGAAGGGCAGCAAAAAAAGGAGAGTCAGAGAAAGAATCTTTCAACAGCTCAAGGCAGCTCGGTGGTTTATTCAGCAAGGCAGATGTGCGTTCACAAACACATACAGGAAAAGACAACTCTTAATGCCCCAACATTCCCTCTTTATAGTTTAAATGAGAAGAATCCCCCCGCCCTGTAAAATACAATGACGGAATCATATCAGAAAGTTCTAGAACGTTCTTTAACCCTCCTTCCTCAAACCCTACGCCTGTGTGCGCATCGTTTGGCTGATACAGTTGTTGATGAACTTATCTACTGGTTAAAAGCCCATCTCTACTGACCCCCTCTGACGATCTCCTGGCCCGCTTATCTTCAACTTGAAACAACCCCACAAGTCCCCACGTCTTCCCAGAGTGTTTTCCCGCTCCCCTCTTCTAAGTTGGCCTAGAGTCGGTAAACCCTATCACTTTTGATACATCACCTCAGCCCCCTTAAGAGCAGGTTCATCTACTCTTTGACCACACCAGCTGTAAACAATCAAAACCCTTTCCTTTTTAGGACAGGTTCATACTGTTGATGAGTTCAACAGTTCTTATGTGCACAATAACAGCTAATTCCTTCTCAAAACACACACTCTTTCCCATCCTTCAACTGCCAAACCAGCTCCCCACTTGACTTCTCCCCTGTTCTGGTTTGAGCCTGTTCAACATTCAAATCTTACTGCGTAGGTTCTCCTCAGCCATTTTAGGCCACCCTGCCCAATAATCGATTTCCCACGACATCATCTTATTGGGTGTGCTTGTCTTTGGCAAGGGTAGAACCTATATTCATATATATTTGTTAAAAGTATGTATTTATTTGTGCTGTCAAACAATTAAAATATTTAATCGCATTAATGTCATAGTTAACTTGTGATTAATCACACTTTTATCTATTCTTAATGTCCTTTGATTTCTTTTTGTCCCATTATTTTTTTTCTCATTTTAATGCTCTTATCAACATGGAAAAGTGGATCGGATTGCTTAGTGCAAAAGTTTTTTTTAAATTGAAAACAACATTGCAATCGCCTGGCTTTGAACGAGGGGGCGGAGAATTCGCATCAGATGTGTGCTCGGCCATCAAGTGGTATTTCAGACTGGACGTGCTGCGATGATAGCTCAGTTCAGAACGACAAAACACACAGATCACTTTGGTCTTGTCAATGGAACCATTTGGCAACTTTTTAAAAGTCAACTTTCCATTCAGAATCTTATTGGCATCCATTTCGGCATCTCGCGCTCACCATCCACTCAAAACGTAACGTTAGCCTACTACTCTTTAGCCGGCTCGCAAGCCCAAACAAGTGTGTGCGGTGTGCCTGTTTTGTTTCCGGTCTAGTTAGATCCGGTGTGGTGTTGTAGTTTCTCTAACATCAACATCATGTGAAACGGCAACAGCATGTGAAAAAAACGACAAAGTTTGCTAGGCCAAAAAGAAAGTTAATCTCGCGATAAAAAAATTGACGCTGTTAAAATGGGTTTGTGTTAACGCCGTTAATGCATTTAACTGACGGTACTAGTATTTATTTATAATTTTCCCACCCCTAAAAAAAAGTGAATTATTGCACAGCATAGGGCAATTTCGATGTCAAAATGTTTGTCTCGGTCCTGATTGCGTTGCTTGTGAACGTTCCATTTGACGGTTTAGGCATAATTTCTAAAGCCTATTAAAGAAACCCAAATTGGATAACAGTATACTAAGTATAAGTATTGGAAAAAATTGTATTAGTCCAATTAAATTCATTTCTTGAAGAAAATAACATCTTGGAAGTGTCTGTCAGGTTTCAGAAAATATCACCGTACTGAAAGTACTCTCACCAAAATAATTAGCAACCTCAGTCTAAACTCTAATCAGAATCGTGTTTAATCGCCAAGTAAGTGCGCCTGCTTCGTTTTCCTCAATATTACAGTCCAGTCAGGTGTGCAGGATGAGAGTGCAACGGGCATATCAGCTGCAGAGTTCAGTCTATTTCTGTGCTTTGTCTTTATTTTTGTCAGAGTGGAAAATCCAACTTCACATTTGTATGTGGTGGTGAAAGGCAAAAGCAGCAAAATGCTTGCTTTACTTAGCACTGGATATTCAGATGCGATGCTCAGCCAGAATGACGATAACTTCATGACTTTGTGTCGTGTTTTCAATGTACTGTCACTGGTCAGCTGTAGTAGCTCAGTCTCCTCAAATGGAGTTGTCAGCTCAAGGAGTGACAGTGGGCTTTCAAAATCAAAGGGGTTTTTGATCAATTTCTTGTCCCTCAAAGTACCATCAAACCTCTCTTCTGGAAAGTAGCGATTAAAGTTGTCTTTAAGCGCTGTCAGATGTAGTTGAATAAGGCCAGTCATCCGCTTGATACTGGTGTCACTCAACCCATTTTCTTCTATGTGCTGTAACATAGTTGGAAACATGTAGTAGCTGGGTTGGGGCCTGCTGAGTCGTGCATGCCACAACTTCAGCGACTTTTGGAAAGCAAGCACCTGTTCCCAGTTTCTGAAAACATCATCATGCTGTCCTTGCAATTTCAAATTCAGTTCATTTAGTGACGAAAATATATCTGCAAGGTATGATGGGGTAAAAATCCACTCATCAGTAAACGAATAAGCAAGAGGAGATCGCTTCTCAAGGAGGAAAGTGTGTGTATTTAATTCCTGAGTTTATACACTCACAGCACTCTACCTTTAGACAGCCAGCGTACATCTGTATAGAACAGTGTGTGTGTGTTCCGCTCCCATGTCCGAACACATTGCATCAAAAAGCCGGTTGTTGAGTGCGCTACTTTTAATCAAGTTTACAACTTTCACCACTTCTTTTAATGTACTGTCAAGTTCTGGAGGCATTCCTTTTGCTGCTAATGCCTCTGTGGATGAAGCAGTGATTCCAGATTTCTTGCCCAGCTGCCTCCTGGATTCGTTTCACAACTCCGCTGTTTTTCCCCGTCATGTTAGCGGCTCCATCACTCGTTATTCCCTTACAATTAGTCCAGTCAAGCCCGCACTTGCTAACTACATAGTCATTCAGTTGAGCTAATATTTGTTCACCTGTGGTGGTAGTAGTAGGGAAAGTCAAGCAACACAACATGTCCTCCAAAAACTCATTTCCCCAGGTGTATCTCACATAAACAAGCAACGTTGCGCTGTCTGAAACATCTGTACTTTCATCCAATTGGATGGAGAAATCGCCCGCTGATTTGAATCTAGATATAAGTTGCTCTTCAAGGTTGTCTGAAACATCAGTAATTCTTCTAGAAACAGTGTTGTCAATGAGGGGGGTCGATTTTAATTTATTAGCTGTCTTTTTGTCTATCATTGCGCTTACCATGTCTATAGCTGAAGGCAGGATTAATTTCTCCGCAACAGTGTGGGGCATTTTCTCTTTGGCTACACGGTACGAAACCATAAGAGGCTAACTGTGCTTTCTCATTCAATGTTAGGTTTTTATGAAGAACCTTAGCAGAAGACTTCATTTCTTTTGCTTTCCTTTGAAAGAAGTCAAGTGGCTTTCCTGCCAGCTCGCTGTGACGAGTATCTAAATGTATTTTTAATTTGGATGGCCTCAGACTCTCGTTTGCAAGTTTCTCCCCACATAACACACACACAGGCCTTGCATCCTGGTTGGCATTGGAGCAATTAACAAAACCATATTTCAAAAAATAGTCCTTGTATCCTCTCGTCACTAATTTTCCTTTCTTTTCAGCTGGTTCATCTCTTGACACTCTCACAGGAGTTTTTCTCAAGGTGTTTGGCATCAGCGGGTACAATACGATCGGGATGGCTAGTCTCGCTGGCGGGAGCTTGCCTAGCAGCAGTGCTAGCAATACGTGGTTCTGATTCAAGACCTCTTTTTCTGACAACAAAACGATCCATGTTGATGTTTTAACTAGCCATGTGAAACTAAAGTAAAATGAAAAGTTGGAAATAAATGGCAAAAAAAATACTTCTAACGACTATAGCGGCAGTGGCACATGCTACTCAGATCAACACATTCTCAACGTACAGAGGTTATTTTGTCTGACGTAGGCTCTGGCTTGACCTACACATAGTGCTCAGTTCAGTATAACGCCCCATGTGGCTGTGGAGATGGACTGTCAATAATAACAAGTTTAACCCTGAGAACTGTAGCATCCCCGGTTGAAAAGATGGTCTCTTTAACGTTCACAATTCCTTTTATTCAAACCTTGGTTTGCGAACACACCGTAAGAGCTCTCTTACATGATGTGCTTCAATTACCTCGCTAGCAACAAACACAACATCATTACTGACGATTATCAGTACTGTAGCATTAGCAATCACCATTGGCGCATGGCAAATTACAAACATGAAATATGAACAACTTAAACTTAGACATATCAAACAAACCTTGTTCCCTCATCAACCAGTTGCTAACTATCCTTATATTTTGTACTGCTAATTAATTATCTTCATCTTATCTCCGTATTTATTCAACTTAAATATGCTGTGAACTACACGTGAGTGCGCTATCCTTCCAAACTTCTTCTTCTGCAGGTACGTCCGATCACAGCACCTAGCAGCAGCTTGTTGCGCAATCATTTCAAAATAAAAGTAAATACCATATAAACGGGAAAAAAACAGGAAACAAAGCAATAGTAGAAAATGGTTGTGAAGTCATTTACAAAAACCTATGACAAAATAATTATGAAAACATATTTTCAGACTTTGAAAAACACTGGTCTATTTGATGCAGAATCAAATAACAACAGTGTTCATGTTACTTTAATTAGTAACGGAAAGTGGAAGACGTCGTCATCTTATGATTCAGGCATCTACGCTAAGTAGGCCTACGCTAGCTCTAGCTCTACCAATCACAAAATGCAGATGTCTGTTTTAGGGCTGCAACAAATTATTATTTTGATAATCGACTAATCTAACGATTATTAGAACGATTAGTTGACTAATCATCAATTTTTTCACTGATTAATCAGTAGGCTTTGAATGATTATTCAGCTTTGCAATTTGTTAAAACATTGAGTTATACTTATTCTAACTAATAAATAAAACCAGGAAATCACTTTAGCTTTTGAACAAAAATATTTGTATTGCACTTTGAACCAACTGAACAGGCCAATCTCTTTTTGTCCAATTACTCAGTTTTTCATTGAACATAACCCTGTTCTCTTACAAATGAAGCTCTTAATGCTGCTGCCTAATTTAAGAGATTTGTTTACATTCCTAGCTTTATGTCTGTAATGCATGTATAACTGCTGTCTGTGGACATGTTGCTACGGTGTGTTAGTATGCTTGAAATACTGCGTAATGCGTTTTTATCAGCTGGTGTCGCTAACTGGCCATCTTGCTTAGTTCCAGCTGGAGCACACTCACTTCTCACCGTTCTCACCATCTCCTCTCGTGCCGAGATGTTTCCTTTTTAAACGTTCCAGCATGCACGTTGTGCTCCCATGGAAAGCAAGTTCTGCCTTGCATGCATTACAGATGACAGTATTTTTAGTGGAGCGACTTGTTCTGCTCCGTTTGCACGCTGAGATTTTAGCTCTGTTTTCTTCTATTGGATAGCATACGGGAGGGCTGCATTAGTTTAGCGCTACAGCACCGCACTGGTCAAATCACGTTATTGCAGGCACTTAAAATAGGTCCTATGAGATCAAACGATTTGTCGACAACAGAAATATTTGTTGACAATTTTTTATTGTCGATAATGTCGACTAATCGTTGCAGCCCTAGTCTGTTTACTGTATTTGTAACTTGTTGTTCCTTGAAAGGAGGAAACAAATGTATGTGGTTGTTTATTTAGGTATGCTAAATAGTTAAATCATACGTGCTGTGACTTCAAAATAAGTGGCAGACATGCGCAGTTTCCAAAAACCGCAAGAAAGCCGAGTAAGGTGTTCACATGCATCAAAGAATCGAAAAATTGGGCAAAAATCCAGGTGTCTATCGGGTTATGAATACACCGATTAAGACCTTAACCCGACTTTGGAAATCAGATAAAGATGTTCACATGATCGGTTTAATAATTGCATTATTGCCATTATCGGGTTATGATCGGCATATTGGTGTGCATCTAAACGCACTCACTGATTCTACCAACAGGCCATTGCCACTTAAACGTTACTCCAGCAACCCCCCAAATTGTTTTTTGCCAGGGGCATTATGTTAACTATAGGCAATGCTATGTTTGCGAAATTTATGATGGGAGTGTCTTTTTTAATTGGCTGTTCTGTCTGAGCCACCTTGACATGTAGCTAGCTCGCAGCCCTACTATGCTATTTAGCTAACCAGAATGACACCCCCAAATAACCGTAGCTTAACATATTTGTTGTTTTGGAACATGGATTTTCTAATATGCTTGCTTGTCATGCTCTTTATGATACTGTAGGGTAAAATGTGAAATATGTAGCCTGTCGGCCTGACAGGCTACATATTTCACCATCCTACCAGCTGGCTAGCCAGCTAGCTTATTCACTAACCTGACGTTTTTTGTACTCGCCGTGGTCTTGGTGTCTGTCACTTAGGTGGTTGGCGATCAGGGCTCTCAAGTCTCACGCGTTTACTGTGAGACGCATTTCAACCATTTCTCACGCTGATAACATTACGCAAGTTACAGTTATACACAATGATTTATTGAAATAAATGGAAATATAATGAACAGTAATGGAGATTGCTATTGGTTTAGTAAGATTTGGATAGCCTTAGCATTTGAACAACGGGGACAAACAATGGGGAAAAAAAGAGCGGGGAGAGAATCAGGCCTTGTCTGAATAACTGGAATCTCGTGGTGAACTAATGATAGTCAGTTCACATGTAGTCTAATCAAGCACACAGTGTAAATTCATGACAATTTGTCACAAGTGAGAAATTCACATTTACTTTGTCGGTGTGTTGAAGCGGGTCCGTAGTTAAACATGTTTGTGTCGTGAGATCGAAAGTTATTTAGTCAAATATTTCTTTTAACCCTTGTGTTATCTTCGGGTCATTCTGACCCATCAGTCATTGTGACCCACCATCGTATTGCGACAACTTTACCGCATACAAAACATTTTCTTTTAACCGTCGGGCTGTCTCAGACCCCCCACATTGCGAAGGTTAAAAGAAAATGCTTTTTATTTGTTTTTGTATTGGGTAAAATTGGGTGAACCTTTGGGTCATGTGACCCGAAGGCAGCACAAGGGTTAATCCAGCAGTGAGGTACTTCCTGTGTCTAGAACTTCTTGAGCAGTGTTCAGCTTGGCTAGTGTACAGACACTAGCCAAATTAATCCATGGAGAGAAGTGTAGGCGACCGTTTGTCGCTAGTGTTTATAATCCAGAGAAAGGGGGAGGGTTGATGCAGGTAATACTCTTAATTGGTAATTTCTTGGCTTGGGTGTGTCCAAGGTAGGTTGCCACCCGTCCCGGTTTTCCCGGGATTGTTCTCTTTTTTTCAAGGACTGTCCTGTTCTTTTAAAATGATTTTCCTGGAAATGAATTGTCCCTTTTTTTTGGTGACAATGTATATCTCAATTTGAATTTCATAGTTTTAAATAACTTAATTTGTAATTTCCTTGTACTGCTATTCTATTTTCTTCCTGGCTATGTTCCAATTTTGTGTCTGTAAACCTGTCAGATTTTTGTCTAGTGACAGCAATTGCACTTGAAAGCAGGTGGATGTTAACTTCTGTTTTCATTGTCTAATTTGTTCTTTTCTTACTTTCTTTCTTGTTTGGCTCTCAGTTTAGGTTTGATATCAGATTCCTTCCACATGTTCTTTGACTGCACAGCACTCTTAGCGGGACTTGCAGCTTCAGTCATATCCAGGTGGAGGTCCAATGACTCCTTCTCATATGGGTAAATATATTTAGTTTCAGTGCATTGCCTATTGACTATGGTGTTTGTATAAGTATAATTTTAATGGTAGGTTTATTTGAACAGTGAGAGACAGAATAACAACAACAAAATCCAGAAAAACGCATGTCAAAATAGTTATAAATTGATTTGCATTTTACTGAGTGAGTGAAATAAGTATTTGACCCCTTCTCAATCAGAAAGATTTCTGGCTCCCAGGTGTCTTTTATACAGGAAACAAACTGAGATTAGGAGCACTCCCTTTAAGAGTGTGCTCCTAATCTCAGGTCGTTACCTGTATAAAAGGCACTTGTCCACAGAAGTAATCAGATTCCAAACTCTCCACCATGGCCAAGACCAAAGAGCTGTCCAAGGATGTCAGGGACAAGATTGTAGACCTACACAAGGCTGGAATGGGCTATAAGACCATCGCCAAGCAGCTTGGGAAGGTGACAACAGCTGATGCGATTATTCGCAAATGGAAGAAACATAAAAGAACTGTCTATCTCCTTCGGTCTGGGGCTCCATGCAAGATCTCACCTTGTGGAGTTGCAATGATCATGAGAACTGTGAGGAATCAGCCCTCAAAGCAGCTGGGATCATGGTCACCAATAAAACAATTGGTAACACACTACGCCGTGAAGGACTGAAATCCTGCAGCGCCCGCAACTTTCCCCTGCTCAAGAAAGCACATGTACTGGCCCTTCTGAAGTTTGCCAATGAACATCTGAATGATTCAGAGGAGAACTGGGTGAAAGTGTTGTGGTCCGATGAGACCAAAATCGAGCTCTTTGGCATCAACTCAGTTATCGTACTCGGCGACTTTAACAAGGATAATCTTAGCCACAAACACACTCCCCAAATACAGACAATTCATCAAATGCCCCACCAGAGAAGGGGACACTGCATCACTGCAACACTACGGTCAGTAATGCCTACCACGCCGTCCCTCGAGCAGCACTGGGACACTGACCATGCCATGGTCCACCTGATTCCTGCATACAGGCAGAAATTGAAGCTCTGTAAACCTGTTGCGAGGACATCAAAACAGTGGACCAGTGAGGCTATCGAGGATCTGCGGGCGTGCTTGGACTGTACTGACTGGGATATGTTCACGACTGCTTCCAATAGTTTGGATGAACTCAGAGACTGTGACATCGTACATCAGCTTCTGTGAGGACTGCTGTATTCCAACACGCACCAGGGTGAACTTCAACAACAACAAGCCCTGGTTCTCTGCAAAGCTCAGAAGGTTGTGGCTGGTGAAGGAGGAAGCTTTTAGGAGTGGGGATAGACAGATTCAAGGAGTCTAAGTAAAGGTTTAGCAAAGCGGTGAGAGGCTAAACGACTGTACTCGGAGAGACTACAACAGCAGTTCTCTACTAGCAACTCAACTCTGCTTCTGTCTGGAGAGGGCTCAGGCAGATCGCCAATTACAAGCCCAGAGCCACCCACACCACTAACGACTGAACCTGAACGAGTTCTATTGCAGATTTGAAAGACAGTTGGACTGTCCTGAACTACCCCTCCCCACCCAAGTGGACTCCCTCCCCCCCCCCCCCCCCCGTGATGACTCTCTCCATTCAGGAGAGAGAAGTCAACAGACTGTTCAAGAGGCAGAACCCCCACAAAGCAGCGGGGCCAGACGCTGTCTCTCCTGCCACCCTCAAGAAGTGCGCTGACCGGCTGTCTCCGGTGTTCACCAACATCTTCAACACCTCCCTGGAGACATGCCATGTGCCAGCCTGTCTCAAGTCCTCCACCATCATCCCCATGCCCAAAAAGCCAAGGCCAACAGGACTTAATGACTACAGACCCGTCGCCCTGACCTCTGTGGGAATGAAGTCTTTCTAGCGCCTTTTGCTGGCACACCTCAAAGCCATCACAGACCCTATACTGG
This sequence comes from Osmerus eperlanus, assembly GCF_963692335.1. NCBI lineage: Eukaryota > Metazoa > Chordata > Actinopteri > Osmeriformes > Osmeridae > Osmerus > Osmerus eperlanus. The sequence continues at coordinate 1,904,818 of NC_085043.1, forward strand.
ACCTCCTGCAGTTTGCCTACAGAGCTAACAGGTCTGTGGACGACACAGTTAACATGGCCCTCCACTTCACCCTACAGCATGAACTCCCCAGCATCCTACGCCAGGATCCTGTTTGTGGACTTCAGCTCTGCCTTCAACACCATCATCCCCGCCCTGCTTCAGGACAACCTCTCCCAGCTGAACGTGCCCGACTCCACCTGCAGGTGGATCACAGACTTCCTGTCTGACAGGAAGCAGTGCGTTAAGCTGGAACACAAGTCTCTGACTCCTGGTCCATCAGCACCGAATCTCCTCAGGGCTGCGTCCTTTCTCCTCTGCACTTCTCCCTGTACACCAACAGCTGCACCTCCAGTCATCTGTCCTTCAAACTCCTGAAGTTTGCGGACAACACCCTCATTGGGCTCATCTCTGGTGGAGATGAGTCGGACTACAGGTGGGAAGCTGACAACCTGGTGACCTGGTGTAGCCAGAACAACCTAGAGCTCAATGCTCTTAAGACAGTGGAGATGGCTGTGGACTTTAGAAAGAATACAGCCCCACTCACCCGCATCACCCTGTGCGACTCCCCAGTCAACACTGTGGAGTCCTTCCGCTTCCTGGGTACTATCCTCTCCCAGGACCTCAAGTGGGAACTGAACATCAGCTCCCTCACCAAAAAAGCACAACAGAGGATGTACTTCCTGCGGCAGCTGAAGAAATACAACCTGCCAAGGACAGTGATGGTGCACTTCTACACAGCCATCATTGAGTCCATCCTCACCTCTTCCATCACCATCTAGTACGCTGCTGCCACTGCCAAGGACAAGAGCAGACTGCAGTGTATCATCCGCACTGCTGAGAAGGTGATCGGCTGCAATCTGCCTACCCTCGAGGACCTGCACACCTCGATGACCCTGAGGCGAGCGAGGAAGATTGTGGTCGATTCCTCCCACCCTGGACACACTGTTTCAACCACTCCCCTCCGGCAGAAGGCTGTGGTCCATCAGGACCAAAACCTGACACTGACACTGTCACTTTACCTCATACTCTGTCACTTTAACATATTCAGTATTATTTTTATTCGATATTATATTGTATAGCTCTGCCAGTAGTTTATTTTATTTTGTTGTACATTTTCTACATTTTATTTTTGTTCATTATGTTTAAATGTTCACTGTATGCACCTGCCCACCAAAGGAAATTCCTTGTTTGTGACCACTTACTTGGCGATTAAACACAATTCTGATTCTGAAATCAATTCATAGCAATTTTGACATGCGCTTTTCTGGATTTTTGTTGTTGATATTCTGTCTCTCACTGTTCAAACAAACCTACCATTAAAATTAGACTGATAATTTCTTTGTCAGTGGGCAAACGTACAAAGTAAGCAGGGGATCAAATACATTTTTCCCTCACTGTGTGTGTGTGTGTGTGTATATATATGTGGGGGAGTCAGGTGGCTGAGCGGTTAGGGAGTCGGGCTAGTAATCTGAAGGTTACCGGTTCGATTCCCGGCTGTGAAAAATTACGTTGTGTCCTTGGGCAAGGCACTTCACCCTACTTGCCTCGGGGGGAATGTCCCTGTACTTACTGTAAGTCGCTCTGGATAAGAGCGTCTGCTAAATGACTAAATGTCATATATATTTTTATTTTATTTTACGTTTATATAAAGTTTTTCCCTTTTCGTTTAAGCAAAGATTTTATCCAGTTCAGTAGTATAACCATTGTTGGCACCAGGGTTTAACATTGTATTATAAAAAATATATTTATACTTACTGTAACTCAGAATGTTTATATTGTCCAGCTCATGTGTCTTTTCTTTCAGGTACGTGAGAGCAGAGGTGTTGGCTGGGTTTGTGAATGGCCTTTTCCTCATTTTCACAGCCTTTTTCATTTTCTCAGAGGGAGTAGAGGTAAGATAAATACTTGGTTGCTTTCTGTACTGAAGTAGTCAATCACGAGGGTGTGGTACATCTATAGTAACCCATGGTTGTGCTGTTTCAGTGCACTCAGCTGCCCTTTGTGCCTTTCGGGTTGTTTGTAATTCATCATATTGTCTTATTTATTGGTGTTACAGTTAAAATTGAGCTTTTTATTGAATATCTAGCCAACAGTCACACTCTGCTAAACAAGCTGTGCTTGATGTGATACTATCTAGCTTGTTACATTTATTTTGAGATTAATTCATTTTGCAGTTTGTAACATTTATGGAGCTCAAGCGAAGGCACAGCTCGTTAGCTATGCAATTTTTTAATGTGATCTAGCTAATCCTTAGTAACTAACAACGACCCTCATTACCAAAGGTGGCAAAAGCAAAGTAATATGTTATCAAACTGTGAGGTGGTATTGCCCATAATGTAATTGATAAGTCACTGCTGTTTACCAGTCCGATTTCAAGGACAAAACTACCCATTACATAATATGATGCAAATTAAAATATTGTACTAGACTTGGTGTTTAATACATGACGACTAAATATCAAATGTTGCATGAAGACCTGAAATGATGATTAATTTCAATGTTATGACATACCGCTCTTTCCTTTGGCCTCTGACAGAGGGCTTTGGAGCCACCGGATGTTCATCATGAGCGTCTGCTACCTGTATCAGTTGCAGGGCTGCTGGTCAATCTGGTGGGCATCTTTGTGTTCCAACATGGAGGCCATGGGCATTCCCATGGTGGGGATGGAGGTATACCTTTAGAAAGGGTTTTTATCTTGATCCACTTTTCAGTGTACTTGTTTTCTTGCTGCTTTCTCTCAGTATATGCTGCACTTTTTTGATGGCCTAGACCAGTGGTTCTCAACCCTGGTCCTCAGGGACCCCTGTCCTGCATGTTTTAGATATTTCCCTGTTCCAACACGCCTGATTCAAATGAATGGTCGTTAACAGGCTTCTGCATAACTAGATATGCCGTGCATATGCCGAGTGCAGTGTGCAGTGCCGGGATTGACATTGTTCAGATCAGCGTTTCCAAAAAAAAATCAACAATACCCATCTTTCATGTGCCTCTACGGGGCATCATGGCAACTCATCCCAGCCCCTTCACTTTGATTGGTCCCTCTGGTCATCCATCGTACCATACGCTTCACTAGCGGGTGCACTAGGAGGCTTTATCGGAGGCTGTATGATAACTTCAGTGAATTTTGTTTTGTTAATGAACTAATGCGATTAACAAAGGCATTCGCAATGAAATGAATCTAAGCGCTTAACGCACCACAGTTCGTAGCAAGGAAAATAGGGAAATTCTGTTTAGTTATTTAGAAGCGATTCGCTTTTACAGCCGATAATCAGCTGCTTTCAAAGGGGTTTCCTGGTTAGCCAACAGCACGACAATATAGAGCATTTTGTTCCATAAATGTATGATGCAAGCACTGTATGGTGAATTAGGCCTACAATTATGACAACTGGCTCAACCATTGTGCATGTAATGAACTAAGTGTTGTGCCGGTAAGACAATTGAACTGAGAACCAATATAGTAAATTTTGATCAACATAACATAAGCAATTTATTACGTAGGAAACAGCAGACAAATGAAGGCTACATAATCATTTGCATGAATGTAGGCTACCACAGCATTGGCAGTTTGACTAGAATTGATGATGTGGAGGTTGAACAAGTACTACAATAGAATTTCAATTGTGATCTGAGAAATATAGGTACCAAAACCACTGAGAAGAACTGTCATCACCAGCTGCATCACGGGCACTGCACTATCTACAATTCCAGACATCTGTGTGTGTCACCGACATAATTGCAGGCATTGTGCCCTATCTATAATTCCAGAAATCTGTGTGTCACTGACATAATTGCGGACATTGTGGCCCATCTATAGTTCAAGTAATCTGTATTTGTGTGTTTCAATGACATCTTAACACTAGAAGTGCCAAGCCATTTTTCCATACTTATAGTGCCGTTAGGGGTAAAATTGGCCTGTGAGTCTACAGATATGGATGTTGTTACTGACATGTAATGGTCGCTAGATGGCGCTTCCTGCACGGAGCTCCGTTTATCCTGCTCTCAAATGTTAGCTCCCTGAACAATAAATTGGACTGTAATGTAATGTAACCAAAATGGTGCAAACAAAAACTATGCTTTCTAATTAGGCTACTGCTGATCGCTGGTGGCGCTTATGACTGTCGTGTTGGATCTCTTGTTGGATCAGTTGGTCCGGACCAAAACATTTAATGATAGCCATTTAGTCCTGGTTCGCTAACAGAGCAATATTAAATATTAAACTTTGTCTGGATAACAGAAGACATGTATAAGGAAGCCCTTGCGACATCTGTTGCTGAAAAGAGAGCCTTGGAATGCAGGAAATGAAATGGCCGAAGGCGCACCTGGCAGAAATTTAACAGTAAACGGGAGAAAAAAATTACTTAAATTAGCTTTTGCCGGTGTGATTTTGAACATTTTAAAATACTGGGTGATCGAACACATATCTAGGAAAAGTCAAGAAAGCAGGGTCCTACAATTTGATCGAGTGCAAAGATACAATTATTTTCTTTTCACTGGGCCCAAATGACCCCTGCTCGGTGCTTCTAGTGTTAATCACCGACTGCATCACGGGCACTATGCACTAGTAGTGTTAATTGATTAAAAAGGGGGGCAAATTCTAATTGTAATTTCTTAATCCTTGTGCTGCCTTCGGGTCACATGACCCAAAGGTTCATAACGAACCATCGTTGTGTTTACCCAATTTTACCCAATACAAAAACAAATAAAAATTATTTTATTTTAACCTTCACAATGTGGGGGGTCTGAGACAGCCCAACGGTTAAAAGAAAATGCTTTACTTTGTTTTTGTATGCGGTAAAGTTGTCGCAATACGACGGTGGGGCACAACGACTGATGGGTCAGAACCCAACCCGAAGATAACACAAGGGTTAAGTTACATTCCATTTGTTTTCAGGTCATGGCCACAGCCACAATGGCAGTATGAGTCACGGACACAGCCATAGAGGACTCGCTCATGAACATGAACATGGGCACAGCCATGGAGGGCATGGCCACTTTCATAATGAGCCCCACTGTCAAGGTGAGGCAACAGCCAAATTAGGATATCAAGACCATATAGAAGCAAGGAAATGCCACATTTTTCATGGGTTTTACATGTTTAAGTTCTATAAAATTACATTGTTGCACCAGCATTGACATCAGGAAATAACTGTTTAGTTGGTAGCAATGTAGATGATTACGCTTCTGACAAATCAAAGCTATTTACACTACTGAAAAGTGTGTACTATATGTAGTAGTTGATTTCCTCTATTCCAGATGACCACCTGCACACACCCGGGAAGGGCTCAAGCAAACAGATCCTAGAAGGTACCATGTTAAAAAGATCTAGTCATCAAACAGACTATACAGGCCACATATCATTGTTGTGTAATTACAATCATCTCTACTTTTATTCCATATTTGTACTGTTTTGATAGATATTCTTCGATAGTGTGCAGCTTTGAGACCATAGCATGATGAGACCCATTAGCCAGTATTTGGTACTTTATGCTACACTTCTATTTGCTGATTTTTCCTCTGTTATTAACACAATTCAACATGTTTTAACTAGTAAGCTTTTAGAAACATTTGTATTGAGTAACAACCTTGTGGGATGGATTCTTGAATTTTTAACTAGGGACAAAGAGTGAAGATAAAGAGAACTCTTGTCTGGCTACATTTTCTCCTCCACTGTCTCCCCACAAGGATGTGTGCTTTCACCCCTATTATTTATTCTTTACACATATGTGTCAGTTGCTTGAATAACAGGACTATCTTAATGTATGCAGACATTGTTATTGTTTGTCGGCTCGGGACAATGAGACCAGCCATGGCCTGACAATATACATGATAAATTATTTTTTGAACACGTCTATACACATTAAGTCACACTCATTAAGGGGTCAGACAATAGAATGTGTGAACTATAAACTATAAATACTATAAATATCTTGGGGAGATTATCGACTCAAAACTGAACTTTGAAGCAAATTCTGAAACTGTGTATAAAAAGGGGAACCAGCGTTTTTGTTTAAAGAAATTGTCCCATTTTCACATGGAAACCTTTTGACCTTATTTTACCGTGCTTTTATTGAATGGATTTTCTTTTTCTTTAGTGCCTTGGTTTGGAAATCTATTTTTAATAAATATAAATTAATTGACTCCCATCCTTTGCACAGTGAATTCCAGCTTCTTCCTTCTGGACAAAGTTATATAGTCCCACAGGGGTTTTTGCAGGTTGTGATGAAGGAAAAGTGGGCAGCATTTTTGCTCATTTCATCTGATCGACCTCATCCGTTTCCATAAAGTAGAAATGCCTGTGATCGACTGAGGGGTGTATTCCTTGTCTGACTGCATGCATTGAACCATGACGTCCGTACTGTGAATTTGCGGTACCAATGCATGTACTATTACACTCCTATTAGAAACTAATTTCCAGCTTTTTGCAGATTTCTTTTAACGTTTAACTTTTATATACTATTGACAATAGGCTTTGAATCCTGTGCATATCAAAAGACGAGTGGGGGTGTTTTATATCTCTAGCAGTTCTCTGGTTATCTCCAAAAAATAAAAGTACAGTATTTCAATTGATGCAAATATTAAGTATGATCGTTTCCCTATAATATATGAGGACAAAACATATCTTTTGGAAAATGGAAATGGAAAGAACTTGTTGTTTAAACTGTCTTGTTTTGCAGGAGTGTTTCTACATATTGTTGCTGACACTCTGGGAAGCATTGGAGTGATAATTTCGGCTATCCTAATGCAAAAGTATGACCTGATGATCGCTGATCCAGTCTGCTCCATGCTCATTTCTATTCTCATTGGAGTCAGGTGAGTTAAACTGCTCTCATGCTATGACATTTGATTAAACTAGAACAGGGGTCTGCGACTTCACATTTTGAAGCTTTTTGAGTTCTACCAGTTCGGTGTATTATTATTTATTTTCCCACCCCTAAGGATTTGTCAATATTTGGACTACATAGACAACGTTGATGTCAAAAGTTTCGTCTTGCTAGCGATTGAGTTGCTTGTATTTTTATTTACGTTACGTTGCATGGTTTAAGTTGAAATTACGTTTTTGTGGCAAAAAGTGCCTTTGTCAACAAAGGGTACTCAGTGCTAGCCTACGTCATAACGTCAGCACACGTTAGCAACGACGCATGGATACAACATGCATAGATGTGCTGTTGCACAGCGAGTATCGTATCGTGCCGTGGTGTACTAGTAGCACATGTAGGTTACATTTAAGCAAATCAAGACTTGCATGTACAGTAAGTAACAGACATCCCAAGTCTCCCGGAAGGTCCGGGAGTCTCCTGCATTTCAAAAGCGGCTCCCTGACGCCCGCAAATGCTCTACAATCTCCCGGAAATCTGGGTTTTTGTATTTCGAGCAAGCGAGACTGTCCAATGGTAATTTCTGGTAGAGATAGGTGCGTATCGCGCGTCCTGATTGCGTCTGGGGGGGTGTACATGCAGGAAGTGCCGGTCCTAGCACATTCGGCGCCTGTGGGAAGGGCCGGCTCTGCGTGCAGGTTGAGGGGGTACATCATGCGTCCTGATTGCGTCCCGGGGGGGAGGGGATGAGTCTCTGCAGGTTGGGATGTCTGAAATAATGTTTTTAAACTCAAGCTTGTATGGTGCGTAGCTGTCTTCAATGCCACAGCCTAAACTTGGTGTCAAAAGAAACGTTTTTCATTTCTGGCGCAGTCAAACAATCCCCTTAAGTTTGGCTAGCCACAGCAGCTAGGCTAGCTTGCTCGTAGCACAATTTACTGAGGTCAGCTTCTCCACCGTGCAGGGCTCTAGTCTAAGATCAAATGTTCATATTTGGCATTGTTACTGACAATGATCGCTTCCAGCAAACTTCTTTTGAATTAGCCATTTCCGCCTAAATAAATGTCAAGCTTATTTACGTTTTTTTGGGGCCATATTTTCAGTTAGCAGATGGTACTGTTTCAATCGCGATTCCATCTAGCTAATAATACTGCCGGTGAGAACGTTGTTACTTAGAAAAGCTTGTTTCAAGGGGGTTCAGCTTGTTTCAAAGGTGGTTCTTAATGAATGAATGCAATATGAGTGGGCTAAATGCTTGAAAATATCACTACTGTAGAAGGGAAAAACTTAAGGTTACATTTTAGTCATATAGGTTAAGTTCATTCTACATTTACAGTACATTTAGTCATTTTAGCAGACGCCCGTATCCAGAGGGACTTACAGTAAGTACAGGGACATGCTACACTTCACTCTTTGAATTGTACATGAGCAGCAACAAATGTAGGCTATGCTTTAAATCTATGCGATCTTCATAAATAATAAGTAGGCATTTTTATATAAAATATACAGAAATATCAGTTGTAAAAATAGCAGTTAATAAACGGACCCATTTGCAAGCAAGCACACCCAACAATTTCCCCAGAAATTGTACCCTCTCTAGTTGTCATTGTTTTGTGTGTTTATCTACTTTTGCACTTAATTACAACTTTTGTATTAGGTGTACAGAGTATGTTACATTCTTTCAGCAGTCAGTTATAATCCTTTATAGGCTATTCAATGAGGGGGGCTCAAAGATGGACCAAAAAATCGATATAATAATTTTACAAATGTATTTAAGGTGTATTGCACTTTGTTGGTATAATGGCTGCTGGAATGTAAACATTTAAAATATCTATTATTGTAGTTTGCTTTGGAAAAAAGACAAAGGAGTAAGCACATTTAGGCTATTTAAATAATGCGAAAAGAAAAAAAAGTCCTTATTCCCAGTAAGTGAGACTGCCCTAATATGACATTAAGAAAATCAAACTTCAGCAACTGCACCTTGTGACATCATTCTGTCCTATAGTTGTCACGGTACCAACATTTCAGTAGTCTGTACCAATACCAGTGAAATTTCAAGGTACTAGATACCAAAGCAAAAAAAAAGGTTATTGAACAGCACTCATTTGTTGACAGTAACATTCACCTACAATATATAAGACTCTGAGAGTGAATGACGTCCTGACACTGTTCCAGTTGCTCATCGTACAAGTGGAGAGGGAGCGGACGACCGTTCATTGAGTTCCCTAGAGCAGACAGCTTCGCAATTGTAGAGTCGACTTGATAAAATTCTGAAGCAGCAGTGGCAATGATTTTGCAGCAATGGGCCACCGCTGCAAAATATATATAGCAAAAACACTTGAGGTAGCAAGTGCAGTGTTTCCCACAGAATGTGATTTATATTTGGGGTGGTAGGCAGGGGCAGAGCCATACGTTGTAAAATATTTGGGCTCAGCCCAAACCTATGGTCCTAGTATTGGTTAGATGTGAGTGTAGATAGGGACTTCAAAGTTAAAACATAACAAAAGCACAATTGCGTCAGCACAACAGCAGCCTATTTGTCATTGTTCAAAACCAAAGACTATAAAGCTATAGCCTTGTGATAGTTCAGCACCACCACTGAAATAACACACAATCAATGGAGGGAAAGGAAAAATGTATTCTTGACAATAAGTAAGCAAGTATATTGGTTGCTGTTGAAAACGTGCTGCTGCTAGCTACCTGCTGCTGCGGTAGTGTTTCGTCAGTGGAGATGCTGATGATAGCTTCCTCTCTGGCTGGTCTAAATAAGTGTGTAATCTTTGGGTGTTTTGCTCGAGCTTGTTCAGACAACAGTTTATTGCTGCGCTTTTGAGCACCGCTTGAATATTTGGGTGTGCTTTGCCTTCGGCAAGGGCACAACCTTTGTTCTCTCACATATATATTATTATTATTATTATTATTCTTTTTGCCCCCCTAAAACTCAGTCAATATTTGGCCTACATAGACAACGTAGGTGTCAAAAGTTTTGTCTTGGTAGCGATTGAGTTGCTTCTATTGGAATTTACATTCCGTTGCATGGTTTAGGCTGAAGTTAAGTTTTTGTGGCGAAAAGTGAAGCTAACGGTGGCTAATTTGCTAGCCACAGTCACTTACGTCACTAACGTCACGAAAACACGCGTGACTACCTTTGGCAGAACATTCGTTTCGCATCTGTTAACTTTGGGGATAGCTAGGCTAACTATAGCTTTACTGCAAGGCAGCTGCAGAAACGCCACAAGCAAAGAGGCCAGGGTGATAACTATTTACTCATTTTACTTTGTGATATGACACACAATTGTGATGTGTAATGTACAATATAAGCTGATATTATTAAGGAAGTACATCTACTTTCGGAAACAGTAGTCTACTATTTCACTGAAATATTAGCATCATGACATTAGCCTGTGTTGCCCGGGCAACACATACTACAGTGGTCTATGATGTATCTGTTTTCAATCGTTAAAATAAACATTCCTCACATATACATTTTCGTTGTAGGATTTATTCTGACATTAGTAAACGATTTGTTGGTGAAATTACCATTACCTGTGGTTTCAAACCAGTGTAGCTCACTGCAACGCTGTAGCTTACGCGAGACACACTACAAAAACATCTACAGTACACAGCTGTTTAGGAAGTCAAACGGTGACAGAAAATGTTCGGCACTCCCCTTACTTAAATCAAAAGTCTAACTACTAACCTGAACTTCATTGCCACAGCCTAAACGTTGTCAATCTGTTCGTGAAAATAATTAATTTCAGCCTAAACCGTACAACGGAACGTTAAATCCAATTCAACCAACGCAATCGCTACCAAGACGAACACAGCAGTAGTCTAGTACTGTACCGTAGTAGTACAATTTACCGGGGCAGCTTCTCCACACGGCTATATCGCATTTTGCGTTGTTACTGACAATGATCGCTACCAGTGAGCTTTTTATCAATGAGCGTTTTTCCACTAAATAAATGTCAAGCTTATTTACGTTTTGGGGGGCATATATTCAGTTAGCAGATGGTACTGTTTGAATATCTTCTACTGCCGGGTAACGTCGTAGAATAATCTTCAAAGGGGGTTCTTTATTAATGAATGAATGCAATGAGTAGGATAAATGCCTGAAAATATCATGAGAATGGAAAAACTTAAAATGACGTTTAAGTCATAGAGATTAGGTCAATTTTTACACCGGTCTGCCAAATGTATTCGTTTTGATTCAACGATGAGGCTGCCTCTTGCAGGGGAAATGAGAAGACATCTATTTCATTCTACACTTCACTCGTATTTTCAGTTGTAAATGAGCAGCAAAAAAAAAAAAAAGCTTTTAAATCTATGTTATCTTTATAAATAATAAGTATGCATTTTTATATAAAATATACAGAAATATCAGTTGTAAAAATGTCATTCAAAAACGGACCCCTGTGCAACCGACGCAAGCAAGCACACCCTACAATTTCCCCAGAAATTGTACCCTCTCTAGTTTCTTTTACTTATATCTCTGCCGTCATCTAGAAAAACTTAATGATTAGCATTTTTTTAACGTGCGCGTTCAAGAGGCGTAATGGTGTAGTAGTGCACGTAAGATACGCAAAATCCATTGTTGCCAGATTTAGGGATTTTGAAACTATTTAGCCCATGGAATTGGATGAAGATCTGTTACGTTGCCTACATTTCGGGATTGCTTTACCCGGTAGTTGAAACTTGGGTCTCTCAATGAGTGCCCTCAGAGCTTTTTACTTTACAAATTATTTATTTTTATATAGGCCTAGTCTATTTTTTGCTATGCAGGGCGGGGCCCTTGGGGCCCCACCGCCTTGCGGGGGCTGCGAGGGTTTCCCAGCCGCCACTGGTGAGAGGGAGAATGTGAGCGGGGCAAGAAGGGACTGAGTGAATCAATGCGCTGTGCGCAGCTCTACAATATATATATATTTTTGCCATGTTAAACAGTAAAAAAAAAAATAATTAATACATTTGTGCCGGTCATTTTTTTTCTCTTGGCGGGCCGCCACAAATAAATCAATGTATGGGAAACACTGAAGTGTATATTGTATACAAAGACCCACAATCTTAACAAGCAGAACAAGACAGAAAGACAACAGAAAACAAGATAAAACAAACATACCAAAACACGACACACTTGCCTCACACATCAAACAAGCTCAACCTCAGTATTTTCAAATCTGGGGGGTATTCCAGTAATCGGGTTTAACACTAGAAGCACCAAGCCGTTGTTCCCTACTAATAGCCCTGTTAGGCGTCAAATTACCCCATAGTCTTCAGACAGGCACGTTGCTACCGACACTTAATGCTCGCTAGATGGAGCTTCTCGCACAGAGCTAAAGGCAAGGTCGGAAAATGAACTTGCCTTTGTCAATATGTCATTCATTTCCGTGTTGTCAGTCTATTATTTCATTAGAACGTTTGTTGTCTTATTCCTTCAATCATTCAGCAAAGTGTAAAGGATGTCACACACGTTGCAGGTTGGACTGCAGTTGGTCTCTAATAGCCTGAAATTACCAACATTTTATAATCGACTGACTGATTGCGTTGTTGTCCCCAGTGGAAAGTAGCGTAGCGACCCGGCAAAGGGAGTTCTGGGTCAGCATTATATATTTACACACAGCGACATCATAAACTTTCAATGGTCTAATTAGATCCAGTTATACTGGCAAAACATGTAATGTTCGTTTATTGTAAGAACACGGTCCAAGAAGGCTTTTGCAAAAATGAGAGCCAAGTGTAATTAGTTAGGAAATTATTTTACTTTTGTTACATGCTTAGCCTTTTCAATTTAACAACTTTCGAAATGACAAGACGGGCATTGTATAATATACAATGGATAATATCATATGGTTGAGAATGTCTATTGTGGTTTTATGAAGGTTATTAGCCTACTGTAACATTGGGACTCCAATTCCAAGTGTGGATGGTGGGTTACGCAAGAACAGTAGCACATTATGTGTAAAACGAAAGTTGCATTTGTTAATCAAGTAGGTCGCCTCTCCTACAACTAGCCTGACAGATAATTTTGAATATGTTTTGTTCCCTTTACATCTACAGACTAAACAGAATAAATCTCGGGCATTGCATTGTGTACACATTTACATTTATGCATTTAGAAGACGCTTTAATCCAAAGCGACTTCCAAGAGAGAGCTTTACAAAAGTGCATAGGTCACTGATCATAACAACGGGATAGCCCCGAACATTGCGAGCAGCCAAAACATGAAGCATACATTGTGAAAACCAAATAAGTGCCAATTTGTGAAGGTGGGGAGACAGTCAGTGTCCCTGATGGAGGTGGGGAGTTGATTCCACCATTGGGGGGCCAGACAGGAGAAGAGCTTGTGTTGGGACCGGGCGCTCTTGAGCGGTGGGACCACCAGACGGTTGTCAGAAGAAGACCGTAGGTGGCGGGGGGGGGGGGGGGGGGGGGTGTAAGGCTGGAGGAGAGACTTGATGTAGTCGGGTGCAGTCCCGTTCACCGCTCGGAAGGTCAGTACCAGAGACTTGAATCTGATACGGGCCGTGATGGGAAGCCAGTGGAGGGAGATGAGGAGCGGGGTAACATGGGAGCGTCTGGGTAGATTGAAGACCAGACGGGCCGCCGCGTTCTGAATCCTCTGGAGAGGGCGGGTTGCGCATGCTGGGAGACCGGCGAGCAGCGAGTTGCAGTAGTCCAACTTTGAGAGGACAAGTGCTTGGACTAGCAGCTGGGTGGAATGCTCAGACAGGTATCTCCTGATCTTCCGGATGTTGTAGAGGGTGAATCTACACGACCGGGAGACCGCAGCAATGTGGGCTGTGAGGGAGAGCTCGTCATCCATGGTCACCCCGAGGTTCCTGGCAGAGGATGAAGGGATCACCGTCGCAGATCCCAGGGTGATTGTGGGAGATGGAGGGCTTGGCCGGGATGATGAGAAGTTCTGTTTTGGCGAGGTTCAGCTGGAGGTGGTGCTTGGTCATCCAGTCGGAGATGTCTGCGAGGCAGGCCTCAATCCTAGCTGAGATCCCCGGATCAGTCGGGGGGAATGACAGGTACAGCTGCGTGTTGTTAGCGTAGCAGTGGTAGGAGAAGCCATGGGAGGTGATGATCGGTCCAAGCAAGGTGGTGTACAAAGAGAAGAGGAGGGGTCCAAGGACGGAACCCTGTGGGACACCAGTGGAGAGCTGGCGGGGTCCTGACACTTTGCCTCCCCAGGATACCTGGTAGGATCTTCCCAACAGGTAGGATGAGATCCAATGAAGTGCAGTGCCAGTGATGCCCATTTCAGAAAGTCTGGCGAGCAGGATCTGATGGTTAACCGTATCAAACGCTGCAGAAAGGTCCAGCAGAATGATGACGGATGACCTCAAAGCCGCTCTGGCAGACTGGAGGGCAGTGGTGACTGACAGGGGGGCAGTTTCTGTGGAGTGGCCAGTCTCGAAGCCCGATTGGTTGGGGTCAAGCAGGTTGTTCTGAGAACATTTACCAATTATCACGGCAAACAATTACGCTGCACTGAACTGTAAGTAAAGTACAAAAAAGTTAAAATAACGAAACCTGTATTACTTGTGAACGAATATCATTCACGTCTTACTAAACCTAGTCACGCGAAAGTGAACGAGGTAAACAAATAAATTTCTGTTTCCTCTTCTGAGCCTATGCAGGTCACGTGAAAAATGATCCAAAGATCTGTATCCGAAGACCCAGTCAAAATGAACGAATCATTTCTGTTTGATCTACCTACCAGTACTGAGCCTATGCAGGTCACGTGAAAAAGGATCCAAAGACTCGTACCCGGCAGGTGAACGAATCGTTCACCTCCCGACTTGTCCCGTGTCTTCGGATCAATGTTTCGTTCCTCTGCCAACCGAGTCCTCGGATCAATAGGTGCGTTCGACATGGACTGCGGCTGCATGAAACGACCGGCGAGAGTAGCCGCTTTCAGTCGGGGAGGAGTTGAAAACGGCTCTGTGAAGTCAGACATTCCAGCTTCTCGTGGTTTGCTGCGTTGACGTTAGTCATGGCCGATCAAGTGCTGTTTGCTTACTTTACTTTATTTATAATTAAACATACTCTTTCCGTTAGTGAAGATGCAGACTAAAACTCTTTCTTCAACAATTTTTAAATTTTGAGTGTATTATTCTTTGAATCTTTATTCAACTTCTTATTCTTCTTATTCTATTTCTTCCGTGGCACGTTTCAGCACCTTCAAATCTTCAGCTATTAAAACCGTTCAGCTATCAAAAAATTCAGCACTTTCAGGCCATTCCTGCTATGACTTTTCAGCTTTGTACCTCTTATGCTTGAATTAATATAAATCAATATTCATAATATTTTTAACATGGGTTTCCAATGGAGTTTTCTTTCAAATCCTCTCAAACTTCTTTAAACTTCTTCAACTTCCAAATCCTTCTTCTTCCTCAATCTTTCAGCTAGAGCCACCATTTAAACTTTAAAATGTTGACAAAACCCTAAACTATTTTTAAATAATTCAGCTTTTTGATATCTATTCAACTTTTTTCAATATCACTGATTATGTTTCATGACTTTTTCAAGCCGTTTCTGATATTTACATGGGTGTGTACGTGAAACCCTAGAGTGCAGACTGAAACGCTTAGAGTGGAGGGCAGCTTCAGATGTTGTTGAAACAATATTTCTAGTTTGCCAGCATTGCCACAATTTTCGCTCTTCATGCTTCATTTTTGGATCAATAGATAGCTAATTTTGTGCTGGTCGTAGACAGTTGTCTGTTGAATCCAACAGACGTACACATTTGTTCAGAGCCCCACGAAAGCGAGACAAAGTCCAACTCTCGCCCCATAGAGAGCAATGCAAATCTGGTGACAAAATCGTCATAGAAAGCAAAAAGAACAAGATTTTGAAACTGCCGGTAGAGTCGTATTTCTGACCGCACAGAAATATAAAGGACATCTCTGGTTTCGGCAGAGTCTTGGGTCTCGGAAAATATCCTTATTTTTTGGATTGGACGTATAGTTTTGCGTCTAGGTTAACTTGTTTGAGGTGTGGATTCTAGCTACATTTCTGTTATTCTCTCCCCTCAGCGCGTTAGCAATCACAGCTGCACCATCACCGTGGAAACGACAGACACGCACCACTCAGTCTCACGCAGGTGATTGGTATTAGCTGATTAGTGGAGTCACAAGACAGTTTGATAGTATTTCAACCTAATACAATACGATTACTCCGTTTACATGTGTAATTAGGTATGCGATTACTCAATAAGCGCGTCTACATGATTCTTTTTATTAATCGTTGTATGCTCCACGGACAGAACTTGCACCATCATCCTTCTGCAACAAAGTGTCGCCGTGTCTTCCTGTATCGGCCCTACTGCTGTATGTTTTATTCAATCAACACATTGAATCCTACTAAGAAAGCCGAGTAAACGCACTCAATGATAGGCTACATCTGCTACTGCTATTACTATCCCAACTATAATTTCAGCTGTTAAGCCTATAATATTCTTTTTATGACTAGCTAGCCTAGGCCTACTTCTTCTTCTGTTTAACAGTTCAGCTTTAAGCTTCTCCCGCATTGTATTTCAGCTCTTAGCATTGTTAGATGATGCAGTTCAGTTTCCACACTGCCTCTTTTGTGTGACTCACACATTTTTTTAATTAATTTCAGCTTGCAGGTATTTTCTCATTTCTGTATTTTCTGCAATTTAAAAAAAATAATTTCATCTTTCTGCATTCCAACGCATTTTCTGCAGGAAATGCCTTTCTAGTTTCCATAGTGATGAGGAAAGGAAAAATAGGTGTATTTATTTAGGTGGATTGATTTTGTGAAGAGCCACGCTGATGGAAAACTTCGCATCAACTCCAACAGCCGCCTCTGCAGTGACCATTTCACGGCGGATAGTTTTAACATGGACTCAGTTCTGTGTGCTTGTTATAATTATACTAGATCACTTTTCCAGAGGTATGAGTGCAAACTAGGGCTGTCAACGAATATTCTATATTCGAATATATATTTGAATACTGGTTAAAAACAGAAATTCGAATGTGAAAAGTAATATTCGAATGTAAAAAAAAAATAGTAAAAAACCCCCCCAAAAAACACAACCGTGGCAGCAGCGGCGCGTCTGTCTGCTTTGCGGGTGGGCGCGCGCCTCAGCGTCACTGCTGACAGTTGACTTGCGTGGAAGATGGCAGAAAGTGCAGAACCCAGCTTGACCGCAGCAGAGAAAGTGATTGTAACCCCAAAAAATCTAAAGAGTGATGTCTGGAAATATTTCAGATTTTGGTCAGTTGATCGGTAAACTTGTTGAGCCTACAGCTAAAGTAGTGTGTAAGCTAACCATTCAACAACTAGCAACTTGAGGCTACATCTCCATGTTTACCACAGCACAGCTCGCTCGGAGCGTTCAATGTCGGTTCTATACTGTAAAACTTCAATTAATGTTAATAATATTTGTTTCAATCACTGAATGAAGCCTGCCATATTTGGGACAAGAATCGCGACCTTAAATTGCTTGCACAAAACTCTTGGTCAGAACTCAGCATTTGTTTATTGTTGTCGTTCATTTTACACCGCTTTGCGCAGAGAGCGCGACGGTGCGGGAGAGAGAGAGAAAGATGGAGTGCTTGTGTGCGAGAGGCCAAGGTCTGCGGTCTTGGCCATTAGTTAATTTACTTTTTGTGTAGGTAATATGTTGTTAAATATGTTAAAACTTAAATAAATTAGGCCTACCTACAGTATACAAGTAGTTGTATCTTGTTGTATTAATTTGTCCTGTTATTGACGTGCCTAATGGGCAACCAGAAATTCGAATATATTCGAATGTGTTTTTTTAAAGGGAATATTCTAACGTCATTTTTGAGCAATTTTGACAGCCCTAGTGCAAACCGCTAACTTGATATTAGGCTACTCGGTGTAGAATGATGGTATTTTGATGAAATGGTAGCCTAGCTAATGTGGTAGAAGTAGTTGGAGAGCTCACTGTCTGCTGTCTCTGGTGTCCATTTTTACTCCTGTGTTACAGCTCAGGGGAACAAGCTTCATTTATATGCATCTGTATGTTTCACTCATTGAACAAATAAATTATCTGGGTCGTAGGTAGCGTACTTGAGACAGGTGGCGCCTTCCAGCGAGGGGGCGGAGCTTCTGCTCCTTCAGGCGACACGACCCCCCCAGTCTCAAGCAGAGAAGACTGCTGATTTTCTCAAGATTTCAAAGCATAATTTCACATACTTGTCTTTCTTTTCATTCGAATGGGTAGTTAACAACACACTTCTGTGGTGTGATGAACTTAAAACTCGTTTTTAATTCCACTTCACAGGATCTTTAATAGCTAAATTAGCTTGTAAGTCAGCCTTTGTCAATCCTGGTCCTCGGGACCTCTTCCAACACACCTGGTTCAAATGAATGGGTTGTCAGGTTTCGGCTGAGTTTGATAACAACCCATTTGTTTGAATCAGGTGTGTTGGATATCATATTTTATAAACCTATTTATTTTTCACGAATGGAACAGCTCATCCAAACGTCACTTGTGGCACCACGCATCCTTGGGTCAATAGCAATACACCAGTGGATTTTCAACTTAATTACATTGACCGGTTCTCAAACTTCCAAAATAATACTTTGTTATTCCTGCATTCCATAGAGTCTAGAAAGCAGTTATCCAAGTATCATGTTCTGAGAATTGATTTTTTAAATCCTGTTGTCCGATGCACTGTAAGTGTTTGGTAGGGTTGCAAAATTCTGGGAATATTCCAAGTTGGAAACTTTCCACGGGAATTAACGGGAATTAACAGGAATAAACTGAACATTTTGGGGTAATTTAACAGTATTTACCTTATCATAAGCAGACATGCATGCAAACATTTATAATACAACTTTTGTGTGGACATACATACATCCTACTCTCACTGCTGTAAAAAGTTAGTCTACTGTATACAAATACACTTGGTATTAAAATGAACATGGCTTCAGTTTACCAAGTAATCAATATGCTAGGTAATGAAAAGTGTTGGAAAATTCACTTTCTACATGAACTAGTTCAGTTCATAGTTAAAATGTTTTAACTAAGTTCACAGCTCCAAAAATTTCTTTCAATATGTTCCGAGCTATAATTGAAATCTCTGTCTGCAATACCGCTCTTGGCCTCTACGCAATTCGGCGCTCTCACACTTGACAGGCATAGGGCTGAAACGTTCAGACCAGTGTGCGAAATACCCGTCAATATTCGGGGGGGGTCCCCATCTCTCGATTGTTGCGCAATACCAATCTAAATTTGCTCAATATGCAGTAGGCAAGGACGGACTGGAAGTAAAAATAGGCCTTGGACTTTGATTCCAGACCGGCCCACCAGAACCGGCCCCGTATACGCCACCAAAGTGCCCTGCTAATGCATACACATTCTGGGTTTGATGTGATGCTAGTAGGGAGTTGTACAGTTAATGCGAGCGCGCATGGCGCGCGAGCAAAATATTTTGGCTGATTTGAGCAAAAAAATGTTTTGGGAGCTTTATGTAAAATAAACATGGCGCTACCGATGGTCAGTCCGCTACTGGCAGTAGGTATAACATTACGGTAACTATTTTATGGATGCAAGCCAAGGCAATCAGTCTATAGCCTACATGACAACCAGTGGCGGCGCCAGAGAATTTTTCATGCAGGTGCTGAGGGGGTGCTAGATCATTGACAGGGGGAGCTGCGCAATTATATATATATTATATATATTTCTATAAATACTATCAGGGCCAGAGTGGGACCCATTTTCAGCCCGCGAGTGTAATGGCCAAAACCAGCCCATCCCCACTAGGGGCCGAGGCATACGTTTAACATTCGGGGCTTAACCCAAATTTAGGACCTAGTCAAGGTTTTGATGTGAGCTGAAATCGGAACTTCACATTAATGACAGATCTTTCTTTTTTTACCTGTCTTTTTCAGTTCCTCCTGGCATCTTTTTCCCATCCATTTTATTATTTTGACATCATCTTAATCTTGCAAACTCCCTCCACAACAATAAATGATGGTTTAGGGTTGTCTTGGTACACGCACCTGTGTTTGAGAAAGAGAGCATGCGCGACAACTGAAAACGGCACTTTTTAATGCACGGTCTGATCATGCGTTTATTTAGATTAAAACCTAGTGTAGCCTATTAGCTTATCAGTCACACAGTAACAAACTTAACACAAATCGTTTTATTCGGTGTGTGAAAAAACAAAGACAAAGCAGGCGATCTCCTGGCACAATTTATGAGCGGCAGAGCGGGCAGACCGGGAATTCTCCCGATTCTCCCGATGGCCACTCCGGGCCTGAATACTATTACTAAAGCAATATTTTAGGGGGTGCTATCGGGGTGCTTTTGTCTTTCTTGGGGGTGCTGAAGCACCTGCTAGCCCCTCCCTAGCGCCGCCCATGATGACAACACACGCACACACTTAACCATTTTTGATAATCCGATATGCTAGTATTCTACTATTATTCTATATGGTAGGCTAGTATTCGTAAAGCAACACTGACATAAGAGGTTGCATTGGCTAAAGTTGTTTGAATGCACGTTGTTTCATAACAAGGAGGCAAAGTTGTGCATTACAATGCAGACATGACAATGATTTGCACCAATCTGGCGCACTTACAAGAGCAATTAACTGAATAAATGCCAGGTATAGCCTATAGGAGACAGTTGCGGTCTTTCCATGCGCCCACCTGCTTCGTTGACCAACCAGCCGGCAAGTCACTTGTACTAGCAGCAGTAGCAGCTAACGTTACATCAGCACCTGCTGCGTCTTCGGAGCACTCGGCCTCGTTTCTTCTGGGGAATCACTGGGTGGGAGAGGATCCTCTGTTCTGGTAGTGAGTGGGCCCACTGTGCTAGCTGCAACAGCATTGTCATTCGGTGCCTCTTCATCTCTGACAGTGCGTGTCCACTGCAGCGACGCGATGCGAGCGACATGTTTTCCATTCATTTTCAATGGAGCCAGGCGAATCGCTTGCGTTGTGTATTGTGGGTAGCGACGCGACGCGACCGAGTTGAGATTTTCTCAACTTTATGCAAATGAGGACCGATTTTCGCTAGCGATGGCCAATCGGAGTGTTTTCTTGTTTCTCGTAACGTAGCAACCATGGTGAACATTTCTAGCTTTCTAGGTTTCAAGGTGGAGGAGAAACTAATCGTTTGTGTGGCTGCTTACCCAGTGCTGTACGATACATAGCTGTATTCGTACAGAGATGTTAATAAAAAACGATGCATGGCGCAAGGTTGCCGAAGTTGTTGGTGCTTGTACTTTCAAATTCAGTCTAGTCACATTATGTAAATTCTGTGGTAACTAGCTAGCTAGCCCGGCTGGAACTCCCTATCGTATCAACAGATTAGCAGACTTTGAGTAATATAATAAAACGTTTTTTACACGTCAACGTTTGTCTATTAAACAGTTTTGTATTTTGTATACAAGTTGTATTTTGATCGATGTTGCGAGTACGTAAACCCAAGTCTGCACACTTGGCCCTGACAACTACAACAGTGACTTTAGAGAACTACATTTTACATTAATCTGTTTGAAACACCCCCGAGCGTGGTGAACTGTGGGAAGGCAAGCGATTCGCGTCGCTGCAGTGGACACGCACTGTGAGTGCCACCTTTTTGGATGTGAACCCAAAGTGTGTGAATGATACACTCTGGTTAGCTTTCGCTTGCTAGCCATTGACTTCTCAACGTTTCTGTTTGGTGCACAGGACTGGCTGGCTCCGCTTGGCAAAAAAAAGGGTGAATAAATGTTTGGATTTCTGAATATTGGACATTGTGAGCATAAAAACATTTTAGTGACCATTAGTGACAATATTTATTTATTTTGAAAAATAATTGAGACCCCCTTCAAATTTAGATTTTGAGGCTTTCATGGGGGCTCATGGGTTAATCGGGGGGGGGGGGGGGGGGCGAGCCTCCCCCAGACCCCCCCGTATTTCGCACATTGGTTCAGACGCAACACTGATGACAAAGACGTTCAAAAACAACAGAACATTTTAGGTTTATGTTTCTGGCAGACAATGTTCCCAACCAGCTGCATTCAGGGTCCAGCTGAGCTAGGTGTGCATAGTCTTGTTCTCAACTACATTGAAGTTCCCTGTTATATGCTTTTGCAAAAAAACTTTGGCACTTTTTTTTTTTTTTTTTACGTGAATAGAAAGTCACATCAATACAAGTCTCCCCACCTTCAAGAAAAGGCTCAAGACGCACTTGTTCCGGGAGTACAACGGCACTTAGGAATGCTTGGCTGGAACTGATGTTAGTTTCCTCCAGGATCACAATGACTCGTATTGAGAGAATTGTTGCTCTTGTTGGTTAGTTGTAACGGTTTCAAATTCTTGTACTCGCTGTGAAATATTTTACTGTTGATTGTTTTTTCGACAGGTACACTCTTGCGGGGAGTTTCATGTTGTTCAATTGTAACTTGTTTAACTGCATGCTCTAATGGTTCTTCCCTTTGGCACTTATTTGGTTTTCCACAATGTATGCTTCATGTTTTGGCTGCTCGCAATGTTTGGGGCGTTGTTATGATCAGTGACCTAAGCTCTTTTGTAAAGCTCTCTCTTGGAAGTCGCTTTGGATAAAAGCGTCTGCTAAATGTATAAATGTAAATGTACTTGTAATGTGATTTGACTGATGATTCTCCATCTACAGTGTGGTGCCACTGCTAAGGGAATCTATTGGGATATTAATGCAACGTACTCCACCATCACTGGACATTGCCCTACCAGAGTGCTACCAGAGGGTAAGTCCTGCTCAATGTTTCAGTCACAGAGACAGACAGGTAACACATTTAAGGAAAAACTTGAAAAAAATGAGTTGAAAAACATAACAAGTGCAGATACTTCCATACAGGGGTGTTGCATGATACAATTGAGGAAATAACATTCCATGTTACTCTAAGGCTTGAAAAGAAATGCTGAAAAGGCCTTGTTTACTTTAGTTTTGAATCAAGATTGGAAGAAAATCTGGCTGCAAAGACCTATCAAAATATTGCTTTGCCTTAGCATAGGATGCTGAAAAGGAATGACGTAAATGAAAGAAAACAAGTATGTTTATAAAAAATATTTTTACTTACCAAAGCTTGCCAAGAACCTTACATGTGTCACAATGCCAGCAACAAAGTTGTCTGCACGGCAGTGCAGACAACTTTGAAGTATGGCTGCACTGCAGCTACAATTCACGAAATCTCTACGTTCTACATTACTTCTTTTGGACTATTGCCTGAAGTTCTAAGCTGATCCAGTATTTTTGATAACCTTCAAGGTTTAAACTTTAAATATTTAACGTGCACTTAAACACTTTGTTTATAAAGTTGCTGCATATATTTGATGGGAATGACTATTCTGTAGTTCCCAGGAGAGACTGTTTACAGTTCACGAGATGTCATAAAATGTTCTATTTAAAATATACTTAATTGTGTTAATTGATTTAATTCTGTGTTTTACATGATGATAACGAGCTTGGGGAAAATGCGATTAATCAGGGAGTCAGGTGGCTGAGCGGTTAGAGAATCGGGCTAATAATCAGAAGGTCGCTGGTTCAATTTCTGCCCGTGCAAAAATGACATTGTGTCCTTGGGCAAGGCACTTCACCCTACTCACCCTAATAATTGATAAGAGTTTCTTGATTCAAGAACTTCATGCAAATATTGCTTTTCATTATGGTGGATTATTACTTTTAGATCCGTCTTGCTGTATAATAAGGATTGATCATGTTATATGGGAGTGACACTGAATATTCAGTACAATATGTGCTATTGCTGAGGTCAACCCATTAAATGTGCCTTCTGGGCATAAGAGTGACCAAGGTGAATCGTCTTAGAAATAAAATACTTTTCTTAATGTAACGCATTAAGAAAATGCGTTACATAAGTAGGATTACGCTCTCAACGAAGGCAGTCGCATTTTCTTTCCCTCTCCTCCCCCTGACCTTCCCTGCTTGCTTCCCTGCTTGGCTTCTATCGTATTGTCTAGTTATTCACGGAGAAATGCTCTGAAGTTTCAATCATTTGGATAGTTTTTGAAGATATTACTCAAAATCAAATACTACAAAAAGGAACAACCTAAGAGGACTGAAGCCCAAGGAGAACAGAAGTATTTTGGGCTGCCCTCCAAGACTGACCACAGGCAAGCAAACTTAAGCTTGTTCCCTGTAGAACTATGGCTTGTAATGACTGCAAACAACTTACTCAGAGGATAGTCGAACTGGAGCTAAGAGTCAGAACCCTCTTAGATATCAGAGAGACCGAAGACTTTATAGATTCCATGCTACCTAGCCCGGAGGCTAAGCTACCTGCCAATGAGCCACCCTTGGAATCAGCTTTCTCTCCACCGGCCGTTGGACCGGATGAGTCATGGCCTGCTCTCGGCGCTAAACCAAAGAGGCCTAGCGCCGCTTCTACCTTCATCAGAGATGGGACTGTCACCAAGGATAAACAGCAAAAAAAGCGAGGCAGAAACTCTTCCCGCATCACCTCTCCTCCTGTCACACTCAGAAACAATTTGGAACCACTGGGAACTTTCTCTCCCTTGTGTGTGGAATCCAAGGCGAAGAGGCACAGGAGTGCTAGCCACGCAGCTAACAAACATGAAGGGCCCAGATCGCCGACACACCAATGACGGTAGCTACTACACACATGCAAATCCAACACATCATCGTCTGCTGCGACCGGGAGTCCCCCATTTCACTCCAAGCCCCTCTCGGACCACTCAGGGCGCTGTTCGACCCCCTATCAAGCCTAATCAGACAACAATATCACAGGATTATCAAGATCCAAGGTATGCTAAGACTACCCACAGCCCATCAACACTTAGAGGAGCTAACACTGCTAGCACTATAGAATCTACTGTTAGCACTAACGCAGTGTCTAACCTTGGCCTAGCACAAGGTCCTATCATTGCTAACCCAAATAAGATAATAACTGGCCCCGCAGCTACTGACAAGGCAAACACAACACCACATATGGCCACTATCTTGATTGGAGATGCCATGACAGCACATGTTAAACTGGCAAAGACAGAAAATATTTGTCTTAGCAACACATGTGTCGAGGAACTGTCGTCAGAGGTACAAACAATCCTCAACAATAAACCAAACAACCCTAAGATTATCATCCACACTGGCTCGTTTGATATCCTACACAAGAAAACTGGCACTGAGATACTTAAAAAACATTTCACCCAGCTACTGAACACACTCAACAGATATCAAGATGTATTCATCAGTGGACCGATTGCATGCTTTCACAGAGGAAAAGAAGCCTTCAGTCGACTACTATCTTTCAACACATGGTTGGCATCTGTCTGTCTGACACACAAACTGAGATTTATCGACAACTTCAATGTGTTCTGGAACTGTGCAGACCGTTTTCAAGCTGACGGACTCCACCCAAACCGTAGAGGATCTCGACTACTAACAGCAAATATCAATCACGTGCTCCTGACCACAAATCAAGCTTCTCTCCCTATCCCTGTTGTGTCTAAGCTGACTGACGCATCCCAAACAACCTCCCATGGAACAGAACAGAACATTCAAACAGCCTCCTGCAAGGACATGGGCCCTGCACAGATCTGCACCCCCCGGATGAATTCCCTTGTGATGGAACAGCTCAGTGACAGAGACTTTCCCAAAGAAAAGCTACGCTAGGACAGCCACCATGCTATTTCATTGGACATACCGGTCATCAGCACAAACAGAAAATGGCATGGTAAAATGCATGGTTACAAACCTGAAACTAGTGTTAGAAGTCACAGAACTATCCATATTCTTCCAACAGATTTATCTACCCGTTTTATCTGTTAATACCCCACAGATGAAACTGGCCCTTCTAAATGTTAGATCACTAAATAACAAAACATTTCTAGTTAATGATCTGGTCAAAGAAAACAACTTAGACTGCATCTGTCTAACAGAAACCTGGCTAAACAATGACACGGCAACAGCAACTTTGATAGAAGCGTGTCCGCCCGATTACAGATTCCACCAAGTTTCTAGGACATCAAAAAAAGTCGCAGCTATTTTCTCCTCTAAACTGTTGTTCAAAATCACTGAGCTAGGTGAATTCACATCATATGAATATCTTGCTATAGAGCTCAAAACCGAATCAATACTTTTTGTTATTATATATCGACCACCCAAGCACTCGCCAATATTCATACAAGAATTCTCTGAACTATTATCACTATGTGTCACTAGATATGACAAAGTAGTTTTAAATGGAGACTTAAATATCCAAGTAAATAAAAAAGCAGACCCAAGAACTATTGAGCTCTTAAATCTCCTTGACAGTTTCAATCTAACTCAACACATAACAGACCCAACACACCGACACGGAAACACACTAGATCTAGTGATAACAACTGGACTAAATATCAATAATATTTCAATAACTGATCTACCCCTCTCAGACCATCATTATATACTTTTTAATGTGGAAATTATCCTAACAAAAAAGAATTCTTAGTCCATAGAAGATATTTAGACGATACAGCTATGATGAAATTTTCTGAACAATTTGCTCTATATGAGCCGACTAACCATGATTGCTCTCTGAATGAAATGGTAGAGAACCTCAATGATGCACTATTATCTGTGTTAGACTCTGTTGCACCACTGAAAACCAAAAAGAAGTGCACAAGCAGAACCTCCCCATGGCTGAGAAATAAAAATGTTAGTGAAACGAAAAGAAAATGCCGTGCAGCAGAGAGAAAATGGAGGAAAACAAAGATCACTATCCACTACAATATCTACAAAGATACACTAACCACCTATAACAAAACCATCCGTCTAGCAAGGAGAGAATATTTCTCCAACATTATTACAGAAAATGCCAGAAATTCCAGAGTTCTTTTCTCCACCATTGACCAGCTGCTAAACACTGTCCCTGCTCCACCTCCATCCTCAGTAGTTAAATGTGAAGAGCTTGCTTTGTTCTTCAAGAACAAAATAACTTTGATCAGAGCTAGTATTATTAATATTGGGGTCGAAACTGACATCAGTAGATTCTGCAACATAACCATGAGCACATTTACCTGTATCACACTTAGTGAACTTTCCAAAATTGTCAGCGAATCTAACTCCACAACCTCAGATATTGATCCTATACCCACAACATTCTTTAAGCGAGTGTTTGATAGTGTCTCAGGTCCGGTGCTAGAGATTATAAACACATCCCTTAGAACTGGCGTTTTCCCAGATGCCTTCAAAACAGCTGTTGTAAAGCCCCTATTAAAGAAACGCAAATTGGATAACCGTCTACTTGCAAATTACAGACCAATATCAAACCTTCCATTTATTAGTAAAGTACTGGAAAAGATAGTTTTAGTCCAATTAAATTATTTTCTTGAAGAAAATAACATCCTGGAAGTCTCGCAGTCAGGTTTCAGGAAATATCACAGTACTGAAACTGCTCTCACCAAAATAATTAGCGACGTCAGACTAAACTCTGATGCAAATAAAGTCTCTATCCTTATCCTGTTAGATCTCAGTGCAGCATTTGATACAATTGATCACGACATCCTAATCAATAGACTGGAAAAGCTTATTGGGTTCACGGATAGTGTATTGAACTGGATGAAATCATATATCACAGGAAGGAAGTTTTATGTTAGTTTAGGTGACCATAGGTCCAAGAAACATGAGAACTGCTACGGGGTTGCTCAAGGAAGCTGCTTAGGTCCATTACTCTTTTCTCTTTATATGTTACCACTCGGCGACATAATCAGAGAACATAGCATAGATTTCCATAGCTATGCGGATGACACACAACTATATATATCCACTGAACCCAACGATGCAACGGCCATCAATTCCATTACCAACTGCCTGTTGGCAATAAACAAATGGATGAACGCTAACTTTCTTAAATTAAATGAAGACTAAACCGAAGTCCTACTATGTGGCCCCAAATCCAAGAGAGATGCTTATTAAGAATCTTGGAGGTTTAACCCCCTGTCTTAAACCAGAGGTGACGAGTCTCAGTGTAATCCTGGACTCAGATTTGAATTTCAACTCTCACATTAATAAAGTGACCAAAACAGCTTTCTTTCACCTGAGGAATATAGCAAAGGTACGACCATTCATAAACCAAAATGATGCAGAGAAGTTAATTCATGCTTTTATATCCAGCCGGCTGGACTACTGTAACGCACTTTTCACTGGTATTCCCAAGAAAACCACTGAAAGACTACAGCTCATTCAAAATTCTGCAGCTAGATTATTAACCAAAACTAAAAGGAGAGAACACATTAGTCCTGTCCTAGCTACTTTACACTGGCTCCCTGTTACCTTCAGAATTGACTTTAAGGTCCTTTTCCTCACATACAAAGCTCTACACGGACAAGGACCTAGCTACATTGCTAACTCCTTTATAAACTACACACCAGCTAGAACACTGCGATCATCAAATGCAGGCCTATTAGAGGTCACCAGAAGCAGTCATAAGAAGATTGGTGATTCGGCCTTTGTCAATTACGCCCCAAAACTATGGAACAAATTACCCATAAATATTAGGGAAGCAAACACTCTAGACATTTTTAAAAGACAGCTTAAAACCTACCTTTTTACCGAAGCATTTAAGTAATTTTATCTCAAAAGGGTTTTCCTACTTTTATTAATTATATTATTGTTACTTTTAAGATGCATGTTTAAAGTTGGTTTCTCTCTTGAACAGAGATCTTATTGGGATTTTTATTTTTGTTTGAATTGTTTATCACTTGTATTATTGTTGTTTTTATTGATTTTATGTAAAGCACCTTGAGCTGCAATTCTTGTATGAAATGTGCTATATAAATAAAGTCTTACTTACTTACTTACTAACGCAAAAGTAACTTAACGCCTTACTCTCTACTGCAAGTAACTAAGTAAGGTAACTAGTTACTTTACAAGACATGTAACTAGTAACTGTAATTAGTTACTATTAAAAGTAACGTTACCCAACACTGCTTACTAGGTGACGTCAAGTAAGTCTGTGAGGGCTCAGGGTTTAGGGGGGGACATTTGGATTGGACCGTATCATAATTCTCTGCACAAATGTGTCCAAAACTGATACATTCAAGTTAAATATAATAATATTCATAAGTAAATACATTCGTCAAATATAACATAATGAGTCCAATGTAATGTTTATATTACATAAAGCTCCAAAAACTATTCTGAGCTCAAATTAATGCTAAAAATCTGTTCTGCGCGTAATGCAAGGACCTAGATTTAGGGTAAACCCCTAATGTTTACAACGTCTGGCTCCGCCCCTGCCTACAACTACAAATAAAATCTAATTCTGTGGGAAACACTGGAAACTGTTGCCAAGCAACACATACTTTTTCCTGCACAAAAGCAGCTGGTGCTAGCTACTTTGTATAGGTAAAGATTGGTAATGTAAGCGGATTGATGCACGTATAGTTAAATGTCCCAGTGCTGTTATTGCCAAATATCAGCACCCAAGGAATGCCACTTTCCAATCAAATAATTTGGTCGGAACTAACTGTTGTATAAATTGTCTAATTTGGCAACACATTTTGAGAATTTCATAATATAACTACATATATAGGTTGGCTGATGGAAATTGTAAGCCTACATTGGTTCCAGCCTAGTTGTATAAGTAAAAAATAAATAAAAATGTCCACGCATCTTCCTTTGCAGCTGCGCTACCAGTGAGCTGGCTATCTTACCAGGTCCTTGCATTGCTGGTTAGCCCCATGGTACTTATTTAATAAACAGGAAAATAAAACTACAAAGATGCCAAGGATTCAAAACTGTCAAAAAACCTGTTCATGGTAGTAGAAATTTGACTTTGACTTTTTCCAAACTTGGAATTGGTTCAACTAAAGGTATTACAGTATAAAATTGCTTGGGAAGGGGATTTAGCTCATTGTACTAATCGGAGTGTCTGTTTCAAATGACATGGAATGACAGCCTACATCAGGGGTGTCCAAACTGTTTCCACTGAGGGCCACATACAGAAAAATATACGAAAGGCTGGGCCACTATTAGAGTAAACATGAACAAAATCAGTCAAATGTAGGTAAATTATGCCTGATAATTCAATAATATTAAATAAAACAAGAAAACAGCCTACATCATAATTTCCATTAATGGATTTTCATTTATTTAGGTGCAGAAAGGGTTAACAGCACATTCTCAAAATAGTGCAAATCGAGTCATGTCTAAAAGTAGTAAAAAGCACAAGCTTCATGTGACACTTGGTGGTTAAAGTTAGCAGACAAGTCTTCGCGCACAACTGTGTTTTGGACATGCTCACGTTGTTGATTTCTTGCATCTTTTCCAGGCACATTATTTCGATTACTTTAGTGAGGTGCTGTTTAATGAAGTCACAACCTGAAAAAGGTTTCCCGTGTCTTGCTATAAGTTGAGCTGGCTATGGTAGCATTCTCTTGTATTTTGTTATCACAGAAAAAATACTGTTGTTGAGTTCGCAGGCTAGCAGCCATTTCTTTAGCTTTCTCTGCTCGCTCAGCACTGGTGTAGGAACTGTAGGTCTGATGTTTTGTTTCATAGTGCCGAAATACATTATACTCTTTCATCACTGCAACAGTATCATTACAAATCAAACAGACACTTCCCCTTGACTTCTATAAAGAAATATTAATTTTCCCACCGTGTCTGATATTTTCTGCACTCACTTTCTACCTTGCGTTTCTTTGATTCCGCCATTTGTGGTCATCTCTTGCAAAATTGATGAGTTTTCAACGAATACGGGTGGCTCCACTAGTGGTGAAACTAAGAATTACAACTCAGTCAAGTGCAAGTTTCATGCGCGGGCCATATTCCATTATATTTGTATAATTTGCTGCGGGCCAATTAAAAATGGACCTCTGGCCGCAGTTGGCCCGCGGGCCGTAGTTTGGACACCCCTGGCCTACATGAAGTAAACCATTCATGCATTTGGGAATTTAAGGTAATTCTGAAGTTGGAACATGAAGCCGTTTGCAATTACAGAAATAAATTGTGAGGCTTATGAAATAAGCAATCATAGCTATATAATAATAATGAATGCACATACTCTTAAGAGGAACATCCTACAGAGTAAGCAAAATAACACTGCTGTAACAGGTGTCCAAGCTATGATTGTCTACCATTGGCCTACTTTAGCATAATGCACTCACCACTGGGCAGATTGCTATTTCAGTCAAGACAATAACGTATTCGATTTGAGCATTTATTGTTACATGACATGGACATGTAGATTGACTTTGGCGGAGTGAATGACCTAAGGGAAGCACTCCCTGCCTCCTCGATGCAACACATACATACATGACATATGAGGCAGGGAGCAATATAGATATAATTCCCCAGAAGGATAGAACATACAGACAGCATGGGGGAAAAGGGGATGGTGGAGGGCGGCAGCAGCACTGATCATACAACAACCGGGGTGAGTGTGTGCGTATCTGCGTGTCTTTTAAAGACTCCATATCGGACGTGGCCCAATGGGCATGCGCTGCTACATGGGTGTAGTAGTGGGCGGAGGAAAGGAAGGTGTGGAGTAAGACGCCTTACGTCCCCGACAAAAGGATGACTTGCGCTGCCCGATTGCCCTGCCTGAACCAGCTGCGCTTATGGAGTCTCTCTGGGATAATGTGGATTCTAATATTTTGCTCAAATTTGTAAAACCAACACCAGATAGTTAAAGTAGTCATTAATGCAAAAGGTTCAATTAATTCAAAGTTTAAAACATACAGCAATTCAAGTTTGCTTTCCTTTGTAGGTGCAGCAGCTGCAGGGAGTATATAATCTGCAAGAGCCTCACTTCTGGACCCTATGCACAGATGTTTATATTGGCACCCTGAAGCTCCTTGTGGCCCCCGATGCTGATGTCCGCTGGATACTGAGCCAAACACACAATATTTTTACACAAGTAAGAGGCACACATTTTGACACACACAAAACAAAAATGTGAGGTGTAGGAGATATTGGAGGAAGAGAAATGTTACGTAGATATTAACAATCCATTATGTTTAGAATACACCAAAAGCATTGTTGTAAGTACCACTGATAAGAAAATGTATAAATATTAATTACTTGATTTGCATGAATCACAACATTTACAGAATGCTTTACTTATTTCTTAAATGTTAAATAAATTGATGTCAGTGAGTACTAGCTAAAATGTTATTTGGGAAATGTTTGAGCCAAAGCCCTTCTTGACTTCTCTCAATGTGGTCTAGCTATGACTATGAACAAAACGATGCATCTTTATAGAACGTGAAACACTGCAGCTACATTAAAGTTCAATATTATTATTGACTGGAACAATTATAAGTGGAGCTAGCTAGCTTGTCACACTTTCTGAAGTGTGGCGTATTCTTGCTTGTGTTATGTGCACACAAAGCATAGCATAGGTATTTTACTATGGGGGTGCTAATGGCTATATGTTTGTCCTTTGTGCTCTTTCACATTCACCAAGCACAAATATTCGATGTCAAGTTTTTAACCTGAAAAACATAAACTGCATGATTGTAGAGAGTAAAAAAAAGAAGAAAAAGCTTTACGGCTTGAAGTGGTCCTATGGACAGATATCTTAGTTGTGGAGTTTTCTTGGGGGGGGGGGGGGGGTGTCTTTTTTTTTGTATAAGATCGAAGTGTAGATTTCAGATTGGTGTGGGCCTTCATATGCCAACTGGTATAAAAGATGTCTGGTCACAACTGTCTGGCTGCTGCAAATTGCTTTCATGACACTGACAGCTATGTATCAAAATGTGCTTTTTGAAATTGCAATGTGTCACTACTCTTGTCTACAGGTTGGAGTTCGGCAACTCTACGTCCAGATTGAAGTGTCAACAATGTAGATTCAAAAAACATTTTAGACAAAGAAAACACTCATATCCTTGAAAAGTCCTGGGACCAAAGCCCTCTGTGCTGCTGTGGGATTTCCTCCCCACCTTGTTTCCCCTATTGAAAGCTGCACCTCTCAGGGTCCCTCTTTGTTCATATCCATGACCATGGACCAAGACAGAAGCAGCTACAAGAAGTACATGCAACTCTGACCAACCAAGAAAATGAGGAATATCCCATGTGCCATTACATTCCCTGTTGAATGTCTACACCACCTAGATGAATGAATAAATACATGTGTAGAATTTACTTTTAAAATGTTTTTACTTTTAAACTTTAGGTTACAATATGCAACAAAAGGTGTAAAGCATTTAGATTGTAGGAATTAAAATTGCCAAAGGTGGAAACTTTCATTGGGTGCATCCTTTTTATGAACGGCATGTGTGATATGAGAGAACTTGAACTATGGATGTGACATACCTTGTGAAATCCACACCTTCCTTTTTTTCATGATTTATGACAGGTCATTCAATCTACAAAAAACAAGGGCAAACCAAGATTTTTTACATTTTGCTCAAGAATGCCAATGTTTTTTTATTTTTTTCCAGGAATTTGAGAATGTTAATTTCCACTGGTAGTCATGTTCCTACTGTAATGTGAGTTAAGGAGTTTTAGATACAGGGTTAGGGTTGTCCTCCCTCCCACACTGCTATTTCCAAGTGTTGCTAACACAGCTACACATGCAAAAGGAAGCTAATTGTTGAAAATCTTGGGACAGCCTTTGTATATGTCAGACTGTCATTGTGGGTTTAAGTGCCTTTATAATATAAAATAATGAATTTGAATCCTATTCTGCAAGAACAGAATAATATTGTCCAAGATTCAGCAATTTAACATTCCAACCAATTTCCAGTCAAGAAATTGTCATTATCTGTCCTGGGCAGAACATGTCATGTGTATTCCTAATTATTTAAGATGTTAAATGTCACCACTACCATAATTGCCATCCCCCTTAGTTTTATATACATTTGAGTTTGAAGTTTATCACTTGCATAAATGTGAAAACAGACATGAATATTTTCTAGGTTTAAACCCATGGTTTTATTTACCTCATAGGTCTTCATGTAGGTTGCTGACCAATTTCATCTTTTTGAAATGTAATAAACAGTTCACCTGCATTGCACTTAATTGCCACATCCTTTCCAAATGAATGATATGCATTATTCCGCTCTTCCAAAAACCTACTTGACATGCCATCCAGGACTTGTGAAGTGTAGTGCAGTATAATACAGTAGGCACATTTTGTAAACTGATTCCTTTGATGTATTTGTCTTATTGTTTATCTTAGGAATTAAAAAAACGTATTTTACTGGGCAAATCAGTTCCCACCAACGCACAAAAAATAGTTTATCCTGTGTTGGTTAAATAACAAGTTATTTTGCACATCCATTAAATTATTTACTATTCATCAACAGAACAGATCTGTACCCAGATTAACCCAAGCACATGTTAAAAAGACATCATGAAACCCATGTTACCTATGCAGTCAACAGAAATATATTTACCAGTCAAAAAAAATATTTTTCCAACACAACTTACATGATTTACGCCAGTTTATTAACACAAAACACAGATAAAGCCAGTCTTAAAAAGATTTGACTTCTTGAGCATGTAGACCAGTTGAAAAGTTAGGGTCTGCAGGCACTTGAATTACAGATGGGAAAAAGCTTATTTGATACCAAGCCTTATTCTAAACACTACATGTTTGCCTTGCTAAGTGGAGCATTGGCAGAACATGACAGTCAGTTGGGTTGTTGTTTGTTAGGAGATATATGTGGAACTGTCGGTCATCTGGAGGTCTTGCAGGGCCTCAGGAGCAGCTGAGAGACGCAGCATTTCCACCTCCAATGGATGCAAGTGCCCCGCCACAATCATCGAGTGTAGAGGTGCACCAAGATCACATGACACTAGCTGACGTAGAGTCCCTGTGTAAATGGCTTGGTCCTCTGCTCCCACCCTGGCAAGGCCTACACATATGGTTTCCTCTGTGATGGCTAAAACAAAATGTATTAAAAAGTTTCCCATATACCTTTATTATTTACACTCAACATACGGGTATGTAGTATAGTACAATACTACAGTTATACCTGGAGTATTGACAAGGCAATTAGGGCTGCAACAATTCTTCAACATAACTTAATTATTTCAGAACTTTCCATTCAGTGTACATTAGCTTCCATGCTGCATAGCATGGAATAGCACTGCATAGCACTATAAATAGTTGAACTTTTACAAGAGGTTACAAGGCTGTCCAGGGGTAGTGGATGTTGATATTGATCTTGTTTTGGAAACGGACCTTCAACCCTCCCCCATATTGGTAGCTTAACATTTTTGTAATAACCTATACTGCTAACATATAATCTTAATGCTAAGAATCGGTCTGTCTGCAAGTGATTGGATGATGACACTAAGAAGGATACTGATTGGAAGAGGACGAGAGGCATTCCACATTAAGCTGGATTTAGTTCCATATCTTCTACTTTACATCACAGGTCGGTAAATATGTGTTTGGTAAATATTCCTTACATTATGTGTACATTCTAGATTTTACAAGGTGAACATGTCGATTATTAGAATAGAACGTGTAGTTTGAGGTGAGCATGTTGTTCAGGTAGAGGTCTGTATCCTAGCTTGCTGATGTTAACACGCACCACACAAGTTTGCTAGTTAAAGGTCACATGACATGCTGTTTTTGGATGCTTTTATATAGGCCTTAGTGGTCCCCTAATACTGTATCTGAAGTCTCCCGAAATTAAGCCTTGGTGCATAATTACAGCCACTACGAGCAGTCCCACAATGAGCTTTCCTCAAGACGCGCTGTTTCTGTGTCTGTAGCTTTAAATGCTAATGAGGAGGAGAGGGGCGGCACCATGCGTTAATGTTTACAATGGATGTATCGTAGCCCCTTTGCTGTAAGATGCCTTGAATTTGCCCATTCTCACCTGATCACCCTGGTTGGCAGAGGTGCACACTCATTTCAATGAGGGGAAAGGCGGATATCGCGCGCGCCATAACACCAACAGCAGAACGGTTATCAAAATAACAAAGAAGTGTACAACACTCGCGTTACAGCATGTGTATTCACACATACTTGATGCTATCTACCTTTACATTAGCGACAGTAACTCAGCTGTTAGCTGCAGAGCTAATGTTACAGCCACATTCTAAGGGTAGCAAGCTAGGTAACCATATACAGTAAAGCAACTAAATGATATAGCGTTAGTTAACTACTTGTCCGAGGTTTGTAGCTGGACCAGGGAGAGTTAGTACTGATCCAGAATTTAATTTCAGCAAGGCCAGCATTGTATTGTCCCGAGTTGTGGAAACAATTGTCACTGAAATGTTTGGCGCAGACATGCAAAACTTGGGAAGTTGTGTCGGCGCATTTCCAGCGAAAATAAAATTAAGATACTGGTTGTGCAGAGGCTCGGATGAAGGAACTAAATAAATACTTTTTTTTTTTTTTCATTTGCACATCCAAGCACTGAGCAACTGTTATGCTTCGTTCGTTTGCTCGCCATGATGTCTCTCCAAGAAAAACCGATATCGCACTCGCCCTTGCACGGTCGTAGCTCAGTTTCTCATGGGCGGGCCAGATTATCTGGGCGGATAAAGCAGAGAGAGGGGAGGTAACCTTCCTCTTCGTGACGTCACAAGGAGGAGATTTTCAAACATAGCAATTGAGCCTTCATTTTCTCAAAGGCGGAGAAGAACACCCAGGGCTTGGTTTACACCTATCGAAAATTCTAGCCACTGGGGGACCAAAGGCAGGCTAGGGAAACTCATATTAATATTAAATAACCTCCTAAAGGGAAGTTCTCATGTCATGTGACCTTTAACTAAACAAAATTCACTGATCTATAAAAGTATCCACTTTAAATTGTCTTGCTGTTACTAAATTCAGGAGCACCCTCCAAATATTAAGGAGCACCACAACCAAATAAATTCTGTTATAGATTTATTTTGCATGCTAGTTAGCTCCCTGTCATGCAACATGGGAGCGGAGTGACTGACTGCTAATATTAACCAAACTCAAATCTGCATTAAAGTTTAGAAGTAAAGATTAGGTTTAATACAGGACTCAAGTCTGACGCATTCGCCGTGAGACTCAACCATTTCACACGCAACACCTTGTATTTCTCACACAGAGAAGTAAGGGATAACTTGTCCCACTATATTAGCGATTAGCAAGCTTTTTGTACAGAATTTAAAACAGGTTGCAGCATAACAATTATTTGCACTTGCACAAATGCTCCCAAACAGGGTCGGACTGGCCGTCGGGAGATTTCCCGAATGGCCGGTCAAACGGCCACGGCATAATGCAAAATATATATATATATATATATATATATATATAATAATACACAGTGGTAGGCCCCCCTGGTCCGACCGTCTGAGGTTGCAAACAATTTTGGGAGCATATTTGACTAAATGGACGCAATTCCATGCCCTGTAAAAGCATTGAGCTGAGCTGTACTACAGTAAGCGATTGTGGATCTTACAAGCGGGCATGCGACAAGAGAGCTGTTCTGAATTTAACCCACTCAGTCCTTTGTCGGTGTCAAAAAAATCATACAAACACCACCATACAATGTATTGCCTGCAAGAAAATCCACAATTTACTAAGAATACTTAGTGGGTTAGGGTTAGATAGATATTGACATATCTATCTTTTTAGACATTGACATATCTATCTCAAAGATAGATATGTCAATAAACATGTCAGTGCCATCAAAATGAGTCATTGTGCCACTGTTCACAAACAAAATAGTCAAAATGCTTCAAAAGGTTTTGATGAAAATGATGGGTTAAGACTATTCAATAGAAAAACTATCTACATATTGATCAACCTGGCATAATCAATTGGTAATGAAGGAAAAAGCAGACAATTGTAGGCAACATGAATTTCCATGAATGTACAAACACATGGGCAAATTGTTCATAAGAATGAGTAATTGCTTGTATGATATGCATACATGACTACAAGATGTGAAGGTTGAACAAAGTTTTGAGAATTTCAATTGTGACTTGAGAAATATAGGTACAAAAGCAACTGAGAAACTGCAGCTGCATAACAGGCACAAACAATTATGAGTACTGCACAGTGCATCAGGGTTTTTCCTGGCTCAAAAATAGGCTTAGTTGGTGGGTTGTGTTACACCACTCCCATCTCTGAAGTAAAAAGTAATTTTCCCTTTTCTCTTGTCCATGATCTGTCAACGACAAGGACAATGAATCACCTCTAAACAATCTTTTGGTGGCTAATAGTTTATTTTAATTTGTATTGTTGTTGTGGCGGTTAACAGCTTACTGAATGCCTTCGATTGACAAGTCAGTTTTCTCTGTCTCTCCAGACTAGTTCAAGCAGGTGATTCTGAAAGTTAGCGTACCTTGATCTTTGTCTTCCACAGATACTGCGAAAACCTAACTAGCTCCGCAGGCTTGTGGGATGCTGAATTACAGCAAGATGGGGATTTTTATTTTTTGGCGCTATTTCTGCTAGAATGCTTAAGCACTATGAGAAAAGCCTTAGGCTTTTCAATGCAGGAAAAACCCTGACTATCTATAATTCCAGGAAAGTTCTGTTTGTGTGTCATCGATATCTTAACCCTTGTGTTATCTCCAGTCATTGTGACCTACCGTCGTATTGCGACAAATTTACCACATACAAAAACAAAGTGAAGCATTTTCTTTTAACCGTTGGGCTGCCTCAGACCCCCCACATTGCAAAGGTTAAAAGAAAATTATTTTTATTTGTTTTTGTATTGGGTAAAATCGGGTAAACACAACGATGGTTCGTTATGAACCATCGCCCGAAGGCAGCACAAGGGTTAATCATCAACTGCATCACGGGCACTGTGCACTAGAATCATGATATTACATTGCTGTTCCTGTATACCTACATTTTTATAATATACATTTCTATGTAGTTACATGGTAGTTAATGTACACTTAATGTGAAGTTTATTTTCTATTTAGTTGCAGAGGTACAGTTATGGGTTGTTGTTTTTGTGTGCTTCTATACTTAACATTATTTGTAAATATACAATATACTCAATATACAAAGAATTTGTCACTCACCTAGTTCCTCACCCCTCTCTCTCCTGTTTTGTACTATTTCCAGGAGTTGCTCAGCCGCCTGGCACACAGTCATATACCTTGGAGGTTCATAAATCTTACGGCCCCTAAATAGGAAGAGAGATCCGAATGTCATGGTTAGTAAGGCTTACTAGTATATTTGCTTTGAAAAAACATTAAAGTAAATTACCTATTTTTTTCAACTGCTTTTATTTTCAACATACTTAATGTGTAAATATTTGCATGAACATCACCCGCATCTTGGTTTGGGCAGTCTGAAGAGGGCTAGGGGTAGGGGACCCACCCTTTAAAGCCAGTGAAGGGTTGCTTGATAGGAGGGAAGGTTGTGCTGCCACAACGAGGTAATTTTGTTTTGGTTAATTATGATTTGAACCTGCTAAGTATTTTGGGTTTTTGCTTTTGTTTCTGTTGGTTCGTGGAATGAAGAACCTCTTTATTAAATCCTCAATTCATGCAAGTCCACCGAGTCTGCTTGCCTTCCACCTTTCTGGACGTTTGAGCCAAACTACGTCACAATTATTGATATTATGTTTTATGATTGTAATTGTTACTGTACTTTAGCGTTTTGAGTTCAAGACAGGCGCATTACAATGAAGATTTGAAGAACCAGTGAATAATTTGATTCAGTGTCAACTTAATTGGTGTTTGTGCACACGGGTAAGCAGTCTCACAGTTTAATAAGAGATTTACTGCACATCCACATGGATTCAGTAAACGTGTTAATTCACAGATATATTTTGAAGATAAAGTATCAACTTTATTTTGTCATCAGTGTTGGGGGTAACGCGTTATGTAGCCTAATATAACGCGCTACATAATATTATTACTTAAGTGAGTAACAAAGTAATATATCTCGTTAGTTTTTGACATTGAGTAATTTTATTACAGTTACTTATTTAAGTAACTTGCGTTAATTGTCCAAGATACTGCATGAATTCAACAAAGGACTAAAATAGCTTTATAAATACAGATAGTTGCCTAAACGACACTTCCTGGGCCCAGTAGCCTACTGTTGGCCTTTGTTTCACGCTGCAGGCAAACACAGCAGCAATCATGGCCGCAGAACGTGTTACGTTTTCGGGGTGGAAATATTCACGCTATTTCGCTTTCATCGAAGACATAAGAAAAAAACATTGAAGTGAAACAAAATACTATCTAGACAAAAGCAGCACTTCAAACTAACTTAAAAACACCTCGTAAGTGTCCACAGAGAAACAAATCTGGAAGCTTGCGAAAAATCCACTTAAAACCTTAAGAGAGATGGCGACCCGTTTCCACAAATGGCTGCTAACATAGTATAATTTATTCACACAAATATATTATTATTTTAGAATTTATAAGCCTTTTTGATGTTTAAGATTGTTTGAAATAAACATTTTTTAAAGAAACACTATTTTGCGTCTGTAGCCTATGTTCTTGTAATGTAAAGTAATATTACTTTGTACAGAAAGTAATAATGTAACTTGATTACACTACTCTTACTGAACAATAATAAATAATAATTAATACATTACTTTTTGAGTAACTTAATTGGCTCACGCCATACTTCGCTACATTTCTCATTTTGTTGCTAGCTACGATTAGCCTGGTCCTAACCAGACCCTCGTACATTTCATTTGTACAGAGGGTCAGGGATCGCTCCATTGACAAGCGTTAACTTCCCTGAAGGCGGGTACTCTGTTGAAGTTTAAAACTATTGGATCTGGCAAAGCCACTCTGATCTGCCATAACCAATCTCTAGCGTTCGCCTTAGCCAACTCCTTCAACACTAACGGAGCTAGCTGTCGTAGCTGGAAAATCAAACTTTTCCCGAACCCCGTGGGGAGGGGGGCCACAACATTATGGCCACCAACAAAACTCAGCAAGGATTGTTCTTGCTCCGGCTTTAACTTATGGATATTCGGCAGCGTTGCCACAACCGCAGAATAGCTTCGCTCGCATCTTTTTCCGCCGCCATTACTGAACTACAACTCAAACTACTGCACGACATCAACGTCATCGTTCTCAGCCACTCCCTCTGTTCGCTGATTGGACCTACACATTTTTTACACTGACATCCCAGACCTAGTACAGAAGCAAAATAAAAATAATTTCTTGTAAGGAACACTGTTGCAATGAATAAGCACCAACATTGTGCATCAGCTAAAGGTAAAATGCAGTACATTCGACTGTCTTCGAGAAGCAACGGTGCCAACTCCAACTGCCGTTGCAGGACAACCCTCCTCCTCCACCCAAGGTATGCATGGTGAGTGCAGTCAGCGCACCCCAACTTCGTAGCAAGTATCCATCGTTGACAATAAGAAGCCTCAAAAATAAGAGCCAGGGCTCTACAGTGCAACTATTTCACACGCATATCCCCCTAAAATTTGATGCGTGCGCGAACCTGAATTTTTTTTTTTTTACGAGCACAGTCAGTGTGTGAGTAAAGACTTGCCTCCCCCGCCCCGCTGCCGATCATTCAAAACAGTCACCAGGAGCATGGCTCTGTGGGCTGCTTACGCATCTTGTTAAACAACAACAGGGATGAGATAAGGAAGGGTTGGGTTTGGTTAGCTGGTCATTTAGCTATATCAGGTGCCTTTTGTTGAAACGTGGGTGCTGCTATACGTTTAACATTTGCCAAATTCATTCATTTAGATGGTGGTTAGCTCAAGCTCACCCCAGAAAAGTATCGATAGTGGTATCGATAAAGTCTCGGATCGTTAAGCAGTCTCGAAAATTGTAGCGATATCGATAAAAATTAACGATCCCATCCCTACCCGTGATGCAGCTTGTGTTAACAGTTCTTCTCAGTGGCTTTGGTACCTATATTTCTCAGATCACAATCAAAATTAGTCTTGTATTCCTTTTAATCTGCGGTGAGTCTGAGTTTGGGTGATTTCAGTCTGTCGCAATTACATTTACATTTAGCAGACGCTCAATTATAATGCGTTTGGTTACCTCTGCAGAATCGTTCATGTAGTATTGCAATCACTAATCTTGTTGAATCCCAAGGGCCAGTTGTTCAGAAGTGATCTGATCAGATTTCGGCTATTGGATTGGATCAAATCGAAGAAGCGGGAGGTGGAGCGCTACCAGTTGGATCTGGTGGGGCGCTACCAGTTGGATCTGGTGGGGCGCTACCAGTTGGATCTGGTGGGGCGCTACCAGTTGGATCTGGTGGGGCGCTACCAGTTGGATCTGGTGGGGCGCTACCAGTTGGATCTGGTGGGGCGCTACCAGTTGGATCTGGTGGGGCGCTACCAGTTGGATCTGGTGGGGCGCTACCAGTTGGATCTGGTGGGGCTTACCTCTACACACAGTCGTGGCTCTGGATCCTTACTCCTGGATAGAGGATGGACTCTATTCTTATCTGGAGTTGACCAGGGTATGAGGCGACGGGCGGGTGTGGGGATACTCAAAAGCCCCTATGCGCCGCTATGTTGGAGTTTACCCCGGTGGACGAGAGGGTCACCTCCCTACGCCTACAGGTTGTGGGGGGGAAAACTCTGAATGTTGTCTGTTCATATGTAGGGCTGTCGCGGTTAAGAAATTTCCCTTGCGGTTATTATAGATGGCTCAATAGCGCGATATGCGGTATTACCGCCTTTTTGCTTTACAAACCTAATTTATCCTGATTTTACTGCATACAAAGCTCTATTGTTGAGCTATGTAGCATATATTGTTGATTTTTAACTGACAGAGACACATTTTAAAACATTTACGTTTATTGTTAAATGCCAAACAGCAACAAGAACATGCCTTTTCCAATAAAAAAAAAATTAAAGAAACAAAATAATTCTCAAGTATCACATGAAAACAACGTGTAGGCCTAAGTGAAAATACAGAGAATAAACTAAATATTACTTAAGCGTTTACAAATGTGATTTAGACCTGGGTTATCATGTCCTTGTTTCGCGGTAGGATAACCAACATATTACCCTTATGTGGTTTCAGAGAGGACAGCAGAGGACAGGAGGCTGCTGCAGAGTCAAGATAACATTTATTAACAAAACATTTACTTTAGTTCTGAAAAGTCTGGTAAGAAGGCAGGACATTGCCTTGGTGGTCTATACACAGTTACTGCCAGAACTAGAATCTGGCACTTTAGGAAAATCATGATATTCAAAAGAGGTCAAATTATCGAAGGAGATGCTCCTGTAGCTCAGGGCATCTGTAGTTATGGAGGCAGTCCCGCCTCCTTTTTTGACACTTCTAATGGATTGAAAAAAGCTATAATTTGGAGGGGAAGCTTCAATAAGAGCTTCTGATACATTAGTCAGCCAGGTTTAAGTTAAAAACTTATATATATTATATTGATATATTAATGATTAACGTTTTGCCTAATAGAGACCCAATATTCAGAATTGCCAATGCAATATTTTCTGGATGGAGGGACTGAATCGAAAGCACATTCATGCCCATCGGGAGCAACTTGGGGTTCAGAGTCTTGCTCAAGGATATTTCGGCACATGGCCTGGGAGGAGTCGGAGATCGAACCGCCAACCTTGCGATTAACAGAGCGACCCGCTCTACCCCCTGAGCCACAGCCACCCAGTTTGGATGAAGACCATCCCATTTGTAGAAGACAGGACGCTCCCAGAACAAGTCAAAGTTATTGATG
This sequence comes from Osmerus eperlanus, assembly GCF_963692335.1. NCBI lineage: Eukaryota > Metazoa > Chordata > Actinopteri > Osmeriformes > Osmeridae > Osmerus > Osmerus eperlanus. Next base: position 1,948,163 of record NC_085043.1, read on the forward strand.
AATCCAACGCCCTTGGACTTGCAAAAAGACTGTAGCCAGCTGTTCAGATTCAGAAGTCGGCTGAATTTGTCATAGCCACGATTGTAACAGGGAAGAGGCCCAGATACAATATCTTTACGCTAGCTTGCACATTCTCTAGAAGAGTGGTGAAATCCTCTTTCAGGGTCTCTGTCTGCTGAGAGGCAGTGCCATTTGAGCCAACATGCATGATAATCTTACTCACGTCAGTGCAATTTTCCAACAGTGAGGGAAGACGCCTATCGATGTCCAGCACTCGTGCACCAGGAAAAAGGTGTACCAGATGTCCCAAACAATGGAGTCTCCAATCAGGACTGTAGACCGTAAAGTAGTTTTGTGGGCTGGTGATGTCAGGGAGGACAGTTTGCCAGCCGCAGTTCAGGACGAGATGGAAGTGGTAGCAGTAGGGCTGTCCCCGACTAAGATTTTCTTTGGTCAACCAAGACTCGACTAAACACTTCGGAAAATCGACTAATGTAATTTTGAAACTTGTTTTTTGTAATGCTACGTGATAAAGTTTTATACGCCCATTGGCTGCGCCCAGTTGAAATGAAACCAGCGCGAGATACCGTGGAAACGAACAGAGCATCCACCAGAAAACACAAGGACTACAACGATGCATAGCGGATCATAGGAGGTAATAAGAGCTAGCTAGAGTAATAAAGTAAAGTAAAAAGTTAACTTAATGCGGCGGTGGTTAGGACAAACTTCTGGGGTGAGAATAGGAACAAGGCAGGGGATGAGGATATTGATAGCACTAGAGAAACGAAGAAAAGAAAATGTAATGCCAAATGGCTGGTGGGTCGGGAATGGCTTGTGTTTGACAATGAAAATGTTGTCATGTTTTGTAAGGATTGCCGCATGTAGTCTACGCATAAGAAAAATTATGTTGCTTACTGACACAGTCTAGTGTAATGTAAATACACTGTTCTTAATAAAGAGTATATTAGGTCAGTTTAAAGTTTAAAAAAATATATATTTTTAGAGTTGCTTTATTTGTCTTAAATAATATAATCTAAAATGTCTGTAGAACATTTCTTTAATTCAGAAATGGTGACACAAGCAGGAATCAGATCTCACACTGCCATGCGGCAGCTCGACAAAAAAAATCTTAGTTGACCAAGAGCATATCGACCAAACAATCGACTAGTCCAGGGGTGGACAACCCTGGTCCTCAAGAGCCACTGTCCTGCATGTTTTAGATGTTTCCCTGCACCAGCACACATGATTCAAATGAATGGTCATTACCCGGCTTCCACAAAGCTTTATAACAACCCATTCATTTGATCTAAAACATGCAGGACAGCGGCTTTCGAGGACCAGGGTTGTCCACCCCTTGACTAGTCGACTGAGTGGGGACAGCCCTAGGTAGCAGGAGATTATTCCCCTTGACCTGCTTCCACTGACTTTCAGGGGCATGGGGCGTCGAACAGGCGGATCGGTTGCGGTGCATTTCAGTTCGGCCCAATCCTCTGGCCGGATCCAGTGGAGGGAAGAATTTGTCGATATGGTTCAAAATCTTTGCCTCCGTGCTTGTGTTTCCCAGCCGAGTGGAGTATCCAGGCTCTGTTTGGCCGATGATTGTAGAGTCAAAAGCTTCTTTCAATTCGGAAGATTCCTTCAGCAAAGCAATGTGCTCGTTTAAAGTCTCCTGATCAAGTTGAACAGTTTCTTTCAGTCGATGATTCTCGGAGCATTTGTCACAAACAAATAGCTAGAAAGTTGTCTTCGCTCACCAAAATGAGCATGTCGCAGGTTTCACATTTCATAGGTTTGGAGTTTTGCGTAAAGTTTGAAATATCCAGCTAGCTCTGCTCAACACTTTTTTTCATAGCCAGTAGGCCTATGAAAGATCGTAAGGTCATGAATACAATCCAGATACAAACAAGAAACCAAAATACAAACTGAGAAGTAAAAACTAAGAAAGAAGCAAAAACTAACTAGCAAACAAACGAGAAACTAGCAAACAACACGCTGCCTCACGCTACTCAGCTGCCTCAGTTCAGCTGACTAATTTCTCTCTTCATTCAAGTAATAGTAAACACGCATAGAAGGATATATATAGGCTATATAGGCTATATAACCTTTGTCTGAAAGAGACTTATGCAAGGGAACCCTTGTGCCATCTGCTGATAGAAAAGTAACACATCACACTGTAGAGCTGTTTATGGCAGCCCCTTTGTCACTGGTCACCCAGACACTCGTCTGGGACAGTCGTTGATTTGCATGAATGCTAAAATGACAATCACACTTTAATGACACACCTCTGGAAAGGTGGTCTCAACAGTTGAAGAGGAAGGTGGACCGAGGAAGACTCTGAAATTATCATTAAAAGTTGTGTTCTTGTAAATATTGTTCTAAACAGCTTTTAATGTCATGTTTGATATGATTTTGTTTCTTATTTTATGTATTACATTCTAGAAATAATTGTATTTCTGTAACATGTACATTTACAGGGTTTAGAGTTTGTGCTTGCAGCAGACCAACATGTGTTTAACATATTCCCTTGTCTTGCAAGGGCACCACTTGGTCTACTGCAGCCTTGATTTATGATCCAATTTGAATTTGTATGCGTTAGACAACTTTTCAGTCATATGACCGGTGTCCCCATTTTAGTCAGGTTTGGGTGTATATAGGAAGAAGTTTTTACCACTAACTGAGTTCTGTTTACGATACAGCTCCGGTGCATTAGGCGCCTAGTCTTCGTTGTGAATACCTTTGTTAACCATTGCTCTGAAGGTATGTTTTGTATTTGATGATATTTCATTATCATTGTATTGATTATCTTACTATTTAGATAATAAACTATTATTGTGCATTTGAAGTTACTTGTTCTCCTTGAAACGTATCTATCACGCTACGGCGGTGAAAACTTTGATCTAGTCTGGTTGATGCGGCTAATACTGATTATAAACATAGACTTTTGAAGTAGGTTTTAACTTAAGGCCTCTGAGTCACTTACGGTGGATCTCCACGCTCCAAAGGAATTTACCGGAGCCTCTGAGTGATTGGTTTACATACTAGGTCTACTATGGTTAAAATCCATATTATAGTAATGATAAACGACTGATTAGTGAACATGCATACTTTAGGGTCGATGCTCTGATCAAGCAGACGATTTTTACCTACGCCAGAGTTTCACGTCATTAACTGTTTAGCGCTCAAGGTTACAGGTAACGCACATTTCTAAAATTGGAGTCAGATATACGAGTCAATTATCTCCCTGAACATCTAACCAGAATTGAATTGGGTTTCCCAAGCCGGGGACAAACACCAAGCGTCTCCGGCCTTACGAGATCTTCCCCAACCTACAACACCTTTCGACCAGCTAAAAAGAAAGATAAATCCTGTACACAATGATATGTCCGAGATTAGTCTATTTAGTCCGTAGATGTAAATGGAACAAAACTTACTCTAAATGATCTGTCAGGCTAGTTGTAGTAGATAGGCTGCCTACTTGATTTGTCAAATGCAACTTTCATTTTACACAATGTGCTACTGCTCTTGCATAACCCGCCATCCACACTGGGAGCTAGTCCCAATGTTACAGTAATAGCCTACATAAAACCACAATAGATATTCTTAACCAGTATGATAGTATCCACTGCCTATTATAGCCTACACTGACTGTCTAGCAGTGGTAGAAAGAGTACTGAAAATGGGTACTTACAGTTAGGTCCATAAATATTTGGACATTGACACAATTTTCATCATTTTGGCTCTGTATACCACCACAATGGATTTGAAATGAAACAATCAAGATGTGCTTTAAGTGCAGACTTTCAGCTTTAATTTCAGGGTATTTACATCCAAATCAGGTGAACAGTGTAGGAATTACAATACATTTTATATGTGGCCCCCCCCTTTTTAAGGGACCAAAAGTAATTGGACAATTGGCTGCTCAGCTGTTCCATGGCCAGGTGTATGTTATTCCCTCATGGGAGTTCGTTATTTCATTGACAAGGAGCAGATAAAAGGTCTAGAGTTCATTTCAAGTATGGTATTTGTGTTTGGAATCTGTTGCTGTCAACTCTCAATATGAAGTCCAAAGAGCTGTCACCATCAGTGAAGCAAGCCATCGTTAGGCTGAAAAATCAAAACAAACCTATCAGAGAGATAGCAAAAACATTAGGTGTGGCCAAATCAACTGTTTGGTACATTCTTAAAAAGAAAGAACGCACTGGTGAGCTCAGCAACACCAAAAGACCCGGAAGACCACGGAAAACAACTGTGGTGGATGACAGAAGAATTCTTTCCCTGGTGAAGAAAAACCCCTTCACAACAGTTGGCCAGATCAAGAACACTCTCCAGGAGGTAGGCGTATCTGTGTCAAAGTCAAAAATTAAGAGAAGACTTCACCAGAATAAATACAGAGGGTTCACCACAATATGTAAACCATTGGTGAGTCTCAAAAACAGGAAGACCAGATTAGAGTTTGCCAAAAAACATCTAAAAGAGCCTGTACAGTTCTGGAACAACATCCTATGGACAGATGAGACCAAGATCAACTTGTACCAGAATGATGGGAAGAGAAGAGTATGGAGAAGGGAAGGAACTGCTCATGATCCAAAGCATACCACCTCATCAGTGAAGCATGGTGGAGGTAGTGTTATGGCGTGGGCATGTATGGCTGCCAATGGAACTGGTTCCCTTGTATTTATCGATGATGTGACTGCTGACAAAAGCAGTAGGATGAATTCTGAAGTGTTTCTGGCAATATTATCTGCTCAGATTCAGCCAAATGCTTCAGAACTCATAGGACGGCGCTTCACAGTGCAGATGGACAATGACCCGAAGCATACTGCGAAAGCAACCAAAGAGTTTTTTAAGGCAAAGAAGTGGAATGTTCTGCAATGGCCAAGTCAATCACCTGACCTAAATCCAATTGAGCATGCATTTCACTTGCTAAAGACAAAACTGAAGGGAAAATGCCCCAAGAACAAGCAGGAACTGAAGACAGTTGCAGTAGAGGCCTGGCAGAGCATCACCAGGGACGAAACCCAGCGTCTGGTGATGTCTATGGGTTCCAGACTTCAGGCTGTCATTGACTGCAAAGGATTTGCAACCAAGTATTAAAAGTGACAATTAGATTTATGATTATGTTAGTTTGTCCAATTATTTTTGGTCCCTTAAAAAGGGGGGGGGGCACATATAAAATGTGTTGTAATTCCTACACCGTTCACCTGATTTGGATGTAAATACCCTGAAATTGAAGCTGAAAGTCTGCACTTAAAGCACATCTTGATTGTTTCATTTCAAATCCATTGTGGTGGTATACAGAGCCAAAATGATGAAAATTGTGTCAATGTCCAAATATTTATGGACCTAACTGTAAGTACAAGTACCGTTACATTGCTCAGATAATACTCAATTACAAGTAAAAGTATGTGTTAAAAAAGTAAAAATTACTCTTCTCAAAAAAGTAAGTAGAGTACTAGTTACTTTTTAGCTGGTGATATTGAAAGATTTTTCTAAAAATCTTTTAATACAATCGGAGATCCATAGAGAAAATTGTTACTTTCCACCCCAAAAGAATTACCTTTTTGATTAATGTTGATTATTTTTTTTAGATTAGAGGTTGAATTCTTGTAAGACGAAACCGAGATCAGCCATTTTAAATGACCTGTGAATGTGTACTACTACGAAATACATTTTCATATACTGCACATTATTAAATGAATAACCAATTCTGACCTTCAGGTTTAAAGGTCCAATGACATGAACATTTCACTTTAGGAGGTTATTTAACATTAATATGAGTTCCCCTAGCCTGCCTTTGGTCCCGCAGTGGCTAGAAATTTTGATAGGTGTAAACCAAGCCCTGGGTATTCTTCTCCGTCTTTGAGAAAATGAAAGCTCAAACGCTCGGTTTTGAAAATCTTCTTATGTCGTCATAAGAGGGAAGGTTACCTCCCCTTTCTCTGCTTTGCCCGCACAGAGAATTTGGCCCACCAATGAGAAAATGAGCTACGACCGTGCGAGCGCGTATTGGTTTTTCCTCGAGAGACATCATGGCTTGCAAACGACCGAAGCATGGCAGTTAGCCACGCCTCTTTCTTCCTCATAGCATTTAAAGCTACAGACACAGAAACGGCACGTCCTGAGGAAAGCTCATTGTGGGACTGCTCGTAGTGGCTGTAATTCTGCACCAAGGCTGAATTTCGGGAAAGAGACTTCAGATACAGTATTAGTGGACCACTAACGCCTATATAAAAGCATCCAAAAACAGCATGTCATGGGATCTTTAAAGCCCCATCACTAATATTCAATACTGTAATACTCACCAAGCAGGCAAAGTGTGTGCATTCCCATGTTTCGATTCTTCTTGATTTTATCATAGAAGCTCTCTGGTCTCCAGGTGTCGGTCCAGAATACAATTGACACAGTTTCTCCAAAATTGTACAACTGTTTAAAAGATTTACAAAAGAATATGAGATTTGTGTGTGTGTGTGCAGATTAGAATGGGTTTAGTTTCCCACGATCAGAGAAAGAACCGGGCATTCTGCAAAACTCCTATCTTGCAGATGTCCTTTTTATAACCCAACAGAGCGCAGTTTCGGGATTGATGTTGTTTGGATAAGCATTTCGACGTCAAATAATGAAAAAATAATTTGCTGCAGCTTGGCTTGCTCTTTGCATCACAGCCCCTTCACTCTGATTGATCCTCTGGTCTGCTGCGAGTTTCCTAAGAACATGTTGACTGGAGAACCGGGCAATATTAACAAAGTTAATATTTTCCTTTCCAACGGAGTGCAGTAGGCTACCGCGATTGAACTAATGTGATTAACAAAGGCATTCACAATGAATATGACATTCATCATATTATTAACATTAGTGAAACAAATATTAACATTAATTGAAGTTTTACAGTATAGAACCGACATTGAACTCTCCGAGCGAGATGTGCTGTGGTAAACATGGAACTTTTCCTTGGCATGAAACGGCAAATAATCTAACCAGTGCATGAATCTGTTGTAGCCTATCTAGTCTATTTTATCCATGCAATATACAGTCAGTACAGTAGCGACTAGCCTACACTAGTAATGCCCACCCGCAAAGCAGACAGTCGCGATGCTGCTGGCGCTGTTGTGTTTTTTTTGTTTGTACATTCTAATATTAATTTTCACATTTGAAATTCAGTTTTTAACAACTATTCGAATATATATTCGAATTTAGAATATTCGTTGACAGCCCTAATGACAAGTGGCTCAACCATTGTGCATGTAAGGACTTCTGTTATGAACTAAATGTTTAGATGTTTGTGCTGGTAAGACAATTTAACAGAGAACCAATATAGTGCATTTTGATCAACATAACAAACAATTTATAACGTAGGAAACAGCAGACAAATGAAGGCTACATAATCATTTGCATTAATGTAGGCTACCACAGCATTGGCCATTTGACTATAATAGATGTGAAGGTTGAACAAGTACTTCAGAGATGACAGAGAATTTCATTGTGATCTGAGAAATATAGGTACAAAAACCACTGAGAAGAAATTGTATCACCAGCTGCATCACAGGCAATGCACTATCTATAATTCCAGAAATCTGTGTGTGTCACCAACATCATCGCGGGCACTGTGCCCTATCTATAATTCCAGGAATCTGTGTGTGTGCGCCAGCAATTTTATCACGGGCACTGTGCACTTATCCATAGTTCAAGTAATCTGTATGTGTGTTTCACTGACATCTTAAATGCATAAATGTAAATGTAATGTAATCACCGACTGCAACACGGGCACTATGCACTAGTCTAAAGTTTGAAGTTTCCAGTCACATTGTCAAACGTTGAAAATGTTGTTATACAAAAAGTAGACCTCAGAGCACTAACAAGGTAAGAGTTGTGAGTTGTGTTACAGACTCAGAGGCGTACTAGAGGCTGTAACCTTTCAGTCATCTACCTATTTATTATATGATTAATTTACACATTTTATTTTAATATTAAAATAATTTTGAGATGGCTAACATTTTTATTTTTGCACAAATATAAGATATTCGTTTGTGAAAGCCTAATCTAAGCCCAATTACTTGCACTTAATGTACATTTTGTTAAATTGTCCTTTCTCTGCATGGAGACTGCAATCAATATGATAACCAAAGCCTATTCCACTTTCAGTAAATGTCTCGTAAATTGAAATCAATCCAATCTTGCATGTTTTTTGTTGCTATAAAGTGTCAAGTAGGCTACATGGTGAATACCAAATGTTGTTACTACAAAACAAAAACTGAAAAAACTACATTTTGTGTATTCACTGAGCTTGAACTTTGCTGAAAAGGGAGGGGCACAATAATTAGCTGTACATCATTGTACAGACTACAACATAAATCTGGATAGACTGTTTTTAGACACCAGTCTAAAAAAATGGTTGATCTACTGGTTGTAGATGTGTTACAAGTAGACTATAAAATGTATCATGTTTGTTGCTCTTAGATTGCACTGTATCACTGTTTGCAATAGCCATGTGATTGGCTATTCTATTTGGATTTTGCCATCCAGCCAATTAGACCAGTCAACAGTTTAGCCTTAAAAAAAAACTGTTATACAGTCATGTACCTGAACACAATAAGAAATGCATGTGTGTTAAATTTGGCCTAAATATGCCTCTATCCACTGCACTTCATCCAGTGACCTCTTGATCTAAGGAAAACTTCAGAGTCAGTGCATCGTTTCAAAATGGTTTTGAATGTCGTAATTTGGGGTGATATTGTACAATTGCCCCTAAGCACATAAGACCGTCTCTGACAAATCTTTGAAGGTAAGATGGATGTGGGCCGGGCCAAGTAATTTCCTCTATTCTTCATCTCAAACTACAGAGTTATTTGTGACCCATGGAAATGTTTGACTTTTACTACTCTCATAAGACATTGCTAAATAATGGTGATTGATGGGACTTGAAGCACTTAAACTTAAAATAACAGTATATTTTACAGTCCTGAATATGAACTTACCTGGAGCCCACAGCAACCAACTGCATTCAAGATGGAGGCATTGTGGATGACCCGGTATGGTATCCCAGCATTCACAGCTCTCAAGACCAAGTCACTGTGAGTGGTGGCTCTAAAAGAAGAGTTAACCAACTTCCATATAAATATCTGTTGAACTGATCCAACATTTTAAATGGCAGTCAAATTTATTTTAAATTAAATGTGCTATAAACAGGACAGTACACGATCCCCCAATCCTTAACCAATATTTGTATATATTGGTTAACCAATATTTAGTGAATATAATGATCATTTAAACAATTAAAAAGGCCCTCTCTCCCTCCAACTTCATCAGTAAGTAGTTTTGGGCGGAATTTTAACCAATGACATCAAAGAGCAGTGTTACATTTGTCAAAAGTTGCAAGTGTCCTTACACACTAAAAAGGTAGGCCAATATCTACCTCTATTACAATGACTGTCCGCCAGCATCTGTTTGGCTGACATTTATTCATTTTATAATACAAATATTGTAAATATGTTTTGATGATTTGATCTTCCAGTGGATGAGCCACACTACTACCCTTCTGTGCAGACAGTGAAAATATGGACCTACTACAATGCAGAATCAACATTAGTAATAAGTGCTCTTCAAAAATATTAGATGAGGGGTAACAGAGCAAAGAACTTCAAAACATCCAATTTAATCTGCATTCACACAAATGGTGTGCAATACTCATTTTACACATGGGGAGTGAACATGTTTTGGTCTAGCAGTCAAAGACAACTCTTCGGGCAATTGATATCTTTCATGCCACCCAGGTGCATTTTGTGGATATTTTAAGGCTGCTTGAAATTAATTTGACCATAATTCCTTCTTTACCATAGGGGTAAGGCAATATGGGAAAACAAATGATATCCCAATACTTTCTTCTGCCTGGACAATGACAATATAATGTGCTTTTTTACAGCTGTTCGCTGCCTAACACAAGTCATCTTCTAAAGTTGGACCCTAGCACTGTAAGTAAGACTTTATTTATATAGCACATTTCATACAAGAATTGCAGCTCAAGGTGCTTTACATAAAATCAATAAAAACAATAATACAAGTGATAAACAATTCAAACAAAAATAAAAATCCCAATAAGATCTCTGTTCAAGAGAGAAACCAACTTTAAACATGCATCTTAAAAGTAACAATAATATAATTAATAAAAGTAGGAAAACCCTTTTGAGATAAAATTACTTAAATGCTTCGGTAAAAAGGTAGGTTTTAAGCTGTCTTTTAAAAATGTCTAGAGTTTTTGCTTCCCTAATATTTATGGGTAATTTGTTCCATAGTTTTGGGGCGTAATTGACAAAGGCCGAATCACCAATCTTCTTATGACTGCTTCTGGTGACCTCTAATAGGCCTGCATTTGATGATCGCAGTGTTCTAGCTGGTGTGTAGTTTATAAAGGAGTTAGCAATGTAGCTAGGTCCTTGTCCGTGTAGAGCTTTGTATGTGAGGAAAAGGACCTTAAAGTCAATTCTGAAGGTAACAGGGAGCCAGTGTAAAGTAGCTAGGACAGGACTAATGTGTTCTCTCCTTTTAGTTTTGGTTAATAATCTAGCTGCAGAATTTTGAATGAGCTGTAGTCTTTCAGTGGTTTTCTTGGGAATACCAGTGAAAAGTGCGTTACAGTAGTCCAGCCGGCTGGATATAAAAGCATGAATTAACTTCTCTGCATCATTTTGGTTTATGAATGGTCGTACCTTTGCTATATTCCTCAGGTGAAAGAAAGCTGTTTTGGTCACTTTATTAATGTGAGAGTTGAAATTCAAATCTGAGTCCAGGATTACACTGAGACTCGTCACCTCTGGTTTAAGACAGGGGGTTAAACCTCCAAGATTCTTAATAAGCATCTCTCTTTTGGATTTGGAGCCACATAGTAGGACTTCGGTTTAGTCTTCATTTAATTTAAGAAAGTTAGCGTTCATCCATTTGTTTATTGCCAACAGGCAGTTGGTAATGGAATTGATGGCCGTTGCATCGTTGGGTTCAGTGGATATATATAGTTGTGTGTCATCCGCATAGCTATGGAAATCTATGCTATGTTCTCTGATTATGTCGCCGAGTGGTAACATATAAAGAGAAAAGAGTAATGGACCTAAGCAGCTTCCTTGAGCAACCCCGTAGCAGTTCTCATGTTTCTTGGACCTATGGTCACCTAAACTAACATAAAACTTCCTTCCTGTGATATATGATTTCATCCAGTTCAATACACTATCCGTGAACCCAATAAGCTTTTCCAGTCTATTGATTAGGATGTCGTGATCAATTGTATCAAATGCTGCACTGAGATCTAACAGGATAAGGATAGAGACTTTATTTGCATCAGAGTTTAGTCTGACGTCGCTAATTATTTTGGTGAGAGCAGTTTCAGTACTGTGATATTTCCTGAAACCTGACTGCGAGACTTCCAGGATGTTATTTTCTTCAAGAAAATAATTTAATTGGACTAAAACTATCTTTTCCAGTACTGTAATTTGCAAGTAGACTGTTATCCAATTTGGGTTTCTTTAATAGGGGCTTTACAACAGCTGTTTTGAAGGCATCTGGGAAAACGCCAATTCTAAGGGATGTGTTTATAATCTCTAGCACCGGACCTGAGACACTATCAAACACTCGCTTAAAGAATGTTGTGGGTATAGGATCAATATCTGAGGTTGTGGAGTTAGATTCGCTGACAATTTTGGAAAGTTCACTAAGTGTGATACAGGTAAATGTGCTCATGGTTATGTTGCAGAATCTACTGATGTCAGTTTCGACCCCACTATTAATAATACTAGCTCTGATCAAAGTTATTTTGTTCTTGAAGAACAAAGCAAGCTCTTCACATTTAACTACTGAGGATGGAGGTGGAGCAGGGACAGTGTTTAGCAGCTGGTCAATGGTGGAGAAAAGAACTCTGGAATTTCTGGCATTTTCTGTAATAATGTTGGAGAAATATTCTCTCCTTGCTAGACGGATGGTTTTGTTATAGGTGGTTAGTGTATCTTTGTAGATATTGTAGTGGATAGTGATCTTTGTTTTCCTCCATTTTCTCTCTGCTGCACGGCATTTTCTTTTCGTTTCACTAACATTTTTATTTCTCAGCCATGGGGAGGTTCTGCTTGTGCACTTCTTTTTGGTTTTCAGTGGTGCAACAGAGTCTAACACAGATAATAGTGCATCATTGAGGTTCTCTACCATTTCATTCAGAGAGCAATCATGGTTAGTCGGCTCATATAGAGCAAATTGTTCAGAAAATTTCATCATAGCTGTATCGTCTAAATATCTTCTATGGACTAAGAATTCTTTTTTGTTTTTTGTTAGGATAATTTCCACATTAAAAAGTATATAATGATGGTCTGAGAGGGGTAGATCAGTTATTGAAATATTATTGATATTTAGTCCAGTTGTTATCACTAGATCTAGTGTGTTTCCGTGTCGGTGTGTTGGGTCTGTTATGTGTTGAGTTAGATTGAAACTGTCAAGGAGATTTAAGAGCTCAATAGTTCTTGGGTCTGCTTTTTTATTTACTTGGATATTTAAGTCTCCATTTAAAACTACTTTGTCATATCTAGTGACACATAGTGATAATAGTTCAGAGAATTCTTGTATGAATATTGGCGAGTGCTTGGGTGGCCGATATATAATAACAAAAAGTATTGATTCGGTTTTGAGCTCTATAGCAAGATATTCATATGATGTGAATTCACCTAGCTCAGTGATTTTGAACAACAGTTTAGAGGAGAAAATAGCTGCGACTCCTCCACCTTTTTTTGATGTCCTAGAAACTTGGTGGAATCTGTAATCGGGCGGACACGCTTCTATCAAAGTTGCTGTTGCCGTGTCATTGTTTAGCCAGGTTTCTGTTAGACAGATGCAGTCTAAGTTGTTTTCTTTGACCAGATCATTAACTAGAAATGTTTTGTTATTTAGTGATCTAACATTTAGAAGGGCCAGTTTCATCTGTGGGGTATTAACAGATAAAACAGGGGTAGATAAATCTGTTGGAAGAATATGGATAGTTCTGTGACTTCTAACACTAGTTTCAGGTTTGTAACCATGCATTTTACCATGCCATTTTCTGTTTGTGCTGATGACCGGTATGTCCAATGAAATAGCATGGTGGCTGTCCTAGCGTAGCTTTTCTTTGGGAAAGTCTCTGTCACTGAGCTGTTCCATCACAAGGGAATTCATTCGGGGGGTGCAGATCTGTGCAGGGCCCATGTCCTTGCAGGAGGCTGTTTGAATGTTCTGTTCTGTTCCATGGGAGGTTGTTTGGGATGCGTCAGTCAGCTTAGACACAACAGGGATAGGGAGAGAAGCTTGATTTGTGGTCAGGAGCACGTGATTGATATTTGCTGTTAGTAGTCGAGATCCTCTACGGTTTGGGTGGAGTCCGTCAGCTTGAAAACGGTCTGCACAGTTCCAGAACACATTGAAGTTGTCGATAAATCTCAGTTTGTGTGTCAGACAGACAGATGCCAACCATGTGTTGAAAGATAGTAGTCGACTGAAGGCTTCTTTTCCTGCGAGGAAAAGAAGTCCTTGGTGACAGTCCCATCTCTGATGAAGGTAGAAGCGGCGCTAGGCCTCTTTGGTTTAGCGCCGAGAGAAGGCCATGACTCATCCGGTCCAACGGCCGGTGGAGAGAAAGCTGATTCCAAGGGTGGCTCATTGGCAGGTAGCTTAGCCTCCGGGCTAGGTAGCATGGAATCTATAAAGTCTTCGGTCTCTCTGATATCTAAGAGGGTTCTGACTCTTAGCTCCAGTTCGACTATCCTCTGAGTAAGTTGTTTGCAGTCATTACAAGCCATAGTTCTACAGGGAACAAGCTTAAGTTTGCTTGCCTGTGGTCAGTCTTGGAGGGCAGCCCAAAATACTTCTGTTCTCCTTGGGCTTCAGTCCTCTTAGGTTGTTCCTTTTTGTAGTATTTGATTTTGAGTAATATCTTCAAAAACTATCCAAATGATTGAAACTTCAGAGCATTTCTCCGTGAATAACTACACAATACGATAGAAGCCAAGCAGGGAAGCAAGCAGGGAAGGTCAGGGGGAGGAGAGGGAAAGAAAATGCGACTGCCTTCGTTGAGAGCGTAATCCAAAATTGTGTGTGTATGATACTACTACGATAACTGTGTATGATAATGTTCTTTTGCAAGTGATGATTTGAAAACAGACAATTACTCAATCAATTAACACATACTACTACCTTATGAATATGCCATGGGCATACAACATTTAAGTTTGCTTTGGTCATTTTAAAGTATAACCTTTATGTTTTTCAAAGTCAGTTTTTTAAATTTAACAAATGATTTGTTTTTTGTTGTTGCCATGAGCTAGCCAACTTTCTATCAAGTTGTATCAAGGTGTTCTGCTGATTATTTATGAAAATAAGTAAAGGAATTGCAACAGAGTTTGACTTTTGGGGCAAGTATGACCAAAAACTTGACAGCAACAACCTCAGCGACAAGGTCAAAGTTCAATACTTTTTATATATTGGATAACTTCCTAAAGCTTCAAACTATTAACTAGACCAGTGGTTCTCAAACTATGGTACGCGTACCACTGGTGGTACGTGTGCCCCCTTCTAGTGGTACGCGGAGGAATCTCCGAAATATTTAAAGATCCTGTAAAGTGGACCTGGAAACGAGTTTTAAGTTCGCCACACCACAGAATAATGTGTTATTAACTACCCATCCAAATTCGAATTAAAAAATAACACCGACAAGTATGTTAAATTAGGCTTTGAAATCGTGAAAAAATCAGCAGTCTTCTCTGCTTGAGACTGGGGGGGCGTGTCGCCTCAAGGATCTGAAGCTCCGCCCCTCGCTGCCTAGTGCCTCCGACCCAGATAATGGACGCTATGTCAAGCCGAACAAAAACGTATAGAATTAGAATTTATTTGTTCAATGAGTGAAACATACAGATGCATATAAATGAAATGTTCCCCTGAGCTGTAACAGTCAAAATGGACACCAGAGACAGCAGACAGTGAGCTCTCCAACTAGGCTACTTCTAACACATTAGCTACCATTTCACCAAAATACCATCATTCTACACCGAGTAGCCTAATATCAATTTAGCGGTTTGCACTAACTCATAGCAGAGATACCTCTGGAAAAGTTATATAATCTAGTATAATTATAACAAGCACACAGAACTGAGTGATGAACTGCTGGCGGCGGTGGATGGTCCAGGTGCGACCGGAGGATGAACGGCCGGAGGAGCGATGCTCGGTACGGCTCCGCGCTGCAAGAGAAGCCGTGTGTTGGTGAACCCCATCTGTCTCTGGTCCATGTTAAAACTGTACGCCGTGAAATGGTCAGTGGCGCAGAGGCGGCTGTTGGAGTTTATCCGAAGCTTTCCATGAGCGTGGCGCTTCACAAAATCTATCCACCTATTTTTCCTTTCATTATCAATAGGGAACTTAAATGGCGTTGCAGCGCAGCTGGAGTTCTTGCATCCAGGGAAGATGCAGTTGTGGGTGGTGGGAGATATCCTGAAGCTAGCTAGCTAGCTGATGTAGGCTACAATAACAGTACAGCAGGAGGAGCCATTCAGTGATCTGACGTAGATAGGGCGAAATGACGTAGATAGGGCATTTTTTGGCTCCGCCCATTAAAACCTGATCTGAAAATGGAAGAGAAACTGTTCTTCGGTTTAACTCCACATTTCAGTGTGACAAAGTTTTAGCGCTTTGCACATGCTTTCAGGAACTCATTTCACATGTATATAAATGTACTTAGAAGCAAAACATGGAATTTACTTTACAGGATCTTTAAATACCGTAACCATGATATCATTGAAATGTGATTTTAAAAAGTTTTTCTTTCTCTATAATATTGTTTCTAAACAAAAATACATGTTGGCACGCACTACTATCAAGCGGAGCTGGTTCATGCAGGGGGACGCGAGACATAGCGCCTCATTAGCAGCGCGTCACTAGCAGTGCGTCATATCACGCAGTAGCGGCACACCTTCTTAGCAGAGCGGGCTATTTAATCAGGATATCACTGCACTCTGCTTTGTTAGTGCGACACAGGTTGCTTTCTGTTAATCTGCTGGGAATGTATGTGGCCGTGATTCGGCGGGACAACGTGGGGTATGTCTGTTCTGCGAGTAGCACAGCGTTTCCGCAGGGTCTGCCCTGTATGTCTACGTGGTCATCGACTTGTGGCCTGGTCCGTGGATCTGGAGTGGTTAGCCGAGCATTGCTGGGCTCGGTAAGTTGGCGTGTTCTGGTGCGGGTGTTTCTCCTTTCCTACTGGGCTGTGCCGTCGGCCTGTGCGTCGTTTGTTTTGGGGATGTCTCGTTGTTATGGTATTGAGCTAGCACAAAGTTCTTGGAAGTCGCTTTAGACAAAAGCATCTGCTACATGAATGAGTGTAATGTAATGCGAGGGTTTTTATCGTAAAACCAGATAAACCTTTTATGGTTGGATAAATGTCGAAACAAGGGATGTGGTGTATAATTGTATGATCGCAGTATTATCCAATGACTGTATAGTTCGAAGCACTGGAAACTGTTAAAAGCAGCCCCATTGGAGTCCATTGAAGCTGGGCTTCAACAGGGGAATGCACTGAGGCTACGGGAATGTATGAGACGGAATCAGTCAGTCGACCTGCTACTGTACATAGCTGATTCCGAACGAACTCGTCTTCGAGATGAACGTGTCTAACTAATTTGAAATGTTAACACAATAGTGAATATTTGACCATTAAATGTACATGTTAGGGGAAGCTGAGCTTCCCTAGACTCTTTAAGGAATCGCCGCTGATCTGGGGAGTCTGACAGGGTTACAGGGCCCTGGCATTTAGCTTGATCTGCCTGAACCTGTCTGTTCGGCAATATCGATCGGTATCAGTCAATCGCAGGGCAGGCGTGGACGCTGCATGCCTCGGGTAGGCTGTCTCGCCGACGCGTCAGGTGATGTCTTAAACAGTCGCGGTGGCACCTGTCGGGATTAAATAGCGATCGCGGATGTCTTCTATGCTCTTCTGGCTTCAGCGTCGTAGCATGTGCATTTCGACATTCCGTCCGAGTCCTGTGTGGGTCAGCTGGACGGGTGCAAAGTGCATTCGTGCTGCACCTGCCGGCCAATTTTGTGTCGTTTTGCGTCCTCGCACCGGCTCAGTGCGTTTCATTGTCGTTGCTCGGGCATCTTAATTTCGCATGCGCATCGTCTCACGGCCGGTCATCGTTCCCGTCTGTGGCCGTGGCTAAATCGGTTACAGCGCTGCACAATCTCGTCGTGGATGAGGGTTGCAATCCGATTGCGTTCTGGGCCGTGCTCTGCGGGCATCGGGGGGTGCAACTTTGGCTCCCTGGCTGGTACATTGTGTTGGGGGTTCGATGCAAATGAAGGGATCGTGGCTCGCTGGAATGCAGTTCGGCGGGCAATTGCAAGCCACAGCACTGTTCGACTGAATCCCACTAATTGTACCCCACTTGTCATAGGTTAGTAGGGGCAATATTATTCTTCGGTTTACAAGGTTGGTATAAGTTGTAGGTGTATTAGAGGTTCAGTAGGCCTATATTGTATTGGATATTATCTGTATTTAGGAGGTTTAACTATTTCGCTTAGTTAAAATGTAATCTATGTTCTGTGTGTACTCATGTTATGCCAGGTTGCTTTGCGTTGTCTTGTCCTGAGAATTTCAGGGCCCAGTCTGACCTGTTGTTTTGTGCATCTGACAAAGACTTGAATGTGAACTGTATCCTATCCCTGAAGCTGTCTGACGTGGGCTAAGCTTAATATGGTTCAGGAAGAGGATCGTTGTGTCTTGTGATAATGAAGACACAGTAACAATCATCAAGGGCATTAGATTAACAGTAGTGAGACGTTTTACAAGCTGGACGTGCATCACGGGCAAATGTTTGTGGGACGCATTTCTTCCCGGGTTGGTTAACAACGTAAGTGATGTCACATTCCAACCTTGACCTTTGCACATTCTCACCCTAGCGACTTAACCATAGACACACGCATACTTAACATAGTACTAGTGTGAAGCTGGTGCGGGTACTCTTGTTACATGGCATATTAACTCTGCTTTCTGTCACCTCTTTACATGGTGCAATACCTCCACTGTATGCATTCATCGACCGCAATGAGCGAGCATCTGTTCGTCAGCGATGCCAGGGAAGCATGACTACATAACGGTCACCGGGAGGCTTGGAAACCTGTGCCGGCGCTGTGGTCCGGACCCTAAACAATGTTGGCATCTCAAGTGGTCTCAGCTCACCGCTCAAGCATTGGGTCGTTGGTCTGCAACAGTTCAATGTTACATTAGAGCGAATGCAGTGATGTTATGGGAGGCAGAGGAGGATGGCGTCCACCGTCCCTACCTCCAAACTACCTGCATGCTTAACCTGTTTACGCTCCTGTTTCGCCCGCGAGACAAAAATGCTGCCTCCCCCTTCCTCAGTTACTACGCACTAAATTCTAAAAAATATATTTTTTAGACGCTACACATGTTATACATCGTTGGAAAGCTACGATTCTTGTGCTTCCATTGAAATAAACCAATTCAAGATCAAGTCGCAATAGCAAGCAAAGTCAACGTCTTTTTCCGGTGAACATTCCTTCAACAATGCCAAAGAAAAAAGTTGTACTCACCCTAAGTTGTTCAAATAGGTCCAGGTGTGCAAATCATGCCATCAAAACTTGATCTGCGTAAGTCCCAAGGGTTCAAAGTATCTAACCATGTAAAGTAATTCGTCCAAATACAATGTTTTACGTTCATGAATAGCCATTATCCTTTGTTTCATTATGCAAGTTAGCCGACGGAAGAAACAACTTGTTCACATAAAAGTGTTATTTTCTCCGATTTATCAACGGAGTATTTACAAAATGAAGGTCTCAAAATGTCCGTTGAACCCTCCCCTTTTGATTGACACCTTGTTCGACCCAATAGGAGCTTCCATGCCCCGTTGACAGCCCTCTAAAGCCAACTAGGTCTGTGCGTCCTGCCCCCCCCCCGCCCCCCCCCCCCCACACTCGTTCTAAACAAATTTCTCGAACTGGCTTCGACTGGCTCTGAAATTAGCTCGTTAGCCTTGTAGCTGACAGCTAGCTGAAAATGCCAATACCTCATTTGTATGCGTCTGTGGAGCCTTCAAAATAACAGTCGATTGCGCAATATGGTTGACAGAATCAGTGTTCTTTGTGCGCCAATCCTTGGAATCAGATAAAGCACTCCAATGTGTTCATGCTTCAGTTTTTGTGTTTCAGTATTACTAATTAGGGATTTAGCTATTATATATGATATTTCTAAGTACCAGAGATGGGCCAGAGATAACAATTATGAAAAATAATACCTTTTTATTTGACCTTGACCTTGGTTACAAAGGGTCATTTTGGAGTCTCCAAAAGACCCTTTTAGAAAATTCCTGGATGTACTCTTATAAAAACATGTGTCAAATATGAATATATTGTGGTATTATGTTTGACTTTTGATTTGAATTGGGTAAGGCTTCAACCTGTGGTCCAATTTAGTCTTCCAGATAATACCTACCACCTCTAGGCCTCTTCAGGCCTCTGTTTTCAAAACAAAATCTAGGCGGAAATAGAAATTTTCACTTTCCTTGTGTTCAAGCTTCTATTACTCAACACTAGAAGGACTGACAGGGGTCCTGACAACAGGGGACATAACTTCAGAGTGTCAGCTTTCAAAAGAGATCATTTACATGCATGTACTCCAAATGGTTCAAGAACAGCTTCCAATTTACTTTGGGTATGCTGTTTAGGCGTTTTCAGGCAAATTTAACAGGAACATGAAAAGGTTAATATGTACAAATTAATGTTTCGGCAGGTGGCTGGCCATGCAGGCACGGCAGCGCGTGGAGCGTCAGGTGAAAGTCACCGTCAACGTTGGGACGTCGAAGCAGTGCCTCTGGTGGTTGAGGCAACGCATCAGGTGGTATGTCGAGGCAGTGCCTCAGTTGGTATGTCGAGGCAGTGCCTCAGTTGGTATGTCGAGGCAGTGCCTCAGTTGGTATGTCGAGGCAGTGCCTCAGTTGGTATGTCGAGGCAATGCCTCAGTTGGTATGTTCGAGGCAACGCCTCCGTTGGGACGTGAAGGCAACTCCTCCGGTGGGATGTCGAGGCGTAGACTCGCACATGTCCACGGTGGTTCGTAAACGGGGCAAGTACGGGTAGCCTACTCCTGTCGTGATATCACAGATTAACTCCTCTTTCTGTTCCCTCTCTGCTTTGGTGAAATACCTCCGTTGGCGTTCATCAACGGTAATGAGCGAGCCCATGTTCGTCACCGATTCCGGGAAGCCATGACGGGTTACTGGTTCACCGGCCGGCTTGGAATCCTGTGCCGGCACTGTGGTCTGGATCCTAAACTGTAGCTACACGGCGCACTCGTTGGAATCGGAGCGGCTACGTCTGCGTCTCAAGTGGTCTCATCATCGACGCTGAAAGTCATGGGTTGTTGGTCATCTGCAACGGTCATGGTTACATCAGACCAAGGCCGTAGCCATGGAGTCAACATTGGGGGGGCCCAATTGCGTGCGTGGTTGCCTGTCGTACCGCACATTTATATTTTCATATCAATATATTGGGGGGGACATTTTGATTGATAATACAATTGATATGTGTCCCCCCCCCAATATGTATTATGATTACGGCCTTGCATCAGACTGAATGCAGTGATGTTCTGGAAGGCCAGGAGGATGGCTTTCACTCTTCCAACCTCTAATAACGTTCACTCTTCTTCTTGTATTTCAGGCTATGTAGTCACTCACGCCATGTATAGGTGTTCAATGCTTAATAAGAAATGTTTTGTCTGGTGGCTGGCCGGGCGCGGGTATGCAGCAGCATGTGGAGCGACAGGTGACATGGTCACCATCGAAAGTTGGGATGTCGAGGCCGTGCCTCAGTTGGGATGTCGAGGCATGCCTCAGTCAGTAATCACGTTCATTCAATTTCAATTCATTCACTATAGATGCAGCTAGGGGCACAGTGCTCTGAGATACGATGCTGAGGGTAAGTATGGCTAACACGACGCTCATCTCATTCGAATTATAGAACCACAACAGGGGCACCACATACACACACAGCAGTCTCATACATTTGTCTCGCCTGGCATGTGGTTTTGTGTTGGGGAATGCGTCGCTGCTCTCTGCTCCGAGGTCGAGACGGTGTCTCCGTTGGGTGCGGCAGGGAGCCGATGCAAGCAGAACCATAATGCCAAATCAAGTGTTACAATCATGTGTTGTACCGTGTGAAATAAAGTATCAAGTAATACTATACTGAGTCCTCCTGCCTGAACCTGACGGTTCTCGGGTAGTGGCGCATGCAAACATCCACGATAGTTACTGCGCGAACTGTGTGTAGCTCAATAGGGCAGGGCTCCAGACTGCGACCAAATGGTTGCATTTTGCGACCAGTTTTGAGACAGTGCAAGCATTGTTTACAAGCACGACCTACACATTTTTTTTTATTGGGTGTGCACAACGTCAGCACACGTTAGCAACGACGCATAAGACGTCCTAGTAAGACACTGATATCAGCGAGCCCTCAGCATTAGTACCGTAGCTAAACGTCTTGGAAAGTTGAGGCTATTTTTCGCTAGGTACCTATAAACCTAGCTAAAAGTCTAGGAAAGTTTAGGCTATTTTTCGCTAGATTCCTACAAACATGTCTTAATCTGCCAAACCAGTGGGTTTCCCTTTGTTCTTTTGGTGAGCAGTCTCCCAAGCCCTTCTCATGGAGCCGAGCAGCTAAATACTTATTTAGCATTAGCGTTGTTAGCTACTGTATCCCTGCCTATGTTTGCGCTGTTGCACTCAGCAAGTATCGTGTCGTGGTGTAGGAGGACTGTTCGAAAAGCGCTGCATCATACATTTAAGTCATTTAGCTAAGACTTGCATGTACAGTACGTAATGTCACATTAAATGTATTTAAACTCAAGTTTGTGTGGTGCGTCGCTGTATATCAGTTACGGACCCATCTGCAACCGACGCAAGCACACCCCACAATTTCCCCAGAAATTGTACCATCTCTACATTAATAATTGCATTGCAGGTTGATATAAGGTGTACCCCTAAATGTTCTGCTTGCGCTCCAAAAAATTCAGTCAGGGGCTACTGTGCTCCTAGTAAAAAAAGTTAGTCTGGAGCCCTGCAATAGGGTAGGCTACGCTACTGTATATTAACGTTGGTCATAATGGTGGTACTTGGAGAGTCAAATATTTTCTGAGGAGGTACGGGGTGTCAAAAGTTTGAGAACCACTGAACTAGACAGTCTGTACTTCTTCAATAAAGGGTTTGAATTTGAATGATTTATCGTCACATATTCAGTACTGCGCATTTTACTGACTGTGCAGCAGTGGCGGAACTAGAGTTTTATACATGGGGTGGCCAAGGCTACTTCAGGGGGTCCATAGTCCAGAGTCTTGGGTCACTGTTTTCATTAATATATAGAGTATAATCTGGGTCTATAAGTTATGGAACATCCAAAATATTTTTGGGAAAAAAAAATCAAGCACCAGGGCCTTATAATAGCATTTCTGTGTTACAGAAATAACACAGTGCATAGTTTATTCACAAAACAAAGTTAATTTACACACCCAAAAAACACACACACTGACTTGACAGGTAGCAGAAATCAAGCAGAAATGGACTTAAAAATAAATAACTTGGTGCAACATTACAACTTTACAGTATAATATGTATGTTCATATATATTATGTTAACTAATAGCAAAGAAAAGTTTTGGAATTGGCCTAAACAAGACAAAATGAAATCTGTGATAAGAAACCCTTTGGATGTATAATTTTAGAATGTCAGTGTACAAGCTAGTACACAGTGCAGGTATTATTATACCTACTAATACAGACGTAAACACAATGTTAGGCTAAATTGGGAACCGATCTCTCGTCTATCTGATTACCGTATTTTTCGGAAAATAAGCCATATCGTGTACAAGCCGCACCCCCTCAGAATGAGCACTTTGTGTTTGTAAATCGGAGTATAAACCGCACTGGAATATACGCACTTTGAAAGCACACAACGTTACCGTTGCGCCGGCTAACGTTGAGCGGACCAATGCTCACGATTGATTACTTGCCATCTAACTAGACAACATTCCCAATCAGGATGAACACTCAAATTATCTAAAGACCATAGCATGACACATTTAAAAAAAGAAGGAACAACAATAATAGAACTCCAAACAATGCTTATTTAACTAAGCCAATGCCCTTAGTAGCTTTTCAGCTTGCCGCAGGGCATTCTGGGTACCAAGAGCAATACACGAGTGCCCCTTGGAACATGACGTCACGTGAAAACTATGACTAGGCGATCTTACAGCATTGTGGTATAAGTTTAGCTAGCTTGCAAATCTTGAGGATAGCCTACTGTAGCCATAGAGTTATATTACTAGAGGCAGCTACTTTTGTCTTCCAAGATGGCGTCCCCATTCATTTCTATGAAAAGTGCGCAGTGAGGCAAGCGAGAGCGCGAAACCGGACCGCGCCATCTTTCCAGTTCCGGCTCTTCCGGTCTAGCCTTAAACAGTGGCTCGCTTTTTTCCTAGCTCCGAGACTTGTGCACGCTTGCAACTAGTTGTACAGTCATACTTTGCAACAACCAGTCGCAAACTTGTGAGCTGGAGCTAAGGCATTGCAGAAAACTGTCAAAATGTGGTACAAGTCCGATCAAGAAGCACAAGTGAACTTTACGAAAATCAATACTATTGGTACTGTAGTATTATGCGTTGTTCTTTTTGCTTCGTGTTTTTAGTTTGACTGCTTAAGTATTGTGTCGGATTAAAGAAACTGTAAACTTGAATATCTGGCTCCGTCGTTGTTCTAGCTCGGCAAAGCAAGCTTAATTAAGCCTATAGGCTACCTATGTTACTATTATAAGGATGATGAGTGTTGCTTACTATTACTAGCTTATTGTTAATGCCATCGTTGTGGGGTTAACTGAGAAAGTTCTAACAATATAACGACCATAACAATATTGGGGTTATCAGACATGATTTATTAATCTTCGTCTTTGAAAAAGCTAGTAGTATGAGCCAGGTTCGAGAATCGAACAAAAATTATTGGGGAGATAGTTTTGTAAATGTTTACTGGAGTTAATAGAATAAAAACGACCGGAAGAGCCGGGTGCCTAACCGTAAATGCAAGACAGGGGGGCGAGGGGTGGGGGTCTGACTGTAGCAGACCTTTCGGACAAGGGTGTTTTGTCCCTCGGGAGTTGCCGTAGGCTTGATGTTGAAAGCATTACGTGCAATCAGTGAGGGCTGTTCGAATGGCGATGTCAAGAAGAGCAGTGGTAAAATACAAGTTATGAAAAGAGACCGCATCCGTGTCTTATTGTCCACACGATCATATCCAACTATATCTAAAACAAACTTACAAAGAGCTTGG
The DNA here is from genome assembly GCF_963692335.1 of Osmerus eperlanus. Lineage (NCBI taxonomy): Eukaryota > Metazoa > Chordata > Actinopteri > Osmeriformes > Osmeridae > Osmerus > Osmerus eperlanus. The sequence continues at coordinate 1,972,530 of NC_085043.1, forward strand.
TTACACTACGAAAGTTGAATTAGTAATTAGTTAGCGATGCTAGCGTTATTTTGCTAGCTAGCCTATAACATTTCACTGGGTCTTGTAGCCGTTTGATTAACTGAAATTATTATGAAATGTTATGTTCTAGCCATTTGCCTACTTTAGCAAGTCACTGTATTTCCAAGCCCTGATAGTGTAACAGACGACACAGTAGCCTAAATAATTCCTCTTTCAAGTAGCGTTAAGCTGTTCTTCAAGTGTTGAGCATTAAATTAGCTGCACGGTCTGTAGAGATCTTGAGACAAAGCCACTTTTTTGTTCTAAAACCAGATTATAAACCGCTTCAAAATATAAACCACACAAGCACAAGAAAACTGTAAAATCGAATGTAAGAGTACAAGCCGCGGCTTATTTTCCGAAAATTACGGTAGCCTACTGACTGTCTCAGTTTGTCTGTTATTGGAGTCGAAGTTCTAACATTAACTTACACAGCTAGGCTAATCAACATTCGTTAAATGTTCAGGAAACCTAAACCCAATGCAAACCTTAAAACTTACTTCAAATATTATGCCTTTTTCAATCGCGAAAAGAGCTTGTGGAGCTGTGGAAATATTCTCTATTCTGCTGTATGTTCTTCTTATTCTTCTGTATCTCGCAACAAACGTCTCTCTCCGATTTGAAAAATGCACCGCAACGCAGCAAAATAAATGCTTCTTTGAAAAAGAGGTCAAATGAGATGTCAATCAGAATCAATTTTCCAGTAGCGAATTAAATTTTGGGGTGGCCAATCAGATGTCAGGGGTGTCCAGTGCCACCCCGGACACCCCTCTGGCTCCGCTACTGTTTGGAAAAGTGCACATATCTGCCCAAATATTATTTCACAGAACCATTTAGGCTAGGGGTCCCCAAACTACGGCCCGCGGCCTACGCATTTGGATTGGCCCTCTGAACAATGCCAGATACTTTTTATTTTTTATACATAAAAAATAAAAAAGTTCACACTGATTATGATGCATAAGTCAGTAATTGTTTTGATATCAATAGCAATGAATATGAAAAAAGGTCATTATGATGGTAATAATGCTCTTTTAATAGACTATATATCCCTTGATATACGGATGTACGGTGCATAACAAAATAATAAACTAATCTAGCATAAAAAAACATTTAAAATCATAATAAAATCTCCACAATAATACTGGTAGTCACTCCGGCCCATGCAATTTTCAGTTACAGACCGACTCAGCTCCACATTAAAGAAAGGAAAAAATGTCTGGCCCTCGCAGAATAAAGTTTGGGGACCCCAGACTTAGGCTATCCAATTTTACTGTATTAAAATTAAATAAGATACACATTAAGAAGGAAATGGCTTAACTTACCCAAAGGGGTCTCCAACTACTAGAAATGCAACATCATTGACATTAGCCCCTTTCAGAATATCATCCGCTTCCTGTTCCACCATATCCCTGTCTGCAAGTATGAGCTCCCGTCCATAGTACTCCTCCTGAGTTTGAAAGACAAGAAATAATGCGTAAAGTGTATTATTTCTTTTAAAACATACATGTGCCTTTTCAACATTCTTGACAAAGGCACATTAGCGATTAGACAAATCCTTACAGTTTTCAACTTTGGTTGTGGAAAGTTCTGTTGCATTGTTTAGGATTTGTTTTTTAAGATTGTAGCAAAATATGCATCACCAGTGTGCCAGATAGCTAGACATTGCACAGCAATAGCCGTGTTCACGCACCACGCAGAATTGTATTACAAAATTGAAAGGGGGAGAGGGTAGTTTGAGGGGAAAGGAATGTGGGGCTGGGAGAGGGGAGGCAGTCTGTTACAGAGGTCACATCCTGCTTCAAAGCATTTCACCCTCGTTTATAAAACGAAAGACAAGGCCATGGTACTCATCAGCATTCGGTCCATCAATGGCCACCCTGCAGCACGCAACATTTGTGAGACGGTTTTTCAATGGTGTTTTCACCCGTTGAAAATGTAATGAAGAATGCAATGGTTGTGCTATCAACGAAAAATATCAACAATCCTTGGTTGGGGCATATAGTGTATATTGCAGACTACAAATCAGGTAAACTTTATTTAGCTTGAGGGCAGAGAACAAGCTCCAAACCAAAATACTGACATTCATTGAAATAGAATTATAATTCTATATTTCTCTACTTAGTGCAAATGACACTCGTTACCCAACCATGGCAACAGCCAATTGAATTTGTGCAGTAAGAAATACATATACTCATTACTGGGTTTCCCGCAGAAAATGTGTTAGTTAAGGTGGTAGGGTGGGGTTTGCTGTCAGACCGGGGGGGGGGGGGGGGGGGGGGCTAGTTTGTGCGATCAACTAATGCGGAGAAGGGAGACTGGCGTTGGTCACGGTTTGAAATGGAAGAGAGAAAACGAGACAAAAATCCTCTAAATAAAACCCCTGCCTTAACTTGTGCTGCGGGAAACCCTGCATTAATACATAGAAAATAAGATGGATTTAATTGGAAACTTACCTCAAAAGATGATACAATTTGAAGGCCAGCTGTCTACCAGATAATGTCGGTAGAATCAGGTTCACCCATTTCAACCATTTCTCACGCAACACCTTGTATTTCTCACGCATTTCAACCATTTATCACACTGAGAAGTAAGGGATAACTTGTCCCGCTATGTCCAATTAATTGACGAGGTGCTGAATTGATAGCATTGATAGCAGTTATACAGTTAAGAACCAGCCAATCATAAACATCACCACCAGCTTGGATGTGTTGCAAGGTAGCCATTGATGGACCAGACCAGGAGGCCCTGGACTAAATGGAATGCATGAAAAGGTTTTACTTAATCAGGGTTTTTCCTAGCTGGAAAATGTATATTTGAATTAGGGGTGGAACGGTACACTGAAGTCCCAGTTCGGTTCATACAGCGGTTCAGTCATCACGGTTCGGTACAAGTTCGGTACAACGGAGGGAAAGGCAAAACAAACCAAGTTCCTCTACGAGTGAATACGGCGCATTGAAGATGACATGTAAATTCGGATTGCGTCAGTAATTTTTTGGGCCCCATTTGTATGTGTATCTAATGGCTGGTTAAGCACTGTAGGGAGGAGAAGTTGAACAGTTTTTTTTTGTCTCGTTCCAGTGATTGGCACACCTGGGTGATGGTGTCGGATCATTTTTGTCATTTAGCACACGCCAGATGCGTTATATATGCGTTAGCATGTTAGATGCATTTCCACTCACATACCCCACAACCAGTGATGTGCGGTGATGTGAGTAAGAGGCTAGGCACTTGAATTGGAAAATGTGTCCAGACTTTTGACTGGTACTGTACATGTTGAAGAATACAGGATCGAAGTGCGCAAGTGAGTTTTTCGCTTGTCGTCCGCAGTGAACTGACAGTAAAAGCACTGCTTATTCTACTTTTTTTGTATTTGATTATGTGTAACTGCTACATTGGTCATAGTAACGTCTAAACAATTGGAATAACACACATATTGCATATATAAATCACAAGAATAAACAGTAAAAATACAAGTTCATTAAATAAAATGATTTAATAAAAATGTTTACGTTTGAATTTTGGCAGGGTAGGCAGTGCCTACCTTGCCTACCCAGACTGCACGTCACTGCCCACAACTGCTGAACAAGGCCGACACACAGTGCGTGTCTTATCCACCACTCTCTCGCCAGTACTACTGTAACTGAATGGGAAACCGAAGTTTTCCCAAACTTGCAATCTTAATCTCTCGTGGGTCGCCACCACTCACCAAACTCGTCCTTACTGCTGCTAGATAGCCTATCTCTGACTCACAGCAGCGCCAATCAGAGCTTCAGAGCTACAGATTAGATGTCCCTAAAGAACACGAGCAGGGCTGGACTGGGACAAAAAAATCGGCCCTGGCATTTTTGGCGCAGGCGGCCCACACCCACCGTGATCGGTCAGACACATTCCCTGCAGACAGTCCTTAAAGAGGGGTCTCAAGACTTATCTGTTGATCTTACACTTAAATAATTAATTAATTCTTAGAGTTATGATTTGTATATTTATGGTATTTTATAGTATTTTTTATTATTATTGATATTTGATATTGTATTGCCATTATTGTTATTATTACTATTTTGCTTAATATTGGCTTAGCAACTTTTAAAAACTGTTTACTGTTAATTTTAACTATTGTACGATTCATATTTTGTCGCTTTGGACACAAGTGTCTGCTAAATACAATAACCACAACCAAGGAATTTTACTGGTATTGGCACCGACTACTGCATTTTTGGTATTGTGACACCCCTATTGAGTACTGTGAAATTTCACTGCTTTTGGTATTGACTACTGACATTTTGGTACTGTGACAACACTACAGTGGAGATGCATGTCTTTACAGAAACGCCTGGCCTAACCAAAAATGTGTTTTGGTTCGTTTAAGTGCGCAATGGCTCTTTCGCAGACATTTTTAACCCTTTTTTGCACCCTTTTCGTTAGACCGCAATTTTGCTTTACTTTGCCTAAGAGAATTGCCCACAATTCACAGCGTTGTGACGTGAAACACAAGGGTTAACAGGGGAAGCCCGGAAGGAAGGAAAAAAATCCAGGCAAACCCGCCTCATATGAAAAGAAAGAAGAATGTAAACAAACATGTATGGAAAGAGGAACCAACCCTGATGTACACATAGGCTTGTTGGAAATAAAAGTTAACATGTTTACAAGTTTAAACACAAAACTCACAGATGGTTAAAGATCCTGTAAAGCAAATTCCATGATTTGCTTCTCAGAACATTATGTACGTGTGAAATTAGTTCCTAAAAGCATGTGCAAAGCGCGAAAACTTTGTCGCACTGAAATGTGGAGTTAGACAGTAGACCAGTTTCTCTTCCGTTTTCAGATCAGGTTTTAATGGGCGGAGCCAAAAAATTACCTATCTACGTCATTTTGACCCATCTACGTCAGATCACTGAATGGCTCCTCCTGCTGTACTGTTATTGTAGCCTACATCAGCTAGCTTCAGGATGTCTCCCTCCACCCACAACTGCATCTTCCCTGGATGCAAGAACTTCAGCTGCGCTGCAACGCTATTTAATTTCCTATTTAATGATGATGAAAGGAAAAATAGGTGGATTGATTTTGTGAAGAGCCACGCTGATGGAGAGCTTCGGATAAACTCCAACAGCCACCTCTGCAGTGACCATTTCACAGCGGATAGTTTTAACATGGACCAGAGACAGACAGGGTTCAGGGACACACGGCTTCTCTTGCAGCACGGAGCCGTACCGAGCATCACCCTCCCGGCCGTTCCTCCTCCGGTCGCACCTGGACCATCCACCGACGCCAGCAGTTCATCACTCAGTTCTGTGTGCTTGTTATAATTATACTAGATAACTTTTCCAGAGGTATCTCTGCTATGAGTTAGTGCAAACCGCTAACTTGATATTAGGCTACTCGGTGTAGAATGATGGTATTTTGGTGAAATGGTAGCTAATGTGCGAGAAGTAGTTGGAGAGCTCACTGTCTGCTGTCTCTGGTGTCCATTTTTACTCCTGTGTTACAACTCAGGGGAACATTTCATTTATATGCATCTGTATTAGCGGCTCCCTGACGCCCGCAAATGCTGTACAATCTCCCGGAAATCGGGGATTTTGTATTTCGAGCGAGCGAGAGACTGTCCAATGGTCATTTCTGGTAGAGATAGGTGCATATCGTGCGTCCTGATTGCGTCTGGGGGGTATGGGGAGCTACCTCCCGGAAATGAATCTCTGCAGGTTGGTATGTCTGTGTCGCGCGATTATTACGCCACTCAATATGTTGCGGAGATGTTTGAGTATTAAAAAAAAAAAAAGTTTAGTTGAGCGCGGAGGTAGAGGAAAGGCCATCGGAGAGACGTTGTTGAGTAACGTTGTTCTCAAACACATGGCGGAGGCAGAGAAATCAGTACGACCCAAGTCATCCAAGCTGTGGGAGCATTTCACACTAAATACATCGAAACAGTGTGTTAATTGACCGAGGTGAAGTTAGTTTCATATTCGACATTCATCTCACATTCGGGAGACGCTACTTTGCAGCATCACGTTAGGGACCGGGTGAAAAAAAAACATACCATTTAGAAAAATGTAGACTTTTATAATATTTTTAGGAATATAAAACCTCAAACAGACACCAGAATATCTTAACAATGTCTGGTATACTTCCACAGCCTTTATTTTTTCAATTAAGTTTTAAATAAAATGATAGAAAATCACTAATCTTTGAAAATAGCTTAATCCTCGCAAATCTTAACTTTTTTCAAAATTGTGTAAAAAAATCTTAAATATACACCAGATTATTCTAATTAAGTCTGGCCTACTTCCACAACCTTTCAATTTTCAATAAAGTTTTAAACAAAACTCCAATAAATTGCTCATCTTGGAAAATAGCATTAAATCTACGCTAATATTAATAACTTTTTCAAAATTGTGTGCCTGTTTGTGCACACTGAAGATTTTTTTCACTGTGAATTTGCACTGTCAGTTCTGTTTTTGAATAAAGGGTTGGAAATTAATGCTTTTTTGTTTTTGTTTTTTTATCCAATTCATCGATTAATCGAAAAAGAATCGACAGATTAATCGATTATTAAAATAATCGTTATTTGCAGCCCTTATCTGTATGTTTCACTCATTGAACAAATACATTCTAATTCTATACTGTTTTGTTCGGCTTGACGTAGCGTCCATTATCTGGGTCATAGGTAGGCAGCGAGGGGCGGAGCTTCAGCTCCTTCAGGCGACACGCCCCCCCAGTCTCAAGCAGAGAAGAGTGCTGATTTTCTCAACAACATTACTATTTTGCCGATAATGCAGCAAAGTGCTGTCCCATTCCAATTTAAAAGCATTTTGAGCCCTTGCAGCCTCTTGCACTCAATCAATTACCAGGTGATGTCAGGTAAGTCTGTGAGGGTTCAGGCAGAGCCTGTTTAAGGAGCCTGGCCACTCCCTATTAAGCCCCATTGTACCGAATTTTGTTGCAGTTCCACCAGAGTTCCACTGGGAGTAATCGCGGTCAAGTGCAAAATGATTGGGAGTCTATGGAGCTAAACGACTAAATTTGTCTCTCACCTATTTGTCGTTGAGAAATCTCCGATTTGATTGTAGTTTTGGCATGTTCAACTTGGATTATAGATCGAAAGTTGAATGAACGAGTACTTATGTCCTTTCGATTTCTTACAGGGTGAGTCGTTGTTGCCCATAATACGCTAGCATTCTGCTAATGAATGCTGATTGGTTAGTGAAGGTCTGACTACGACCAGAGATCCCGCTTGATGGCATCCGAAGTGGAATCAGAATGTCAGAGCATTAGCAAAATTAGCAACAACATTAGCAAGCCAAAACTCTTTCTAGCATGTGTATTGACAAGGAGAGCCTAACCTGTCAGCTGTGTTGTCGATGCCTCGAGAGAAAAAAGGAAGTGACCAGGGGTCTCATTTATAAAGCTTGCGTACGCACAAAACGGGGCTGAAAATGTGCGTACGCCACTTTCCACGCAAAGGTTGTGATTTATAAAAAACAAACTTGATGGGAGAATGTGCGGTCCTCCACGCAAACTCTGACCCTCCCGTAGGCCTACGCACATTTTGGAAGCAGTTGGAATTGGCGACGCAGATGACCGTACTGTAGTCAGACTGCAGAAAGTGAATGTGGGAAGAACATTACTCGTAATATTTATATATTTTGTTTTCCTTACACACGTTTTTTTCACTCGGTTTCATAATTATCATGAAGATTAAATCCAGCAGTGTTATTTGCGCTTGTACTGATAATTGTTCCATAAACACCTTGTACAATCCAACTCAAATTTTAAATCAAAATTCAGCGCTGTATGTCTCACCATCAGATTGTCCACTACGGGATGTAGGAGGGGGAGATGCCCTAGCCCGACTGCATGGAATACAGGATAACATCACATATCCTACCTTTAGATAACTGCAGAACACATTGTATAACTAAATATATTTCTTTAATACTGTGCATATATCATCATATGTCATAAACTGGAAATACAGTCGTTAAGATCCCGCGCAATCGCTACACTCTACGTCATCGTTATCAGTCCAGACTTCAATAGACTACTTGTTCATAACAAAACACTTTTGTTTTCAAATTGTATCTCGATTTGCGGTATCACTGGCACAGTTGACGCCACTCGCACTGTTTTTTTTTTATTGGTGATCCAACGGCCACCAAATAATGTGGTTTTCGGGCCTCCACCAATAGGTTAACAGTGTCTGAGAAGTTGTCATGCGCCATGATTCACCGTGAATAACAATCGCATGCCAGGGTCATTAATATACAGGATTAGCATTCATGAGGTGCTTTGCATTGACCATTTATGGTTAAAAATGGGCGTGTTCAGGGCGGGGTAAAATGCAGATTCACGTACGCACACTTGTGGGTAGTCTGTGATTTATAAAGGGAACATTGCTTACAGGTGTGCGTACGCACATTTCTTTTTGGCGTACGCCATTTTAGGCTTTTGGGCGTACGTACACTTTTAGTAAGAATCCTACGCACAGTTTTATAAATGAGACCCCAGAGCTTGCCCTAATGCAGCATCTCTGGCCGTACAATGTGTATGACGTCATTGACATTTTAAAAGGCTTTGTAGAACAAAAGGCGACATTAAAAAAAATCTAAAACCCAGCAGTGTATTTTTGCCTTCCCTTTCAAATTCAACATTCAAATTACTAGACAAAGTATAATATTCTGAGAAAAGTGGATTTTGAGGGGTATAGCTCCATAGACCTCCATTCATTCTGCCCTCGACCCTTAGCGCCCTCATGTGGAACTAGTTGAACTGCAACCAGTTCAGAACCTAGAAGTTTCCCGAGAGTGGCAGTTCTCCCAATATTAGACATTCTCTGGTTCAGGGCTTAGGGTTTAGGGAGGATATTGGGGTTGGGCCTTAGAATCATTATTCTCTGCACAAATTTATCCAAAACTGGACTACTACATTTTGGTGCCATAGGTCTCAAAACGGGTGGAACGTTTAGAAAAATTACCCAAATACGCCCAAAAACTAGTTTTGACAGAAAAGGGAAATTGTTTTGTCTGTCCACCCTGTTTCAATATACTACCACATTTCAATACCTACATTGAGAGCAACGTTAGGGGGGTGTGGTTGACGTAACTTCGCATTTCGGAAATTGTACTTACCAATTTATCCTTCCCAACCGTTAATATGGACGTGTAGGCTTCCAAGTAGACACGATTGCATTTCTGAATAATTTCTAGTCCCTTCACGGTGATGTCTTTAGCATCTCCCAATCCAAGCCCGATGAAATAAAACATTGCAAAACAATGTCAGTGTGGTGCCAACATGTACAAGTTTCAAATGGTTGAGTTTGCAAGACAACACGTCGTCAGCTCTTATTAGTTGTTGCATTTAACTAGCAATATGTTGTCTCTGTTAAAAAACACATGTGAGCACGGGAAAGCTGCTTCTTCGTTGGATTTAGTTTGTGGGTTTTAACCAGCTGAAGGAGCATAGACCGCCACCTACAGTTTGATTTGGAACAGCATTTGTGCTGCGATTGATGACATGTCCACAATAACACAAGTACAGACAAGTACGCATACTGAAATGGGCCCTTAGAAATTGAACAGTACTTGGGCTGCGATTGATGACGTTTCACAAGTCCACAAGAAGACAAGTACAAATGGTCTGCATTTATATAGCGCTTTTCTACCTTAGCGGCTCTCAAAGCGCTTTACAATGTTTGCCTCTCGTTCACCCATTCATACTCACACTCACACTGGGTGGATGACGTGACATGGCAGTTTTTCTTGTCTTCAGTGTCCAACATGTATGAATAAAAAATATATTTGCCAAAAACCTTCTCAATATTGTGCAGAACATTATGCTTTATGTGAACACACTCAACATGAAAACAGTTCATCACTCATTTTTTCAGAATTTTCAACCAAACATAACAAAACTCATATGGTGTGACTGTCCGGCACTTGTTTCTCAAAGTGAGAACCTGAATAAAACTAAGAAAAATACATGCCAAAATTCTCAAATAAATACAGAAAAATAATACAGATGTCTATTTGTGAGCCTACTCTTTTCAAAGTCCAAGCATAATGTTTTGAGTCAGTTCTAATCAAAAAGATTTTGTCACTAGGGATGCGTATTGCTAAGATTTTAACGAACAAAATCTATGCTGCTTTGTTATAGCTAGCATGTTGTTAGTATGCTAATGTGTAGCTACAAGACTCAAGGTTGTGCTAAGTGCAGAAAACATCATATGGTGTGACACTTCATCATATGGTGTGACATGTCTGCCTGTCACGCCATATGATTTGATTGTCACACCATATGATATGAATTGTAATTTCCTGCAGATATAACAATAAATAACAAAGTCCAATGTATGTTTTGGGTTATTTGGGTCCATCATCACATACAAGTTGTAATTATCCACAATTGATTGTGTTTAGTTTAGTTTTATTCGGTGATACAGATTTCTAGTTTATCAGACAGACACAGCAGACCCCTTCACAGAAACCTTAGAATGCTGTTTAAGTCTAAACAATGTTTTGTCTTCATCTCAAACCATACATTCCCTTTTCTTTTGTCAACTTGAGGCAGATAATGATGACAAGTGCAGAGAGGACAAAGAGATACAGGGAGAGACTGAATTCAGACCCTGCAAAGAGAGAGGAGTTGCTGAGGAAAAGAAAAGTAAACAACAACTGTTGTCTACTCCTGTCTGTTTCTGTCACAGATGTCAGTTGGCCAGCCTATGTTGTCTGTTATTTTAGTTTGGTTTTGACTATTGTTTGGTGGTGTTTTCATATTGGTTGCTGTGGTATTTTCATATTGTTTGCTGTGGTGTTTTCATATTGGTTGCTGTGGTATTTTCATATTGTTTGCTGTGATTGTGCGCATGGTGTTGTATGTGCTGTTTGACATCAAGGACGGGGGGAGGGAACTCCCCAGCTGACAGGGACGCAGCCCATCACTGCTAAATGATCCCCAACTGATTGGCCAACCAATGAGAGGAACTCCTTCAAAAAGGAGCGGAGATTGAACAGAAGGCAGGATTCTACTGGGACACACGCAGGAGCACAGAGAAGCGACGATCAAAATTCCGCTGCTCCCATTCGCACTCCGGAGGCACAACCACGGCTCGTCCGATGAACGTAAAGGGAAGTACTTGAATCTCCCCTACACAGTTATTTGTCACTGTGCGAATCAAAAGTAGCCAATTATTATTGTTGTCCAGGCAGGCCTACGCACTGCAGGCGCGGAGCCGACGGCGTTCTTGGATCGGAGGGGACATACGCCAAAGTAGCCATAGGCTACGAGACATTTACATTGTTTTTAGTATTTGGACATTTTTTATCCTTTATTATATCATTAAAAACATTTTCTGCATCTGTCTCTCGGCTGTGTGACTGTGGCCCAAGGATAACACCTGCTTTTAACCGTGTCACTAGTGTGACATTTCCATTCGCTGACCAATAGGAAGGTCTGAGGGAGGGTTTTAAGGGGTGCTTTCACTGTTGATTCAAAAGGACTTGAGGCAGATTTCTTGAAGCCGGACAATACATGATAGCTGTGCAACTAAGAGGAACGCAGTTATGAAATGAAGAGAATAGACAATGTTGAACAGCTGTTCAAATGTTCATACCATTATGTAACTCTGTTAACAGATATCCAGAAAGGGGAGATGCCTAAATTTAGAATCCAGACTCTCCCACCGTCAAGAAGAGAGAAGCTGAGGGAGATATGGAGAAATTCTCGAACAAAATATAGAGCCAACAGAAGAAATTTAAATGCATTACTCAACATGACTCCCCCAGATAACTCCATCTATGATGGAGACATCCAGGTAGACCCAGGTCAAGTCCCAGGTCCTACATCACCACCACCAAGCCCACCTACGTCACCACCAAGCCCACACACTGAAGAGATAAAGAAGCTGAATAAATCATTAAGGAGACTGAAGGATCAGAACAAAAGGTTCCAGAGAAAAGTTAGCAATGAAAAGAAGAGGGCTGAGAAATATAGGAAACAAAGTGAGGCAAAACGTAACAAAACTAACAGTCAGAGAAAAATACCACTTGCCACCCAGGAAAAAGTTAATAAATGAGAAAAAGGCTCAGGTGGAATGCTTCTTGCTGTTAGATGAAAATAGCACTGTGCTTCCTGGGAAGAAGGACACAGTAGGCAGGAAAGAGAAAAGACAAAGACGAGTGCTGACTTCTTCACTAAAGGACCTTCATAAGGCCTACATGCAAAAATTTGATATAAAAAATGTGTTTGTTTTACTTATATTAATACATATTGCAGACCAGTTTTGAATTGAAATGAAATTTGATACACAAACGTATGTTCCTATGACACTATATGTCCTTGGGCAACCGTGTACTCCGTATCCACCACAAATGTGTTGGTGAGCTTCAGTAGTGGGGTGATCTTAGATGCGTCGAGAAAATCGGCGTCCTCCGGGTCCAGCACCTTTAATGCACCCATAACTGCGCAGTTGCGCTCTCCGAAGCGCTCCTTGATTTCCCCACACACTGAATCAATGCAGCTGAAATATAGCTTCCGCAGTTCCATCTCGTCGTTGGGGTCCTCCTGTGTGATTCTCTTCTTAACAATGTACATGTCAAAGGCTGGGTTGATGGTGCGCCTTCTATTTTCCATGGGTGGCTCTGCACTCCGGCAGCACTCCAAGAGAGCCACAAATTTAATTTCAGAGCGCAGGTTCTCAATACACACACACAGAATTGACAAGTTGCATACCTGTCAAAAGATCCATGTCCTCAGACTGTAGCATGGTATTAGGGGGGTCGAGGTATGACAGGATAGCGTGTACCATCTCGGCGATGAACCTGAAGCTGGGCTCAGACATGGTCCGAAGCAGTCCTGCGGCTTCAACGTGCACATCTGCGCCATAGGTCCTCTGGCTGTCGATCTCTTTGAGGAGGGTGACCAGTTCATCAAATTATCTTAAAACAACAGAGACAGTGCCAAATTGACCCGTCCAGTGTTGCTCCAAGAGGCGTTTCAACCTCTCTCCCTTGTACAGGAGGGATACTGTTAGTCTCCTGAAGAATTTGTAGAGGATATTGCAGGTGCTGAAAAAATCCAACACTGCCTTTTCTGCTGCCAGGGCATGCGAGACCACTAGATGTAATTGGTGGTTGAAACAATGGACATAAGGAATGTCTCACTGCAGTTTCTCTAGCAACCGTTTCTGCACCCCCCCCCCCCCCCCCATCGCCATCATACACTTGGCTAATTATTTGCCTCGGACTCAGTCCAGCTTTAGACAATTCCTCCACGATCATGGAGGAATTGATCACCTTGGTCAGCTGTGGCAATTGTCAGAAGGCGTTCGGTTGGCTCATACAACTCATTAATAAAGCGCACAACTATTGAGATGTTGTCTCTTCCTGTTGGGTCTCGAGTACCATCCACTTTTATCGTTTAAAACGACTCCCCAACCTCTGTCACGATGTGCTCAGTGACCATGGTGGACATGATGTCCAGCAATTCATTCTGGATCTCATGGCTGGTGTATCTGGCATTGTGTGGAATGGACTGGGCAATCGTGGCCAACACAGGATCTTTAGAGTATACTCAAACATAGACAGGAACAAACCACAGCCATCATCAGACATACTCGCATAAGAGTCATTATCGCCTCTGAAAGGCAAGTGGCTGACGGCGAGAAACTCCATCAATTATTGATGACAGGTAGTATCTATTGCGCTGCAACTCTTCAGAGTTAACCAAAGTCGATAACTCTCTTCCTGTAGCAATTCTCATTCCCTTGTCTTTCCACATAGTTTCACAAAGCATATTTTCTTTGGATGCTGCATGTTTGTTCAGCCCTTTCCCCATCTCCACTGCATGCTTCCAATCCGAAAATCCATTGAGAGTAAAGGCAGAGTCCACGGAAGACCCGGGCACCCGAAACTTTCGGCAGGGGTAACAATATACAGCTTCTGCATCAACTGAATACTGAATAGTTTCTATTAGTGAACCAGGCACTGTGGAATAATCTCTTTTTACCTGAAAATAGGCATGAGGGGTAATTCCTTATCACCACTTGATTGGGTTGATCAATGCCCAGATCTCCTGCTGGTTCAGATGCCTGTGAGGACCTCTGCCTGCTAGCTATATCGATGGGGTGTCTAATGTTAGCTTCTCTGGAGCGGCTACCGTTAACTTCTCTGGAGCTGTCAATCTCCTCAGACGTCTGTGCTTCGGAGCACCCTTCACTTTCACACTCTCTGTCCCCGTCCTCTGAGACACTCCGTGGTTTATTAACCCTTGTGCTGCCTTCGGGTCACATGACCCAAAGGTTCATAACGAACCATCGTTGTGTTTACCCAATTTTACCCAATACAAAAACAAATACAAATTATTTTCTTTTAACCTTTGCAATGTGGGGGGTCTGAGACAGCCCAACGGTTAAAAGAAAAGGCTTCACTTTGTTTTTGTATGCGGTAAAAATGTTGCAATACGACGGTGGGTCACAATGACTGATGGGTCAGAATGACCCGAAGCCAACACAAGGGTTAAAGAAACGTTGTATATCCATCTTTTATTTATTTATCTCTCTATCTTTTTCACTTTAAACTAGATAGTTATCATACCTAGCGATAGCGTATTTAGCTAGATAGCTAGCTAGCTGCAAGCAGCTTCATTTACTTTGGTGCAGACGTGTTTTTCGATATATTATATTGAGTTGGAAGTGGGGTCTCCCACACTGTTTAATCCACAGCCGGCACCTTTCTTCCTGTGTTTTGGACTTTGGAAATGCAAAAAAAAAACTATGCCTCCCTCTAATCTCTCAGGGTACCTTGTGTCAGATCTACAAATCCTGTAGCCACACTGTTTCACCATGCTGCTCAGACCTCAAAGTTGTTGGACCCTCTTCTCTTAGTAGCAGTTGCTAAGGTAGGATTGGACAAGGGCCGTTCTAGGGAGGAGTTTCGCGAACGGTCAATTGTGATAGTCTGCGATTATTAGCACCGGGTCTGTTCATATCTAAGACAGCTAAGCCACCTTGCTCAATAGTGTTTCTTAAAACACATTACCTCAGTAAAGCAGTTATATTTATCCATACAAAGTTATACAGTAACTTATCAATTTCCTTAATGATTGTTTAACCCTTGTGCTGCCTTCGGGTCACAAGACCCAAAGGTTCATAACGAACCACCGTTGTGTTTGCCCAATTTTACCCAATACAAAAACAAATAAAAATAATTGTATTTTAACCTTCGCAATGTAGGGGGTCTGAGACAGCCCATCAGTTAAAAGAAAATGCTTCACTTTGTTTTTGTATGCGGTAAAGTTGTCGCAATACGATGGTGGGTCGCAATGACTGATGGGTCAGAATGACCCGAAGATAACACAAGGGTTAAGGCATATCGAGAGAGAGTGAAACGTAGACAGATCTTGAGATACCTTCAGCTTTTGATAACAACACTGTACCGTACAATGACAAGTCTCTTAACAACCATAGATTAAATATTTTCTTAATTTTTTCAATTTTATAATAAAACTTTTAATGGCATCTTTGTTTCTCATCCTTACATATGTTAACCCCCAAATATGTGACCTCTGACAGGAATGTTTGCTATCTGTAATTGATTGTATTCTTTAATTGGGATTAGTACCGATTTATTAACATTCATAACTAGACTGGATGCAGCAGAGAATTTCTCAACACATTCAATAGCCTTAGTAATCTCTTCCTCACAACTAAAGGCCGGATTATACTTCCCCAACTCCGTTACGGACAGACGGACGGACGGAGTCGGACGGATTGGTTGAATTTATAGTATTCCGAAGGCTGTGGGTGCTGAAAACACTTCACTGCCAGAAGAGTAGGTGGCGCTGCACTGCGATGCTAGCTAGGTTATCGAAAAGTCGGAGTAAATTTACAAATTAGCCGTTTCATCAATAAAATAAGCACATTTTCAGCAACTACTGCCCATTTCTCGTCACATTTTAATTCAGATGCTGATTTACATGTACTGTTTAGCTGAAATATGAATTGTAAACTTACAGCAATGGCGGTCAAAGGATTCTGTTCGTCTTGTTGGTCACGGCAACCCCGCCCCTGACGCAAGCGGTTCTTAATGCGGACCAATCACAGCCAAGGGGTATCCTTAAAATGACGGACGGACGGATAGTCAGGAAAATCAGGAGGTGCACGTAGAGCTCTCCGAGGGGCTCGGAGAGGGAGTTCCTCGTCGGAGAGGGCGTTCCCTGTGTCCGTCACTGTAAAAACGGAAAAGTATAAATCGGCCTTAATGAATAACGCAGTGTCATCTGCCAATTGACACAGTTTCAGTTCCTTATCGTTAAATTTTATACCGACAAAGTTGGAGTTCTTAACGTGAAGAGCCATAATCTGCATCGCCAGTAAAAATAAACATGGAGAGATTGGACAACCTTGTCTAATGGCACAATTTATATAAAACCTCTGTGACGTTCCATTAGCGGGTTTGACCGAGCTAGAGCAATTTTTATAAAGGGTTTGAATTGCATTCTGAAAGTATGTACCAAAACCAAAAAAAGACAAGCTTTTCATTATAAATTGATGTTCTATCGTGTCAAAAGCTTTTAAACACACTGCTTTGCACTGCAAACACACTGCTTTGCACTGCATTACAAAATGGTATCTTGTACATTTGTATTTTTTGTAATATTTGTATTTTTGTATTTTTATATTGTAATCTACGGCAATTTATATTTTATTGTATTGTATATTTAATTCTATTCTAATCCCACTTAGTACTGCTAGTTTATGTACCCTTAGTATAGATAGTCCACATATTTACATTTTAGGTATATGTTTATTGTATGCACCTTCCTGCCAAAGCAATTTCCTTGTCTGTGCAAACTTTCATGGCGAATAAATCCCATTCTGATTCTGATTCTGATAAAGAATCTATAAAAAAGATAAAGCTATCATCCAGTATTAGATCACTATAATCTATAATATCTAGAATAAGTCTGATATTATTACAAATAGGCCCCCCATGCATGAAGCCAGATTGTTCTTCATCGATAACCTCTTTTTAGTCTCTTAGCAAATATATGAGCAAACAATTTAGCATTATTATTTAAAAGGCTAATTGGTCTCGGAATCAATACGATTAAACTTTGTTTCATTGAGGTAGTAAGTTCCCCCCTTTAATCATCGATTCTTTAAACACATTCAGAATGAAGGGTGCTAAAAGCTCACAAAAAGATTTATAGAATTCCAAGTTAGTCCATCATTACCAGGAGATTTATTCTCTTTTAGATTCTTAATACAGTCTTGTACCTCTTTTAGTGTAATATCCTTTTCACATATATTTTTAAAGCCATCATCTATTTTTCTGGTATTTTTTATTTTGCATATTCCATATTAGATCCATATTAGATAGGAGTTGGGAAGATGTATACAACCTTTCATTAAAAAAAACAACATAGTCAGAGATTTTCTTTGGGTCATCACAGAGGGTGTCATCAATCATAAATTTAGAGAGATGCCAACTCGCCAGGTCTTTTTTCTAAATTAAAAAGTATTTGGTATTTTTTTCACCTGCCTCCATCCATTTTCGCCTAGATCTAATAAAGGCTCCTTTAGCTTGGTCTTCATAAATGTCATTTAGTTGAGTTTGTAAAGATGATAGGTGCACAGATTCCTGATGTAAGAGATAAGTCTTTGGTGAATAATTGGGTGTGCTTCGCCTTCGGCAAGGGCACAACCTTTGTTCTCTATCATGTATATTTATTCATTATTGGGTGTGCTTTGCCTTCGGCAAGGGCACAACCTTTGTTCTCTCACATATCTTATTATTATTATTGGGTGTGCTTTGCCTTTGGCAATGGCACAACCTTTGTTCTCTCACATATCTTATTATTATTATTATTTTCCCACCCCTAAGGATCAGTCAATATTTGGACTACATAGACAACGTCGGTGTCAAAAGTTTCGTTTTGGTAGCGATTGAGTTGCTTGTATTTTTATTTACGTTCTGTTGCACGGTTTAGGTTTGAATTAAGTTTTTGTGGCAAAAAGTGCCTTTTGTCGGCGAAGGGAATTAGTGCAAGCCTAACGTCACAACGTCAGCCCACGTCAGCAACGACTCATAAATATGACGTGCATAGATGTACTAGTAAGACTGCGCACAGTACTGGCAGCATCATACATAAGCAATTCAAGACTTACATGTACAGTAAGTAATGTCACATTAAATAATGTATTTAAACTCAAGCTTGTTTGGTGTGTCGCTGTTTTCCATGCCACAGCCTAAACTTGACACAACAGCATTAGCCGAGAACTCCAATTTCCCCAGAAATTGTACCCTCTCTAGTTCCACTTTGCACTGCCCCTAGTGGTCTGGAAAACGATTTGGTGTGAACTTGAAATGCAGCGTTTCTGCAAATGTTGTTGTGTTTTGTGCTAATGCTGCGGTGTTCTCGGCTAATGCTGCAGTGTTCTCGGCTAATGCTGTTGTGTTCTCGGCTAATGCTGTTGTGTTCTCGGCTGATGTTGGTGGTGTGAACCAATGCTGTTGTGTTGTAAGTAGTAGATTGTTTTTTGAAATGTAGTTTTTATAAATGTTTCGTTTTTGTTAATGTTGTTGTGTTGTGTGTTAATGTTGTTGTGTTTTCAACTTTTGTTTGCTTCGCTAATGTTGCTGTGGTGTGCACCCGTGGGCCACCGTAAGCTAGGCTAGCTTGCTCGTAGCACAATTTACCGAGGTCAGCTTCTCCACCGTGCAGGGCTCTAGACTGAGATCAAATGGTCGCATTTGGCATTGTTACTGACAATGATCGCTTCCAGGAAACTTCTTTTGAATTATCCATTTCCCTCTAAATAAATGTCTAGCTTATTTACGTTTTTTGGGGGGCCCATTTTGCAAATGTATGCACGTCAGGATTGTTAGCACTAGAGGCAATGTCGTAAGTACAAATTCATTGTTGTTAATAAGTTAATGTTAAAATACTGTTGAAAAAGGAAAGACTACACATAGTTACGTCTTATTTACATATATTTACAGTTGTATTCCATTACGAGATTTATGCTAAAACAGTCAAACTTTATTCCTTTGTTACAGTTTTTACTCTGTCATGTAAGATGATATTGGAAACCAGTAAACAGAAAGTAAACGCTCACTACGACTTGTCATTTTGCATCAGAGTTAGCTAGATGTATAGCTACAGTTGCTACACTGCAGTGAGGACATCACAGTAAAAAGACAGAGAAGTTAGTGTTGAACTCCGTGGCAAGATGGACACAAAAAGTGCTAAGGCTTCTGTAGCGAGTGGAAGAAGTTCTCGTTCAGCTGCATCATCAAACAGTACGCTAATCCACGCATGTGCAAAAGCAGCAGCTGCTAAAGTACGCGCTACATATGCAGGACAAGAAGCTAAAGCTAAAATAGACAAAGCAGCTAAAGAAGCTGAATCACAGTTGGAGAGAGTAAGAAGAGAGACTGAGCTTGAGACACTCGCCATGTGCCGTGAAGCAGCAGCTGCTGACGCCGAAGTAGCCGTTTGGGAATCAGCTCACACAATGGAGAGATGTATTCTGTTGGATGAAACGGGCCCATCAGAAGAAGATAAACTAGAACGGACAAGCAAATACGTCCAAGCTCATTTTGACCCAACTAGCTCCCCAGAGCGAGCAGCTACGAAGGCTAGCACTCAGACATTTCAGCCTGCTACAGCTGCCACTATCTGTTTCAGTCCAAACAACCCCTTTTCTTCATACCGGCAGGTTCCTGTTTCTTCACAGGGACCACCACAGGCTAACAACACTGGTAATGTGGACTTAGTAGTAGATGGCCCAGACTATGCTTATGTTCCACCAGCAGTAAAACCGTCAGACATATTTGACATAAAGGATGCTCAGGTCAATTCAAAAACATTTCACACTGACTTGAATGTTTCTGCTCCGCACTTCTTCCCTCAGCTGAAAACTGAACAAAGTGTGCGCACAACTGAACATCTCGCACAATATTTAGCTCAACGTGACCTGGTGAGTGCAAGCTTGTATGAGTTTGATGATCAACCTGAAAATGATCGTGCTTGGCAGTCTTCATATAAAAATGCTACCCAAGGCCTGGGTCTCACTACTACCGAGGAGCTGGACTTAATGACTCGATGGCTTGGCAAAGAATCCAGCAACCAAGTGAAACGCTTACGTTCAGTGCACATAGCAAGTCCAGACATAGCACTCAGGAAAGCCTGGGAATGTCTTCAGGAATGTTACGCAGCGCCAGAGGTAGATGAAAAGGCCCTCTTCACTCGACTCGACAAATTTCCTAGGCTTTCGGCGAAAGAAAATCTGAAGCTAAGGGAGCTAGCAGATCTGCTGATGGAAGTGCAGTGTGCTAAGGAAGACGGCTACCTTCCAGGTTTGTCCTACTTGGATACTGCACGCAGCATTGAACCTATAGTAGCCAAGCTGCCTTATGGACTTCAGGAAAAATGGATCTCTGCGGGTTCAAGGTATAAAGAAGGAAATGGAGGACGGTTTCCACCATTTGAGTTCTTTAATAGGTTCATGTGCTTTGAGGCAAAGAAAAGGAATGATCCCAGCTTTGCCTTTTTAAATGCTAGAGAGCCTCCTTTGAAGGCTGAAAGTTCCCATTTTAAAAGCACCAAGAACCCCATTGCAGTTCATAAGACCAATGTCTCCCCAGCAGAGTCAAGCACTTCCAGTGATCCTAATAAGAGCTGTCCAATACACGCAAAGCCACATCCACTGAACAAATGCAAAGCGTTTAGAGCCAAAGATCTTCAAGACAGGAAAGACTTCTGCTTCATTGCTGCGGCTCAAATAGTCATGTGGCGAAGGACTGCACTGCATCAGTGAAATGTTCTGAGTGTGAAAGCACAAGACATGTCTCAGCTATGCATCCGGGCCCTGCACCACAAAACACGGCTCCTGCACCCTCGTCACAGAATGGTGGGGAGGGAAAAGAGGACGACGACAGCACGGATGTCGTCAGCTCAAATTGCACTGAAGTATGTGGTTCAGGACAAGTGGGGCGGTCATGTTCCAAGATATGCCTAGGAAAGGTGTATCACAAGAGTTGTCCAGATAAAGCCATCAAGGCATACATCGTTTTAGATGACCAAAGCAACCGGTCATTGGCGAGGTCCAGTTTCTTTTACCTGTTCAACATTCAGGGGGAGTCATATCCTTACCTACTGAGAACATCATCCGGCACAGTAGAAACGTTTGGCTGAAGATTTTATGGTCGAAGCACTCAATGGGAAGGTTACAATCCCTCTCCCCCCGCTTATTGAATGTAACGACTTACCTGACAACCGGGCTGAAATTCCCACGCCGATCGCCGCTCTTCATCAACCTCACCTCGTCAAAGTAGCAGAACACATCCCGGAGTTGGACCCCACTGCTGAGATCCTCCTGCTGCTTGGTAGAGACATAATTAGAGTGCACAAGGTAAGGGAGCAAATAAACGGCCCTCTCAATGCCCCCTTTGCTCAACGCCTTGACCTAGGATGGGTTGGTTGGAGAGGTATGCACACAAACCAAATGTCAGCACTTACAGAACAACAGTGTTTGATTGTCGTCGGCCTTCGCTCCTGCAACCGTGCACAAGCTTTTTGCATGTCAGAGAAGAGCATCATGGCAAAGAGTCTAAGAACAGTATCTTAGGGCCCAGCAAGGCTAAAGAAGATCGGCTGGGTCAAAACACATTTGACCGCACCGAACAAGACAACAAGCTGGCACCTTCAGTTGAAGATGAGATCTTCTTGAGAATAATGGACAAAGAAGTCTACAGAAATTATTTACACAGTTGGGTCACTCCGTTACCGTTCAGGCAACCTAGACAACGGTTGCCTAACAACCGTGATCAAGCACTTAAACGGTTTAAATCACTTCAACGCAACCTGAGGAGCAGGCCAGAGATAGAACATCAATATGTGGCATTCATGGGTAAACTGCTGGAAAATGACCATGCTGAGGTGGTGCCAGGACTAACGGAAGCCGAAGAGTGCTGGTAATTACCAAGCTTTGCAGTATTTCACCCACAAAAACCTGGCCAAATCAGGGTGGTGTTTGATTCAAGTGCCCAACACTCCGGTATCTCCTTGAATGATGTGCTCTTGACTGGTCCTGATCTTAACAACTCCCTTCTGGGAGTACTCCTGCGGTTCCGAAAGGAAAAGGTTGCTGTCATGGCAGATATACAGCAGATGTTTTACTGCTTCCTCGTAGAGGAAAAGCACAGGAACTATCTCAGATTTTTATGGTTCAAGGACAATGATGTGATGAATGAAGTCATAAACTACAGAACGAAGGTCCATGTTTTTGGGAATAGCCCATCTCCAGCAGTGGCTATCTACGGGCTTAGAAGAGCCATCAGAGAGGGTGTGCAAAGACACGGAGTAGACACCGTCACCTTCGTCGAGCGCCACTTTTACGTTGATGACGGTCTTTGTTCTGTCCCAACTGATGCTGAAGCCATTGACCTGCTGCGTAGGACTCAAGCTTCACTTGCTGGCTCCAACCTCAGGCTACACAAATTTGCACCGAACAGTAAGGCTGTCTTGGCGGCCTTCCCAAGTGAGGACTGTGGCAGCTGGGAAAGTATGTAGAATGTAGACCTCAGTGGAGATGAGTCGCTAACTCAACGCAGCTTAGGCCTCCTGTGGGAGATAGCAAGGGACACATTCACCTTCTCTGCGTCAACTGACATTAAGCCGTTCACCCGCCGTGGAGTTCTCTCCATGGTGAACAGTCTTTTTGACTCCTTGGGTTTTTTGGTTCCGGTCACAATCCAAGGAAGAGCCCTCCTCAGAGAGCTGAATTCTGAGACATCAGAGTGGGACACCCCATTACCTGAAGATAAATTAGGCAAGTGGGAGGCTTGGCGAAACTCCCTTCAAGAGTTGAAGCATTTCCATATACCAAGGATGTACACGGGGATCTCTCTAATCAAGGCCGAACGAGTAGAACTCTGTGTGTTCTGTGATGCTTCTACCAAGGCCATTGGTGCTGTAGCCTATTTGAAGACCATCCAAGAAGACAGTGTTGACATTGGATTTGTCATGGGGAAGTCTAAACTCGCTCCTCAATCTGAGCCAACCATACCGAGACTCGAGCTATGTGCAGCAGTTTTGGCTGTGGAAATGGCTGAACTGATTCAAGATGAACTGGACTTGAATCTAGATTCCATTAAGTTCTACACGGATAGCAAAGTGGTCCTTGGGTACATTAACAACCAATCCAGACGGTTTTATGTATATGTCCACAATCGAGTCCAGCGTATTCGCCAGACCACTAATCCTGAACAATGGCACTACGTACGCACAGAGGAGAATCCGGCTGATCTTGCATCGAGGTCTGTTCCAGTATCACGCCTCACACAAACAATGTGGTTCAGCGGACCTACCTTTTTGCGTAAGCCTTCCATTCAACCTGAACCTATTCAGTCATTCAGTTTAGTCTCACCAGAAGTAGATGCGGAGATTCATCCGGATGTGAAATGCTATGTCACCCATCTACATGGAAAAGGTCTCAGCATAGAGCGTTTTGAAAGGTTCTCCAATTTTGACACACTCCAGCGAGCTGTGGCACTCTTAATCCATGTTGCGAGATCTTACAAGTCCTCTAACATCATGGACAAGTGTAACGGATGGCATAAATGTGAGATGCCTCTCTCTCCGGATGAGCTTTACCAAGCAAGAGAAGTCATCATCAGAGCTGTGCAGAGGAAAGCATTTGAGAAAGAGTTTGAAGCTTTAGAAAGAGACAAGCCAGCTCCTCTAAACAGCTGCCTACGTTGTCTCAACCCTATCTTGCGGAATGACCTCATCTGCCTCGGAGGCCGCCTGAAAAACGCAGACGTGGAGATTGAGCAAAAGAACCCTGTTATTCTCCCAAAAGAAAACCATGTGTCCTTGCTGCTCATCAGACACCATCATGCCCAAGTAAAACATCAGGGTCGCCATCTAACTGAAGGCGCCGTGAGAGCTGCAGGACTCTGTATCCTGGGAGGTAAAAGGCTCATTAACTCAACTCTTCACAAATGCGTGACTTGTCGCAGACTCAGAGGGCGGATGCAGGAGCAACAAATGGCAGATCTGCCACCAGAGCGTCTCAAGGCCTGCCCTCCCTTCACGTATGTGGGGTTGGATGTCTTCGGACCATGGCACATCACTACCAGACGTACAAGAGGGGCGCAGTCTGAGAGCAAGCGGTGGGCCATATTGTTCTGTTGTATGAGCTCTAGGGCAGTTCACATCGAGGTGATTGCCTCAATGGATGCTTCAAGCTGTATTAACGCCTTGAGGCGCTTCTTTGCCATAAGAGGACCAGCCAGACAACTAAGGTCAGATTGTGGTACAAATTTCATTGGGGCCTGCAGAGCTTAGGATGGGCGCAGACCAACCAGACACTACTGTGCAGAGGTACTTACACCAACAAGGATGTTCCTGGGTGTTTAACCCACCACATGCTTCGCATATGGGTGGTTCATGGGAACGCCTCATCGGAGTAGCCCGAAGGATCCTGTATTCAATGCTTCTTGAACATGGCACTCACCTGACCCACGAAGTCTTGTGCACATTAATGGCAGCAATTATGAATGGAAGACCATTAGTTCCGGTTTCAAATGACCCAGAGGACCCATTCATTCTCACAGCATCGATGCTATTAACTCAGAAAGCCGGTGTCCCGCCTCCTCCAGGAGACTTTACGGACAGAGACCTCCTCACCAAGCAGTGGAGACAAGTACAAGCCTTGTCCAACATGTTCTGGAGCCGTTGGAGACAAGTGTTCTTGTCAACTTTGCACAGCCGGAAGAAATAGACTAAGTGCCACCAAAATCTGCAAGAAGGAGACGTCGTCCTTCTTAAAGACAACCAAGCTGTCCGCAACAACTGGCCTTTGGCTGTAATCACGAAAGCTATTCCTGGAGAAGATGAGGAAAGTCCGTAGGGTGGAATTGAAGACCACAGATCAAGGACATTCAAAAAACTACCTTAGACCAGTGACAGAACTTGTTTTGCTTCTGAAGAAAGAGTGATGTGTATAAATGTAGTTAATTCATAATTTGTTTGTATAATGACCTCACAGAGGACAGGTGGGGAGTGTGTTGCCATTAAGGCAAAATGTTGAAAGGACTTTTAATTTGACAAGCTGTCTCGGGAGTTTTGGGGTTAGAAACTGACATTTTCCTGTTGAGTGGAAAAGTAAACACAAATGTATGCACGTCACGATTGTTAGCACAAGAGGCAATGTCGTTCAAATTCATTGTTGTTAATAAGTTAATGTTAAAATACTGTTTAAAAAGGAAAGACTACACATAGTTACGTCTTATTTACATATATTTACAGTTGTATTCCATTCAGGATTTATGCTAAAACAGTCAAACTTTATTCCTTTGTTACAGTTTTTGTATAAGTCATGTAAGATGATATTGGAAAACAGTAAACAGCAAGTAAACGCTCACTACGACTTGTCATTTTGCATCAGAGTTAGCTAGATGTATAGCTACAGTTGCTACACTGCAGTGAGGACATCACAATGAGTGACGTCCAGAGCGACTTACATTAAGTACAGGGATCTACACATCTTCACTTTTTGTATTTTGAAATGTACATGAGCAGCAACAAATGTAGGCCATGCTTTTAAATCTATGCAATCTTCATAAATAATAAGTAGGTATTTTTATATAAAATATACAGAAATATCAGTTGTAAAAATAGCAGTTAATAAACAGACCCATCTGCAACCGATGCAAGCAAGCACACCCTACAGATATTGTATCCTCTCGTTTACATTGTTCTTTGAGTTGCTAGCCTTAATATATATACCCGTATGTGGATGCAAGTATCAGTCATGGTTATTGGTTTAAAAAATATATACTTTAGACACTTTACATGTATCTTTTCAGTGTGCAGAACAAAAAACAAACATTGGTAATATAAAACCCACTCTCTTGGTGACTTTTTAAATAAATCTTTCTACCGAAATGAGTCATGGTAGTGATATGCAATTGTTGTCACGTAGCACCAATCAGAACCAATCATTAGCTTTTTTGTCTGTCAGGAAATGCAAAGCTATTCAAGAAAAAGCGTGAATATTCCTTCATTCCGGCAATTTTGGAGAAAGGTCCCGGAACTCTCTCCTCAGGCCCCTGAAGCAGGAACCAGAGCCCATATTAGACATTCTCTGCCGGAACTCTCTCCTCAGGCCCCTCTTTTCATGTGTATCCAAGGTATTAGCGCCACCTCTGGTCGGAGGATAATGTAGGCTATTTATATTAATAGTCTAACTTACATTGAACTTCGGTTTTAGCATAAGTCAATAACATGTTTAACATAGCGGGAATTAGCATTGCGGCTAGCGTTACGTATGGAGAACATTACGAATATTATTATATAATACATATTATTATTATAATACAAAATATTGTTTTAAAATTATTGCCGGTGAGACAAGTAAAAATGACATTTTTGATGTTAGAGAAGCTATTGATTTAGTGATTGGTTTACAGGAACAAGTTAGCATTGTTAACATCTACTAAAATAGAGTACCAAAAAGTAGAAGTAGATATAAACTCCTCAAAAAAAGTTCAGAAACGTTATTTTGGTCGATTATTCCTCCCCTTCAATAATACCAATTGGTATTGTATTGTATATCTTTGGAAAGCCTGATTAGTCACCTTTACAACGAGGTACAACTTGTAAGGATCGTGGAATGAGCAACACAGCTAACCGTGTGGGTAGCGGCCCAAAGAAATGTGACATAATCCCCTGCAATATTCTTCTGTTGGTATTCACTTTTTTTGTTTTGAGCTTCAAGTGGGATCAGCTTGGGCGTGCTGTATGTGGCAGAGTGACCAACGCAAACATGTTAACTGACTTGCGACAAATCCTGGTTGAGGAATGGGATTCCATCCCACAGCAGTGTGTGACCAGGCTGGTGACCAGCATGAGGAGGTGCCAAGCTGTTTAAGCATTTTAAGAATGTGGCTGCACTATTTGACTAAAAAATTTAATTAGTAATCAATCATCCTATTTGCATTTTAATTTTCTTCTTCAAGAGTGCTCAATCTTTCACTTAATTAAAATTAAAAAGAAATTGACATTTGAGATTTAATTTTCAAAACATGCCCCAGCAAATAGATACCAAAATTCAATTTGAAATGTAAAATGCGAAAATTAAAATGCATTTCCAGAAATGCATTTTCATTTTCAAGAACGTGGCTGAAAAATCGTGACAACAATTCAAATGCATTTCCAGACATGCATTTTCATTTTAAGAACGTGGCTGCAAAATCGTGACCACAATTCAAATTCAAATGCATTTCCAGAAATGCATTTTCATTTTAAGAATGTGGCTGCAAAATCGTGACCACAATTCAAATTCAAATGCATTTGCAGAAATGCAAAATGAACGAAAAAGCATTCTGAGCGACGCAGCAGAGTGACGTCAGTAGCCGCTCTTCTTCAGCTCCCTGCTGACCGAGCTACCCATCCGAGCTACCCATCACTGTTTTAGTCATTGTTTGACATCAAGTTGCTCAGTCTGTGATACGTCCTCTAAAGACCCGGCAATTCAATCAATTTCCCGGCACATTTGCAATGTAATGCAATGCAGATGTGCACACCGCCCCCTACCGAACAAGATGGGTAGCTCGGTCAGCAGGGAGCTGAAGAAGAGCGGCTACTGACGTCACTCTGCTACGCCGCTCAGAATGCTTTTTCGTTCATTTTGCATTTCTGCAAATGCATTTGAATTTGAATTGTGGTCACGATTTTGCAGCCACGTTCTTAAAATGAAAATGCATTTCTGGAAATGCATTTGAATTTGAATTGTGGTCACGATTTTGCAGCCACGTTCTTAAAATGAAAATGCATTTCTGGAAATGCATTTGAATTTGAATTGTGGTCACAATTTTGCAGCCACGTTCTTAAAATGAAAATGCATGTCTGGAAATGCATTTGAATTTGAATTGTGGTCACAATTTTTCAGCCACATTCTTGAAAATGAAAATGCATTTCTGGAAATGCATTTGAATTTGAATTGTGGTCACAATTTTTCAGCCACGTTCTTAAAATGAAAATGCATGTCTGGAAATGCATTTGAATTTGAATTGTTGTCACGATTTTTCAGCCACGTTCTTGAAAATGAAAATGCATTTCTGGAAATGCATTTTAATTTTCAAATTTTACATTTCAAATTGAATTTTGGTATCTATTTGCTGGGGCATGTTTTGAAAATAAAATCTCAAATGTCTATTTCTTTTTCATTTTAATTAAGTGAAAGATTGAGCACTCTTGAAGAAGAAAATTAAAATGCAAATAGGATGATTGATTACTAATTTCATTTATGAGTCAAATAATGCAGCCACATTCTTAAAATGCAAATGCATTTCTGGAATTGCATTTGAATTTTGGTAACGATTTGCTTCCATAGTTTCATGCAGCCGCAGCCCATGTCGAACGCACCTAATGAATTGTTTTGTGGGATGCATGTCATTGATGGACTGGCACATCAAAAACAGGTGTTACTTTAGATATGTGGGAGACGCTAGTTTTTAAGGGAGATAAGGGCCGCGTTTCCCAGATTCGTTAAGAGCTTCTTAGCGCTAAGAGCTTCTTCAGGGTGTCCGCGGGGTTTTAAAAAGTATTAAAAGGTGATCATTCAAAATAGCCAAATTTAAGGCCATTAAAAGTGTTAAACGTGGTTTTAGAGTTTTTTAAATTTTAAATAGGTATTATTTTCTATCAAGTGTACTATTATGATTGAAATTCTATCTGCTAAAATTCGCGTTAGTTCGTTTAAATGCGGGCTTTAGCAAAGCTGGGCACAAATCAAAGATCTTTCGTCTCAATCCTGAAGTCTCAACTTTGTATGTTTGATGCTGACGTCATATTCAGTGGTCGTTCGACATCTCTAACACTTTCGCGCTTCACTTTCGCGCTTCAACTGGGTAGCTAGCCAACTGGCTGTATTACGTTTTTGACTTACAAAAGCTTATTATGCTTTAGGCATATTTTCAACGTCCACACAACCATCGTCGTCATCATGGGAAAATGCAAGTTTTCTGACAGCTGGGTGCAAGACCCAGCGTTTAAGGATTGGCTCAGGCCTGTAGTTGGGAATAACCGGCAGGCTTATTGTTCGGTTTGTCAATGTCAACTGGATGGGAGATAATGCACTTCGGTCGCATATGCAATCCACTAAACATACAAATGGAATGCGTGGTCGGCAACTGCAGTTACCTCTACCACTCTCAACTGTCTGTGCTGCTGCACCACCGAAAACTAGTGCCACGGTACAAGCCAACGCTACGGCTCCAGCAACTACATCTGACCTCCGGGTGGCTATGGGCGCCACACCAACACTGCGTGCGGAGGCTCTGTGGTGTTTAAACACTGCAGTTAAACACCACTCATTTAACTCCAACGAAGGCATTTCGGAGCTGTTTAAAGAAATGTTTCCCGACTCTGAAAACAGCTTGACATCCATGTTCGATACTGGGAAGATGGCCGTGTCCAATCCAGATACTTTGGATCTCAGTTCTTGGGACATGATTTGTTGCATCACATCAAGGTAAGTTAATATTCATTGTTTTGCTATATAGGCCTACTTAGGCGGCATCCTGTGGTCATTCATTTGAAGAGTTATTTATTCACAAAGATTTTATGTATTATAGGAAAATGTTGGCAAAAGGATTAAATTGGCCAAATGCCTGCAGTTACTTGAATGAAAGCTGAGTAGGCCTACCTGCATTTATAAACCTGTGGGGTATAGCTCCAAGGTACAAGAAAGTAAAACATGTTTTTAGTATTTTGTTAAGTTCAGTAACCTATCAGTTAAAGACATTTAATATTTGGCTCAAGTTTTGCTGTTGGAAAACCCCCCCCACAAAAATTGCTAAAATACCAACTAATAATTGAAATAAAATGTGTGTGCAGTATGCTTCTCCTTAGCCCCAAGTGCCAAGCCTTGTGAATGTTGAGATCTATTTTACTGTATCTGACTGATAACTTTTAACAAATTGTCTCCTGTGTCGATTCACAGGAATGTGTTACACAACTGAATATGAGGGAACTACTATCAGTTGACATGGATGGCCCCAATGTGAATTTCAAGTTGGTGGATCTTCTCCAGAAAGAGCACGCAGAGCTCTACGGAGGTGCTCAGGTTGTCACTGTTGGAAGCTGTGGACTTCACACCGTCCACAATGCTTTAAAGGCAGGCTTCACTATGTGGCAGTTGGAAAAACTTCTGCGAGCCATGCACTTCCTCTTTCATAATGTTCCTGCCAGGAGAGAAGACTTCACTAGCCTGACAGGGTCCTCCTGCTTTCCCTTACCATTTGTGGCCATAGATGGGTCGAAAACGTTCCTGTGGCAGAGAGAGCAGTTGAAGTTTGGCCAGTGCTTAAGACGTATGTGGATGCTGCAGAGACAAAGAGGGTTCCAGTCCCCTGCACAGCCTCATATGACACCATAGTAGCAGCACAAAAGGATCCTGAGGCCATCCATCCATCATCTTCCGCTTGTCCGGGGGTCGGGTTGCGGGGGCAGCAACCTAAGCAGGGAGGCCCAGACTTTCCTCTCCCCGGCCACTTCCACCAGCTCTTCCTGGGTCTTCCCCGGGGCCTCTTCCCAGTGGGACGTGCCCAGAACACCTCACCAGGGAGGCGTCCAGGAGGCATCCTTATCAGATGCCCGAGCCACCTCAACTGGCCCCTCTCGACGCGGAGGAGCAGCGGTTCTACTCTGAGCTCCTCCCGGATGACCGAGCTTCTCACCCTATCTCTAAGGGAGAGCCCGGACACCCTGCGGAGAAAACTCATTTTGGCCGCTTGTATTCGCGATCTCGTTCTTTCGGTCACTACCCACAGTTCGTGACCATAGGTGAGGGTAGGAACGTAGATCGACTGGTAAATAGAGAGCTTCGCCTTTCGACTCAGCTCCTTCACCACAACGGACCGATGCAGAGCCCGCATCACTGCGGACGCCGCACCGATCCGCCTGTCGATCTCGCGCTACATCCTTCCCTCACTCGTGAACAAGACCCCGAGATACTTGAACTCCTCCGCTTGGGACAAGATCTCCTCCCCGACCCGGAGATTGCACTCCACCTTTTTCCGGTCGATAACCATGGCCTCAGATTTGGAGGTGCTGATTCCCATCCCAGCCGCTTCGCATTCGGTTGCGAACCGCTCCAGTGAGAGCTGGAGGTCACGGCCCGATGAAGCCAACAGGACCACATCATCCGCAAAAAGCAGCGACCCGATCCTGAGGTCCCCAAACCGGACCCCCTCAACGCCCTGGCTGCGCCTAGAAATTCTGTCCATATAAGTTATGAACAGAATCGGTGACAAAGGGCAGCCCTGGCGGAGTCCAACCCTCACCGGGAACAAGTTCGACTTACTACCGGCAATGCGGACCAAACTCTGGCACCGGTCGTACAGGAACCGAACAGCCCCGATCAGGTAGTCCGGTACCCCGTACTCCCGGAGCACCCCCCACATGAGCCCCCGAGGGACACGGTCGAACACCTTTTCCGAATCCACAAAACATGTGTAGACTGGTTGGGCGAACTCCCATGCACCCTCCAGAACCCTGCCGAGGGTATAGAGCTGGTCCACAGTTCCACGGCCAGGACGAAAACCACATTGCTCCTCCTGAATCCAAGGTTCGACAATCCGACGGACCATCCTCTCCAACACCCCTGAATAGACTTTCCCAGGGAGGCTGAGGAGTGTGATCCCCCTAAAGTTGGAGCACACTCTCCGGATCCTGAGGCACTGAGGTTAATCTGTGACAATGTCAGTAGCTGTGGTGGTGTCTTCAAGGTGCCTTTAACCAAGGACCTGCTGGCCCCTGTGGCCTCAGCAAGGTCCCAGTACAGGCTATACCTTGAGCAAGAACGCAAAAAGAGGGAGAGTGCTGCTCAGACACTGAAGAGGAAGGCCGCAGAGGAAGAAGTAGTGGAGCTCAGACAGCAACGCAGAGTCCTGGACGATGTCTGTACCATCCTTGAAAATGATGCCAACAAGTTGGCCGAGGAAGCGGAGGGGAAGGCTGGGTCAAAAATGGCCCAGCTAATCACTAAATCCAATACACTCAGAAGGAGATACAAAGAGAAACAAGAGGAACTGGTTAAAATGCACAAAATTATTGAGGAAAAGGCCATTCAATTAAGACAGTAATATGTTCATATGAGGCCTAGGCACAGGTTTATGTTCAAATCAAATTATAGCAGTTCACCAGTTCACGTAGTAGATGCCAGTTTGTGAAATTATATCAGCAATAATTCATAACAGATGCCAGTTTGTAATGTTCATGTAACAGTTCATGCAGTGAATGCTGGAACTATCTCTCCATTGCACATTTTATGTAGTTTGTTTTATTTTTATTCACAAAATGAAATAAATGTGTGCAATATGTGGTCAACATCAATGAGTCTCTATTCTGTTGTGTATAGTGTGATATATGTCAAAATCTGCGTAAACGTTAGAAAGGTCGCCGCTTAACACTTGCAACTTAGTGTCGTGATGGTTTTAAAAAAAATTCAGAAGGTAGTAAAAAAAGGTATTAAAAGGTATTAAATGTAACTTAAGGATTGCTGTATATACCCTGTTCTTAGGAGCGCTCTGTTGAAGCGCTCCTAAGAAGCTGGGAAACGCGGCCAAGGTAGGTTGCGTAAAGTTAGATTCAACACTTAAATCAGGGGGGGGGGCGGTACTTATTTATAAAACAATTAGTGTATACTTTTTGTCCATCATAAACAAACAGAAGTGTTCAAATCAAGTTATTTGAAAAGAATGGGCAATGCCAATGTCACAACAAGCACCCAACACCCAAGCCCTGTTCAAGGTTAAATACACCCCCAAGTGGCCAAAAATTTACATTACAGCAGTAGCGCCAAACGTGACAAACATTTGCATACTTGTGGTCTCGATTTAACATCATTATTTATATCGAAGTACCGGACACCGTTAGCTCGCAATGTACAAAGAATGTAAGTCATATTTCCCGCCCTGGATAGAAGCAGAGCTCTGTGACGTAGAACAATGGTGTTCTTAAAGGGTGCTTGACAGCCTCTCGGTGCCACAAAACTGAAGGCTTAAAGCGGTGGATTACCTAAAATCACGCCTAAAAACTGGATTTGTGAGAAAACTAATAGAGGTAACTGAAATCTGACTTCGGATTAGTTTAAGTTAAGTTAGGTTACATGCGGAATTGAAAGAACGGAGCAAAACTGATAGGAAATGTTTGGTCTGTCCACCCTACTATGGCTCTGGTTTAGCAGCTCGTTAACTTCTGGGAGATAGCTAGGCTAACTGCTTTACTGCAAGGCAACTGCAGAAACGCCACAAGCAAAGAGGCCAGGGTGATAACTACTAGTATTTACTTATTTTACTTTGTGATATGAAACACAATTGTGAAGTATAATGTACAATATAAGATGATATTATTAAGGAAGTACATCTACTTTCGGAAACAGTAGTCATATTTCACTCAAGCATCATGACATTAGCCTGTTGCCCGGGCAACACATACTACAGCGGTCTATGATGCATCCAGGGCTCTCAAGTGTCACGCATTGAGCGTGACAGTCACTCATTTCTGTCTTTTGTCACGCCCTCCCGCCACACATTGTATTTCTCACGCAGAATTTTTTTTTTTATAATATATTTTATATGCCGCAGCACCCAACCAAAATTCCTCTGGCCGCGCCGCTCTCACTATGGAACCGGCAGGAATCAAGCGCGTCTCCCCTGGAGTTCTTAGTCGAGCCTGCCACTTATCAGATAATCAAAAAAAGAAAGGGTCTATACAATAGCCAATCGGAAAATAGCACCATTGTATCTGGGTAAGATTTAATGCAACAACCAATGGAAAAAAAGCATATCCTGTAATTTTTCGTGATTCTGCTACAACGTCTTCTGAAAGTTTTGTTCACCTACAAAGAAAACCACTGGAGCTCGAGCATCACTTTGAGCACAGTCATGATCTCCTGTTTTACTGTTACAACATATTCACAACTTGTTTGACACAAACAATGACAACTTCACTGCTGTTAGAAAATGTTTACCAGATAATTAGCATCAGTTTTTCATGAGTGTCTTAACCAACCTGTTCACTGTACAGCCTGTTCACTGACAAAACCTGCTCAGAACAAGTAGTTCATAGATGTAGCCAGTGTGTATCGGTGAAACTCACTCCTCAGGTATGTAACAGGCCACCCGCATCAACGGAATGCCAGCTTTTCGTTGGCGTAGTTGGTAGTGGTGGCGCTGAGGATGTCAGAGGTGGCAGGTTCGAACACAGTGCGGGACGAACATAGGCCCGATACCTCTGACGGAGCTTGCAATACTTCGTCTGTTATATATAATTGGCCTAGTCTAGTAAGCAGGTTTGTAACCCTCTCCCATATTTTGAAGAAAGTAACTTTTTGAAGGCTGGTATGTAGTTTCCACTTTTGGATGTCACGTGGTATGACCTCAAAAAGACAATAAATGTTCATTTATATTTACAAATTGATGTTTTGATAGAAACTGTCATAGTGGCCTTCTGCGAGAAACTAGCTAGTTTTATTTAGGTGGCCAATGCTGTGCCTGTAAAATTTGACTGAATAAAAACAAAATCATTTGGTGCGATCATTGAATTATGCCTTCCAAGACAGGTTTTGTGCTCTTCTATTCTTTTTGATGGTTTATATACAAATAGTAATTAATTTTAATATTCTAAAACAAGATTTTAAGTCTTTTCACGATTTTTTCATATATTTCAGAGACAACGGTTAAATATTAGTATTTGTACAGTATAATGAGAAAAATACATAAACATAACATTTTATTAATAATAATATATCTTAATCCATTTTATCAGATGCCACTGCCAAGTAAGGTAAAGACTGCTCGCCACAGGGATCAGTGGATCTCATCCTACCTGTTGGGAAGATCCTACCAGGTCTCCTGGGGAGGCAAAGTGTCAGGCCCCCGCCAGCTCTCCACTGGTGTCCCACAGGGATCCGTCCTTGGACCCCTCCTCTTCTCCCTCTACACCACCTCGCTTGGACCAATCATCACCTCCCATGGCTTCTCCTACCACTGCTATGCTGACGACACGCAGCTGTACCTGTCGTTCCCCCCGACTGATCCGGGGATCTCAGCTAGGATCGAGGCCTGCCTCACAGACTGCCTCATCTCCGCCTGGATGACCGAGCACCACCTCCAGCTGAACCTCGCCAAAACAGAACTCCTCATCATCCCGGCCAAACCCTCCATCTCCCACGATCTCTCAATCACCCTGGGATCGGCGACGGTGACCCCTTCATCCTCTGCCAGGAACCTCGGGGTGACAGCCCCTCACAGCCCACATTGCTGTGGTCTCCCGGTCGTGTAGATTCACCCTCTACAACATCCGGAAGATCAGGAGATACCTATCTGAGCATTCCACCCAGCTGCTAGTCCAAGCACTTGTCCTCTCAAAGTTGGACTACTGCAACTCGCTGCTCGCCGGTCTCCCAGCATGCGCAACCCGTCCTCTCCAGAGGATTCAGAACGCGGCGGCCCGTCTGGTCTTCAATCTACCCAGACGCTCCCATGTTACCCCGCTCCTCATCTCCCTCCACTGGCTTCCCATCACGGCCCGTATCAGATTCAAGACTCTGGTACTGACCTTCCGAGCGGTGAACGGGACTGCACCCGACTACATCAAGTCTCTCCTCCAGCCTTACACCCCCCCCCCCCCCCCCCCGCCACCTACGGTCTTCTTCTGACAACCGTCTGGCGGTCCCACCGCTCAAGAGCGCCCGGTCCCAACACAAGCTCTTCTCCTGTCTGGCCCCCCAATGGTGGAATCAACTCCCCACCTCCATCAGGGACACTGACTGTCTCCCCACCTTCAAGAAAAGGCTCAAGATGCACTTGTTCCGGGAGTACAACGGCACTTAGGAATGCTTGGCTGGACCTGATGTTAGTTTCCTCCAGGATGACAATGACTCGTATTGAGAGACTTGTTGCTCTTGTTGGTTAGTTGTAATGGTTTCAAATTCTTGTACTCGCTGTGAAATATTTTACTGTTGATTGTTTTTTCTACAGGTACACTCTTGCACTCTTGTGGGGAGTTTCATGTTGTTCAATTGTAACTTGTTTAACTGCATGCTCTTATGGTTCTTCCCTTTGGCACTTATTTGGTTTTCCACAATGTATGCTTCATGTTTTGGCTGCTCGCAATGTTTGGGGCTATCTCGTTGTTATGATCAGTGACCTATGCTCTTTTGTAAAGCTCTCTCTTGGAAGTCGCTTTGGATAAAAGCGTCTGCTAAATGCATAAATGTAAATGTAATGCGTCAATTCCGACCCTGCAGCAAGAGCAGAGTACCTTGCCAGGAGAAAAGAAAGGTTTCCTGTAAAATGCAGAAAATGAAGACAATAAATTGAAAAGCAACATGAACTACATATTGTTCTTGTGTAGAGGACATGCATTTTTGCATTAAAATATTCATCTGTCATTTGTATAAAAGAAAACACTACGCCGTAGATTTATGACATGACATTATATCTGTTTCAGCTACCAGAGAAGAAAAGAGCAGGGAAAGATTCACTATGTTAAGTCAAGTGAGCTGCCTGGTAGAGAGAAAAAGAAGCAGAGAGAGAAGTTCTCTCTGGGGGTTGCATCCGGTTCCTATAGGAATAGGAAAAAGATGGCGAATGCTGTATTAGACCTTACACCGCCAGACCTCACACCGCCATCTATGGACAACACCCCGGCAGTTCTGCTTGATGTAGCTGTCGCTCCAGAGCCATCAGGAAATGCAGGTCAACCTATCTTAGACCCAGAACCTTTTAATGAGGATTTTAATCCACCAGTCGCGTGCACGCCAGAGAGAGTTGAGAGAAAGAATACTTCAGCTGAGAAATGTAGCAAAAGACTGCAGAAGGAGAAGGGAACACTAGAAAAGCAGGTCTTGTATCTGAGGAAACAGCTGGCAGAAATGAGAAAACTAAAGGATAAATGTAGAAGGAGAGAGAGGAGATTGATGGCAAGACAAAGTCAAGGCCTAAGTGAAAAATTCAAGCAAAGGGGAGGCAAGAAACTGTCAGCAGAGAGAAAGCAGGCTGTTATCAATTTTTTGTCCAGAGATGAAAACAGTTTACTTTTAGCTGGGAAAAAAGACACCATCACCAAAAATAAACAGAAGGTACAAAGAAGAGTTCGAACAAAGCCCCTCACTGAGCTCCACACAGTGTATCAGACTGAGGTCAAACAGCATCTTTCCATGTC
Source organism: Osmerus eperlanus (assembly GCF_963692335.1). Taxonomy (NCBI): domain Eukaryota; kingdom Metazoa; phylum Chordata; class Actinopteri; order Osmeriformes; family Osmeridae; genus Osmerus; species Osmerus eperlanus. The sequence continues at coordinate 2,009,805 of NC_085043.1, forward strand.
TTACAGACAATTTGTTCGAAGGCTGCCATTTTACATCACAGAGCCCAAGTCCAAGGACCGAGATACCTGTGCATGTTCAGAACACGAAAACATCCGTCTGTTGGTGAACAAACTTGCCAAGAGAGGGCTGCTCAAGACAACCAGCATCTCAGAGTTAAGGCCGATTTATACTTCTCCGTTTTTACGGAGACGGACACAGGGAACGCCCTCTCTGACGAGGTACTCCCTCTCCGTGCCCTCTCCGAGCCCCTCGGAGAGCTCTACGTGCACCTCCTGATTTTCCTGACTATCCGTCCGTCCGTCATTTTATGGATACCCCTTGGCTGTGATTGGTCCGTATTAAGAACCGCTTGCGTCAGGGGCGGGGTTGCCGTGACCAACAAGACGGAACAGAATCGTTTGACCGCCATTGCTGTAAGTTTACAATTCATATTTCAGCTAAACAGTACATGTAAATCAGCATCTGAATTAAAATGTGACGAGAAATGGGCAGTGTAGTTGCTGAAAATGTGCTTAATTTATTGATGAAACGGCTAATTTGTAAATTTGCTCCGACTTTTCGATAACCTAGCAAGCATCGCAGTGCAGCGCCACCTACTCTTCTGGCAGTGAAGTGTTTTCAGCACCCACAGCCTTCGGAGTACTATAAATTCAACCAATCCGTCCGACTCCGTCCGTCTGTCCGTAACGGAGTCGGAGAAGTATAATTCGGCCTTTAGTGGAAATCATTGTATGTGACCCCAAAAATAAGGCATGTATGGATCGTGTTTGTCCTAAGTGCTGCTTTGACGAAGTTGAATTTCCTGAAACAGACGGTATTACGGTCTCTTGGGAACAATGGGAGCGGGTAACTTCAACAAATGGAGAGAAAACCGTTGCAAATGTTGTAAAGCGCACACATACAGGGCCAATAGAGGAATTGAAAGAGCTGTTCCCAAAAAAGCTAGAAGCTTTAGCCATACATCAGTTCAATTGGATCCACCAAACAGAGCAGTTTCGATACATAAAACAAAATATCACTGACTCTGAAGCGGTTCTTCACATTGATTTCTCAGAGAACTATGCATGCAAGATGGGCACAGAGATACAGGCTTATCATTTTGGAGGCAGTCAAGCAAGCCACGATCCACACTGCTATCCTCTACGCTGTTCATGGCACAAAATCCTATGCAACACTGTCAGACAGCCTCCGTCATGATGAGCGGGCAGTGTGGGCACACTTGGAGCCCATACTGAAAGAGCTACGGGCAACCTACCCAAAGATTACAGCTTTGCATGTTATTAGTGATGGACCGGTTAGACAGTACAGGAACAAAGCAAACTTTTACATGCTTAGTACTGTACCTTTCCTGTCTGGATTTGAGTATATTTCATGGAACTATTCTGAACGATCCCATGGAAAGGGTGCCCCGGACGGTATTGGTGGTGCCGTAAAGAGGGAGACCGATCAATACGTTCTATGAGGAGGCGAGCTGCAGACTCCACAGGATTTGTACGAAATGCTGGCCAAAAAGTCAGGATCAAGCATTCACCATCACTGGATAAGCGAAGAGGCAATACAAAAGTATGATAAGCTGATTCCAGGCAAGATGATGGCTGTGAAGGGCACCTTAACCCTTGTGCTGCCTTCGGGTCACATGACCCAAAGGTTCATAACGAACCATCGCTGTGTTTACCCAATTTTACCCAATACAAAAACAAATAAAAATAATTTGATTTTAACCTTTGCAATGTGGGGGGTCTGAGACAGCCCAACGGTTAAAAGAAAATGCTTCACTTTGTTTTTGTATGCGGTAAAGTTGTCGCAATACGACGGTGGTTCACAATGACTGATGGGTCAGAATGACCTGAAGATAACACACGGGTTAAAGATCCACCAGGTTTTGTCTTCACAAGCTGCACAGATAAGCCATAGGGAGGTGTCGTGCTTCTGCAAGCAAGCAGAAATGAAGACCTGCTTATGCTACCAGCCAGTAAAAGCTGACCTGACGGACACCACATGCCACACTGAGGATGCGTCAAGAAATTCGGAGCCACCAATGGAACAAGATAGTCTTCAGGACTTATGTGGCAAATTTGTGATAATAACATATGATGAGCTTCCATACATTGGCCAGGTCCTTGAGGTTGTGGGAGAGGTCAGGGTCAATGGCATGCGGCAGTCAGGAAATAAGAACTTATTCAAGTGGCCACAAACTCCAGATGACATTTTCTACTTAACCCATGTATTATCTTCGGGTCATTGTGACCCATTTAAAAAATGTGTGAGTCACACAAAAGAGGCAGTGTGGAAGCTGAACTGCATCATCTAACAATGCTAAGAGCTGAAATACAATGCGGGAGTAATACAATTACTTGCCGAGAGTAATTGACGTCATCCGTCATTTGCTAATGGAACTGTTTTATTCTACTACGCCACTGATAGTACTGCATCTGCTACTGCTATTACTATCCCAACTATAATTTCAGCTATTAAAACTATAATATTCTTGTTACGACTAGCCTACTTCTTCAACTACTTCTACAATTTAACAGTTCAGCTTTCAGCTTCTCCCGCATTGTATTTCAGCTAGCATTGTTAGATAATGCAGTTCAGCTTCCACACTACCTCTTTTGAAATTCAACTACCGTATTTCTTCGATTGCTTAACACCGTTCAAACTTATGCTACATGATTTTTATTAACGCTGGAAAGGAACACAAATTATCCCAAATTATCCTATTTTGTCGTAACTTTCATTCTAATGCTGACTAACAGCTAGTCTAGCAAGAGTCATTTGCTAAGTAAGGTATGTTGATCAGTGGCGGCCGGGACTTGGCAGAGGCCCCCCGCAAAGTCGGAGCTCGAGGCCCCTCCCCTAAATCCACTCAAAATGTATCTCCATCCTATCTTATACATTACTGTCTACCTTTAAATATAGCCTATATTCACCAATGTCAGAGAGAAATAAAAAAGTAAAAAAATAACAAAAGCACAACAGCAGCCTATTTGTGTGGCGTCCTGCGGAAACACGTCGGATGTCGCGGCTACTCATTGTTGGCTATAAGCCATAAAAGATCGAAAATTGTTTTCTGTCAAAATTTAGATTTTTGATGTTTTCTATAGTTAACACCCTAAACTTCATTGTACTGTACAAAAAGTATATAATTGCTTCTGATTTTTTTTTTTTTTCAACGGTTTTTGGACCTGTCAGCTAGCGAGATTTCCAAGCCATTTCAAATCAAATGCTCAGTTTGCCTGCTCTTTTGAGTGCTGCAGCAGCCCCAAACAACTGATCAATGAAGTCAGGCTGTTAAACTTAAAAATAACTTGCTGAGAAGTTATTAATGCAGCCTATATTTAAACTGACATTTACATTCACAACGTGATTACGAACAAAAGGATTTCCTTTCCATATTCACCACAGAATTAGAATGGAGTGGAATGCAATTTTCTTGCTTATCACTTTTTGACACAGGTCAACTTTCAAATGTTGTAACTTCAGTTGTGATAAAGATATCTGAGTGATTTAAACAGATTTGTATTCAGGATAGTTTGTAGTTTCCAAATATGTATAATACCCAGAAAGACCCAAATGTTCACGATGTGAAAGGTTTCCGCAGGCCACACATTTGTCATTGTTCAAAACCAAAGACAGCACTAGCCTTCTGATAGTTCAGCACCAAGGATAGCATCGCCGAAATAACACACAATCAATGGAGGAAAGGAAAACATTTATTCTTGCCAATAAGTAGGCTAAGCAAGTATATTTATGCTTAACATTTGTATCATACTTGCTCAAAATATGAAAAACAACACTATTTGAATTTGGCGGCGGGAATATAGTCTACTCGCGCACCCATCCAGCGCCTGTGTGCTCACATTTTTCAACTGTCATTACTGTTAACGGTCATTAGAGGGAGCAGTTGTCGTTATCAAGTGAGTCCATTTAAATAGAAAAATACTATATGATACTTTTCGGGATATTTAATATTAAAATAATAATGTGTTGCGAAGTCTAGCTTATGTTAGATAATGTTTATGATATTTAGCTTACTAGTAATAGTAACCTAGCAAGCCTAGTCTAATGATGTGTTGCAGCTAGCTAAAAATTGTAGTACAATGTGTCAGGTTTGGATGGACTCTTGTTACAGTAGCCTACCACCATCCTCTAATAGAGAGATATCAATAGTTGTATTCATTATACAGCTTGAAACGTTCTTACTTTGCTTCATTTTTTAGATGCAGCTATTTTTTGGTCAATCTATGTCTATCATGTTACAGAAGCAGGGTGAAAACTTTATTGTGTACAATAATTTGTTGATAGCCACTTGTACACTTTAACACGGAACCAAGAAACGTTCAATACTCACTCAAGTAAGGAGAGTGTATTGAATAAAGCAGCGGATGAAAACGATCACATCTGTATTAGTTGTGTAATGTGTTGGTAGCCATAATCGCTTCTGACTTGAGTGCTGGTTACAAAAAACTTCTCGAGCAGGATCGAGACTCGCGCTCAAGTCAGAGGCTCCCACTTTAAACGATAATTTCTGTTCACATCAGAGGGAGTAGCCTATATGGAAGATTATTCCTGTCAAAATTCTAATGATAAATGAAATTCTCAAATGATGAATGAAATGCTTAAAACGTATGCTCAAATGATGAGCCTCAGGAATCAGAGGGAGCAGTCGTTGTATTTTGGTCAATCAATGTGAAATAAAAGAAACGTTATAGAAAAAGAATGTGTACTAACCTCTACATAGCATATTCTTAATACTTGTGTGTATTTTAATATTTCAGAATGGCCTTACAGACACTTTTGGGGACAAAGGCTCCAACGCCCTATTTCCGACCCCCGCCAATCCACCTATGTGTGGTGTTGATGGTGGAGCAGCCTAGGGTGGTGGCCTGGGAGTTCGACCAGGATGGCCCAAGACCAGCGACCACAAAAAATACTCTTTTGGCCGCAATTTCCGATGGACATTCAGTGGCCAAAGTTACCATATATGAGGAGTTCGACAAAAAAATCAAGGAGGGTGGGAGCTACATAGTTAAGGGCCTTTCCCTGAGAGGGCAGTCTCCCCTTACCAGCTCAACATATCCAAAGATACGCTGTTCTTTCGGAGCGCTCCTGTAGCGCTAAGTACAGAGCAAACAAATCTAGCTGAATGTAACCCATGTGAATTTGGGTCACTAGAAAAAGCATATATGTAATAATAATAATGTGAACTGCAAGAAACGAATGCACAAAAAAGGGAAACAAATTATTAAACTGAAGGATGATGCAAACACAAATCCCTTATTTTAGTGGCATAATTGGTTGTCAATCAGAAGCCCAACCAATCAACAGCGCTGCACTAATTTAGATAAACCCTTTCAATTGTAGAGTTCCGCTCACGCTCAGTGTATGGAAGGCAGCCAATTACAAGAGACCTGTTACGAGAGACCCGTTGTTAGACTGAAGAAACAAAAGTTTTAATGTTCTAATAACGGTTGGCGTGATTTGATACCAGTGATATCTTGTTCCGAATTTCATTGAATCGGTGAGTAAACTCACAAAGTTGTTAGTTACTTTATTTTAGCTAGCTCACGCTAAATGAAAGAGCAACCACATACGATTTCTTAGCTAACGTTAGCTAAAGCTAGATGAAAGAGCGACCACGTTGCTACACATATGCTGAATGTGAAACTACAATGACGCAATTTTAATATTCTATTGTGTAGTATTTTGTTTATTTTCATGATGTTTAATATTAATTGCCACAGGGTTTCTCCTCATTTTGTTATTTTCTTTCCGCGTCACATATGCAGTGTGTGCATGTGTGTGCGCCGCCATTCCGTGTTTGTATAACATACATGGCGAATAAACCGAATTCTGATTCTGGAACTACAACGGAACTACAACACAAACTAGCGCACAACATCATCATCATCGTTCTCAGCCACTCCCTCTGTTCGCTGATTGGACAGGTAGAAAATTAACTGGAGACATCTGACTTGCGTACCTCATGCCCAGGCCTAGTACAGAAGCAAAATCAAAATTGAGCGAAGTACGTAGGCGGGCAGAGTCAGGCTATAGTGTGCCGACACTTAACCGCAATCGACCCGATTCGGCTGGCTACCTGGGGTGAGACTGGGAGCAAGAAAAAAAACGTGTGCCCGCGTCTTCTGAATTGAGGGAGCAACCGTCCTCAGTTCTACTTGATGATTTGTGAGTGGAGGCTTATAAACTGAACTACAGTGCAAGGAGGTGAGTTCACATATCTTAAATCAAATATTTTCCATTTAACTTAGGCATAGTAATGTAATAACATTGAGAACATAATATATGTCTGCTTTTTAACGGCCTGGGCGGCATTTACCGATAACGATGGATTGTAGCTTTCGAGCAAAATAACGAAACCATCAATATTTCTTATGTGCGTTTCCCGAACATGCTCGTAAGGAGTAGGCTAATCTACGAGCTTTCAAGAGCTACACATTTTCAAGAGACACTTTAGCTACGATGGCTTTGGGAACGGCCCGTAAAACTAAGATTTGTCGTACGATGGATTCTACGATCAATTTAGGATTACGACGCTTTGGGGAAACGCAGCCCTGCTAAATTAGTGGCCTTGATGTTACCTAGCCCCACACACACATTTTCAGGCATTCTTTGTCATAAGCAGTGGCGGCTGGGAAACCCCCACAGCCCCCGCGAGGGCCCCCACGCCCTAAAGGCCCAGCCCTGCATAGCAAAAAAACTGAATAGGCCTATACAAAAAAATATAGAGAAAAAACAAGGAAAACACTTTTAGGGCGCTCATTGAGATCCCCAAGTTTCAACTGCCAGGTAAAGGAATTCCGTAATGTAGGCAACGTAACAGATCTTCATCCACTTCCATGGGCTAAATAGTCTGAAAATTCCTGAATCTGGCAACAATGGCTTTTGCGTATCTTATGTGCCTTTTGCGCCATAGCGCCTCTTGAACGCCCACATTTAAAAAATGCTTATCACAACGTTTTGCTAGATGACGGTATAGACATAAGTTATAGAATATATGCAAGCGGTGCTCAAAAGCGCAGCAATAAACGGTTGTCTGAACAATAGGGATGGGTGGATCAATCCTAAAATATCGATATTTTCGATACTGGCATTGTATCAAAAGGATCGATTCTCAATTTGAAATATCGATTCTACCTGGGATTTCTTTTAAACATGTGATTTTAAAATATTTTTATAACAGTAGTAGGCCGTCTAGTATAGAAATTTACTTAACTAAGAAAGTCAACGGGAACTATTTTTTCTTCCGCTGTGTCTGTGCTTATCATGAGTTCATCAGCGGCAGCGCGCCGCACTCTCTCACAGTGCGTTCACACTGCAGCGGAGCGGGCGGCGCGGGGCGTCGGCTTCCAATTCATTTTCAATTAAACCAGGCGTTGACGCTCGCGTAGGGCATTGTGGGAAGGCGAGCGGAGCGTTGCAAGTTGGATTTTCTGTAAACGAGGAGCGTGAAAACGCTAGCGTTGGCCAATCGGATTGGTTTCTTGTTTCTTGTAACGTAGCAACCTTTGATCATGATAAACATTTCTAGGTTTCACAATTTCAAGATGGAGGAGAAACTTTTCGTATGTGTCTGCACACCCAGTTCTGTTCAGAACAAAGTTACTAATGTGACGAGCCTGAATTTAAAGATTACATTAAACTAATAATGCATGGTGCATGGTTGCCGATGTCGTCAGTGTTCCTAGTGTGTTTTTATAGCCTACTTTTAAATTCAGTCTCGTCACATTACGTGACTGTTCTGTGCCACTGCTAGCTCGCTAGCCCAGCCTACAAACGACTGGTTGAGTGACCGGTGGCGTAACATGTATTCTACTGTAATCTTGCAGTAGTAAAATCTTGCACTTACATAAATGTTGTGTAAAAGTGGTATTTGGATCGATATTGTGAGTACATGAACCCAAATCTGCACGCTTGGCCATGACTACAACAGTGACCTTAGAGAACTACAACTCTGTATTAACTTGTCTAACACGCCCCCGAGCGTGGTGTACTGTGGGAAGGCAAGCGATGCAGAGCGTTAAAAAACGCTGCAGTGTGAACGCAGCGTCACTCTCACTCAGTGAAAGCACACTCAGCGCAGATTCGAGTACATTGCTGCAGTCATGACTGAAAGAAAAAGAAGCATAATCTGGAGTTATTTCACCCCAGTTAACAACTATGAAGTTTCATGTGACATTTGTCAAAAAACTATACGCAATTGTGGCAATACCACAAACATGACAAGCATCTAAAAGTTAAAGGGGTCATTGATTGCAGATCCGAATTTACCCTGTCACAGTTGAATAACGACAGTTCAGTGGGTAAAATGGACATACAGTGAACCTCAAAGTCCATTGACACATCTTTCCTATGTAAATCTCACAATTAAAAAATGTAGCTGTAAAACAGTCGTTTTTTTGAAAAGGATCCACCTTTTTTGGCTCTGGTCTGTACCTTTGTCATGCCCCAAAATTTGCTGCGTGCTGCGCTGTGTACTTCCACAGAATTACAAAGAAGAACGTTTTTCTAGCATATTGAAAATGGACTACGGTGGTAAATGCAGTGTTCCAGGTTGTACAGGGAATGCTGACACTTTTCAGAGTCTTCCTAAGGAACCAAACACTCAGCTGTGATGTTTGTCTATATGAGAAGATCCCTGTGCAGTTCGACCCTCATTTACACATTTGGTCGAACCATTTCACCGAGGACAGTTTTAAATGAAAACCTTGGACAATTTAAAGAAGGATTTGCCAAGCCGCTGTTGCTGAAAAGAGGTGCTGTTCCAACCGTATGCTCATCACAAACGTAAGCTGTAAGTAAGTATGTAGATATGATTTTGTCGCCAACAGTTAGCCTATTAGCAATGCTAATGTCTCCTGTATCTAGGCAGGTGCTAGATACAGGATACGTTAGCATTGCTAATAACCGTACCGACAAAATCATCCTACAGCTTGCGGTTGTGAGAAACATAACTAAGTTGGAACGCACCTCTTCTCAGCAACAGCTTCAAAGCAAATCCTGCTTTACATTGTCCCAGGTTTTCAAAACCGTCCTTGGTGAAATGGTTCGAGCAAATGTGTAATTGAGGGTCGAACTGCACAGGGATCTTCTACGCTAGAGCTACAGTATAGACAAACATCAGCCATGCCCGTCGAGTAAATGTTAGCTAGACTTTAGCTCATCTGCTTTTTATTAACGCTGATTTGCAAGGAATGCAAGAACAGCTAGATAGCGAAAACACCTAGCTAGACTGTAGGCATGTAAACTAGTTTAGCTTGCTAACGCAAGAGCATAGTATAGGTAGAATGTGTGATGATTTAGTTCATTGGCAATGAGGCTAACGCGTTATTTCATGTTCCTGGCTGTGTTTCATTCGAATAAATAACCGGTGTTACATGTAAATCTACAATTCACGATGCATGTTTGTCCAGATCTTTGTCAGGTTATTTTTCAGCAAGATATCTAGAGATAGCTAACTGAAGCTGAGTTGAATCACGATATAGTTCGGTTGCTAAGCTGTAACGTTCTACCCACCTAAGGCCACGTTTACACATAGCCGGGTATTTACAGAAATGAATATTTCTGCCCCTCCGTTTAAAAAAAGAACGTCGTACACACAAGATCGTTTCCAAAAAGGTTTCTGTTTACATTAACCCGCGTAAATACGCCCCCGAGCGCTATCATAACTATGCCAAACCTGTAGGCGGCAGTGTAACGAGAAGGATAAAGCCATGCAAACCAATCAGAATTCTCAAAATCAACAACAACTACGAATAACACGATCAACTTCCTTTTCCTTTCAATAGTAAATATGGCTCGAGGTTCATTTGTTTGGATGATTCACAAATAAATGTAACGCTTTTCACAAATGTAGGCTATTTTGTGATTCACAACGCGATTCACAAATAAATGACCCCATTACATTACTACAAACAGGATGCTCACGACGTGATGTGATGCATTTTTAGTCGCATACTGTGACGTTTGAGAACCTAAAACTCTGTTTAACCTAGTGCACATGCCAACACAAAAACAGAGTTTTCAGAAATCTCGACTTTGGCCGGAGTTTTTAGAAATGATCGTTTTCCGTGATAAAACCTCAGTTTTCGTGTAAATGAAAGGCCAAACCGCATGAAAATATGCGTTTTTCCTCTGTGTAAACGGGGCCTAAGTCAATCCAGTTTGCTTCGACAACAGAAGTGGAAACAACTAACGTTATCATTTCAAATGATGTCAATCTGTTGAAACCAGTGTTGTGTAGACACAATAGATTTATTTGCTAGTTTTTATCTCAAGTCTCCACCTTTGGTGGCCTTGTTGCGTTTTTGCTCCGCAGCTTCACTCGTTGAAAACCAACCAATCAGCGCGCAGCTTATCTAAATATTAGCATACCATAAAAGGAGAAAAGCTAGTGTTTTTTCCCGGAAAAAATTATCTATCAGGGGGCATAGAACAGCACCCGGGCCATTTTCAGCCCAACCAATGTTACATACCCTATTCGGAGACCGTAAGGAACAGTGTGAAATACCCAAAAAACCCAGTCAATCACCCCTTTAACCTGTTAATACTGAAATAAAACACAGACGTCAACAAGGAGGAAGTGGATTCATCAGGAGTGGCTGTTTCCTGCTGTTACAAACCCTCCCCGGGCGGGGAGAGGATGCAACGCTGCAACCCCAATAGCTAACCAGGAAACGAGACCAGGTGACAGGGAACAAAGGGTACAAGGGAACGGAGAGCGTTGCCAAAGAAAAGAACGAAGTAAAACCACCCTGTCTGCCTATCCACAAACTAACTAAACAAAGGTACAAGGGGTGGCACCCGCTCCTTACCTAGTGTTTCTCCAACAGGTAACTACCTACGTGATGGGAGGTCTAAACCCATGGGTAGCTTGCCTGTCCCCTTGTTCCTTGCCGGGGGGGGGCAAAAGAAAAGCTACACCGAGTGTAGACCAAAACGAAACAAATAACAATACAAACAAAACAAGGGAGAACAAACACGAACGAACCAAAGTCAAAAAATAGAACGTCACAAGAACAAGCAGCACACTGAAACAAGGTCTGTCAGCTCTCTCCCCCTCCTTGGTCGAACTGCGCGGTGTCTTATGCCATCTCCAGTTGATTGGTCGGGAGCGGGATACGGGACCGGCCAATCAGGACGCGCCTGTGAGAGGAGGAGGCAGCGGGGAGGGGACAAAAAAGGGAGTGCGAACAGAACCACAGAACACAGAACAGCACACAACAACAAGGGCCGTAACACCTGCAGATCCAATGTTCTTCAGAAGCATTGTGTAAACATGTGAAACAGGGAGGACAGCCTGATGCTTTATGTGTACCACAGGTATCTTATGCAGATATTGTAAAGAGAGGACAACACAGTGATGATCCATGTGTAGCAGGGCCTTTTAATGTGAAGCAGGTAAACCCCAGAGGTCAAAGTGATGCGTCATGTGTACCAGAGGTATATAATGCAGATACTGTAAAGAGAGGGCAACACAGTAAAGATCCATGTGTAGCAGGGCCTTCTAATGCAGACTGTGTAAACCCTGGAGATCAGCCTTCTGAGCAACATGCACTAAGACTCCCTTCTGTTCTCTACCAACAATGTCTTTACTCCTCCCCCGGTAATGAAAATTATGCACAAGGATCTTATTGAATGAGTAGGTGTGGTTTTGTAAAGTATGACTTGTGGATCCTCTACAGTGGCTAGTTCATGCTGTTACATCAGTTTTTGTTGACATTGTTGACAAGACTGAGGTGGCTGCAGACTCGGCTCCAGAACGAATTAAATGGGGGGGCATTTTTTTTCACAAGGGGGGCATGCATTTACAAAGCATGTATGAGAGTCAAAATAAGAGCAGACCTGCATATTCTGCAGGAAAGTATAGCCATCTTGATATTTAATTTATAGCCAATGCCAGTATTTCTTATTTATACTTTCACAAAATAATTTTTTGAGGGGGCACAGCATTCCATTTGGGGGGGCAGCCGACCCTGGGTGGCTGTAACCCATCTGCCTCCTATGCTGGCCCAAAAACCTCAAAACCTTCTCCTCCTCTATCACAATGAAACGCCCCTCAGAAGGTTCCCAGCTGCCAACACACCGTTACACCAGCCCGCTCACTAACAAAACCAGAAGAGCCACAACACCTTCCTGCACATCTCCGATCAGCCTTTCATGCATTCTAATGTAATTAGCCTCAGATGATGTATTTGCATGGCTCCCAGTCTGCTTTGCAGCACTGTGACTGGCAGCACAGAGGTAGGTGCTGCCCGCCTGGTCTTCAATCTACCCAGACGCTCCCATGTTACCCCACTCCTCATCTCCCTCCACTGGCTTCCCATCACGGCCCGGATCAGATTCAAGACCCTGGTACTGACCTTCCGAGCGGTGAACGGGACTGCACCCGACTACATCAAGTCTCTCCTCCAGCCTTACACCCCCACCCGCCACCTACGGTCTTCTTCTGACAACCGTCTGGTGGTCCCACCGCTCAAGAGCGCCCGGTCCCAACACAATCTCTTCTCCTCTCTGGGCCCCCAATGGTGGAATCAACTCCCCACCTCCATCAGAGACACTGACTGTCTCCCCACCTTCAAGAAAGGCTCAAGACACACTTGTTCCGGGAGTACAACGGTACTTAGGAATGATTTGCTGGACCTGATGTTACTTTCCTCCAGGATCACAAATGACTCTTATTGAGAGACTTGGTGCTCTTGTTGGTTAGTTGTAACTGATTTAAAATTCTTGTACTCGCTGCGAAATATGTTATTGTTGCTTGCTTTTTCTACAGGTACACTCTTGCACTTTTGAGGTTCATGTTGTTTAACTGTAACTTGTTTAACTACATGCTCTTGTGGTTCTGGCCTTTGGCACTTATTTGGTTTTTCACAATGTATCCTTCTTGTTTTGGCTACCCGTAATGTTTGGGGCTATCTCGTTGTTATGATCAGTGACCTATGCACTTTTGTAAAGCTCTCTCTTGGAAGTCGCTTTGGATAAAAGCATCTGCTAAATGAATAAATGTAAATGTCATCCAGAGACAGCTCTGATATCTGCAGGGTGAAGTTGTTCCTGGACATGTCGATAGAGGGCTGGAGGTGGCCCTCAGGAGTCTCGTACTCATTGGTGAGGTACTCTATCGGAGTCCCGGGGCCAGCCTGGCGGTACCACAGCATGGTGTAGCTGCTCATGCTGAGGCCGGGACCCACGCTGCACTGCAGGGTCACCTGGTCAGCCCAGCTCGGAGGACAAGGTCTCTGGGTGCCTGGAGGACCGTGGGGCCTGAACCCTCGCCTACACAACCCCAGAGAAGAAGAAACAGCATTCAGGAGATCAGGTATAACAGATGTGGAGGATGGAAAAACATTCTTGAATCTGTGGATGAAATATGATTTAAGCATTTCCAGTTTAGTATGCAGTACTGTGCATGCTCCAGTACCACAGTTGTGTTATTGTTTTGTGTGGAAAAGTACCAGAACATTCCTTTCCTGCACTCACATGAGTCAGAAGAAGTCCCAGGACTGTGACTAGCATGTTGCTGGTAACCACTTCCCCTGCTGAATGATGTTACATCCACACAACGGTCTCACCAGTTCACGGTAAACCAGCCGGCAGGTCACGTGACCAATAGTTGGTGTTGCTTGGAGACTAGCTCTTGCTCTGTGGTGCCCTGTGGCTCTTGTGTCTGGTGCAGTGAGGTGATGGATCAGTGACATGAGTGTAGTAATGCAGGGTCTCGCTGTGTTAGGGTCTGAGGGTTGGTGCTTGGTAGGGGTACTGTAGGACATGAATCTGAGGATAGGCTTAAAGGACAGTTCAGAGGTTAGAGTATGTGACTGCAGATCAAGAGGTTGCAGGTTCAAATTCCGTCTGTTGTCGCTTTGGATAAAAGCGCCTGCTGTATTAATATGTTACATTACATGCTCAGTTATAAAGGGAGATGGAGAGGTACAGAGGTTAGAAAGACTAAATGAGTTAGGACTGGCTACAGCGTAAAGTTACGACTACTCAGAAGGCTCCCTCACTCCTCATGAGAACACAAGATTAATTTCAGTTTGTTGTCGGGGAAAGTTGGGAACAAAACTAATGTGAATTAACTCCCAGTATTTTGATATATGCTATATCATGTACATATAACATAATTCACACTGAGAATACAACTTTACCAATCCCAACTCCTCCACAAAAACGTCTAAAACAAAACAACCAAACTCCCTAACAGCAGTGAGGTGGTTTTCCTGTGTGACTGAGCGCACCAGGGTTTTGGTGAGGCGTTGGCGTCAAGCCACATCACTGTGTACTGGCAGCACAGAAATACACGGCCGAGTCTGCGAGAGCTGCGTGGGGAAGGAGGAGTGCTCCTCTCAGGGTGTCCTCTCTGGTGAGCTCGAACCTTTCCTGGAACTGACCCTCGTAGCTGGGCTCAGAGGACGCATAGCTGTACCCAATGAGGGTCATATCCCGAGCGACAGGTCGCTGCTGGTACCACAGCATGAGCAACAAGCTGTTGTCGTCATGGCTACACGAGATTTCAACCGTGGCGTTCTCCGTAACCATGACAGACGTAGACTGCTGGAAGTTCATGATCTTCACAGCACCTACGGAGATAACGGTGAACACAGAGAAGGAGACAAACAGGACATGGAGAGAGAAAGAAATGTATTTTACCAGCATACCTTTTAATAAAGGTTTTACATCTCTTGAAGCAATAAGTCAGAGCTTTGGTAGCCTGAGGAAAAGCTTACATGGAAATAAGATGAAGAAACCGAGACATCTCAGAACAATCATGGCCACGAGGGCATCAGCAGGTCTGGAGAGACTCACAGCTAGACACCTCTGCTGTATGTAGAGAAACTCACAGTTAGACACCTCTGCTGTATGTAGAGAGACTCACAGTTACAGTGCGTTCACACTGCAGCGACGCAAATCGCTTGCCATCGCTTGCCTTCCCACAGTTCACCACGCTCGGGGGCGTTTCAAACAGATTAATGTAGAATGTAGTTCTCTAAAGTCACTGTTGTAGTTGTCATGGCCAAGTGTGCAGACTTGGGTTTACGTACTCGCAACATCGATCAAAATAGAACTTGTATACAAAATACAAAACTGTTTAATAGACATACACGTTGACATGTGTAAAAAACGTTTTATTATATTACTCAAAGTCTCTGCTAATCTGTCGATACGATACATAGGGAGTTCCAGTCGGGCTAGCTAGCTAGTTACCACAGAACGAAGTTACGTAATGTGACTAGACTGAATTTGAAAGTACAAGCACCAACAACTTCGGCAACCTTGCGCCATGCATCGTTTTTTTAAATTAACATCTCTGTACGAATAAACTATGTATCGTACAGGACTGGGTAAGCAGCCACACAAACGATTAGTTTCTCCTCCACCTTGAAACCTAGAAAGCTAGAAATGTTCACCATGGTTGCTACGTTACGAGAAACAAGAAAACACTCCGATTGGCCATCGCTAGCGAAAATAGCTCCTCATTTGCATAAAGTTAAAAATCTCAACTCGGTCGCGTCGCGTCGCTACCCACAATGCACCACGCAAGCGATTCGCCTGGCTCCATAGAAAATGAATGGAAAACATGTTGCTCGCATCGCGTCGCTGCAGTGTGAACGCACTGTTAGACACCTCTGCTGTCTGTAGAGAGACTCACAGTTAGACACCTCTGCTGTCTGTAGAGAGACTCACAGTTAGACACCTCTGCTGTCTGTAGAGAGACTCACAGTCACCAGATAGAGATGTTTAATCCCTAACCACATACTCCACATGACAGCATCTGGGTTCCCTCTACAGTGAGAAAATGGACCAACGAGTCAAAACTGGAGCTACAGGCCTGCTTTGACTGCACTGACTGGAGTGTTTTTAAGGCTACATCTACAGACCTGGACGAACTTACATCAGTTTTTATGAGGACATGTGTGTACCCACCAAAACTTTCCGCACCTTCAGTAATAATAAACCTTGGTTTATGGCAATGCTCAGACAGCTTCGAAAGGCCAAAGAGGAGGCCTACAGGAGTGGGGACAGGATCCTATACAACCAGGCCAGGAACACACTGACAAAGAAGATCAGAGTAGCAAAGAGGAGCTACTCTGAAAAGCTTAAAAACAGGTTTTCATCCCAACGATCCTGCGTCAGTGTGGAGAGGCCTGCAGGATATCACCAACTACAGGAAACCGTCCCCCCACACTGCAGAGAACCCTCAACTAGCTGACGATCTGAATGAGTTTTACTGCAGGTTTGATCAGCCCACATCCACACCCCGCTCCAACTCAGACTTCACCCAACAAACTGCACCCCCTGCTATCACCTCCCTCCTAACTCCCCCTTGGCACTGACGGTCTGTGAAGAAGATGTGTGTCAGCTAGGTCAGTGGATGATGCAGTAAACATGGAACTGCACTACATCCTGCAACACCTCCACTCCCCAGGGACGTATGCAAGGATACAGTTTGTGGACTTCAGCTCGGCGTTCAACACCATCATCCCAGAAGTCCTCCTCACCAAACTCACCCAGCTCAATGTGCCTGCCTCCATCTGTCAGTGGATTACAAACTTCCTGACAGACAGGAAGCAGCAGGTGAGGCTTGGAGAAATTACATCCAGCAACCGGACAGTCAGCACTGGTGCCCCCCAGGGATGTGTGCTCTCCCCACTGCTCTTCTCTCTGTACACAAACGACTGCACCTCAGGAGACCCGTCTGTTCAGCTCCTGAAATTTGCAGACGACACATCAATCATCGGCCTCATCCGAGATGGAGATGAGTCTGCATACAGGAGGGTGGTTGATCAGCTGGCCCTGTGGTGCAGTCGCTACAACCTGGAGTTGAACTCGCTCAAAACTGTGGAGATGATAGTGGACTTCAGGAGGAGCCCCCAATCACTGCCCCCCCCCCTCACCATACTGAACAGCACTGTGTCTGCTGTGGAATCCTTCAGGTTTCTGGGTTTCACAATCTCCGACAACCTGAAGTGGGAGCCAAACATCAAAACCGTCATCAAAAAGGCCCAGCAGAGGATGTACTTCCTGTGCCAGCTCAGGAAGTACAACCTGCCTCAGGAGCTGCTGATCCAGTTTTACGCTGCAGTCATTGAGTCTGTTCTCTGCACATCCATCACTGTCTGGTTTGGATCGGCCACTAAACTGGACAGGAACAGACTACAACGGACAGTCAGGTCTGCAGAAATGATTATTGGTGCCCACCTGCCCACCATCCAGGACCTGTACACCTCCAGAGCCAGAAAACAGGCAGGGAAAATCATTGCAGACCCCTCAGACCCTGGACATAATCTGTTCCAACTCCTCCCCTCTGGCAGGCGCTACAGATCTCTGTACACCAAAACCACCAGACACAGGAATAGTTTCCCCCCCTACCGTCACTCTAATGAACAGTTGACAAATTATTATATTTTATTATTATATTTATTTATTTTATCCTAAACTGTTATACTGCATATTTTTCAGTTTAAGTACATTGGGCCTCATTCACCAATATCTTCCTAAGTTATTTCTTAAATTTGTTCTTAAGAAAGTTCCTAAGAGAAATCTACGTGTGATTCATGACGTGTTCTTAAACAGCAGAATTGTTCGCAGGTGTGTTCTTAGAATGATGAATCCCAATATGTCGTAGGTTGAAAGCTCGTACCCCGTTGCTCCTATTTAGAATAGGTAAACGCCCCGTTAATTCCCATAAAAGGGAATGCGATGGCAGGGCCGTGTGCACACTCAGAGAAATTTCAAGAAGACGTGGTAAAAACGGTGGAGGCCTCGACAAAAGACAGAAAAACTTCAGTAATTCTGAAGTGGAGGTACAGCTGCAAGAAGTTAGCGACAAACGACACATCATATTTAGTAGCGTCAGCGGTGGATACAAAGCAACTACAGTTTTTTCCCGGGACAATTTCACAGGAAGCACCAGGGGGTATAGAACAGCACCCGGGCCATTTTCAGCCCAACCAATGTTACATACCTTATTTGGAGATCTTAAGGGACAGTGTGAAATACCCCCAAAAAAACAGTCAATGACCCCTTTAAATTGGTATAATTCCTAATAATTGAAGGCCAAGATTTTTGGGAAAAGGGGCGGGGGGCCGACACCGTCTCAATGGGAAAAACTACATCAGCAACCACACTGGCAGACATCCCAAGTCTCCCGGAAGGTCCGGGAATCTCCCGCATTTCAATAGCGGCTCCCTGAAGCCCGCAAATGCTATACAATCTCCCGGAAACCGGGGATTTTGTATTTAGAGCCAGCGAGAGACTGTCCAATGGTCATTTCTGGTACAGATAGGTGCATATCGCGCGTCCTTATTGTGTCTTGGGGGGGGGGACAGAGACTGTGACCTGGCTTGTTTTAGTGAGTGTCAGGTCTGCTCTAAAATAGCTTCAATATTCCTAGACAAAAGAAAAGCACCTCTCCAGCTCGGGTGGAGCCCGTCACTTTTCAACAAGCCAGGTTTGGCCCAGAAACAAGAACAATTATCTACAAATCCTAAACCCTGTTCTGTGCAGAAGCGAGCCAACCAGCGGTTAAGAGAGACAAGTCTACTGTAGATCTCATCAGTCCCCCTAACAGGTAGTGTCAATCAACTAACAATAAGTGTAAATAAATGTGTTTACAGTTGCCTCCCTCTGTATGTTTATCTGTAGATTTCAGTAGGCATTATGCGGATGGTTGACAGAGTGCTGAAACCTGTCAGAGGAATGTCACTACCCCTTGTAGTGCAACCAGCGTTGGATGTAGAGAAATTACACAAAACTGCCAAAACAAAAATGAAGGATTTTAACAAGAATTTGTGCAGCTAAATTAGTGTCTGAGATCTAAATTTTGGGATGTGACAAAGGTACAGACCAGAGCCAAAAACCAACAGTTTTACTGCTACATTTTTAATTGTGAGATTTTTATAGGAAAGAGGTGTCAATGGGACTTGAGGTTCACTGTATGTCCATTTTACCCACCGAACTGTCATTATTCAACATACTATGACAAGGTAAACTCGGTTTTGGAGTCAATGACTCCTAAGGTCTCCGAATAGGGTATGTAACATTGGTTGGGCTGAAAATGGCCCAGGTGCTGTTCTATGCGCCCTAATGTAACCCTGTGAAATAGCCTTAGAATGAAACGAGAGGTTTTCTCCCTTTTATGGTATGCTGATAAATATTTAGAAGAGCTGCACGCTGATTGGTTGGTTTACAACGAGCAAAGCTGTGGAGCAAAGACGCAACATAGCCAAACATGCATCGTGAATTGTAGATTTACATGACAACACAGGTACGGAGTTCATTTTTGGACATCCTCAGATCTCAGACTCAAGTCTCAGACTCAAGTTTCAGACTCAAACGAAAAGGCGTCAGGTCTCAGAAAAACCTCTGTCATTCTCAGACAAAACACTGTCAAACCAAATGGCGTCAGAAAAACCTCTGTCATTCTCAGACAAAACTGAGACCTGATGCCTTTTCGTTTGAGTCTGACACTTGAGTCTGAGACTTGAGTCTGAGATCTGAGGATGTCCTAAAATGAACACCGTACACAGGTTATTTATTCGAATGAAACACAGTCAGGAAAATGAAATAACGTTAGCCCCATTGCCAATAAACTAAATCATCACACATTCTACCTATGCTAGATACAGGAGACGTTAGCATTGCTAATAACTGTTAGCGACAAAATCATACTTACAGCTTGCGGTTGTGATGAGTGTTACGTCCCGAGACCCGTCCCTGGTTGTACTGTTTGGTGGTCTCCCTCTGTCCTGTCCATGTCTATGTTTCCCCAGGGGTTCCAGGTCCTGCCCTCCAATGGAATCGGTGACATCCAATCAGTGACATCCAATCAGTGACATCCAATCAGTGACATCCAATCAGTGACACCCATCATCAATTACCCATCTACCCCTGCACCAATCAGAGCCTTCTTAATGCTATTTTAAGTTCCTTTGTTCTCCCTTTTGGGGAGGGTTCTTTGTTCTTTATTGCTACGTGATACCTTGACTGGGCGATATACAGTTAGGTCCATAAATATTTGGACATTGACACAATTTTCATCATTTTGGCTCTGTATACCACCACAAAGGATTTAAAATGAAACAATCAAGATGTGCTTTAAGTGCAGACTTTCAGCTTTAATTTCAGGGTATTTACATCCAAATCAGGTGAACGGTGTAGGAATTACAATACATTTTATATGTGGCCCCCCCCTTTTTAAGGGACCAAAAGTAATTGGACAATTGGCTGCTCAGCTGTTCCATGGCCAGGTGTATGTTATTCCCTCATGGGAGTTCGTTATTTCATTGACAAGGAGCAGATAAAAGGTCTAGAGTTCATTTCAAGTATGGTATTTGTGTTTGGAATCTGTTGCTGTCAACTCTCAATATGAAGTCCAAAGAGCTGTCACCATCAGTGAAGCAAGCCATCGTTAGGCTGAAAAATCAAAACAAACCTATCAGAGAGATAGCAAAAACATTAGGTGTGGCCAAATCAACTGTTTGGTACATTCTTAAAAAGAAAGAACGCACTGGTGAGCTCAGCAACACCAAAAGACCCGGAAGACCACGGAAAACAACTGTGGTGGATGACAGAAGAATTCTTTCCCTGGTGAAGAAAAACCCCTTCACAACAGTTGGCCAGATCAAGAACACTCTCCAGGAGGTAGGCGTATCTGTGTCAAAGTCAAAAATTAAGAGAAGACTTCACCAGAGTAAATACAGAGGGTTCACCACAAGATGTAAACCATTGGTGAGTCTCAAAAACAGGAAGACCAGATTAGAGTTTGCCAAAAAACATCTAAAAGAGCCTGTACAGTTCTGGAACAACATCCTATGGACAGATGAGACCAAGATCAACTTGTACCAGAATGATGGGAAGAGAAGAGTATGGAGAAGGGAAGGAACTGCTCATGATCCAAAGCATACCACCTCATCAGTGAAGCATGGTGGAGGTAGTGTTATGGCGTGGGCATGTATGGCTGCCAATGGAACTGGTTCCCTTGTATTTATCGATGATGTGACTGCTGACAAAAGCAGTAGGATGAATTCTGAAGTGTTTCTGGCAATATTATCTGCTCAGATTCAGCCAAATGCTTCAGAACTCATAGGACGGCGCTTCACAGTGCAGATGGACAATGACCCGAAGCATACTGCGAAAGCAGCCAAAGAGTTTTTTAAGGCAAAGAAGTGGAATGTTCTGCAATGGCCAAGTCAATCACCTGACCTAAATCCAATTGAGCATGCATTTCACTTGCTAAAGACAAAACTGAAGGGAAAATGCCCCAAGAACAAGCAGGAACTGAAGACAGTTGCAGTGGAGGCCTGGCAGAGCATCACCAGGGACGAAACCCAGCGTCTGGTGATGTCTATGGGTTCCAGACTTCAGGCTGTCATTGACTGCAAAGGATTTGCAACCAAGTATTAAAAGTGACAATTAGATTTATGACAAATATTTATGGACCTAACTGTATGGTTTGTTTTGTACCCAATGTATGTTGTCAGTGTTTCGTCCGTTTGTTTAAACCCTGGGGGGAAGGGGGATGCCTGTAGGTAAGATGCCCATGGGCTTACATTCCACCCGTAGGAACTACTCTGTCTATACACCCTAGGTAAGACACTGGGCGGACCACCCCCTGTATTGTTTTGCTTAGGGCGCCTTGTTTGTGTGCCAGATCAGTTCGAGTGTTGGGGGGTAGGGAGTTAGGACAGGTTAGGGGTGGGGATGTTACATCTTTGATTTCTTTGTTTTGGTCCCGCTCAGCCCCTTTCCCCCAGCATTATCGTTAGTCGCTACCATTGCTATTTTGTGTATTTGCGAGGAGGAAATAAACTCCCTTTCTTTTTGTTACCCCGGTTGTTCTGTGTCCTCATTCTCCATTTTCCTCACTCTGGTTCCGCGGTACGTTTGCGGCGGCCCGTTACGTTTCCCTGCCCTCCAGGGATCCGTAACAATGAGCATACGGTCGGAACAGCTTCTTGGCAAATCCTGCTTTAATTTGTCCAAGGTTTTCAAAACTGTCTTTGGTGAAATGGTTCGAGCAAATGAATAATTGAGTTTCGAACTTTACAGGGATCTTCTCATAGACAAACATCAGCCATTCCGTCGAGTGTTTGGTTCCTTGGGAAGACTATGAAAAGTGTCAGCATTCCCTGTAAAGCCTGGAACACTGCATTTACGGCCGTGGTCCATTTTCAATATCATTGAAAAACTTCCAAACTTTCTTCTTTGTAATTCCCGTGGAAGTACACAGAGCAGCGCGCAGCTATACTAGTGTCTGAGATCTACGCAACCCCTGAGATTGGGGCGTGACAAAGGTACAGACCAGAGCCAAAAAAGGTGATTGATGGTGATTGTCACGTCACAAATTTGGCTTTTTGGAAACCGACCGTTTTACAGCGGCAGTTTCAAATTGTGAGATTTGCATAGGAAAGAGGTGTCCAAAATTCCTCTCAAAGGATCTGGCTATGTATCAGGGCAGTCCAGTTTCAACCCATCTGTAGGAGACATTACAGATGAAGAAATAGGGAAGTGCTACGAGAGGTATGAGGATTTATTGATGGAAAGGTGTGAAATTGTAGCAAAGGTTGTTGGTTAGTAAAGGGAACAGTTTTGTCAACTTTACTCTTTCAAGGTTGCTTTCTGATATTACTTATTTCTAATTACTTTTTGTATTTTAAATATGTGATGGGCATTTCAATTTTTTGATTCAGAATGCATCCTCATTCGAGATCCTGCAAGACCTAATTGTACGGAACAGCACCATGTTGCAGAACGGAGGGTGCTTTAAACATGTTAAATCAATGGAAGAAAAGCACACTATTGTGAAGGAGTACCTCAGGTTGTTCATAATTGACAGAAACCACAGTGCAATCAAAAAGTAGTTTTTACTTTTACTATTTAAAAAATTTCAACAACTAAAAAAGTTCAGGGTAAAGCATGGCAGTCTCATTCCTTTGCACAGTAGCTGTTACATAGTACACATTTAACTTAGCAGACAAGCTGTTAATGTATTTCAGATTCAAAGATGGACTTGCCAGCTTGCAGTTTTTAACCGCACTGCAGCAGCATCCTACAGTCCTGACCCCTGTCCTCTGCCATTTGGATAACAAGTTATCAGCTATGGAAATTGAGAACCTGTTCTGACCAGAGCTTAGTCCAGATGGAAGGAACAAGAGGGTCCAGGAGGAAAAAACTAGTTTCTGGGCGGAGTATCTTCTTGATTGCGAAGGTTGGTCAATCCTCCTTGTCCCATTTCATCCACTCAAATTATTATGAAAAGCCCCAGTGTTGTTGTGGATACTGTTTGAAGTCAATTAATTCTACTTTCAGAAAATGACAGTGCAGTAACCCTGGAGGAGGTGCAGTAACCCTGGAGGAGGTGCAGTAACCCTGGAGGAGGTGCAGTAACCCTGGAGGAGGTGCAGTAACCCTGGAGGAGGTGCAGTAACCCTGGAGGAGGTGCAGTAACCCTGGAGGAGGTCATGATGTATGCCACAGGTGTGCCATGCACACCTACTGCTGGAATGGAACCTCAGCCACACCTTCAATTCCTTAACAGTTCAAAACTCCCTATAGCAAATACATGTGCCAACACTTTGAAGCTGCCTCTCTTAGATTGCTATGACACCTTTAGGGGCCAATATGAACTTTGGGATTAAGAATTCACCAGGTTTTGGATGCACCTAATCAGCCCTTAACTGTCAGTTGCTTGAGTCAAACTGTTAAAAAGATAACTCAAACTGTTTGGAAATCTCATTGATTTTGTTGAAAACACTGATGACTATACCATATTCTTTGGTTTAAGCGTTGTTTCTATTGGAAATAAAACAAAAAATACATTCCCAGACTGCAGACTTCTATTTACATGTTATATTTATTTAAAGTCATGAAAAAGGTATTGTTTCATGCAGTTAGGAGTCTTAACTTACAATTGGGCTACATTAAACATCAGCCATGTTCTTCAGGGTGATTTAGATTTTTAAAGCAGACTGCCATTGTAGAGAAGGTGTCAAACCACTGTCTATGCAGTTCTTCATAGTGAATTTGCTGTTCATCTCTGCCAGCAGTTGCTGGCATGATGCTGTCAAACTGGCTCAAGATAGATGCTGGAAATCCACAATTCCTTCCGTTAAACCTAAGTACAGAAATGTTTTTATGGGAAAAAGGCAGAAGAGGACTTTGTACTGTGGATTCAAGCTTGCGGGTGTTCTTTTAGCACCACTCCCTGCATACATGACTATCACTGTGACAATAAAACATGTTTCAATTTCTTGCAGTAACATGTTGAAATGAATGAATCCGCAAGAATGGTTTCTGCAGATGTAGTTCAAATAAACATGATGCAATATTCACCTGTGAGGCACATGGTACATAGCCTCTGGTTTACCAGATGGGCATTGGGATTGGCAAACAGGACAAATAGTGTGTGTTCCACAGTTGCTTGTATTCGTCAAGTTCTTTTTGCAGGACACTCAAGAAGCAGAATCGCACCAAACTTGTGTGTTCATAGCTGCCATTGAAGAAATGCCTCTCCCTCTAGTCACTGAACATATCCATCCAAAATTGACTCCTATTTAGAGTACACACATTTTACTATAATGTACATTGGCCCTGAAAAAGACTTAACAATGGTTGGCATGACGTTTAAATGTGTAATGCAATTTTAATATGCTTTGAGAAGTGTTTATGTAGAAGCAACTTAATCTCACGTAAAAATTGCTGCTCCTATGGGCCAGAACAAATTCCTTGTTTGTTGTAAACTTACTTGGCAATAAAGCTATTTCTGATTCTGAGTCAGAAATAGCTTTATGAATCTGACTCAGATTCTGATAGTCTCTAGCTGACACTAAATAAATACAACAGATAAGGCACAGAGAAAAAAAAAGTAGTAATGCCTACTCAGTATAATCACATACAGTGAATGTGGGGTCAAGTACATAAAGCATAAATCAATAAAGAACTATTAATACAAGCCACAAACTTTTGTTTCTGAAAGTAAGACCACCAGCTTTCAATGCGTTGGTTGGATGTTGAAGTGCCATACATGTTGCTTTTGGCTCCTGCAAATTCATCTGCATGGTCTGATCTCAAGCAACAGTGAATTGCTGCAATCAGTCCATTTTCAGTGCCGCAGTCTGTACATCTCCAAACTCAGCTACACGCTGCATGTAATTTTTAGCAATGAGCCCAGGATCACTGTTGGACTTTCCACATTTGAGCCACATAACTTTTCTTGAGAAGCCATCTATACAGCCACCATCTATACATCCAATTCCAAAAGGTTTTAATTTGTCATACCCATCAACACGCCAGACTTCGTTGGGTCCCATTGAGTGGTATTCTCTAAGGACAAATCTGCGTCGGGAGCGATTCTCTATTGCAGATGGATCCAGTTCTCCCATTATGCGCATCACATCATCTCTTCTGACTATAACCGAGTACTTCTGTTTTAGAGTATGTCACATCGCTCGGTAATGTAAGAGCTGGCCTGATCCCTTCGTTTCCTCAGAAAGAAAAAAAAATCTCAGAGCGCACTTATTGCAAGCACAAAATGGAGCAGGCAGAAGGCAAGAATTATTCTAGGCAGAGTTCGGTACACGGTGAGGCAGGATGACAGGGCAAAGGTACCAAACGACAGGCTAGTAGGGTAATCCAGGGCAAAAACGGTCCAGGGCAGGTCAAATACAAAGGGCAGAAGAATAAGGCACAAATGGTAGTCAGTAGTGATGTTACGCTCGATACCGTGCTCACGAAGCGGTATCGACCTTTCGAAACAATTGGTACCAACGCAAACGTGTCGAGCGTGGCTTCAAATGGGCAAAAACCACGTGATCACCTGTCGAAGTGACGTCAGAAGCTTCGGACGTCACACGAGCAGCTGAGACAAACGGCGTTTTATTCAAACGCTTAAAAAGACATCAGAAATCACTAATATTCGTAGGTTATAGAAAGGAGACATAGGCCTATTTACGGACGCTATAGAATACATTCATTGACAGAGCCAGAGATACACATAGATTGCCAGAGCTGGATAGACAGAGATAGATGGGAGATAGTAGGTGTACACAAGCACTAGCCTACATCTTTCTCTAGTTATACCAGCCTTCAAATGTGGCCATCCCTGTCCTGGTTGCAAAAGCATGTTACAAAACCTTAACCGCTAGCCTACATTATCATATAATAATGTATTCATTTAGCATATACTTCCACTAAAACGGTGTGCACAGATGCGATCTCACTATGACTGAGTGAGGGGCAGCGCTCTTACCACGGGGCCATACTCTGATGGGCTGTTCGTGTAATTAATATTATAAGAACCTAAAAAAAAATGTTATGAACGTAAAGTAGCAAAGACGTTATGTTGTTTATAATACAAAAAGATATATTATAACATATTTTTGACACTTGCAAATCGAAATATTTGTCACATAACCTTTATTTATCAAGATGTCAATGACGATTGTGAGATTGACGTCTCGAGGACTTGACATCACTAGATTCCTTCCATCGCTCGATACAGTCGCCATACCATAAACTGACCAGCAGATGTCCCTATGGAGAAGATGTATCGAACGCTTCGAAAAAGCGATACTTTTTCGAGGAGAACTTTTCGAAAAAGCGATACTTTTTCGACACAATTGTGTCAAATAGCTCGTTGCTTCGGAAAGCTTTGTTTCCCCCATCACTAGTAGTCAGATAAACGGTCCAGGAGTCATACACGTAATCAAAAGACAGGGAACAAGGGGAAACTATAAACGGCTTGGTAATGAATGCTACAAAAAACAATACCTCACAAAGCACCAAGGCCAAATGGGCGTACTAAATAGGGAGTGCTAATAGGCAACAGGTGCTAGTACTCAGGTGACTGTGATCTGAGTAGAGTTGTGTTCATGAGAGGCGGGATGTGTGTGTGTTTGAAAAGGAACTGCAGGTAGAGGGCGTGAACGAGCTGGAGAATGATTGAGGGAAGACCTAACACACGCACAGTAGAAATTGGAGTATAGTTATTTCTCAGGGCAGGATCCTGTAGTCTTCTTTTCGAAACTCAGTGAAATGTTGTGTTTAGTTGCCAGAAAGTCCATTTTTATTTCATAACTGTAGCCCTCATTGAAATACCTAAGGATAAGTTCATCGCCATTGTAGCTTCAGGACCTAAAGGGTAGGAATACATTATGTTACGCCATCCCCTTTTGCATTCTCATACATTTGTGCTGGTGCATACACAGACCAATAGTATTTTGCACCATGCTCCTTATACATAGAATAAACCATTATGGTTTTTACACCTTAGCTTCTGGTGTCCCTCTTATTCATGCTAAACCCCCCCTGCTATAAGAAAGCTTATGCTTGCAACTGGTTTAAACTTCTTGACCATCTTTACCAGTTTTTTACCAGCCTGATGACCATCTTAATTAAAATATGTTTTCACATGACATTTGATGGTCAGCAAGACCTTGGCATAACCGACTAGGAGCATCTTGAACCAGTTACGATAATTTATACCAGTTGTTACATCAGTGCCCCAGATAGGGGCTCTTTATATTTTCATACTGTAATATAGCATAAAGGAAATGACCCAGCTATTACATTTGAAAACTTGGGAAATTAAATAAATGCCTAATGAAAATTAGACTTAATTCTGAACAGCCATCTTACTCATGCTTGAACGACAATTTAAGCAGGTTTGTTTCATATTGTTAGTGAGAAAGACAATTTCACCATAGTCCAACCGGATTCCCTCTCATTGCTGGGGCAATTTTACACTGGCTGAGTGGACTCAAACAAAACCAAAAGGAATAAAGGAGCCAAGGGACAAAGGAGAGTCCCCAGTGGATTTTGGCATTCCTCCCTGTGGCAGACTGAATAACCTCTCAAAAGAGAACAACATTGCATAAGCACCCTCCAGATCACCAACAAGAGTCATTAATTAGGCCCCAACTGATGGTTTTGAGGGAAGAGTGGATCATGAGGTCACATGTTCCAGTGATGAAGCCTGGCTGTTTACCTCATCAAAGACAAATCATAGAGACACACTACACAAGATGAAAACTGTGTGAACTGTCACCAGTGGAAGTAATATGCATTGTGTCAACATAAACACTGTTGCTATAGCAACAGTTTTTAAAGTCACTTTCTGAGTAAATGTTATTGACATACAATTTTGCAAAGGTCTTGTGGATAAACATCAACTGGAGGTATCTCTGAAGATCTTTACAGAAAAGCACCCTAAGATAATCCTGTAGAAAGCCTTTTTAGGCGTGAACGGAATACACAACAATGCCTGTTTTATTCCTCTAGATACATCAACAGCTTTAGGCCAGGGTGCTAAGGGAAAGAGCTGTCTGTTTATTCCGTCTATTTATCTCCCACAATTTTCCCACCGCTTGAGCAGAGTATTTCTCAGTAACAACCAAATAGTTTTTAGATGCTAGGCAGGCAGAGTTTCCGTGGAAACGGCTGGGAGGCATAGAACAGCCTGGCGTGGCAGCAATGAAAAGGGCATAGGGAGAGATCCAGGCAGGCTGCAAATTCCATTGGTTCAGTGAACCCATTTAACTGGGCATAATGTGATTTGACGAGATCTTCTCTGCACCTCACAAATGGGGAAGAAGCACCACTGTCACATTTTCAAGAAAATTACGACTGGAAATGGGTATTAAAGATGTCAGTTTTGCTGCCTTGCTTAAATACAGTTTTACCTGGCATATCTTTTCAAGCAGATAGGGAATGAAATGTGTACAGCTTTGTTCGAAGAATTATGTCATTAAAAAAGTATTTAATGAGCGAATCAATTAGCAAAGTAGTGGACCATATCATTGATTAATTTCATCACATACATTTACATTTAGTCATTTAGCAGACGCTCTTATCCAGAGCGACTTGCAGTAAGTACAGGGACATTCTCCCCGAGGCAAGTAGGGTGAAGTGCCTTGCCCAAGGACACAACGTCAAATTTGCACGGCCAGGAATTGATCCGGCAACCTTCTGATTAATAGCCCGATTCCCTAACCACTCAGCCACCTGACTCCCCACCTGACACCTGACTCCTGACACATACCTAAAGTGCTGGACCAGGATTGCAATAATTACTTGTTTCTTTTTCTTTCAGTTTTTTAAATGAATGGACAAGGTGGGGAATTGTATTTCAACAAGATGATTGGCTGTTAAAGGTAGATGATTCACACAATGCTATATCTTATAAGTACAACGGTACTTAGGAATGATTGGCTGGACCTGATGTTTCCTCCAGAATCCCAATGACTCTTATTGAGAGACTTGTTGCTCTTGTTGGTTAGTTGTAACTGACTTAAAACTTTTGTACTTGCGGTGTAATATATTTTTGTTGCTTGCTTTTTTCCACAGGTACACCCTTGCACTTGTTGAGGTTCATGTTGTTTAAAGGTCCTGTAAAGTAAATTCCATGTTTTGCTTCTAAGAACATTATATACGTGTGAAATGAGTTCCTGAAAGCATGTGCAAAGCGTTAAAACTTTGTCGCACTGAAATGTGGAGTTAAACCGAAGAACAGTTTCTCTTCCGTTTACAGATCAGGTTTTAATGGGTGGAGCCAAAAAATGCCCTATCTACGTCATTTCGCCCCATCTACGTCAGATCACTGAATGGCTCCTCCTGCTGTACTGTTATTGTAGCTTACATCAGCTGGCTAGCTAGCTTCAGGATGTCTCCCACCACCCGCAACTGCATCTTCCCTGGATGCAAGAACTCCAGCTGCGCTGCAACGCCATTTAAGTTCCCTGTTGATAATGAAAGGAAAAATAGGTGGATAGATTTTGTGAAGAGCCACGCTCATGGAAAGCTTCGGATAAACTCCAACAGCCGCCTCTGAGCCACTGACCATTTCACGGCGGACAGTTTTAACATGGACCAGAGACAGACGGGGTTCACCAACACACGGCTTCTCTTGCAGCGCGGAGCCGTACCGAGCATCGCCCCCCCCCCCGGCCGTTCATCCTCTGGTCGCACCTAGACCATCCACCTCCGCCAGCAGTTCATCACTAATTAGTGCAAACCGCTAACTTGATATTAGGCTACTCGGTGTAGAATGATGGTGAAATGGTAACTAATGTGCTAGAAGTAGTTGGAGAGATCACTGTCTGCTGTCTCTGCTGTAAATGTTTACTCCTGTGTTACAGCTCGGGGGAATATTTCATTTATATGCATCTGTATGTGTCACTCATTGAACAAATACATTCTAATTCTATACTGTTTTGTTCGGCTTGACGTAGCGTCCATTATCTGGGTCGTAGGTAGCTTACTTGAGAGAGGCGGCGCCTTCCAGCGAGGGGGCCGAGCTTCAGCTCCTTCAGGCGACACGCTCCCCCAGTCTTGAACAGAGAAGACTGTTTTTTTTTTATTATCCAGAGCGACTTACAGTAAGTACAGGGACATTCCCCCTGAGGCAAGTAGGGTGAAGTGCCTTGCCACAACGTCAGTTGGCATGACCGGGAATCGAACTGGCAACCTTTGGATTACTAGCCCGATTCCCTCACCGCTCAGCCACCTGACTCCTATTTTCTTACGATTTCAAAGCCTAATTTAACATACTACGGGAGTATTTTTTTCATTCGAATTTGGATGGGTAGTTAATAACACATTATTCTGTGGTGTGGTGAACTTGAAACTCGTTTTTAATTCCACTTTACAGAATCTTTAAATTGTTTAACTGTAACTTGTTCAACTACATGCTCTTATGGTTCTTCCCTTTGGGACTTATTTAGTTTTTCACAATGTATGCTTCATGTTTTTGCTACCCTCAATGTTTGGGGCGTCTCGTTGTTATAATCAGTGACCTATGCACTTTTGTAAAGCTCTCTTTTGTAAGTCGCTTTGGATAAAAGCGTCTGCTAAATGCATAAATGTAAATGTAATTTAGAATTTGGGAATGATAATTGCTAAAACATCCCTTCCTCAAAAACTGTCTTTCTTCAAAAGATCAAGAGAACAAAAGTGAATGCTGAGTAAAGTGTTATCAGACACTGTAGTAATATATATATATATATATATGAATTATAATCACTAATCAATTAGTCAAAGTCAAATGATGTAATCAATTGTGATCATGTCATCATTAATCTTAATATTAAAGACTAAGAAATTGTCAGTAATGTTTCAGATTGGCTGGTAGGTGGCATTTAACTCTGTATAACTCAAGACAGCTATCAACATGGCAGAAAACTTCCCTCCGTATGCCTGCGCTTCGTACATCGGTTTTATATAGCTGGACAAGTTATCCCTTCTCAGCGTGAGAAATACAAGTTATGGCGTGTGTTATATTGCAAGAAGAAAGTAACACAAGGCAGGCA
The DNA here is from genome assembly GCF_963692335.1 of Osmerus eperlanus. Taxonomy (NCBI): domain Eukaryota; kingdom Metazoa; phylum Chordata; class Actinopteri; order Osmeriformes; family Osmeridae; genus Osmerus; species Osmerus eperlanus. Next base: position 2,041,134 of record NC_085043.1, read on the forward strand.
TTAACTTCACTCTTTATCGAAAGTAGGAGCAGCTCTACAGCATGGTACATCGCTTTGTTAGCCTATTCTCGAACCTTAAGTCCTTCTCTCTCAGTACATGGTAATCCCACACATAACATTACAGCGACACGTAGTGGTGTGGTGGCATAAGGAGGACACAACATCTCCCCACAACATAAAAGTATTACTTCCCTCTATAAGTACGAAACTGAACCAAGTTATTTTAATCAAGTGAGCCTGAAGCTTTAACTCTAGAAAATGACAAAGGATATGACTATGACTCAGTCCTTTTCTTTTTTGCATCTCAGGTATCAAAGTCTTTGAACCAACCAGGAGGTTTTCGCTCTCTAGCGAGATGTGCTCGATCATTTCTGTCTCTCTCAGGTGCACAGTCTTCAGCTGTCTCAGCCACAGGTTGGTCTGTGGTTATCCTTGCTGAGTCAGCCGCCTGACTGTTCTCGTTGGCAGGTGTCACTGCCGCATCAGGTACCTGTGTGAGGTGAGAGGAATGCCAGAGTTTCCCATCCGACAATCCGTATGTGCATGGACCAACTTGCTTTTGGATTTTAACTGGACCCGTGAATCTGGGATGTCCTTTGGAAACATGAGTCTGTCTTCTCACTCTTACTTTGTCCCCTACTTTGAAAGCAGGCGCACGCGCTCCCCTCCGTTTGTCACAATATGCCTTGATCTGGGTCTGACGGTTGGAGACACGCAGACGCACTTCGGCATCACGATGGTCACAGGGTGGCAATGGCAGAATGGCCAGTTTGGTTCTCATTTTACGACCAAACATCAGTTCGAAAGGCGCCACGCCAGTCATGGCATGTGGAGTTGCACGGTAAGTCTGTAGGAAAGCGGTCATTGTCTCTTTCCATGGAGCAGCTTGTACAATGGCAGCTTGCACACAGCTTTTCAGGACCCGATTGAATCTTTCCACAGGCCCATTAGACGCTGGATGGTACACAGACACTTTGATCTGTGTGATGTTACGCTCTTTCAGGAATGTGGAAAACGCAGTCGAAACCAGTTGTGGGCCATTGTCAGTCACTACGCATTCAGGGTTGCCATAGCGACTAAAGATAGTAGCGAGGAATCCTATTATGACCTCACGGGTAACGGATGATGTAAATGCCACTTCCGGCCATTTGGAATAGTAATCAGTAAGAGCAATGGCATACCTACAGTTCCATGAAGCTGTCTCGAAAGGTCCTACTATGTCAAGGCCTATCTTTGTCCACGGGGCAGCAGGCAAGGGGACAGGCTGTAGTGGTGCGGCAAAGGTCTTTGCAGTACGGTCCATGTTTTGGCAGAGTGTGCAGGCTGAGATGTAGGACTGGGCCAGGGAGTCCATTGCCGGGAACCAGTACAGCTCGCGCAGACGCTGTTTAGTTCGCACAATACCCTGGTGGTTCTCATGTGCCAGCACAACTAATGTTTTCCTTAAAGCAACCGGCACCACTAAGCGAGATCCACGGAGCACTAAGTTCTCATGTACACTCAGTTCATTTCGCATTTTGAAGTATGGTTGCAGCTCAGTACTCACTGATTTTGGAGAAGCAGGCCATCCTTTTTGGATCTGTGTGCGCAATGCAGAGAGCTCGGTGCATACTGCAGAAGCAGACTCAACAGGTGTAATAGCAGCTTGTGCTGTAGTGAGCAGTGCCACCAACTCGGGCTCAGTCTCTGGTTCATGTGAAGTAGCAGTAGGCAGTGGCAATCGGGACAGACAGTCTGCAGTTTGATTCTGTGTGCCAGCACGGTAGATGACGTCGTAGTTAAAACACAACAAGCGTGCTGACCATCTGGCGATGCGCATTCCAGCTCTGTCAGCACCTTTTGTGCTCAGAAGTGTAGTAAGGGCCTGGTGGTCGGTGCGGAGAGTAAACCTGTGTCCCCACAAGTATGTCCTCCATTTCTCGACCGCCCAAACACAGGCTAAAGCCTCTTTCTCAACAGTTGCATATTTTCTTTCAGTCTGTGTAAGTGTTCTTGAAGCAAAGGCAATTGTTCGTTCAATGTTGTTTGGGTGAATCTGCGTGAAGACGGCACCTATGCCGTAATCAGAGGCATCTGAGGAAACAATGCATGGTAAGGCAGGGTCATATAGGGCTAGTGCCGCACTTTCCAGCAGCAGCTGTTTGACCTCCCCGAAACACTTGTCAGCCTCAGCAGTCCATTTGTACTCTGAGTCGCTGCGAAGGCACGTGCGCAGCGGCTCGACCACAGTGGCGTAATTGGGTAAGAATTTGTTGTACCATGACAGCATCCCTAGCAGTGACTGTAAGGTGGCAGCATCCTTTGGTGGAGGCGCTTGTGTGATGGCTTTGACGTGGTCTGTATCTGGTTCAATTCCCTGTGCGGTCACTATGTGTCCCAGGAAGCGCAGGCTGGGCTGTCTGTATTGGCACTTTTTCTCATTGATACGCAGACCTGCCTTTCTTAGACGCTGCAACACCTCCTGAAGTGCAGCATCATGCAGCGATTGTGTACTTCCAAAACAAATGATGTCATCAAGATAATTCTGGACATTAGGCACTCCCTGCAAGACCACAGACATCATCTTCTGAAATGCCGCGGGCGCGGACGCTAACCCGTAAGGTACACGGCAGAATCTGAAAAGACCCTCGTGAGTTATAAATGCAGTCAAATCCCTATCTGGATGAAGTGGGAGTTGGTGGTAAGCACTTTCAAGATCAATAGTTGAAAAGATTATTGATCCAGCAAGGGTGGCAAGTAGTTCATCCATATGTGGTAGAGGATGACTGTCCACCACTATGGCTTTATTTGGTTCTCGTAGATCTACGCACATTCTTATGCCACCTGTCTTCTTTTGTGTCACAACGATGGGTGAAACCCAGGGTGAGGCATCAATTTGTTCAATCACCCCAGCAGAGAGCAGTTTGTTCAGTTCGTCCGACACAGCTGATCTAACAGCGAAGGGCAGACGGCGCAGCTTCTGTCGAACAGGTGATGCAGACTCAGAGATCTTGACTTTGTGCATAAATCCTTTAGCACAACCCATAGCAGGGGAATCTTGGCTGGCTGTGTCCAGTTGCATTACAGTTCTGGAGGTAGGTGAAGCAGAAAGCAATGTACCTCCTTCAATACGCAGTTTAAGAGCGGTTATCAAGTCCATACCCATTAATGGGGTTCCATGGTCTGTAACATAAAAGTTCACTTTACAAGAATCATTGTCTCTCACCACTGTAGCAGGCATGCACCCCAGCACTTTGATTGGAGTTTGGGAGTAGGTCACAAGGCGAGCTGCCGGTGGTTGTAGGGTCACTCCCTTGAAGTATTCCTCCACTAGTCCTTGGGGCAGAACCGACACAGATGCTCCAGTATCCACTGTCAATGTAACAGACTTTTGCCTGGTCCCGGCGCATATATCCACAGTGCAATTCAGTTTAGCCGGCGACTCTTTTCCTTGCAGCAAAAGGAGTGTGTATTCGGGTATGTCCGCTTCGTGCACGCTGTGAGTCTGTGCAGCAGACCTACACACATGGCTAAAATGTCCCCTCTTATTGCAAGTTTTACACACGGCAGTGCTAGCTGGGCATTCCGGTGCGTTGGCCAGATGCTTGTCGGATACACAGCGAAAGCAGGCACGGGAATGTGTAGCAGGAGTGAAACTGGCTGTGGACTGACCTGTCGACGACCCCACTCGCGTATCTTTCCATGGCTGTCGACGTTGCACTGTGCCGTGTACTTGGACTGCTTGCACAGACAACCCACTTTTAGTCATGCATTTTGCTTGCTCGCCAGCTGACTCCATCTGACTAGCGATAGTAACGGCATCCACTAATGTCAATTTCTGCTTTAGCAACAGTCTTTCCCTTATGCGTGCATGTGCAACGTGTTCCACTAGCTGGTCACGTATCATGTCATCAGTGTCAGCGAACTCACAGGTAGCGGCTAGCTGGCGCAAAGCAGTCACGTACTGAATTATAGATTCATCTGCTAGCTGGACACGCTTCCGAAATGTGTGTCGTTCCACTACAATGTTTACCTGTGGCGTGAAGTAGTCATGAAGAGAAGTTAGCGCAGTCGCCAACGTATCACCAGTGTTTGGTAGTGTGTAGAATATCCTTTGGCCCTCTGTGCCTAAACAGTGAAGTAGAAGAGCGCGTTGTCTTGCCCCAGTCCATCCTTGTCCTTCCACATCGATTACCAGGCAGTAGTTTTGAAAAATCTTCACCCAGGACTTGAATGGAATGGCAGGCTCCCCTGGCGCGGGCAGAAAAAAATCTGGGGAAGGTTTATTCGTAGCCATCTTCGAAAAAAATAGTCAAATCATAAGTCAAATAAGTTCCAACGTGAGCAAGTTCCTCGTCGCCAATTTGTTATATTGCAAGAAGAAAGTAACACGAGGCAGGCTTTCTTTATTGAAAGTAGGAGCAGCTCTACAGCATGGTACATTGCTTTGTTAGCCTATTCTCGAACCTTAAGTCCTTCTCTCTCAGTACATGGTAATCCCACACATAACAGAACATTACAGCGACACGTAGTGGTGTGGTGGCATAAGGAGGACACAACAGCGTGTGAGATCTGTATCAACTTTCCTGACTTTTGCGCACGCCATTCTACAACTTCTCTTGATTCAGCTTTTGCTTCTCTTGCTGTCTCTCTCCTACCATGCATTGTGAATGTTCGCTTTGTCTGAGTTTTGTGTGGTGATTTAATTAACGCACGTGATTGGAACACATCGTAGTATGGAGCGCTGTCTGGGACTTTCCCAGCTGCGCTGAGCCAGCGCAGTATGGGTTCATTGAAAATAACGGTTGCTTCACCAGTATTTAATTTAACAATTATTTATGAGAAACGTATCTAGGTCCAGATAGAACCGTCCGGACATGGACCGAGATCCGCCAATTGTGCACCCCTGCTCTAAACCACTTGTCAAATTCAAGGCCCACAGGCCAAATCCAGCCCCTTGCAAATTTGTATCCGTCCGAATATCAATTTAGGTTCTTAATAAATGTTTTCCCGCCGAGTTGTAGATTGTTGTACACTGCGCTGGCTCAGCGCAGCTGGGAAAGTCCCAGACAGCGCTCTGTACTACGATGTGGTCTGCACAGCGACACCAAACCAAACTGAAGGTGAGCCTCTGGTGCAGCTGCAAGCAAGTTAACAGAATAGGAGAATTTGCCATGAGACGATCTCCGTTATCAAAGAATAGGCTATGAATTGCCTTGTCATTTTGAAAACACAAACCAGCAGAGATATAGACCTATATAACTACACCAAGCTCTTTAACGATGGCACCCCATTACTTTCTATTGAAAGTGTCTAGTGGCTCAGTGAGGCAAGCAAAACTGAGATATGGACTGCGCAATCTTGAACTGCTGGTTCATCTGGTTATGTGCAGTAGAGTGGCTTGCCATGCTCCTGGCTCTGAGGCTTGTGCACGCTCGCTATGTCATACTTTGCGACAACCAGTTGTGAGCGTGTAGGTTGAAGGCAGGATAGGCAAGTTTTGCAAAAGTATCAATTTTAGCTTGAGTTTGAAAGGATTCAAAGCTAAATATTCCACCTCCTCCTTTCAAAGCCATTCCTCCAAAACACATGAACACACTGCCTGACTACTGCTGGGAGGTAGGTAGACAGACAGACAAGTAGGCCATCAAATCTTTGCATTTGGTCTGAAGGCCGTCCAATTATTAGTGCCGGTCCCACCTTAATAATTGGTCGTATTTATTATAGTCCTGCAACGCCCACAGATATCAGATTGATTTAATTTTACTGTCAAACTTTTAGATTTATTGGTTGCTATCGGGATGTGAAGTTTATTTCAGCAAATATGACAAAAAGTGCTTCTCAACAACATTGACCAACCTGCCTTTAATGCCTTGTAGTAGAATCATTAAACTGGCAGAATGGGATACAAATATGATCAAAAGCAGATATATCATACGAATGTAACCTAGACCAGACTGAAGCTTGGCTAAGAATCAGAAGTAGCTAAGACAAAGGGGTCATGGACCCGGTATTCCCCACTATGGGTTATTCAATTAAATGAATGAGGAAGGAGACGGCGTACGAAAATAATGCACTTTATTTTCTGATGTCTTGTTTAAAAGGTAAAGATTTAAATAGATGTACATCAATCATTACTTAAGCTAGTGTGGCAACAATTCCCATAAAGTGCTCACACAAGATGATAGATTGTAGCAATCATGATCCAGTTAATTTAAACATCTGCAAAATGTGTGGCCTTTTGAAATAAATAAATACACACAATATGATGATGGTGGTGGTGTGCGTAGGATATACACTCACTGAGTTGGACCCCCTTTTGCCTTCAGAACTGCTCGTATTGCCCGTACTGCCTACACGTATTCTTCGTGGCATACATTCAACAAGGTGTTGGAAACATTCCTCAGAGATTTTGGTCCATATTGACATGACAGCATCACGCAGTTGCTGCAGATTGGTCGGCTGCACATCCATGATGCGAATCTCCTGTTCCACCACATCCCAAAGGTGCTTGATTGGATTGAGATCTGGTGACTGTGGAGGCCACTGGAGTACAGTGAACTCATTGTCATGTTCAAGAAACCAGTTTGAGATGATTTGAGCTTAGTGACGTGATGCATTATCCTGCTGGAAGTAGCCATCAGAAGATGGGTACACTGTGGTCATAAAGGGATGGTCATGGTCAGCAACAATACTCAGGTAGGCTGTTGCATTTAAACAATGCTCAATTGGTACTAAGGGGCCAAAGTGTTCCAAGAAAATGTGCGGTCCTCCACGCAAACTCTGACCCATGAGTATGCCTACGCTTATTTTGGAGACAGTGGGAATTGGCGACGCAGATGACGTACTGTAGTCAGACTGCAGAAAGTAAATGTGGGAAGAACGATTACTCGTAATATTTATATATTTTGTTTTCCTCACATACGTTTTTTTCACTCCATGTCATCATTATCATGAAGATTAAATCCAGCAGTGTTATTTGTGCTTGTACTGAGTGATAATTGTTCCATAAACACCTTGTACAATCCAACTCAAATTTTAATCAAAATTCAGCGCTGTCTCACCATCAGATTGTCCACTACGGGAGTGCAGGAGGGGGAGATGCCCCGACTGCATGGAATACAGGATAACATCACATATCCTAACTTTAGATAACTGCAGAACACAGCGTATAACTAAATATATTTCTTTAATACTGTGCAAATATCATACGTCAAAAACTGGAAATACAGTCGTTAAGCTCCCGTGCAATCGCTACACTCTACGTCCTCGTTCACGAGTTCAGTAATCACACCATAAATTGACTAGATAGCTTTTATTGAAGCAGAGCTGGTAGCAGGCCAAGCTCGATGGTGGAGGAGGCTGGTAGCAGAGCCGAGCCTGGAGCGGTTGGTGAAGGCCGGTAGCAGAGCCGGGCCTGGTGTCTGGGCATGGACTCGGGGTGTGGCGGAGAGTCCTAATGGGTCACGGCCGAGCAGCAGCTCAAGCAGATCCCCAAAAGGAACAGACTCACCTACGGGCTGCAGCGAGGCTGATGCGAGCCTGACTGTGGTGAAGGTCGGGATGTTGGTCCTGACATATGAGCGGTATGCCTGGGAGGACCAGCGACCCAGGAGCTGGATGGTGTGGTCGGCAACGCCCTGGCTGGAAGCAGAGGAGGCTGTACCGATCCTGAATGAATGTGCGGAATAGTGTGAAGGGTCAATACCTGATTTGGCTAGGATGATGGTGGAACCAGAAGCGGGAGGCGACGTGTCCTGATTCCGTGAGGAATGGTGGGCTGGAGGGGAGGGCATGGCTTCTTGGTTTGGAGAGAGACAGATTATCCAGGGACTCATAGGGGCTGAGGGGAGAGTTAAGGCAGAAGAGGAAGACCGGAACAGCTGGCCTGTTCTGATTTGTTTTGCTGCATTTTATGGGTGAAGATGAATGTGGCTGGGGAATGTAGCGTGATGCCAGAGACACATGGGTGAGTGTAGGGGTCGAAGGTGGATGTGAACTCAAGCACCTCAGGGAGCCAAAGAAGGCCAGGAGGAGCATGGCCTCTTGGGTGGAATCGGTGGAAGGGGAGGAGTAGACAGTGCGCAGTGTGTGTATGCAGGCGGCTAGCAGGTCGGCAGTGAGGGGGAGCCGTGCAGAGGGAGAGCAACTTGCAGAAGAAGTTGATGGTAGCAGAGCCAAGCCCGATGCAGTGTGGTAGAGGCTGGAAGCAGAGCCAAGCCCAATGCAGTGTAGTAGAGGCTGGTAGCAGAGCCAAGCCTAATGCAGTGTGGAGGCTGGTAGCAGAGGCAAGCCTGTTGTGGTTCATTGAGGATGGTAGCAGATCCAAGCCTGAAGCAGTGTGGTAGATGCTGGTAACAGAGCCAAGCCCAATGCAGTGTGGTAGAGGCTGATAGCAGAGCCCAGCCTGATGCAGTGTGGTAGAGGCTGGTAGCAGAGCCAAGCCTGATGCAGTGTGGTAGAGGCTGGTAGCAGATCCAAGCCTAATGCGGTGTGAAGGAGGCTGGTAGCAGAACCAAGCCTGCTGTGGTTCGAGGAGGCTGGTAGCAGAGCCAAGCCTGAGGCTGATAGCAGAGCCAAGCCTAATTCAGTGTGGTGGAGGCCGGTAGCAGAGACGAGGCTAATGCAGTGTGGTAGAGGCTGGTTGCAGAGCCATGCCTGATGCGGTGTGGGGGCCTTGCGCCAGTGGAGATGAAGGGGGGCCGATAGTGAGGAAGTCGTCCAGGAGATGGAGGAGGTAGGGACTTCTGGACTCGTTGAGGAGGATCCAGCGGAGTGCTTCAAGAAACACAAGATTGCACGGCCTGCTTTTGCATACAATGCCAGGCGGACGGCAAGAAGTTTGAGTCCTGCCAGTGAACCCCAAGAAAACCCAGAAAGGCAGGCGGATGGGAGGTCCCGCCGCAGAAGAGCATGCACGGAGGCTCCGGCAGGCAGACAAGGAGCAGCCATCAAAATCGCGACGGACAACCAGGGTCGGTGCCCGCGGGGCCGGACAGGAGGGGCTGCAGGGTCGGAGGGCCGGAGGAAGCGAAAGGGGGCCAGGCGGGAGCCAGGGGCCAGGTGTGGGGGCCAGGACTGGACACCCCAGGGCCGAACGGGGAGGAGAGCAGGGGCAGGGCGGACATCGAAACCCGACAACAGAGACAGGGCCACGGGGCACGGCAACGGTGCGGGGGGCAGCAACCCGGGACGGGAGGAGAAGGACGGCCAGGACCACGTAATCACCCTAGGGGACGGCCGCCCAGAGGGAGGGTGACACGGGGGGGGGGGGGGGGCCCGGAGGCAGAGGGGGCCACGGAGCGGGCAGCGGGAGGCGCCGCTGGCAGCGTGAAGGCAGGGGCGACAGGGCCCCGACAGTAAAGGCAGCAGCCGGGGCGGACAGGATGGCCGTAGCGGAGCAACCTGCAGGAGGGAAGGCACAGGGCAAGGGCCCCTCTGCCCCCTGGTCCGGCAAAAGCCGGAACAGGGGCCGGGGGCGAGGCAAGAGGCAGCAATCCGCCAGGCACGGCCCAGCGCCCGGCAGCGGGAGAGGCGGGGCGGGAGCAGGCAGGGCGCCTGGGGTGGCCTGGCCCCCTATTGCTTCCTGGCCCGGAGCGGAGCCGCCCATGAGGATAGCGGCCCAGAGGGAGGGAGACACAGGGAAAGGCCAGGAGGCAGGAGCGGGTGGGGGGAGGCACCGTGGCCAGCGTGAAGGGTAGGACCCGAGGTGTAGGACCGCGGGGCGGGCGGAGCCAGGCGCCGCAGAGCAGGAGACGGGGGGCCATCCGGAGCAGCAGCCAGGGCAGGGGGGGGGCAGCCGGAGTGATTCCAGGTAGAAGGCCCGGTGGGCGGAGACCACGGGGGACGGCCAGGCCGAGGCCCAGGACCAGGAGGTGGAACCGTGGGACCCAAGGAAGCAGAGGAGCCCAGAGCAGCACCACTCTGGGAGCGGCCGGGGGTCCCGAGGACACGGCCAGAACGCCTTGGGCGGGACCGTCTCACCAGCCGGGAGGCGAACAGCGGGAGCCGGGAGACGGGGCGAGCAGAACAGCAGCGGAGTGGGAGCAGCAGACACGAAGCAGCAACCACAAGCAGGGAGGGAGGCAGGCAGGTAGCGTGATAGCAACAACAGGGTGCACGGAAGGTCGAAGTGACAACAACATGCTAGCACAGGGACCAGAGGAATGGAAGATACTTTATACAGAACTCTTAATTGACCAAGGGGAGTTTGGTCGCATTCTTCCGTGCTTTACTGGGCTGATGCGTATTAGTTTGATTGGAGAAGGAGGAGTCTTGGTGTGCCACCTTCATCCCGAACTTTAGTTAAACCTTTCAGGCCTAACTCCATTTATCAGTCCAGACTTTAATAGACTACTGTTCATAACAAAACGCTTTTCTTTTCAAATTGTATCTCGACTCGGGGGATCACTGGCAGAGTTGACGCCACTCCCACCGTTTTTTTTTATTGGTGATCCACCGGCCACCAAATAATGTGGTTTTCGGGCCTCCACCAATAGACTAACAGCGTCTGAGAAGTTGCGTTTTTATTTTATTTTTTCCACCGGTCACCATGATTCACCGTAAAGAACAATCGCATGCCAGGGTCATTATACGTTGATGGAACACCCCCCAGGAGTCTGATAGCAGAGGGGAAGAAGCTGTTATTGAGGCGTGTCGATAGGGCCGCTTTCTGAACCTGGCGATGGTATCGGAGGGGCGTTGCTGTCTATGGTCACTCTTTGAATGCCCAGGGATCTCATTTATAAAACTGTGCGTAGGATTCTTACTAAAAGTGTACGTACGCCCAAAAGCCTAAAATGGCGTACGCCCCCAAAAAATCTGATTTATAAAACCGTGCGTACGCACACCTGTAAGCAATGTTCCCTTTATAAATCACAGATTACCTACAAGTGTGCGTACGTGAATCAGCATTTTACCCCGCCCTGAACACGCCCGTTATTTTAAAGCAGATTTAACCATTTTGTAATGAACGCATATTATGCTCATGGCATGACAAACATAATTATAGCCTAATATAATTAGTTATAATATTGTGGCATGTTACGGCGTCATTATAGATTGTTGACATGTTATTATGGAGCAAAGACGAAGATTAATAAATCATGTCTGATAACCCGGGTGGCCAATCAGATGTCAGGGGATGTCCAGTGCCACCCCGGACACCCCTCTGGCTCCGCTACTGGTGGGCGGGGATTTTATACCGGTTGATCTCTGATCTCCAACTTAACGTGCTCCCGACCAGATTAGCCGTTCATATTGTGTTACCATGGCGATCTACCCCGGTAAAAAGTGATCCTCCGTCGTAGTACAGAAAACCCTGGTTTGAACCTGAAGTTACCTCGCTAACGCCAAATCTTGATTCGTAGTACAGGCCTCAGATGGTAGCTGACCTGATGACAAAACCAGCTACTAAAGCAAAGCTCCTTACTTTTTCCATGTTCCTGTTTGGGGTATAGCCAGTTAAGTGCAGTTGGTCTCCATGTTTGTTTGTTTTTGTTGTTTTCTTTTTTTTTGGGGGGGGGGGGTTATGATTTATGGCTGTCAATAATGTGTGATCAAGTGGGGGTGTTAATTGGATAATTGACAACTGATTGTGCTCCCAATTATTGATGATGCATTTCAGGTGTGTGTGTCATCTGACTGTCTATATAAGTTGATGCACCTGCACAAAATAAATTGTGTGTTTTCTCAGAACTTGCATCCAGTCTCTGCATGTTATTTGTCCTCCCAAGTTCATATATATTGAGTCGGTATATCTGGCAGTCAAGCTCTGTTTAACAAGCACAACATATTCTTTAAGTTGTTTGTACAATCATTAGATATTGTACTACAAACTAGAGAGGGTACAATTTCTGGGGAAATTGTAGGGTGTGCTTACTTGCGTCGGTTGCAGATGGGTCCGTTTATTACCTGTCATTTTTACAGTTTTACATTTTTATATTATTTATGAAGATTGCATAGATTTAAAAGCCTACATTTGTTGCTGCTCATTTACAATTCAAAATAAAAAAAAGTTCAATCCACCTCCCTGAAATGAGTTTTTGCAGAGTTTTGTCTGAAGCAGTACCATCTGCTAACTGAAAATATGCCCCCAAAAACGTAAATAAGCTTGACATTTATTTAGGGGGAAAGGGCTAATTCAAAATAAGTGTTCTGAAAGCGATCATTGTCAGTAACAAAACCAAATGCGACCATTTTGTAAATTGTCCTACAAGCAAGCTGTTGCTAGCAAAACTTCACTGATGCGCCAAAAATTAGAAACGTTTCTTTGGACATAAAGTTTAGGCTGTGGCATTGAAGTCAGCGACGCACCACAAAAGCTTGAGTTTCAATGCATAATTTAATATGACATTACTTACTGTACATGCAAGTCTTGATTTGCTTAAATGTTGCTACTAGTGATGTGTCGTTCGTGAACGATTCGTTCATTTTGAACGAATCTTTACAAGGACTCGGGAGTAACAAGTCCTCTCGAAGAGTGATTTTTCTCGTGGCCGCGCATCGGGACTATTGCATAGGCTCGTCCAAGTAAACAGAAATGATTCGTTCATTTCCCGAATCGGTCTTCGGGTACGAGTCTTTGGATCATTTTTCACGTGACCTGCATAGGCTCTGTAGTGGTAGCTAGAGGAGACGCTAGAGGGAACGATTCGTTCATTTCCCGACTCGGCCTTTCTACGAGTCTTTGGATCATTTTTTACGTGACCTGCATAGGCTCTGTAGTGGTAGCTAGAGGAAACGAACGATTCGTTCAATTCCCAACTCGGTCTATCTACGAGTCTTTGGATCATTTTTCACGTGACCTGCATAGGCTCTGTACTGGTAGCTAGAGGAAACAAACGATTCGTTCATTTCCCGACTCGGTCTTTCTACGAGTCTTTGGATCATTTTTCACGTGACCTGCATAGGCTCTGTACTGAAGGAAACAAACGATTCGTTCATTTCCCGACTCGGTCTTTCTATGAGTCTTTGGATCCTTTTTTCACGTGACCCGCATTGTATTTTTTAGTAGAGGAAACAGTTTCCTCATTCCCTTTCGCGTGGCCGCTGTTTTAGTAAGACGTGAATGATATTCGCTCAAGTCATCATACTGACTGGTTTTGTTATTTTCACTTTACATTTACACTTACAGGTTAGTGCAGTGTAATTGTTTGCCGTGATAATTAAATGTTAGTGTGATAATAAATGACCAAATCATACAAACTGTCATGATACATTATTTTAATGCAGGAATTTCTTTTAAAATAGTATCTGCTGGTGCACATGTCATGCACTAACCTACATGAGAATATGATACATGTTTGCAGTGGACGGATAACCCCCCCCCCCCCCCCCCCCCTTGAAATGAACGAATGACTAGAAAAAAGATTCGTTCATTTTACTGAACGAGATTCAAAGAACCGAATCAGTAAAATGATCCGAACTTCCCATCACTAGTTGCTACACCACGGCACGATACGATACTCGTTGTGCAACAGCACATCTATGCACGTCGTATATGGGGGGTGATTAGTGCCATGCAATGTTAACAAAGCTAACAACCGTCGCTACGCCTGACAATGATGCACGCCGCTACGCCAAGCGTCTGCAATGATGCACGCCGCTACGCCAAGCGTCTGCCATTATGTGGATAGCTAGGAAGATAAGCAGCTAGCTCACCATTATGCCAGGCCGGTATTATCATCTAGTAAGACCGGAAGTGACCATGTGAGGCGATCCTTCGATTAAAGTCAAGTTTTTTAACATCTGTTGTCAATTTTGTCAATGAAAAGTTGTAACTAACCAAGAAGTTTCACCCATTTGTTTTTACTTTGTAACTATAGTTTTAAAAGCTTTCAGCAAACTGTGCAACTGGCTGGCTAGGCAGGCTAGCTGTCATTGGTTTTTGCCTTTCCTCACAGCCCAGTCCCCAATCGAAGTTGTCAGTTTGCCTGTTATCGATATGTTGAGTAAGAATATGATAGTTTGGAGAAAAGTACAAATGTGTATCGATATCCTTCTCAATTACACTAAATTGTTAGTTTACTTGCTGTGCCAACTAGCATTAAATCCCATATTTGTATGTCACTTTGTATAAAAGCGTCTGCTAATCTCAATGAATACAATGTCTAAGAGTCTTATGACTTAATTTTCCATTAAAATATGACCATTCTATGAATGTACATCTATACCTCCTGGGGACCCAGACCAGATCAAGACCCATCTAACACGGCACACAATACTCAAACCCAAATATTCTTATTCATGTAATTCTATAATATTGAATCAAACCACTATAACCACTCCTGACTTGTTTCAGTTTTTTGTATTTGTTACGGGTCCCAAGGCTGATGGGCCACAGCAACAAATGATTTTGATGGCTGTCTTTCAGTTCCTGATAAATACAGAGGTATATTAATAGAAATGGAGACAGCAGCGTTCCTCTTTGCTTCCCAAATCTTCTCTGGAGGGGAGGGCGGAGCCCCTCACCTAGCGAAAACTGGGCGCAACACCACTTAAACTAATTAGTTCCGCTTCTCTGGTTCCTATTAATGTTGTTTATGTTACAATAGAAATAACATTTTACTATACATTGTGTTTCTTCTTTTGTGAAATTACACTGAGTGTCAATGTTGAATATACCACACACTCCCCGACAAACAAAAGTGGCTCCTGACACTTGACCTTCATAACACAAAACCTCAAGAGAGAAAATAAAAGTTCAACTTCCATGACAGCCATTACACTTTGAACTACACACCATTCAGAAAGTAATGAAAACATTAAATATACCCCAAGTAAATGGGTATGGAATGTATGTGTGTGGAACCTTGTTATTTAACTATTTATTTTCAGAAACAATGTATAGGGTATGCTGCAGGTGAGTATGGGTATGGAGTGATGGATGGGGGTTGAAAGGGATGGGGATAGGGATAAGAGTAATACAAGTGAGTCCAATGAGATGGCTGGGTTACAACGGTACTAACAGTAGGGCGTGGTTGATAAGCTGGTTGGCCAAGGGATGAGTATGTGAACACATAACCAGGTCGCCTTTCTCTAGTAGATTGTCTCAGAGGGATTTGTTGTTCAAGGCCTAGTCCCGGGTCATCCGTCTCCTGGTCAGTTATGTTTTGGTCATGATTAGGCTGGAGCTGTTGAGCGTTGTGTTCATCTTCGCTGTGTATTCCCTGTCCTTCGTCCATGACGTCTTCCCTTTCCTGTTCGGGTTCGATGCGGATTCTCTCTCTTTGCTCAGTCCCAACATTGAATCTCTCTCTCTGTTCAGGTTCAACATGGATTCTCCGTCTCAGGTGAGTTTTACTCCATTCTGGTTTATTTTGTTGTTTGCTAGTAGCACTCCTCTCTGGTAAGTTACTCTCAACTCTCGGGTTTTCCACCGGTATCCGCAGCCAGTAACGAGATCTCCCTTCCTCTTCAGAGTCACTCGTATCTGGGCTCTGAATTTGTTCCATGGTCTTCAAAGTACCTAAGCGTGGCTCTGTTCTCTTTTGCCGTTTAGGTGTATTAACGTCAGGGCTCGGAGATGACTCCACTGGTAAGTCGTTTACTTGGAGCAGCAGATTTCGGTGCAGGGTGCGAGTGGGGCGACCTCCTTTCTCCGGACTTACTTTGTAGACGGGGTTGTTCCCGACCTGCTCCTTCACAATGTAGATGTTCTGCTCCCAATAGGGTCTAAGCTTACCAGGCCCTCCCCTTTCATTGAGGTTTCGTACAAGGACCCGGTCCCCGGACTGAAGGGTCACACCTCTACTCTTCTTATCATAGTACCTTTTCCCCTTGGCACTCGACTGTTGGCTGTTTGCACTTGCGATCCTATATGCCTCCACCATCTTTCCCGCCCATTTTTCAGCATATCCTTTTGGGGTTTCAGCTTCTTTGTCTGCTATGAGACCAAAAAGGAGGTCAACTGGGAGACGTGGATGACGGCCATATAACAAATAGTAGGGGGAAAAGCCTGTGGCCTCGTGCTTCGTGCAGTTGTATGCGTGTATCACATGAGGTAGATGGTCCTTCCAGTTCTCCTTTTCTTTCTCCCCTAGGGTGCGAAGCATTTGTAACAAGGTACGATTTAACCTTTCAGCAGGATTACCCTGGGGGTGATACGGAGAGGTTCTAGAATGTCCAACACTGGATAATTGTCTAAGGGTTCTGAACAACTCGTTTTCAAACTCCCGGCCCTGATCATGGTGGAGTTTGGTTGGGTATCCGAATCTGGGGATGAAATCACTGAAGATCCGGTCAGCAGCTGTCTTACCAGATTTATTCCTGGTGGGATAAGCTTGGGCAAACCTAGTGAAGTGGTCTATCACTACGAGGATATACTCACATCCACCCCGACAGGCTTCTAGGTGGAGGAAATCAATGCACACAAGTTCAAGGGGCGAATTTGATGTAATACTTCCCATTGGTGCTCTTTCATGAGTGGCTGGCTTTTTCTGCTTAATGCAGGAGCACTTCCTTGTGATGTAGTCTTCAATCTCTATCTTCATGAAAGGCCAGTAGAATCGCTCCCTTGCTAAGCTCAATACCTTTTCAACACCGACATGGCCCATGTTGTTATGTAGATGGGTAAGGGCTATTTGCATGTAGGTGGCTGGCAGGACCAGTTGTCGCCGACCTATTGTTTTTCTGTAAAGTAGGCCGTCCTCAATGTGTAACCTGTCCCATTCTCTTAAGAGCCTCCTTGTGCATGTGTCAACTTTTTCCCGGTCTTCTTTCAGTAGTGGTGTGTTGTTCTCCTTTAACTCCATGACTTTTCCTATTGCAGTGTCTGTGCTTTGTTCTCTTATTAATTCATCATGACTGATGGTCTGAAGAGGCTCCATGACAGGTTAGGTTTGGGATGCTATGTTGAGGGCTGCCACCCAGGCAACGTCTCCCAGCTGGGCTCTCCGGCTTCCTTCCCATATAGCACATACTGCTTCCTCAGATAGCTCCTCAGCACACTCTGTCATGAAGGTGTCGATATCAAGGGGGCAGCGGGATAGCGTATCAGCATCGATGTTGGTCTTGCCAGGCCGGTATCTGATGTCGAAACGGAAATCCGCTAGCTGTCCCACCCAGCGATGGCCCACGGCATTGAGTTTGGCCGTACTTAAGACGTATGTTAGTGGGTTATTGTCTGTAAAGATTGTGAAATGGGGGGCGTAGAATAAGTAGTCTCTAAATTTGTCGCACACGGCCCATTTCAGTGCCAGGAACTCAAGTTTTCCGCTGTGTAGGTGGTAATTCTGTTCTGCCGATGTCAATGTGCGCGACCCGTAGCCAATCACTCTCATCCGCCCATCCTGGTTCTGGTAAAGGACCGCTCCAAGGCCTTTTTGAGAAGCATCGGTATGGAGTGTGAAAGGGCGATCAAAATCTGGGTACGCCAGCACTGGAGGTTCGGTAAGCTTGTCTACCAGACATCCCAGGATCTGCTGGTGTTCTTCCTTCCACTCTACTGGGGTTCGGGATGACTGCTGGGGGCTTTTTGTCCTTCCTCGCGGCGGTGTGGGCTGCGGTGTGTGTGGCTTTACCTTAAGCAGGTCATACAGGGGCTTAGCTATACGTGAGAAGTCCTGCACGTATGTTCGATAGTAGCTCAGAAAACCAAGCAGTTGTCTGACCTGTCCAAGCAGTTGTCTGACCTGTCCAACTGTTTGTGGAGTTCTCTGTTTCAGTACCTGTACTGCTTCTAGGTCTTTTGGATCCACCTTCACCCCTTCTGCCGACACTAACCGTCCAACGTATCGGACCTCTTTGCGAAACAACTCGCACTTCTCCGGTTTCAGTTTTACCCCATGGCGCTGTAGGGCTTGAAGGACTCTACAAAGCACTTGTACATGTTCTTCAAAGGACTTGGAAAAACATAGCACGTCATCGAGATAGGGGATGCAGCATTCATCTCTTAGGGTGTCGAGCATCTCCTCCATACTCCTTTGAAACGCTGCTGGTGCGTTTGACAATCCAAATGGTATTCTGACCCACTCGTACAACCCCCAGGGAGTGGTGAATGCCGTCAGGAACCTCGATCCTTCGGCCATAAAGCCTTGGTGGTAGGCCTTGCCCTGGTCTAGGATTGAAAACCAGTTGTATCCTCCCAGTGAGTCAGTGAGGTCTTGGATTCGTGGAAGGGGGTGTCGATCTGCACAGTTTTGTTATTCAGGAGCCTGTAGTCGATACATAGGCGCAAAGAGCCATCTTTCTTTCTCACACATATAACAGGGGCAGCATATGGTGATCGAGACTTCACAATCCATCCTTTCACCAATAGCTCCTGAACGTATTCTTTTACCTCCCTGTATAGTGGTTTTGGGATAGATGCATAAGCCTTTTGTACCGGAGTGTCTTCCTTGAGTCTAATCTCCATCTGCAGAGAAGGGATACAGCCGATGTCACCACTGTTCTGCGAAAAGGCCCCGGACTCCTCATATAGGACTCCCTCCACTAGCTGTTGTTGTTCAGGGTTTAGGTGACTGATGTCGACAGGCGGTAGCCAGGGCCCTGTGGGGGGGTCACTGGAGGAGGCAACATTGTTAGTCTCTGCCGGTGCTTTTGCTCGAGTACACTCAGCCTGTTGGGATACATCTGTCTCAAGGATCTTGGTGACATGTTGGATCGTACCCAGAGGTGTCCTTTTTGGTAGGGTGATCTCATGCTTGGAGTGGTTGGAGATGGGCACCTTTACGTATGACCATCGAATGTTGTTGATTTCCAGGAGGCCTTCTCCTACACTCAGCTGTCCTACAGTAATGTTCCCATCCGTGGGTTCATATAAAACTAGGGGATCCGAGATGTCAAAGTTTGGGGGGACTTTACACCGCACTTGTACTGCCTTTCCCGCTGGGATGAATATGTTGTCTTTGCCCACTCTTACTGTGGCCGGGTCGCAGTATGTCCTCTGTGAAACTTGGATGAAATTAACCATGGCCACCACTTGCTCTTCTTCCATTCCAAATGCACTTCGTAGGAGGCTGGTGACTGTAGCAGCCGCATCACCAGAGGATTCTTGTCTCCTAATAATCTCTTCCAGTACATTGGCTCCTAAAAGAGGCTGGGGTAGTGACAACTGACTAACCAGGAAAGGGGCTTGTATGGTGAGATTGGGGTTGTCATTCCCTGTGAGGTTGACAGTGAGCTCAACCCATCCATCGTAGGGGATAGTCTGGCCATTCACTGCATAGACATCCAGGTTTTCCTCAAGAAGCTCCTGTAGAGGTCTCACTGTATAGTTGGTAATGTGGGTGTCGGCCCATCCTCTGTCGATGATACTCACTTGTGAGCCAGTGTCAAATAGAACTGTTGCTGGGTACCCACTGATCAAACACTTAAGCAGGCTTTTCTTTCCAACAAGTGGTGCTTTGTATCTTGTGTTACTCTGACAAGCAGATGGGCGTGGCTGTTTCTTCTGTTGGAGTGGCTTAGTTAGTTTTTCAGGGGCAGGGTTCACTGATTGGGACTGGGGCTGAACATCGATCTCTGGCTGTCCCTCGGCAGAGACCGGGTCCCGTTTCCCTGAAACTTGGTGCGCTTCAAACAACCCACTGCCCGGTGTCCTATTTCTTCACACACAAAGCAGTGGTTGCACTCCTGCTGGTTCTGTTCAGTACATTTTCGACAAGTTGTCCTTCTCCTTACTTGGGCAGGGGTTAGACTCGGCAGAGGTTGAGGATATGTGTTCGGAGGTGGCTGGGAGGGAGTACGTGGTAGGGGATAAGGTGATAGTTGTGCTGGTTGTGTCAGTGAGTGACCGACCTGGGCATTTACTACTTGTTGATCAATCAACGTGGTCACCATGCGTGTTAGGGCCTCCACCTGAGCACTGAGCTGTTGTATGGTCTGGAGATTCCTATTGTCTTCCACTGAGGCTTTTGGTTTGTCATTACTCTGCCAGTCTCCTGTTTCCACCTTGGCACTATGTGCATGTGTTGTCTTTTGACGGGGGGTTTGGCTGAGTCTGCGCTGGTGCTCATTCTCATCACTTATCATCTTCATTACCTGGCCTAGGATTTCCTCATCGGTGACTAGGCTGTTCGAGAGGAGAGGTCTCAGCCTCTGTCGAATATCGGCGTGTTTTGTCCCAAGGCCCTGGTAAATGGTATGGAGAAAAACCTCTTGGATGGTCCTTTGATCGTAGGAGATGTCTGCGTTTGCCTGCCTTGATTGAAATTTAAGCTTCTGTTTTAGTCCAATCATGCGGTACAGAAACTGCTGGGGTGACTCTTGTTCAATTTGCCTATCACACATTAGCTCCTGAAACATCTCCGTAGTTGCCTTTTCTCCTAGGTGAGACCTGAGGAAGCCCTTGAGTTCGAGAATAGTCATTTCATCATTGTTGATAAGCATTTCCTTAAAGGTGCCTGGTTTAATTATCCTCAACACACCCCTGATTACTTCTGCTTCTGCAAAGCCTTCTCTGACTCCCTCATCTATTTGTTTACTGATGCTGTTATACCCTATCTCAGAACTCTGGTCTCCAATTTGACCGCCATATACTTTGTATTCTCTGCGCTGGAGGTAGGGAAGGTCCTTTAAAGAGACCATCCTCTCTGTCCTCTGTGACATTGGGTGTGGCATTGATGTCCCCTGGTGGTTATATACACTGACTGGTGGAGTATTTGTAGCTTCACATCGTTTTAGTTGTTCACCCAACTCTTCATATAGTTTTCTCAGTTCTCTTGCTGACTGTGTGCTTGTGTTGGCATGTGTGCCGGGCTGGTGTTGTTTCTGTGTGGTTGTGTTGTTGGAGGGTGAGTGTGGTGAACTGGGACTAACATGTGTCACAACTTCACAAGCTTCATCATCAGACAGATCACCAACAATACAAGGATTCACAATTCTACATATTAAATCAGACAACATCATCAACTGACCCATACCTTCATCATCGCTCTCTCGTAAGGAGTCAGACTGTATGTAGGAAACAACATAGTCCATGCAGCTTTCCTCATGGTCTGGGCTCAGCTTGACTGTGTCCTTGCTGTCACTTGCAATGTCCCTTGCAAGCTTGTAAATGTCAGTGCTCGAGAGTTTGAACAAACTATTTTTGATGTCCCACACCAGCTGTTTGCGTGTCGTAGTCATGGTGTGTGGTCTGCTACCAGTGGTCTAGCTCCCAAGTGGCTGACGTACGTTGACCTCCTGTTCAGCAGTGCGGCTCCATTAGGAAGTGAAGACGATTCTCCTCCTCGATCTTCCTCTACGGACACCCACCAACTGACTCCTGGACTGTTGTCACGTCTGGTCACCTTGGTCTTGCGGTTCTGGTATCACTGGATCTGCTCCCCTGGTTGTTGCGAAGAGGAGAGATCCCGGACGAGCCCCCACAGTTTGTTACGGGTTCCAAGGCTGATGGGCCACAGCAACAAATGATTTTGATAGCTGTCTTTCAGTTCCTGATAAATACAGAGGTATATTAATAGAAATTGAGACAGCAGTGTTCCTCTTTGCTTCCCAAATCTTCTCTGGAGGGGAGGGCGGAGCCCCTCACCTAGCGAAAACTGGGCGCAACACCACTTAAACTAATTAGTTCCGCTTCTCTGGTTCCTATTAATACATGTTGTTTATGTTACAATAGAAATAACATTTTACTATACATTGTGTTTCTTCTTTTGTGAAATTACAGTGTCAATGTTGAATATACCACATATTCAAATAATGATGCCTATACATTTAAGTAATTGTAGGCCTATAAATGCTATTATTGTATGTTCTAAAAGTAACAACAAATAAATCAACAATAACAATTGTTAATAACAATAATAGTCTGATTTTAACCTTTTTATATTTAGCTGAGACATCTTTAATCTCTCCCTCAGCCTGTCTGTACTCCCCACTTGCTTCAAGAGGACCACCATCGTCCCTGTGCCCAAAAACACCAAGGTCACCAGCATGAACGACTATCGCCCGATAGCACTGACCTCTGTCATCATGAAGTGCTTCGAGCGGCTAGTCAAAACATTAATTTGCTCATCGCTGCTTCCCACCCTGGACCCTATGCAGTTTGCATACCGGTCCAACAGGTCTACAGACAATGCCATCACCCTGACCATGCACACCGCTCTCTCCCACGTGGACAAAGGAATACGTATGTGAGGATGCTGTTCATTGACTACAGCTCAGCATTCAATACCATCATCCCCTCCAGACTCGTTTCCAAGCTTGTGGACCTGGGACTAAGCACCTCCCTTTGCAAGTGGATCTTCAACTTCCGGATGGGGAGGCCACAGGTGGTGAAAATCCACCTGAGCCAGAACAATAACCTCTCAATGTCAGCAAGACTAAGGAGATTATTGTGGACTATAGGAGGCGGCAGGAGGAGGAGCATGCTGCTTCAGGTCAGCTGCAAGCAGGTCAGCTGCTTCAGGTTCCTCAGGGTGAACATCAGCAATGATCTTACCTGGTCTGCTCACACGGTAGTTAAAGCTGCCCGGAAACACCTGTTCTTCCTGAGGAGACTGAAGAAGTTTGGCATGGACTCAGTCATCCTCACTAACTTTTACAGATGCCCAATAGAGAGCATACTGACTGGTTGCATTACAGTGTGGAATGGGAGATGCACAGACAGGGACATTCTTGCGATATTTAGAATTGTAGTTTAACTTTTATTTGATTTGCTATTTTCGTTTGACCTTGAAGCACATTTGCGTTGGTCTGACAGAACGGAGTGTATTTTGTCTAAGCGGACCACATTCATGCCGATGCTAATTAATTACATATTTGATGACCCATTATTCTGCAGGTAACCAATTCGATTTGTTGATCAAGTTTTATGTCTCGTGCTATAAAATTGTTGTAAAATTACACTGGTGGCGTTGCTAGCATTCTTGATCTAGGATGACTAGTGAAGGCTAACTACTTACTGAGAGTGAGCTCATACCGGGAAATATCAAACTGAGGCTTTAACATATCGACCGAGCTGAGGACTTCCGGTGAGGCACGAAGCAAGATGGCTGCAAGGCACTGAGCTCTTAATCAAAACCCCCTCTTTATTTTGTTTAGAAGTACTTACACATCACACTGATATACATTTTGGACAAAGAACGTTTTATTTTCATTATGACTTCCAAGAAAGACCCAACTTCGACCAAGAAAGATTCAAACAAACAAAGCAAACAGCCTAACGATTCTACAGAAGATATTGCCATGCTAATCAAGCGTGCAATGGCGGCCGAGATGGAATCATTTCAAGAAACTGTTGCATTTATGCTAAACGAATCGCTAGAAAAAGCTCTGGATCCTATATAAAAGCACATGGCGGAGAACGGCAACATTCTCCGGTCGTTAAAAGAGCAGGCCGAAATTCACGCTAAGAAATTCAGCACAGTCTTCAAACAAATGGATAATATACAGGTTAGCTTGCGCAAGACTGAAAAGGAGACGAGTTCCTGTGTTGCAGAGGTTACAAAATTACAAAAAAGGTTTGACGATCTAGAAGACCGTTCTAGGAGGAATAATGTGAGGCTGGTGGGTCTGCCCGTGGGAAGTGAGAGAGATGACCCAAGAGGCTACCTCCATAAAATGCTTCCTATCTGGATTCCACAGCTAGATAGATCTGTCCCACTGGAGATAGATAGAGCGCACAGGATCTACTCGAACAACACAACAAGACCGCGAACCATGATCTTTCGACTACTACGATACACCGACCGCCAGACTATCCTGGAGGGAGCTAGGAAGGCGAAACCAACTCTCAGTGATGGCACCAAGTTACAGTTCTTCGCTGACTACGGCCCCGGGACGATGCATGAACGGCAGAAATACAAGGAGATTCGGGCTAAGCTGTGGCAGAAGAGGATAGATGCATATCTCATATATCCTGCGATCTTGAAGGTGACCTACAAAGGCGTGAAGATGTCATTCAACTCAGCGGAGGAAGCGAACAAAGCCCTTAAAGTTTCAGTGCTAGCAGATGGAGAGGACGACACATAGCTGGGAAGAGGCCCCGGGGAAGACCCAGGACACGCTGGAGGGACTATGTCTCTCGGCTGGCATGGGAACGCCTCAGGGTCCCCCAGGAAGAGCTGGTGGAAGTGGCCAGGGAGAGGAAAGTCTGGGCCTCCCTGCTTAGGTTGCTGCCCCCGCGACCCGACCCCCGGACAAGCGGAAGATGATGGATGGATATTCCCAGTTAGAGGGGGGACTTGGGTGTTCAGTGCTTGACATTGCTGAGTGACACTCACGGATGGCACATTCTGAGGGGATGTATGGGAGGGGGGTCGGGGTTAGGGATGGTAGGGGTGGGAGTGGGGGGGGGGGCAGGGCAGGGGGGGTTAGAGATGGGTTCCACCACCAATGCACTATCCCAGGTCAGCAACACAGACAAGTCAGAGAACTTTTCTGTTATGTCATTCAATGTTAGAGGTCTAAATTCTCCCTACAAATGCTCTAAAATACTAGACTTCTTACGCAGAAAGAAAGTAGATATTGCACTACTTCAAGAAACACACCTGAAACCCAATGATGTTACCAGATTTCAGAATAAATTTTATAAACCAATAGTGGCTGCAGCGGATGGTACTCGCACCAAAGGAGCCTTGATTTTACTGAGACGTGGTATCAACCTGACAGTTGAAAAGACTGGCTCTGACAATGCAGGACGAATGGCATTTTGCTGTACGTCCCTTCAGGGTAAAAAGGTTGCTTTTATAAGTCTGTATGCCCCAGCTACTTTTGAACCCGAATTTCTTCCCTCAATCACTTCACAATTACTGAAGTTGGATGATTATCAACTTTACGTTCGGTCAGACATGAACGCCGTTATAGATTGCAATCTTGATAAATCCTCCTAAGCTGTATCAAGCTCCCAAGATTCTGCCTCTAAAGCACTTAACCTTTTTATATCCGACTTGAATCTAACTGATGTGTGGAGAGCGCAAAATCCTTCTGTTAAAGACTATACTTTCTTCTCCACGAGACATAAGACCTTCTCGCGAATAGACTACATTCTTGTTTCATCCAGTCTGTCACACCTAGTAACTATAGAACTATTACCCAGATACCTATCTGATCACAACCCTGTAATGTCCACCTTTCATTATGGAGGAATCAAGAATAGGTTCAGTAGGTGGAGGTTTAATGCTTCCCTGTTAAAAAACGGCCTAGAGGAATTTATATATTTCAACAAGGATAGTGTATCAGATAGGACGGGGATTTGGGCCTTTATCAAGGGGTTCATACGGAATAATGCAATACGGTTCAGCTCCCATCTACATAAAAGTAGATTACAAAAGATAAACACCCTAGAGGAAGAATGTATGCTCTTGGAGAATGATCTTAAGGACGATTACAATATAATAACAGAAAATCAGCTTAAAATAAAACAGGCAGAATTGAATGACTTACTAAGACGTAGGGCAGAATAAATGATACAGATTATAAAACATAAGTATTACGCAGAAGGCAGCAGGCCAAGTAATTTGCTGGCATTGACACTCAAGCAGCAGGAAGCAAAAAGAGCGATACCAGCTATCAGATGTGCCAGGAAGGGTGTGGTGACAACAACAGAGGAAGTAATTGAGACTTTTAAAGATTTCTATCAAGTATACAGGTGGACCAACACGTTCCGAAAATGACTTTTCCGGCTTACTTAGTGGACTAGAGCTTCCTATGTTGACAGCAGAAGATAGCGGGGAACTAGATTCTGCCATTACATTAGAGGAATTACTTAAAGCAGTAAAAGCTACAAATAGAGGCAAAACACCTGGCATAGATGTGATACCGGTTGAACTATATCTTGAACTCTGGGACATTCTTGGACCAATATGGTTGGACACTTTGAATTATGCTGTTGAAAAGGGTGCCTTTCACAGGGACTTGAACACAGCCCTGATCACAGTCATTCCTAAACCCGGTAGGGACCCCTTGGAGTGTGCCAATCACCGCCCAATATCTTTGATAAATGCTGATCTCAAAATATTTTCCAAAGTCTTGTCCAGAAGACTTGAGAATGTTATAGGGGACATTATTAGCCCGGATCAAACTGGTTTCATCAAGGGGCGCATCAAGGCGTCGGCTATTACACATACTTAGTCAAATCAAATCAAATGTATTTGTATAGCCCTTTTTACACGCAAGCATGTCACAGAGGGCTTCACATATGTCCATAGAACTGCCCCTCAACCAACCTAAACCCTCAAGGAAGACAAGGAAAAACTCCCAAAAAACTCTCAACAGGAGAAAAAAAAATGGAAGAAACCTTGGGAGGAGCAATTCAGAGAGGGATCCCCTCCTCCAGAGACGGTTGGTGGGAGAGAGGAGCAGAACACAGGCTAAACATAGTCATACAGTGTCGATGGGTTTTTAAAACACCAAAATCCATTATTCAACTTTATAGATGTAGGACAGGACCGGGAGACTCGCGACCAGGTCCAGCGTTGGCTGACCGACGACCAGGCAGGTGCTGACAACTCAAACCCCCCACACCACAAGGGATGTGTGTGGGGGTAGACAGAGAGAGGAGAGCAGGGATTAGAGAATGCCAGGAGCAGCTAACAGTTACAGTCATAATAGAATGAGATCCCCACCGGTCAAGTGTGGACTGGTGCAGCAATTTAACAGAGCAAAAAAGGGGAATTTGATGCAACCCCACACACCAAGACAGTGACAGCCCCCCTCATTTGGAACATGAAATCTGTTCCAGGGGAAGAGAACTCTAAAATAAGTTATACTTAAAGAATAAGGATGGAAACAACCCGTCCCCCGTTGCCTCCAACTAGTAACATACTTACCTTTAACAGTCGTAGAATTGACTAAACAATAACGTTTTTAACCTAATTTTAAACGTTGAAACAGTATCAGACTCCCTAATTGAGACGGGTAGTTTATTCCAGAGAAGAGGCGCTCTATATGAGAACTCCCTACCTCCAGCTGTTTTTTTCTTAATTTTGGGAACCACCAGATAGCCGGCATCTTGAGATCTAAGTGTCCTTGCGGGGCAATAGGGTGCAAGGAGACCGGAGAGGTACAGTGGTGCCAATCCATGCAGAGATTTGTAGGTTAGTAGTAGAACTTTGAAGTCAGCTCTGGCTTGGATAGGGAGCCAGTGTAGAGAGACAAGAGTAGATGTTATGTGATCAAACTTTCTTGTTCTGGTCAATAGTCTAGCAGCAGCATTTTGCACCCGCTGTAAATTTTTTAGGTGGGTAATTGGGAGGCCAGAGAACAACACATTGCAATAGTCCAATCGGGACGTAACAAATGCATGTATTAGTTTTTCGGCATCATCCTTTGAGAGAAATTTTTGTATTTTGGCAATATTACGTAGATGGAAAAATGCAGTTCTAGTAATTTGCTTAATATGGTACTCGAACGAAAGGTCTGGGTCCATTGTGACTCCTAAATTTTTTACTAGCTGGTTTTGAGAGACTTTGACGCCGTCTAGGTCTAAGGTCAGATTGGAAAAATTATTTCTATATTTTTTAGGACCGAAAATTTGAACCTCGGTTTTATCCGAATTTAGAAGAAGGAAATTTGCAGTTATCCAAGCTCTCAACCTAGAAACACATTTTTCCATAGCATGTGGAAATTCTCCAGACTTTATAGACATATATAGCTGAGTATCATCTGCATAACAGTGAAAATTTACCCCAGAGCTTCTAATTATGTTTCCTAAAGGCAGCATATAGAGAGAAAATAACAGAGGGCCTAGAACTGAACCCTGTGGTACTCCGTATTTTACAGTGGAGCTCCTGGATGAGCAGCCATCATAGTGGACATATTGTGATCTATCGGATAGATATGATCTAAACCACTGAAGTGATGTACCAGAAATCCCAACATAGTTCTCCATACGTTCCAAGAGAATCTCATGATCCACCGTGTCAAAAGCTGCACTTAGGTCTAGAAGAACCAGGACAGAGAAAGTAGATCATTGACTACCTTGGCTAATGCAGTTTCAGTGCTGTGGTGGAGACGAAATCCAGACTGGAGAGGTTCATAAAGCTGATTTGAGGAGAGGTGCTCAGTGAGCTGTTGTGCCACAGCCTTCTCTAAAATTTTGGAGATAAATGGCAAATTTGAAATTGGCCTGTAGTTGCTAAGACAGCCTGGATCCAGGTTTGTTTTTTTAAGAAGGGGCTTAATAATAGCATGTTTGAAATCGTTGGGGACTTGGCCAATTACAATAGATTCATTAATAATACTAAGCATGGGTGGTCCAATAATAGGGAGAAGTTCCCTACAGAGTTTGGCAGGGAGAGGATCGAGAAGGCAGCTAGTGGGTTTCGAGGAGTCTATCAGCTCGATGAACGCTTCCATAGAAATAGGGTTAAAGTGAGTGAGAGCCTCAACATGCAGCATGCTTGGTATAGGGTAAAGTTCAGTGTTGATGGCCACTCCTCCAGGACTAGTCTGTAGTTTGTCCCTTATTGCATGAATTTTTTGGTCAAAGAAATCTAAGAAATCATTGGGAGAGAAATCTGAACTAACACAGAGTGTACTTTTCTTAGTGAGATTTGCAACAGTGTCAAATAGGAACTTATTGTTGTGTTTGTTCTTACTAATCAACCTAGAGAAATAATCTGATCTGGACCTAATGAGGACTTGCTTGTACTCCATTAGGCTGTCCTTCCAGGCCAGGCGGAAAACCTACAATTTAGTGGTACGCCACTTATGTTCTAGTTTTCTAGTGAGCCTCTTAAGAGTGCGGGTTTCCTCTGAATACTATGGAGCCAGTTTCTTGTCCTTTCTTTTCCTTGGTTTGAGAGGGGCAACAGAGTCTAGGGATAGCTGAAGAACCAAATTCAGATCCCTCGTTTTAGTATTTAATGATTTATTTGGGACGTCAAGGACTTCTAGTGCAGCGGGTAGAATATTAGCCAGTTCCAGAGCTGTGTTTGGGGTTATGCAGCGGCTAGTAGAAATATTCTTAGTGCCTCCAAGGCTCTGGCAGAGGTCCATTTTGAAGGTGACCAGACAATGGTCTGATAATATAGGATTGTGGGGGTGGACAATGACGTCACTAATCTTGATTCCCCGCGTGAGAACTAAATCTAATATATGCGAGTGAAGATGGGTAGGTTTGGAAACCACCTGAGTGAGACCTGTGGAATACATTAGAGCAGTAAAGGCCTTACTTAAAGGATCTTTTGGGTCATCCACATGAATGTTAAAATCACCCATAATCAAGACGTTATCAGTATATGTCACAAGATCAGCACTAAAATCTGCAAATTCCTCCAGGAAGAGGGAATACGGGCCGGGGGGCCGGTATAGAGTAACTATACAAAATGAGGGAGGGGGGCCAGGAGTAGTAGCATTATTCCTTTTTAAAATAGTTGGTGGTTTCATGCAAATTATTTCAAATGATTTAAAGGTATTTACAGATTTTAGGCTGAGGTTGAAGCTGGCTTTATATATCATAGCAACACCACCACCTTTCTTTGATACACGAGGGATGTGTGAGTACGCAAAATCCGGAGGCGATGCTTCATTCAGGGGGGAATATTCATCAGGTTTTAACCAGGTTTCGGTGAGTCCAATCAAGTCCAGGCTGTATTCAGACATCAGATCATTAATCAAAATGGCCTTTGTGGATAGAGATCTGATGTTTAGGAGCCCAACATTCCAGTATGGGTTTTTGGCAGATTTAGACGTAGATAATACTTCTGAGAGGGCGGCACTGTCATCAGAAAACTTAGTAGGAAGAGCAACGGGGGAGCAAGGCTGAATACATATTAAATTTGTATAATTCCTAATACTTGAAGGCCGAAATTTAGAGAAAGGGCGGGGGACCGACACCGTCTCAATGGGAGAAACGACATCAGCAACCTCACTGACTACACTACAAGCTAGGCTATCGGGCCCCCAACAGCTCACAACATACCTATCAGACTCTCTAAGAGACTGAGGCCCGGCTTGTGACTTAGTGCATCCCATAAATTACCACCGGACAGTGGCCTGCTTTTTCTAGATGCTGAAAAGGCGTTTGATCGCCTGGAATGGCCGTTCCTTTGGAGGACAATGAAAGAATTCAAATTTGGTGATAAATTCATGAAAATGGTTCAAACACTTTACGCCAATCCTTCAGCCCGAGTGTGTGTCGGGGGAGGTATGTCAGAGTTATTTGACATAAAACAGGGCACGAGACAGGCAGACCCCCTGTCTCCCTTACTTTTTACATTGTCCATAGAACCCCTAGCACACTTGATCAGAAATGCTTCCACAATCTCCCCTATTACAATTGGTTCAACATCACATTCAATATCACTTTATGCTGACAATACATTGGTTTATTTGGCAAATGTCCAGCGAACGCTTCCATGTGTCTTAACGACACTGGAGCATTTTGGATACCTTTCAGGATATAAGGTCAATCTTTCAAAATCTGCCCTTATGCTTATTAATACAGATAAAGATAAGGTATCTCTCCCAGCCAAGATGAATGTCATAAATGAGGTCCTATACCTGGGTGTTAAAATAAATACTTCCCCTATGTCTGTGGCGAAACTAAATTACTCAACCATTTAGAAAAAAATTGAGGTGGATATAAAGAGATGGAAACATTTGCCAAGCTCAGTACCTGCCCGTATTTCAGTCATCAAAATGAACATTTTGCCCCGCATTAACTTTGTAAGCTCAATGATTCGACTTGCACCTCCAATGGGATACTGGAAAGAATTGGAGTCCTTACTAAGAGGTTATGTGTGGAACGGTAAACGACCACAGTTAAAATGGTCAGCTCTTCAGGCTAGTAGAATGGATGGGGGACTGGCTTGTCCTAATTTTAAGTTATACCACTGGGCATTTGTACGAAGAAGTTTCAGGTACTGGATAGATGAGGCCTATACTAACTCATGGAAAAATATAGAAGAAGAACTAATAGCACCTATTAGATTAAAAGACTTTCCTCTCACAGGTGTGCGTATCAAGAGATGTACTTTACATTATGGTCCAATTTTGACATACATGATTCAAGTGTTCAGGGCAGCAGAAAAATTCATTAACTTCAAAAATATATGGTGTAAATCATCCCCATTATGGAATAATAGTCACCAAATTGTCTGGGGGGAAACCTTTCATTAACAAACATTGGAAGGTTAAGGGCATCAACACACTGCTGGACATTAATGGGGCTTGTACAATACTTAATTTTCAAGAGTTGGTATCTCAATATAATATTGATAAACGTTCTCTTTTCTTTTCTTTTAGAATAAGATCGGCCTGTAAGGCCTACAGGGTTCCTTGGGGGTCAGAGTTAAAGGAGCATCCCATTTTTAGCTGGATACAACAGTCTCCAAAGCAAATAGTGTCATACCTCTATGATAGACTCAACTCCCAAAAGTATACATCCACAACAGGAATGAAGGCCTGGGATAGAGACATAACAGATTTGGGACAAGAATTAGACTGGGAAGCCATTTGGAACAACGTCTCTGATGCCTCAAAAAATCCAAATCATAGATATATACATTTGAAATTCTGCCATAGGGCATATGTAACGCCCAGAATAAGACATCTGATGGGATTTGCCCCTGACCCATATTGCTCTTTTTGCCCTCATGGAACCCTTGGCTCCTTTTTACATGTAATGTGGGAGTGTCCAGAAGTATCTATATTGTGGAGAAAGGTGATAGACATTGTTACGGACGTAACAGGAGTTCAGTTTCCTGTGGACCCTGCTGTGCACCTATTAAATGATGACTCCCGTCTTTCCCTTGCCGAAAAAGATCGTAAAGTCTGGCTTGTAGGCCTCACTGCAGCCAAAAAGATTGTAGTGCGGTTATTTTTGGACATATCTTACATGGAACTGTCATCTGCAAGAGTGAATAATGCTCAGCCACATACACTAGCAATGTGGGAGAATTTGATATCCAGGTTGAAGGATCTACTATTGCTGTAGACATGATTTGTCTGTGACTGTCTCAATGCTCTGTTGGGTGGTGCGGGACTAGGGTGGTGGTGGAGGGGATGGGGGGGCGGGGTGCTGGGTGGGTTGGGTATATCTGTATCTATATGACATGTTCTCTGATGTGTTTGGTTGTATATCTTTGATATGGAAATAAAAAATGAATGAGAAAAAAAAAATACATCGACCGAGCTTTAACAAGGTTGATACGCCGAAACCGAAGTTAAATATGGATAGTAAAACTCAGACTGATCCCTTTCGCTCATTTTGAAATTTTCGTCGGAGGGCATTACGAATCCGTATTGAGCTGTGGCACCTTAACCCTCGTGCTGCCTTCGGGTCACATGACCCAAAGGTTCATAACGAACCATCGTTGTGTTTACCCAATTTTACCCAATACAAAAACAAATAAAAATAATTTTCTTTTAACCTTCGCAATGTGGGGGGTCTGAGACAGCCCAACGGTTAAAAGAAAATGCTTCACTTTGTTTTTGTATGCGGTAAAGTTGTCGCAATACGACGGTGGGTCACAATGACTGATGGGTCAGAACGACCCGAAGATAACACAAGGGTTAATGCACGGGCTTACCTGGGCCTCGACCAATCAGGGGCCTCTTAATAATAATACAAAATAATAATGATGATAAACGTCCGTATTCGCGGTGTCATTACTCTGCTCTACAGTGGCATCTGGTGGTGTATGTGGAGGGAGGGGAGGCCCCCCCTCCCCCTTATCTAAACAAATTGTAACAAAAACTAAAGAGGGTACAATTTGTAGGGCGTGCTTGCTTGCGTCGGTTGCAGATGGGTCCATTTAATATGAAACAAGCTGAACCCCCTTTGAGACAAGCTATTCTAACAACGTTGTCACCGGCAGTATTTTTCAAATGGAATCGCGATTCAAACGGTACCATCTGCTAACTGAAAATATGCCCTCAAACGCGACTTTTTAGTCTCAGTCTAGAGCCCTGCGTGGAGAAGCTGAATTATGCTACGAGCAAGCTAGCCTAGCTGCTGTTGCTAGCCAAACTTCACTGAGGGGATTGTTTGAATGCGCCAGAAATTAAAAACGTTTCTTTTGACATAAAGTTTAGGCTGTGGCATTGAATACAGGGACGCACCACACAAGCTTGAGTTTAAATACATAATTTATTGTGACCTTACTTACTGTATATGCAAGTCTTGAATTGCTTAAATGTATAATGCTGCTAGTACACCACGGCACGATACGATACTTGCTGTGCAACAGCAATGCACGTTGTATCCATGCGTCGTTGCTAACGTGTGCTGACGTTGTGACGTAGGCTAGCACTGAGTTCCCTTCGTTGACACAAGGCACTTTTTGCCACAAAAACTGAATTTCAGCCTAAACCGTGCAACGGAATGTAAATAACAATACAAGCAACTCGTGCGATTGTGCGATTAGCGTGTGGGGGGCCTCAAAAAATGAAAAAAAAAGTCCATAGCCCAGGGGCCTCAAGTGCTATTAAGACGCCCCTCCACGCGGATGGGATGACTGCGCATCAGCCAATCGGAACACTCGTACTCGTAACTTTTTGGAGTCTTTTGTTTTTAACTCAAGTGTTGTCTCATGTGAGGCAGTTGTTTTTGTTTGTAATAAATAATCGAGTGTGATGATGAAGTAAGGATTAAGATCCAAGATGGCGCCGATGATGGCTGCCTCGGTTGCTAGGTGTGCTCTGTTTTGTCTTGTTTTGTCTGTTAATTCAGTGTTCTGCCAAGATTTCCGGGGTTCTCTAACAAGAGAAGTACTTCTAAACACTAGGACTACAACTCCTGTGGATTTATTTCCCACTTTTCTGCTTCCAGCGGCAGATTTTGTGGGAATTCTAGCCAGTGCCGCGCTAGGCTTTGCCCATGCAGTGAAACGCCGAAGAAGGGGAAAGCGAGCGGGAGCGCTAGTTCGGTTACGCAGACGTGGAATCCGAACAGTGCTCCCAAGTTTTTTCCTCTCCAACGTACGTTCACTGTGCAATAAAATGGACGAACTTCAGCTACTGATGGTGAAAACCGGAGACTTTCTTTCATCTTCGGTTTTGTGCTTCAAGGAGACATGGCTGTGCGATTTGATCCCGGACACCGCATTACATCTGGCAGGCTTTCAACTCGTGAGAGCTGACCGGGACACTGCACTCTCCGGCAAAACCAAAGGCGGTGGTATTTGTTTCTACATCAACAGTGGCTGGTGTGTAGATGTGACAGTGATTCTGCAACATTGTTCTCCGGATCTGGAATCACGTTTTATAAACTGTAAACCTTTTTACTCGCCACGAGAATTTGCGTCACTCATTTTGGTCCGAGTTTACATGGCACCGGGTCCACAGGTTAAAGAGGCCCAACGCATGCTCGCCGACCAGATTCTGAGTGTGGAGCGAGCAAACCCGGATTCCCTTGTTATTGTACTCGGCGACTTTAACAAAGGTAATCTCAGCCACGAACTCCCTAAATACAGACAATTAATCAAATGCCCAACCAGAGAAGAGAACACTCTGGATCACTGCTACACTACAGTCAGTAGAGCCTACCACGCCGTCCCTCGTGCAGCACTGGGTCACTCTGACCATACCATGGTCCATCTGATTCCTGCATACAGGCAGAAATTAAAGCTCTGTAAACCTGTTGTGAGGACATCAAAACAGTGGACCAGTGAGGCTATGGAGGATCTGCGGGCGTGCTTGGACTGTACTGACTGGGATATGTTCACGACTGCTACCAATAGTCTGGATAAACTCACAGAGGCTGTGACATCATACATCAGCTTCTGTGAGGACTGCTGTATTCCAACACGCACCAGGGTGAACTTCAACAACGACAAGCCCTGGTTCTCAGCAGAGCTCAGAAGGTTGAGGTCAGAGAAGGAGGAAGCATTTAGGAGTGGGGATAGAGACAGATTCAAGGAGTCGAAGAAGAACAGGTTTAGCAAGGCGGTGAGAGAGGCTAAACGACTGTACTCAGAGAGACTGAAGCGTCAGTTCTCTGCTAACGACTCTGCTTCTGTCTGGAGAGGGCTCAGGCAGATTACCAACTACAAGCCCAGAGCCCCCCACTCCACTAACGACTCCCGCCTGGCCAACGACCTGAATGAGTTCTACTGCAGATTTGAAAGACAATTGGACAGTCCTGAACTACCCCTTCCCACCCATGAGGCCTCCTCCCTCACCCCCTCTACAGTGACGACTCTCTCCATTCAGGAGGGTGAAGTTAACAGACTTTTCAAGAGGCAGAACCCCCGCAAAGCAGCTGGGCCGGACTCTGTCTCTCCTGCCACCCTCAAGCACTGCGCTGAACAGCCGTCTCCGGTGTTCACCTACATCTTTAACACCTCCCTGGAGACATGCCATGTGCCAGCCTGTCTCAAGTCCTCCACCATCATCCCTGTGCCCAAAAAGCCAAGGCCAACCGGACTCAATGACTACAGACCCGTCGCCCTGACCTCTGTGGTAATGAAGTCTTTTGAGCGCCTTGTGCTGGCACACCTCAAATCCATCACCGACCCTTTTCTGGACCCACTGCAGTTTGCCTACAGAGCCAACAGATCTGTGGATGACGCCGTTAACATGGCCCTCCACTTCACCCTACAGCACCTAGACTCCCCAGCATCCTATGCCAGGATCCTATGCCAGGATCCTGTTTGTGGACTTCAGCTCTGCCTTCAACACCATCATCCCCGCCCTGCTTCAGGACAAGCTCTCCCAGCTGAACGTGCCTGACTCCACCTGCAGGTGGATCACAGACTTCCTGTCTGACAGGAAGCAGTGCGTTAACCTGGGAACACAAGTCTCTGACTACCGGTCCATCAGCACCGGATCTCCTCAGGGCTGCGTCCTTTCCCCTCTGCTCTTCTCCCTGTACACCAACAGCTGCACCTCCAGTCATCCGTCTGTCAAACTTCTGAAGTTTGCGGACGACACCACCCTCATTGGGCTCATCTCTGACGGGGATGAGTCTGACTATAGGTGGGAAGCTGACAACCTGGTGACCTGGTGTAGCCAGAACAACTTAGAGCTCAATGCTCTTAAGACAGTGGAGATGGTTGTGGACTTCAGGAAGAATACAGCCCCACTCACCCCCATCACCCTGTGCGACTCCCCAGTCAACACTGTGGAGTCCTCCCGCTTCCTGGGCACCATCCTCTCCCAGGACCTCAAGTGGGAACTGAACATCAGCTCCCTCACCAAAAAAGCACAACAGAGGATGTACTTCCTATGGCAGCTGAAGAAATTCAACCTGCCAAAGACAATGATGGTGCACTTCTACACAGCCATCATTGAGTCCATCCTCACCTCTTCCATCACCATCTGGTACGCTGTTGCCACTGCCAAGGACAAGAGCAGACTGCAGCGTATCATCCACACTGCTGAGAAGGTGATCGGCTGCAATCTGCCTACCCTCGAGGACCCTGAGGCGTGCGAGGAAGATTGTGGCCGACCCCTCCCACCCTGGTCACTCCCTGTTCCAGCTACTCCCCTCTGGCAGAAGGCTGCGGTCCATCAGGACCAAAACCTCACGCCATAAGAACAGTTTCTTTCCATCTGCTACTGGCCTCTTCAACAAGGCCAAGGACTCCCATTGACATTCATTCACTTATTTAACTATTATTAGTTCATCTAATGGCAATTCAGTATGCATAAGCCACCTTATCTCAGTATCCAATTGCACTATGTTGACCACTCACGCTGCTCATTCTATTCTATTTTTATATATATTTTATTTTATATTTAAATTGTTGTATTCTTAGATTGTTTAGTTCTTAGAAATAGTTAAACTTTTGTACTTAACTTAATTTAAGATTTGTATATGTTTAGTGTTTTGCACCTCCCTGCCACAGTAAATTCCGTGTTTGTATAACATACATAGCGAATAAACCGAATTCTGATTCTGATGGTTATTTTGTACCATTTCTTAATTGAATTTACAGAACAATTACTATACCGTGATATATACCGTAACCGTGATATAAAATGACTCATACCGTGATAGAAGATTTTGGCCATATCGCCCACCCCTACCACCCATGCTTCAGTCTTTTT
Source organism: Osmerus eperlanus (assembly GCF_963692335.1). NCBI lineage: Eukaryota > Metazoa > Chordata > Actinopteri > Osmeriformes > Osmeridae > Osmerus > Osmerus eperlanus. Next base: position 2,077,995 of record NC_085043.1, read on the forward strand.
TCCCTGTTGCCTTCTGGCGGGAAATACTGAAGCATTCGGTCTCGCACCCGTAGACTGGAGAATAGTTTCTTTCCAAGGGCCATCAGGCTTCTGAATGGACACTGATACATTCTCACCACTTTCTCACTAACCACTTTACACACTGTCACTTTCATCTACTGGTTGTACTATCAGCAATATTGCACTAATTGTTACCTCACTTGTCTTTAGGTTAGTATAGGTTTATACGGTTAGCATAGGTTAATATGTGTAATACAGGTTTAGTACACTGTATTGTATATTATGTTGTTTATTTAGGAGTTTTTATTTTATTATCATAGATGTAATCTATGTTCAGAGTACTTATATGTTATGCCAGGTTGCTTTGCGTTGTCTTGTCCTAAGAATTTCAGTGCCCAGTCTGACCTTGTGTTGTTCTGTGCATCTGACAATAAAAGACTTGAACTGGAACTCAGTTAACAATCAGACTAAATGGTAGAACAGTTGTGAAAACGAATCCTCCTGTGGACACAAAACAACTTAAAATAACGTCACTGTGTCCAATCCCGACCGCTGTAAACTACTATTGTCCAAACCCGAACGGGGTTTGGACACTCAGTTTCCGGTCTTTTTGCCAGCATTTTCTTTTGCTATCGCCAGCAAAGTGTAAGTAGTATTATTTTAGGCATACCAAACAATCTACGTGTAAAATTTCATGAACATATATGGACGTTTACATGTCTAAATAATATAGGAAAGTTACTTTGGCCGAACGACACTCGGGCGACGATTGGGCGACGATCTTTCAAAATACACGATCATGTGTGACGTGATCTGTAGTCGAGGGGAGGAAGGGATGGGGGCTAGCAAACTTTGAGAAGAGTTCAACAAAACATCCAGCAGGTGGTGGTATCCAGTCAAATTGAGATTTTATCGCATAGTTTGGAGATGTTGAAGCGTGATCTTATTGTGGAGGACATAACTACGTCCCCGGATATGTTGACAGCATTGATGGTCAGTTTGGTGACCCTGGATCAAGTTAATATCCCCAGAAAAACAGCAGCGGCCAGTGTTTAGAAGTGCGGTCGGGTTTGGACAAGGGTAGCGCACGGCTAATTTACCGGCGCCAGCGTCTTTTGACCGGCTCTAGTAAAGGCTAAGCTAACTCTAAATTTTTAAACAATATTTAGCTCGAAAGGTAAGAAGTTAAAGCTTAACGTGAAATCAATAAATCATCTGAAAACGTGATACGATTATTTTTATCAATATTTGAAGTGGCATTTTATCAGAATGTTAGCTAAAAACCGGTCGGGATTGGACACAGTGACGCTACATGAAATGGTATTACATTTTAAAACCAGCACATACAACTCATATTCACCTCTTGTTTGTCAGGGACACATAAAAAGGCTCTCTCTTGATAGTGACTTAGGACTCCAGCAAATTCTATTGTCCAAACATTGAAAGCAGGCACAAGGACAAGTAACTTTAAATGCAAAAACATTGTTTATTATCAAAATAGTAAGATAATCAATACATTATGACAAGGTAACAAAATCAATACAGAAACAAACGCTACCTTCAGAGCAAACAATAACAAAGGTATTTTATAAACATATAGCGCACCTAACCTGAGCAAGTATAGGAGGCTAATCAAACTCAGTGATCGGTTTAGCTTCTCCTTTTGTTAACCCATCCTGCATACTAAAATAGCGACGACGGCTATATGAAAGAACAATTGCCTGACACATACAAATTCAAAGTACCATCACCGGTACTTGGTGGCTGCAGTAAATAAACCTTTGCAAGACAAGAGAATATGTAAACACATTTTGGGCCTCTGCACGACAAAACTCTAGGCTGGACTCTGGATAAGAGCGTCTGCTAAATGACTAAATGTAGGCTATAAAACCGGCAAATATACATTTTACAAGACTGAAAACATTACTAGAATGTGATGCATACAATACGAAATTAATACATATCAAACATGACATGAAAACTGGCTTTAAACTATATTTACACACAACACAATTTTCTATGGTAATTTCTAATTCAGGTTTGTCAATACAGCCCAACACTAGCTAGCCGAAACAGCCACACTGAAGATGTACTTTCATTATGCTAGAGCAATAAGCATAGCTAACTTGCCACATAATGGCAGACGCTTGGCGTAGCGGCGTGCATCATTGCAGATGCTTGGCGTAGCGGCGTGCATCATTGCAGACGGGCTACACGTCACACGCTCAAATGCAATGTTTACAAAGCTAGCGTCGCCGCTACGTCGCTGCTATCAAAGTTCCCTCACGTACTACGTCGCCGCCATCACCCCCATTGGGAACCAATGATAAAAAGGCTGAGACGACACGCACATTGCGGGCAAAGCTAGTATACAGTGTATGCTGTTCGGGCGTGCGAGGGCACTTGTCACCCCCCCTACGTCGTATCCATGCGTCGTTGCTAACGTGTGCTGACGTTGTGACGTTAGCACTGAGTTCCCTTCGTGGACACAAGGCATTTTTTCCCACAAAAACATTGTAACCTCTTAGACGTAAATCCCAATAGAAGCAAACCAATCGAGACCAAGACGAACATTTTGACAATGACCTTGTGTATGTAGTCCAAATATTGAGGGATCCTTAGGGGTGGGAAAATAATAATAATATATGAGAGAACAATGGTTGTGCTCGCCGAAGGCGTGAGCACACCCAATACATGTTTTGCCAGGATTACTGAATCTATCAGACCATTGAATATTTATGATGCTGAGTCCCTGTGTGTTTAAACTTCTGACTAGGGACAACAACGTGATCAGAAGTGGGTTTGTCTATTTTGTGGCCCCAATCAAAGCTCAGTTTAGGGGCCCCTCCTTCTCTACCTGTCATGACCATTTTAAGCGTGACCACACACAAGCGCTGGCCGTCCGAGAGAATGACAGTTTCACTCACCACCGGGTCATGTTGCGAGGATTCGGGCGAGGCCTCGGCAAGTTCTGCGGCAGATGGAGCTGCTTCCTCTGAGCTAGTCGCTGTAACGTTATCCGGTAGGTCTGTGCTAATGGTGCTGCTGCAACAAGCTGAAATGGTGGCATGACAATTGAAATGAAAATTATTTTTATTTGTTTTTGTATTGGGTAAACACAACGATGGTTCGTTATGAACCTTTGGGTCATGTGACCCGAAGCACAAGGGTTAAAGAAACTACTGAGCTTCTGCAAACTTTCCTGCTGAGTCTTTGATTCTTTTATCTTTTTTCGTTTTTAAGCTCCGCTAGGATACGTGCGCTTCATTTTGCTTGATTTCACTGACTGAAGCTGGCCTAGTTACGGTACTGTAGCTCAAATGTGTCATGACGTGCGCTGAATAAAATTAACTTTTGTAAATATATAGAAGTGCAGACAGGGTGTGTGTGGTCTATGAAATCAAATGTGTATATTATTTTACTTCATCTGAGAAAATAAGGATTTGGTTGCAATTCAGGCAGTAATGTAACACTGTTACTAGGCATCCGGGGGCCCTCTAGCCCCGTGGGGCCCCACGCAATTGCGTGGTTTGCGTGTTGGGAAACCACGGCACTGGACGTGATCATTGTCATCCGACAATAGAATGTTGATAATGTCAGGCTATGAATTTACTGCACTTTGCTGAACGATTGAAGGGTTACAACAACAAACGTTCTAATGAAATAGTCACTATCAACACGGAAATTAATGACATATTGACAAAGGCCAGTTCAGTTTTCGACCTTGCCTGCGTACAACAAGCGCCATCTAGCGATCATCAGGGGACCATTGACCCACTATCCGCGCTAAAAGTAGCCTTGAGGAAACCGGCTGTACGTGATGAAAATCAAATTACATCATGCATGACGCACCCTCAACTAAACTGGAAGCTTAAGTAAATAATAATAAATTATGAGTATTTAGTGATCCTAAGCATGTTATTATATTGAGTGACTTCAACACTTTAACCTTTGCAATATGCAAGAAAAGGAAAACTATTAAAAAAATGAAATAATAACTTCACATTTATGCATTCCCCTTTCAAGGCTGGGACTGCATTATATTGCAATATCACTTTCATTATAAATCTGTTTCTATTTCAGATGACACATTTTATTTATTTGTTACTGGTTGATTACAATTGGTTAATTCTTTCAATTTCACTGTCTATTTGACTGAGTTAAATGTACATGTACACTAATTGTGCGCATTGGATTTCAAATATTTTCAATGTTTATCCCAATATTACTTCTATCAACCTTTGACTGATTCCAGTTTAAAGCTAAATAAAAATATATACTGTATGTCTCTCTATTCCCTTTGTATATAATTAAAAATGGTGAACTGCAAACATGGACTTAAAAACTGTAATGTGGACCTAGCTTGATTAGACTCTTGATTACTTGGTACACTCTATGGTTTGCTTAACCACATTTTCTCATGTTTTTTGGCAGTGCAGGGGAAGATAACAACTCATGGCCAATGACCTGACCAAATCCCATTTCCTGCGTGTAACTGAAAGCCACTGAGAAAAACAGAAGCTGTGAAAGAAAGGACAGAATTGTGAAGGGGGCGTTGCTTCGACAAAAGACCCTTTTTTCCAAGTGCAGATCACTCTTTTCAAGGCCATGCATAGTTTATTCTGCACCATGGTGACAGGCCTTCGGGGCAAAGATGGAGAACTTACGTAGTAATATAAAATGTGCCTGTACTATATCAATCACAAGAAATGTGTCCTCCATTTGTAAAGGTGAATTTAGTAGCCTTCAGGAACAAAGGAATTCAATTCGATTGATCATGTTTTTAAGGGTAATTGTGGAAGTTCACTTTTGAAGGGGGAAGTTCAGTTGGGTTTGGTGGGAAGCCATGGTGTGGCTGTACTCTTTGGAGGGATTACAACCTGTCTGTGCTGTCTTCTTGGATTTGATATTGTCGAAATAGTAATAAAGAGGAGTCCATATTAAAATAGTTGTTCATATTACAATTCTGGCATTAAAGGAGGTTCATGAAGCTGGAATGACCCAATCATTATTTAAATTATTTGTCCTTTTGTTCAAACTGGACACTTGAGGAAGGCATGCTTTTTCACTGCAGGGTTGTTTGAAGCTTTCTGTGATATAAGTAAAAGGCAGATGTTTGTTGATGGGGACAACTAAGTTTTATAAATGCCAAATGTTGTTAAGACCTCTTCTGAACATGAAACATGGTCTTAATTTTATGTTTTTTCATTTCAATTGTACTTTAAGCTAAGAGGTGCATCTTCAATTGAAATTATAATGATATAATGTATTCAGTGCAATACAATGACATGCGCAGCATGTAAATAACTTTCACCATAGTAAAATACAGACACAAAACAACATACCTTGTTGGTTGCATGCTGTACACAAGGGAGAGGTTTCCTTAGATCGCTAACATCTGATAACAACCATAAACTTTTACCGGAGCATTAAATGGTCCGTGCTCCGCTTGCTGTTAGCTTGTCCTCTCACTCATGAGCGTTCCAAAAGGCCTTCAAAATAAAGGCATTGTACTCTTTCCAAATAAAGTCACCTAATAATACTGAATGCAATTATAACATTCTAAATTACGACATGTGAAAACAAATTATACATCATAATAATGTAATTGCGACAATTACATGTATCCTACAATATAGCGAGGTAGCTGACTTCACTGGGAATTCGCCTTTCAACCCCAAGTTCGCATGCTACAGATCTGTTGCTGGTGGTGAGTGCTTTCTGCACAGCTTTCTGTTTGTGAAACCTTTAAGAACGTTTCGGCATGCTGCTTCAGATTTCTACACAATTTAGACACACGCGCGGCTTCAATTTTATACTAGGCTTTGTGTTTGACCTCCTTCTCTATTCTTTTTTTGTCTATGGCTGCACTGCAGCTGCAATTCTCTAAATCTCTCTTACTAATTAAACGCCGGCCTCGAATAAACGCCACTCTCGAATAAACGCCGCACCAAAAATTACCATTGTGTAATAAACGCTGCAGCGTTTATTCGAAGAAATAAGATATCTAAGGACCAGGGATAGACTTTAAAATGTCATGTCTGTTGGATGCATGTTGTATAGAGTTTTAAGCCTAACAATTTGGTGACTGTAAAGAGTAGAATAATATTAAATATAAACTTTTCTGAAAAAGGATGTCAAACACAAAGATTTACTTACAATTACAATAATTTACACATTTATGTGTTGAACCTGGCTTCGCTCGCATCTTTCTCCGCCGCCATTACGGAACTACAACACAAACTAGCGCACAACATCAACGTCATTGTTCTCAGCCACTCCCTCTGTTCACTGATTGGCCGGTAGAAAATTAACCGGAGACATTTGACTCACTTACCTCATGGCCAGACCTAGTACAGAAGCAAAATCAAAATTGAGCGGAAGTACGTAGGAGGGCAGAGCCAGGCTATAGGACATCTATTTTTGCAGGGCTCTCAAGTCCCGGTACACCCAAAGCGAGAGCTGTGTCCGGGTGTGGGGGTTGGTCTCCGCCAGGGCTACGCTTTGTCACCATTCCTGTTTGTAATATTCATGGACAGGATATTGAGGCGTAGTCAGGGTGGGGAAGGGTTGCGGGGTTCGGTGGACTGGGGATTTCATCGCTGCTTTTTGCGGATGATGTGGTATCTCTGTCATCATCAGTCCGTGACCTTACTGTGATGGACAGGGGTGCAGTCGTGTGTGTAGAGGGAGTAGAGCAGGGGACTCAGCACACAGCCCTGGGGGGAGCCAGTGCTGAGGCTAAGGGCCGTGGATGTGTGATGGCCCACTCTGACTCTCTGTCTGCGACCAGAGAGGAAGCTGCTGATCCACCTGCATGTGGTATATGGGAGCCCGAGGTCCCCCAGCTTGACCACCAGCTTGTGTGGGAGGATGGTGTTTAATACAGAGCTGTAATCCACAAAGAGCGTCCGCACATAGCTCCCTTGCCGCTCCAGGTGTGAAAATGTGGCATGGAGTGCTGTTGCCACTGTGTCTCCTGTGGATCTGTTCGCTCTGTAGGCAAACTGGTGGGGGTCAAGGCTGCGGGGCAAGGCTGCTGTGATGTGACTGCGGACCAGGACTCTGATGCCTCTCTTCCGGTTGGCTCGGGCTGTGCTGTAGAGATCATGGTGATCACAAACTGATGCTAATAGCTAATGAGCGTAACTACCTAGCTAGTTGCATGTAGCTTTCGTAGCACGGAGCCGTATACAGTGACGTAATGACGTGGCTCTCTAGCCTGTGGAAAAGCAAACCGATTCTTAGAAGGTTCACACAACAGATCCCATATAGAAACACATGATGTCCATATCAACTTGTGAACCTTCTAAGAATCTATGCTACGCAGGACCTTCTTCAGCATTCTCAAGGCGTCCTCTCTGCATGCCCACCGTGTATTGGACAGCCTTTCTAGCTCATAGACTCTCTGGCCTGGATACATGGACTGTTGCTTTTTCACAAATGCTGTATGGCGCTTTGTAGATAAGGCTATGATAGTGTATGATAAGATCTTAAAGGTGACATGACATGCTGTTTTTGGATGCTTTTATATAGTGTAGCAACTCAGGGGACTTGAAGGCCCGATACACAATAAAACAGGACTCCGACACGGGGGGTTAACATAAATGGGTCTTTACTAAAGGGTTTCAGGGTAAGGGTAATGGGACAAACTTTAAATCAGGGGTCTTCCCGTCCGGGGTCTGTGGTCCTTCAAGGAGTGTGGTTCTGGGGGGGTCAAAGCAGAGGGAAAGTTTAGTCGTTTGGGCAACGTTCCTCCAGCGTTGTCTCCCTGGTTCTCTCCCTCCCCTGCGGCCTTGGGCTGGCTCCCTTTAAGCCTTCGCCTGATTGTCTGATGGGCTCCAGGTGTGACCATTGCCATGTGCCCAGTGGCTGCAGCACCTCGACAGGCAGATAGACTCCCTCTATCACCTCCCCCAATTGAAGTCGATGGACCCGCCTTCGGGGCCGGACTGGCAGGTCTGAATCCCCTGGTTTGCTACAATAGGCCTTAGTCGTCCCCTAATACTGTATCAGAAGTCTCTTTCCCGAAATTCAGCCTTGGTGCAGAATTACAGCCACTTCTAGCAATCCTACAAGGAGCTTTCCTCAGAACGCGCTGTTTCTGTGTCTGTAGCTTTAAATGCTAATGAGGAGCGGAGGGGCAGCACCATGCGCTAATGTTTACAATGGATGTATCGCAACGGCTGTAGCCCCGTTGCTGTAAGATGCCTCGAATTTGCTCATTCTCATCTGATAACCCTGGTTTGCAGAGGTACACACTCAGTCATTTCAATGAGGGGAAAGGCGGATATCGCGCGCGCCATAACACCAACAGCAGAATGGTTATCCAAATAACAAAGAAGTGTACAACACTCACGTTACAGCATGTGTATTCACACACATACTTGATGCTATCTACCTTTACATTAGCGACAGTAACTCAGCTGTTATCTGCAGAGCTAATGTTACAGCCACATTCTAAGGGTAGCAAGCTAGGTAACCATATACAGTAAAGCTACAAAATGATATAGCGTTAGTTAACTTACTTGTCCGAGGTTAGTAGCTGGACGAAGGAGAGTTAGTACTGATCCAGAATTTAATTTCAGCAAGGCCAGTTTTGTATTATCTCAAGTTGAGGAAACAGTCGTGGCTGAAGTGTTTGGCGCAGACATACAAAACAAATGCGCCTACAACAGAAGTTGTGTAGGCGCATTTCCAGAGAAAATAAAATTAAGACACTGGGTCTTCAGAGGCTCGGATGAAGGAACTGTAAAAAGATTTTTGTTTTCCTTTGTACATCCAAACTGAGCAAATGTAATGCTTCGTTGGTTTGCAAGCCATGATGTCTCTCGAGGATAAAAACACTTGCACGGTCGTAGCTCAGTTTCTTATGGGCAGGCCAGATTCTCTGGGCGGGCAAAGCAGAGAGAGGGGAGGTAACCTTCCTCTTTGTGACGTCACAAAGAGGAGATTTTCAAACAGAGCAATTGAGACTTCATTTTCTCAAAGGCGGAGAAGAACACTACGGTGGCCCTGAAGTGCAAATCACACCCCCCAAATGAAAACATTCCCCCCAAATACGAGTCAACTCCCCCCAAATAGGATTGCTCACCTTCCCCCAATACAAAGACACGCTCCCCCAAATGGGAAACGACATTACATTAACTCAAAAACCCATTACATTAACTCAAAACGGAAAGGGTAGGTACAACACTTCGTCGCTGAATGGATGCAGTAACTAACAAGAAATTGATCGACAGAAGTACAAAATGCAATAGCCTGACAGAGTTACGTGCACCAGGACATTTGTTTGGCTATCGAAGCATGTAGAAAATAGTAGGCTACTTATGCAAAAGTATATATTGCGTGTTAAACGTAAAAATCGATAGCCAAACAATTATCCTGGTCCACGTAACTCTGTCATTGTGGCATTTCGTTCTTCTGTTGTGGACTATTCGTTTTTTCTTCTGAAAAGTCCTGCTTCCTTCAACTGTGTTTTTAGCGTGCGCCTAGATACTTATTTTAATGTTGTGAAACGTTAACAGCATATCTAAGATTATTTCATAGGAATGTCCCTGATTAAAATAAAGAGTAGTGCAAGTCATGACTCTGAATTGTCAACACAATGTTTCTTCTTTTATTCCAACCAAAACGATCAACTTCATGGTAATGACAGAGTTACGTGGACCAGGATGGTTGTTTCGCTATCGATTTTGACGTTTAACATGCAATTTATACTTTTGCATAAGTAGCCTACTACTTGCTACATGCTTCGATAGCCAAACAAATGTCCTGGTGCACGACACTCCTGTCGATCAATTTATTGTTAGTTACTGCATCCATTCAGCAATGAAGTGTAGTACCAACCCTTTCCGTTTTGAGTTAATGTAATGTTGTTTCCCATTTGGGGGAGCGTGTCCTTGTATTGGGGGGAGGTGAGCAAGTCATCCTATTTGGGGGGAGTTGACTCGTATTTGGGGGGAGTGTTTTCATTTGGGGGATGCACTCATGTTAGTGGGTGTGATTTGCACTTCAGGGCCACCGTAGAACACCCAGGGCTTGGTTTACACCTATCGAAAATTCTAGTCACTGGGGGACCAAAGGCAGGCTAGGGGAACTCATATTAATGTTAAATAACCTCCTAAAGTGAAGTTTTCATGTCATGTCACCTTTAACTAAATCGAAAAATCTGACAAAATGTTGACTTGATTTGGCACTCTCTACCAAGACCAAGTTCAGACAGTGAGCATGGCAGTGCACATATAAAGCTTTCTGATTTTGGCTCTGAATTCGCGACTGCACACCCCAGTAGCTTCCGCTCATATTTGCTGCTCCATCATAACCTTGGACCCTGATGTTTTCCATTATCAACCCATTTTCCTCAAGGAGCGCCATAACAACATTGTTGTCATCGCCTCCAAATAAAATGTATTATTATTATTATAGCAACATTGTCAAATTCTTTACCCGTAGTTCCTGTCATGTCACAAACTTGTAAGAATTGCTCCATAATTTCCATATCATGGACAAAGCAAACAACAAAAGACACCTGTTCGACATGGGAAACATCACAAACATCCAAGAGAATGGAGAATATTTTTGATTCATCCATTTCTTTAAGAATTACTCTTCTGACATAAGCGGCAAGGGCCTTGATTATGTCATTCTGTGACTTATAGGACAACAGGGACATATGTGGCTTTTTCTGTTCGGACTGGATGTGATTGATGTTATCAAGGTGCATTATGACGATGGAGTCATATTTAGCCAATAGCTGCACAAGTTCAAGAAAGTTGCCTTTGTTTAAATATGTGCTACTTTCATCATTATCCCTGAATGCTCCATTTTGCCTTGCAAGATACAGGGCCCTATCTTGCACCCAGCCCAATTGACTTTGTACACCAACGCATGTATCATTCCTATTTTGCACCCAACGCACAGCAGACTTTTCCCTCCTCAGACGCACGTCGGTAAATTAGGGAATGAACTTGCGCTCCCGGGGGCGGTTCAGCTAAAAGAGGAGGCGTGTTCCGGCGCAAACGTTCCCTGGTGCAATTTTGCAGTTTCAGAAAACAGTTCCGCCACAGACCAGGAAAAACGTTGTCTAAAGTCAGCGGCGCGTTATTCAGATGCTATTTTAAGGGCGAATGCTTGGCCATAATGTAGCGTGTGCACAACGCGCATACACTTTGCTTCTCTCATCTACACAGACGCAGCAGTTCCCATTTTTGCAAACCATACATAATTACAAGGGAAAAATATTACCACACAAGGGAAATAATTGTGGTGTCCATAAAGATGTGAAAAAAGGCATAAATCTAGCGTACACATTTACCCAAATTATTCAGGCTAATTGCAGTAATGACGGATCAAACCTGTTTGACCAATAGTATCAAGCCACATAAGTATATAAGGACACCTGACAAAGTGGGTTGTCCGTGAAGAACCAGGAAACAAAATTCTGAAGACTGCGAAATCACCTTTACCATCATGTAAGTTAATTAAAAACCTTACTCATCAACTTACTAGTTAAGTTGCGCTTGCTCATAATTTTTCTATTGCACAGTGATTTGGAGTACACCAGGGAATCCATACATATGTCTTCTTGTAGTTGTCTCAGTGTTATCCTTTGTTTGTCCCTTCGTGTCCTCCATGACCCATTGCATGTATTCCACTTGCATGCTGGCTTCAAACTCTCCGACTATTGGGAAGTCCTTGTCTTTACAGTTGTCACAGTTATTGTACATGCATTCTTTGTTGAGTGGGTCACAACAGATCTCCGCCATCAACGTCTCCAGCTCAGGGGTCTTACACAACTTCATGCTGAAAAGCTTTTGAACTACAAAGCCGAGGTTCTCATGTAATTTACACAAGCATGTGTCCCTATCAGAGAGTGTTGGGTGCACTACCCAGTACGGTCTCAGTCTGCAAAACAGAGAATAGTAAATAGATTTCCTCGGATTATCTGCCAAGGATTTCCTGTGCAGGTTCCTCAGGGTGTCCATCAGGAATCTCTTTTGCATCTTGACCTTGTTCCGTGTTAGTCTGCCTTTTCCCTGTGGTGACACGGCTCACGTCGTCTCTGTTGTAAAAATCTTTCACACAATTTTTGAATTCCTCTCCCAAGCGAACACATTTTTTTGGGGTGAAGGAGTATGGATTTCCCCCTATGGATTTCCATCGTCTTTGGGTGAAGCCTAAGACACTTTGAGCATATTTCTGGAGCCGACATTTCTTTATAATCTGCCCTGCCACCAAGTTAGAGGCAAGTTGTCTTTCCCGACTATTACTTGCATTTTGAAGGTTTCCTCTTAGGTCTGCAATCAAGGCATCATGGAATAGGGTTCTCTTTGCTGTTGGGGTTTTGTCTTTTGGGTTTGCATATCGAATTTTTGTTCTTGGGGACCCTGACCTTGATAGCAACCGGTCGAATCTCTTTTTATATTTCCCTTTTCTCAGCTCCTAAGGCATCCTCTAGTGCTTTTATTCTGGCCCAAAGCTTCTTCCTTTCTTTCTTTGAACGTTTTTGCCCCTCTGTCCTTTGCCTGCAAGATATATATATATACACACCACTGAAAGATGATCTATAGTCATAAAAAGTAACGGCCTACATTACATTTACTATGTGCCAAGTACATTTGACTTAGATATGTGTATAGAATTCATTTAGCGGAAATACAATCACATGACAATATGCTGCCAAGCTCTATGCTTGAGCATTAGCTTAAAATTCACAATGTAATGGCTATTATAAGAGTAATTGTCAATGTGAAATGCTTTATATACAGTCAAAATGTAAAATCATGCAATGCAGGCCTGAAACAAGGAATAATTGCATCCATTTTAAGGCCATGTCAGGCCCTGTCACACAGGGTTGTGACAGGGCTGTGACAGGGCCTGACGTGACAGGGCCTGACTGTCAGCCATTTTAGCTGCCATTTTTCTGTCTGCTAATATGCTAGCATCAAAACTGTTTTGCTTGTTCACAGGAATTTTAATAACCTTCTGAAAAGTGTTTTTACTATATATCAATACCATTCTTTCTCAGAGAAATTACTATGACAGGGCCTGACCCTTAAGCTTGTCCCCTTTAAATTGAGCAACAAAAAAAGTAAAAGTAGTCAGAGAATTCAATGAAAGGACTTACCCTTGATCAATGACACCTTCACCATGATCAGATGATGTCACTCCCTGTAAATAGTTTTCTTAAAGGCATACTGCATATTATTTATGCTGTGTTTCATATAGCTGTGACAGGGCAGGACGAAAACTTGGACAGTTATAAAATACTTTTATGTTTTTAATGTACTTATCTGAATGAGAACATATTGAAGTTTGTATTAAGCTATTTGTTTTCTAAAAAAACTACCTTTTATTTTGACTGAACTAAGAGAGACGGTGCTCAATTTTGACGTAGGACAAATAATTTTCCAGGATATGAAAGCTAAAAAAATTGTGTTTTTTTAAGAAAAATACATCTGAGAACCTAATAACTGGTATATTCAAATACAGAAGAACTCAAATAAAGTGGTAATCTAATCAGTTTTAGACATTATTGGATTGTTCTCATGTTATGTGTTGAAACAATCCCGGACAGGAGATATACGTTTCTGGTAGAATGGCCCTATAGACTGCACCCATGTGCAGCTATGTGCCCCATCAGAAAATGCACTGATATACATCAACCGCAAGGGAACCCATTCAATCAACATACAAGTCATTAGCGATGCTAATAGTAAAATCACCCATGTAAAATTACCCTGGCTCAAGCCACGACTCATTTATACTGGCAAACTCTGCCATTCCTGCCATCTTGCAGGGGAATCCCCCTTGGATGGGTGGCTGTTAGGGAACAAGGGCTATCCGTTAAAGACATGGCTGATGACACCATTTATGATGCTAGCAACAGTGTGTGAAATGCTGTTAAATCGAAAACACACACAAACACGCAGTGTAATTGAACGAACATTCGGCATACTGAAAATGCGCTTCAGGGGCCTCATGTATAAAAGATTGTGCAGCTTTCATACCAGAAGATAAACACCCAAAAATGATTTTACAGACTGTGAGATCGAGGTTCTAACAACAGAGGTGGAGGCGAGAAAATGTGTCCTGTTTGGCGGCCTGTCATCAGGTATTAGCAACAAAAGAAAGTTGGCGGAATGGAAAACTCACTATTAGCACCCTTTCTTGTTTTTAACCTGTAGCACTTTGAGATTTAGCTAAATATAAAGTGCATTACAAATAAAATTATTATTATTATAGGGCCGTAAATGCTGTGGGTTTGGAGAACCGGACCATGGCAGAAATTAAGAAGAAATGGTCCGATGTAAAACTATTAAATTAATAAACGAGTGGTGGCGCATTGTAACAGCATGGCAGCTATAGGGTTAGTGTTACATGCATTTCCTGAGTGATTTTGTCGTTCGTTTGACACCATCAAGTTTAACATAAGTTATTAAGTGGTGGCGGATTAAACAGTAGGCTATAGCCTATAGCATTTCCCGTTTGGGTTTTGGCATTTTGATGTGATCATCCACATTAATGATCAAACTTTTATTTTAATGTTTTTTGAATAGTCAACGTCATAGACGTATGACAGTAACTGTAGTGGAAATGTATTTTGTAATGTTTGGTAGTTTCTGCACTTTTCAGTTAGAATTCACCATGTTACAGAGCCAGACAAGACTTTGCGGACGGCCCGCACATTCTCACGTCTGCTCAAAAGTTTCCGTGACGGCCCCTCACGTCAAGTTAATTTTTTGACATCACACAGTTTGTGTGAAAACCAGCGTACGCAAGCTTTTTCGTGCGTACGCAACGTTTATACATGAGGCCCCAGGTGTTTGGATAGGTCACTTTACAATACAGTCCTCAAAAAGTCGTGGCTTGTTGTGTTTTACACAACATTTCCTGCATGTGCCGATGCCACTTAACCCAAATGCCCCAGCAGCAGCACGGGAGAGGAGAGCTTATTTGACAGAAGAGCTGCTGCATCGTCATCTCGGTCTAATGTTAGAATACATTGCAAAAATATCACCATGCATTCATACCCTCGTGATTCAGTGACAGTGAAGCCAAAACATCGGTATGTCTCTTTGTGACATTTATTTATTTACATTTTGTCAAAAAGAAAAATCAATAGCAAACTGTAACTGAACAAAAAAAATACAAACGGAAAATGGAAAATTCTAAAGATTTAAACAGAAGAACTCATTCTTTTCCCCTCCTCTGATAGGCATGCAACACGCGCGATGGCGGGATTGGACACTTGAGGGTCTGAAAGTGGCAATGCGCGATGTGCTCCTGGTGGAGCGGGTGGACGGAGATGGTGTGGGGGGGGGGAGGAACGGGTACAACAGGAGGAGGAAGGGGCACAACAGGAGGAGGAAGGGGCACAACAGGAGGAGGAAGGGGCACAACAGGAGGAGGAAGGCGCACAACAGGAGGAGGAAGGGGCACAACAGGAGCAGGTGTTGCGTTTGGAGGCCCACGCTCCATGGTTGCAGCAATCCTCTCCAGACTTGAGGAGATGCGCCCGAGAGGCTGTAGCAACATCGCCACCCGGTCAAGACGGGCATTTATACTTTGCCGCATCCCGGACAGCTCCTGCTCCAGCATGTCAAACCCGGTTTGCTGGAGCTGCAGGAACGGGTGGTCCTCCGGTCTGATGATGCTGCCACGGCGTGTAGTGGGTCTGGATCCTCTGCACCTTGGTGGTTGCACTGTTCCCTCCTCAGCTGGCCTGTGAGCACTGCTCGGCCCGTGCGCTCTGCTGGCGAGACCAGGGTCTTCTTCCTGCGAAGCTGCGTTACATTGTTTTGATTTATTGTATGGCTGTGTTACATTTCTTTCATGTCAATGATTTATAAAGATTTTCATGAGAAATCTTTATGAACTTGATTTGGAAGTGTACCTTGGGGTTGGACAACTAGTGTTTCGGGTTGGGTGCCGATTTCAAAGCCCCCAAATCCCTCAGAACTTTCAGCGGTCAGGGAGGACGCAGCGATGTCCTCTGCTGGCACGTTACGCCCAAACCACACCTATGAGTAATGTAGCTACTTCAGACCAACCCATTTTAGATTTGCGTCGGGCGCAAGAGTCATTTATCCCGCCGGTATAATAGCAACAGCCCGAGTTCCGCCCACAAAGTTACTTGCGTTTTGCGTTTGATACTTGCGGTTCAGATCGTTTAAATAGGGCCCACAATGTTATATCTATTAGCGTCGCCATGATTTCTCTGTTTTTCTCTGTTTTCGGTCTTGATCTTTTTTGGCTTTGCTTTCCATGTCTGCTCTTTCAAATGCTTGGTCTCCCTAGTGTACAGGGAGAAGAGGAGGGACCAAGGACGGAGCCCTGTGGGACACCAGTGGAGAGCTGGCGGGGGCCTGACACTTTGCCTCCCCAGGAGACCTGGTAGGATCTTCCGACAGGTAGGATGAGATCCACTGAAGTGCAGTGCCAGTGATGCCCATCTCAGAAGCAGGATCTGATGGTTAACCGTATCAAATGCTGCAGAAAGGTCCAGCAAAATGATGACGGATGACCTTGAAGCCGCTCTGGCAGACTGGAGGGCAGTGGTGACTGATAGGAGGGCAGTTTCTGTGGAGTGGCCAGTCTTGAAGCCCGATTGGTTGGGGTCAAGCAGGTTGTTCTGAGAGAGAAAGTTTGACAGTTGGTTAGATACAGCGTGTTCGATTGTTTTTTAAAAGAAGGGTAGCAGTGATACTGGTCTGTAGTTCTGGAGGACGGCAGATAGACTCCCTGTCTTTGTTCGACTGAGTCTTCGTGCACCAAGGCTGCCAGACGAGGCTGCCATTGCAGTGCTAGCCGCCCTAAATATGCTAGGGCGCAGCTGACAACGACCCTAATTATGTAAACAAAGCAGGGTCTGCACGGCGGTAAGTACTCCGAAACTCGATCTCTCGCTAGCTACTTATTGACCAATTTACCTGCTACCCCCTAACCTCTGCCCGTGAGACTAAGTTTCAGCTTAAACACAAAATAAAAACAAACTGGTTACTTACAGTCAAGATGACAGTCACAATATACACACAGGAAGACACTATTCGCTTGTATATACTGTATGTGTGACACTCGCACTTCCAGCGCAGCCCCAAAGATCCCATTCACCAGAGTTTTGATTTTGTTTCCCTCTCACACACCTGCAGTACATTTACTTTATTAATTGTTTATTACAACTATTACATCATTAATAGTTTTTTTACTTCAACATAGAAGTCCTGCACCTGAGTTTATCTCATCTAGTGGTTCTGTTGCATTCTTACAGTATTAATTTATATCAAGGTTCAAGGTCTCTTTATTAATACAGAGGGTACATTTGTTGTGCAGATAGGAAATTCAGAAATCCATAGTTAAGACAACACATCAATACAAATTCATAAAACATCAAAACACAAATGTACTTTAAAACAGAGTAACATTATAGTAAACTTTTTAAGTTAAAATATAGGGACCCCCAAGAAGGTCATGACAAAGTGCTTGTACACACACACACACACTCAGCCACCCCCTCAAAAAATGCATGCATGGCAAAGTAGTGCAATAGTTACTTGCTATGATTGAAACAGTCTTCAAAAATAGAGCTTGTCTTTTGCTGCAGTTGTGTTGAATAAAACACTGATAGGTTGATTTACAATTCACCTATAAGCTTACTAGCCCACAATTTGGTTCAGATCATTTTTGTTTTCCAGGGACAGGTTACCAAACCATGATACAAGGGAAAAGCCAGATAAAAGCCAGATAAAACATTGTCATTGTGGTTTTAGCAATGTGAAATCTGAACTGTTTTCTATTAATATAGTTCAGTCAAGACAATCACGTATTAGATTTGAGCATTTATTGTTACATGACATGAACATGTAGATTTAACTTTGGCGGACTGGATGATCTAAGGGAAGCACTCCCTGCCTCCTCGATGCAACACCTCCATACATGACATATGAGGCAGGGAGCAATAGAGATATAATCCCCCTGGTGGAAAGAACATACAGACAGCATGGGGGAGAAGGGGATGGTGGAGGGCGGCAGCAGCACTGATCATACAACAACCAGGGTGAGTGTGTGCGTATCTGCGCGTCTTTTAAAGACGCCTTATTGGACGTGGCCCAATGGATATGCGCTGCTAACATGGGTGTGGAAGTGGGCGGAGGAAAGGAAGGTGGAGTAAGACGCCTTACGTCCCCGATGACTGACGCGCGCTGCCCGATTGCCCTGCCTGAACTAGCTGCGCTTATTCATAGTAAGTTTTTTTGGGTGAAAATATTGTCATCCTCCATTGCCCTTTGAGATGCAAAACACCTAGATATGGTAAATATTTGCCTGTCTTTTATAAACATTTGGTAAGATTTGATGGAAATACATGTCCTTTGCTTTTGATGTGCCATATATGTCGGAGAATTCATGTATCTCCTAGTTTCTTTACATTACTTTTGACATTTCGGTTTGGCTACTTGTCAAAGTACAACAAATGTTCTACTGCCTGTCATATAGTTAAACAAAGAGACCTGTTAAAGAAGGAAGGGTTTCCTTTGTTAGTTTTCCTTTTCCCCTTGAGTCATTTTCCTCTCACATTCTTTCTCTCTCTCATGTATGCATCCGTGCACACACTCTATTGCACACTATGTGCTGGCCAAAACAGTGTATGTTAATGCCAGTCAGGAATATTTTAAAGTTCTTTCAAATTGTTATTGTCTTCCACTGGTGTGATATACATCAATATGCTCAATAAACCTAGCAGTCCACACATTCCTCTGCCCTTTAAATAAAATAAAATATATAGATAATATAATTTGGCAACACTATTTTAAAGGGTATACATAAGCATACAAAATAATATCATAGATAATCTGTGGATGGGTCCCCACTCACGCACCCTGTTGTGCTTCTCCTTAAATTCCAGAGGTGGAATGATCCCCTCATTACACTACATAACTCTCAGTCACTGCCTTCCTTCCGACAAGGTCTGAGGATTCACCTCTTCAAACTCTACCTTGACTAATGACTTGACCTGAAGGCACCTTACGCTGCACCTTTTGTGCAATACTTGTCATGGTACCTTTGAAATATACTTTTTTTGTGCATGTTGTACTGGATATATTGTTGTTTCAACATTTATAACAGTATATTATAAATGTTTATTATAAATAATATATTATAATATAATATTCATGTGTTCATTCATGTCACATTAATGTCCAGTCTGTCATAACTGTAGACTTACAGAAGCAACATAAATGTGACATAGCTTTCACAAATGTGGAATTCACATTTAAGGAGATTTTATGAATTATGTATGCTTTCTGTTTTTTTTATATATACATCCCTTTCAAATAAAATGTTACCATATTTTTAATCTACAACACTCGCATGCAACAAACTCTACAACAATGCAGCGACACAATGGGACAGTCCAATATTAGGACAAATGTACTCATACATACATAAACTCACACACTGACAGATACTCTCTCTGTCTTGGTCTTTGTCTCTCTCAAGCATAGATCAGAAGGCAATGCCATGTCTCCTGTTTGGGCCCAACCCCTAAGTCTGAGCGAGACAGAGCTAAGCCAAGCAGCAGACGTGAAGAGACAGGGAAGCACGTGATTAATGGCCAGAATAAATGGGGCAGGGGTAATGGCTATGGGGTGGGGGGTAGGATACTCATTCACATTGTATTAATGTGGGGGGTAAATGTGCACAGCTGGTGCCTTCCCAATAAACCCAACAAAAGGATATTTAATAGAGGAATTTATCGTTTATATAATTTTAGCTGCTTAGAAATAAATACAAATACATTTACATCTACTTTCAATTGTCATGTCTTCTTTTAGAGATGCTTTTGTTGTTTTCAATGAACTTGTTTCCATTTCTTAATGCTTTCTGTCAATCTGTAAATGTAAAAATATAGCCAACATTGTGTATGTAGAACACTTCAACTCATCGAGGTACTATTCTTAAAACAAATATGTTTGAATGAATAATATTTGCCTATGCCTGTTAAACAATTAAAATGAAGTTATGTTACATGTTGTGTTCTAATTATTTCATTTAGATTGTATTTTTATTGGGAGAAAGTTGAAGGTACGGTTTTACCAAAGCATGACTCAGATAGATATGGATAAATTGTTACAGAATCCATTTCGAGGCAATGCAAAAAATGAGGCACATACCCCTCATTGACTCATGACATCTCGCCAGAAACAATAAAAGATAAACAATACTTATTATTAATAAACACAAATATTCTACAATTGAAGATTGAGGTTTTTTATCGAAAACACCATCCTGTAGTGACAAATTCAGTTTTAAACTTCCATTATTATACTCAGAATCAAGTATTAAACCAAGCCATGTTATGTCTGGCAGACATTTCCCTCATAGCCTACAGATCAAAATAAAC
Source organism: Osmerus eperlanus (assembly GCF_963692335.1). Taxonomy (NCBI): domain Eukaryota; kingdom Metazoa; phylum Chordata; class Actinopteri; order Osmeriformes; family Osmeridae; genus Osmerus; species Osmerus eperlanus. The sequence goes on from NC_085043.1 coordinate 2,098,399, forward strand.
TGCCCACTCTTTGACCAACTAAAAGGCACTGGGGGAGGGGGAGTACTATTGAATTAGTGGGTTGTACTGGGGAAAAAAACCTTTTTCTCAGGCTCACTGCATTCAGTCCTGACAGACCACATCTCAACAGTCATTCACACAGAGTGGAGAAATAGAAGTTTTGAAGGAAGGGTTTTTGGAAAAAAACTAGTTTTGTATAAACCTTTATAATCTACCTTTAGCTGTATGGATATCTGTCTTTAAGGTAAGACGACAACTCAATATTAGATACACAGGGAAACAATGTTTACAGGTTAACACGATTTTTAATTATTTCACATAATTCAGAAATGATACAATTGACCACATTCTCAATTGGCCTACAGTATATTATCAACTCATGATACAATATGACAGGGTTGTTCTAATAATTAATACTGTATCCAATAACTTAATGTGTTTCACATTAGTTGTGTATCTCAGAAACTTTGTTTTATTTGTTATATTCTATTTATATTGGTAACAGTGTCCTATTCCAATTCTTTGATAATTGTTTTTATTAAAGTGTCATTATAAAATATATTGTAAAATGTTAACCTAAAAATATTAACCTAACATATTAACACATTTAAGGTGTATAAAAAAATATACAGTGCCTGATAGCCATCTCAAGAGAGTTCATTGCTTCTGACAATCATTCTGTCCCAATCCCTTTTAAATTGTGTAGAAGTTGACCAAGTGAAACATATAGATGTTGGCCTACAGTTTGATTTTGACTTACAAACCTAGAATATTTCTTGTGTTCAAATAAGGTAAAAAAAAAAAAAAAAAAAAAACGTTTTGTCAGAAGACCTATTTTTGTTTTGGATTTGGACACACTGATTCTAGGGGGAAATTGAGGATACAATATGAGCCGAAATACAATTACTCTAAGCGGTCTTAGATAATTCTTCTCTTTTTCTCAGGACTTTCCAGATGTACAGATTTTTTCTCAGAATAACCTGTGACAATGAGGATTACTACTTGACTTCAAGATCTGCAATGACAAGCAAATAAGAACAAAGGAATACATTTTCCTGTTTTGCCTTGGACTGGCAGCACCCCTAAGTGGACTACATTTGAAACTACAGATCCTGGGATTATATTTAAACAGAATAGGGCTATGGCTGAATCCATGTATTCCGACTTGATAGCTAGACACTACAATTATACTGGGAAGTTTCGCAAAGTTGAACAGGATTCTAGGCTCAAGGCAGATTCAGTGATTTTTATAATTGTATGTTGCTTCATAATACTTGAGAATGTTTTAGTCCTGCTCACAATTTGGAGGACCAAGAAGTTCCACAAACCCATGTATTACTTCATTGGAAACTTAGCCCTTTCAGACTTGTTGGCAGGGGTGGTATACACTGCCAACATCTTGTTGTCGGGAGCCAACACATACAAACTGACCCCAACACAATGGTTTTTCAGGGAGGGGAGCATGTTTGTGGCTTTGGCTGCTTCAGTCTTCAGCCTACTGGCCATCGCAATAGAGCGACACCTCACAATGCTTAAGATGAAGCTCCACAACAATGGCAATACCTGGCGTGTCTTTATGCTCATTAGTACAGTGTGGATGATTGCTGCCATCTTGGGTGGCCTACCAGTTATGGGTTGGAACTGTATTGAAAGCATGCCGAAGTGTTCTACCGTTCTCCCACTCTACCACAAGACCTACATCCTATTCTGCACCACTGTCTTCAGCATCATCCTAATGGCCATTGTTGTTCTTTATGCCCGCATCTATGCCCTGGTGCGTACACGCAGTCGCAAGCTGGTCTTCCGCAAAGTCTCTAACGGTCGTGGTGGTGGAGGTACCAGTAACAAAAGTTCTGAGAAGTCCATGGCCCTCCTAAAGACTGTCATCATTGTCCTGAGTTGCTTCATTGCCTGCTGGGCACCTCTCTTCATCCTTCTGCTGCTTGATGTGGCCTGTGAAATCCGCATGTGCTCTATCCTTTATAAGGCTGAGTGGTTCCTGGCTCTGGCTGTGCTCAACTCAGCCATGAACCCGCTGATCTACACACTCACTAGCAATGAGATGCGTTGTGCCTTCCTTAAGATGCTCATGTGCTGCAGTGTCTGCATACGGCCTGCTGAAAAGTTCACCAGACCCATCATGAATGCTGAGTTCAGCAGGAGCAAGTCGGATAACTCATCACACCCCAATAAAGATGAGCCAGAACACTTGCCAAGAGAGACCATTGTATCCTCTGGGAATATCTCCTCTTCATCTTAAAAGGCCATCCCGCATTGCTGTGTAATGTCAAAGCTTGGTGAAACTTTGGTTTATACTGTATATTTTGCATAGTAGTCTTGTGTGTACATTTTGTTCATACTACTGCAAGTGTGTATGTGTGTGTTTGTGTTGTGTGTGTACTCTAGATTTTTCAACCTCTCACAGAGGTCTTTGAGGCCTGGGAACAAATTGATGCCTCCCAGAAAAGGGGGGATGCATCTTGCACCCAGTAACTCATGTTGAATCACAGGGAAAGAACTGGGAAAGATTTTTTGATATTGGTAGGTTTTTAATACTGAACTATTTTATCACACATGTTACATACATGTCTTAAGACCACACTGTCTGTAAACAATTCTACAAACCTGACTTATGTATTACTTCAAATATGCCAATATATATTTCTATGTCTACAGATTCTGAGTCCTGTGGACTTAGTACAGCATTAAAAGTGCTCTTAAAGAACCATCACCCGGTGACAGATTTTTCTTTCAGATATGTCTTTCAAATATACTGATTAATTTATATTTCGTAGTTCACCCTTGTGTAACTTCTGAATTTCGAAACATTTTAAAGGCTAGTAGTCCTTGTTTGAAAATGTATTTGTATTAAGGCCTGGTATGTCATTTTCAGGGTTATTTATAGGTAATCATGAACTTTTTAGGGTCAACAAGTGCTGGGGTAAGGAAAGACAACTTGAAAGCGTACCTCTAAGATTTAGACTTAATAATTGACCAATAAAATGTAATGTTTTATTATGTTGTAATTAATGGGCACGGTATGCTTAAGGAATCTGTGCAATAAAAGGGGAGGAAATTGGAACATGAGATAGCATAGAGAATCTTATACCAAGTACAGTTGTGCGCAAAACTTTGCATACTTTGGCAGCAATTGTGAAATTTTGACATTGATTTTGAAAATATGACAATATGAAAAAAAAATTGTCTGTTATTTAAGGATAGTGATCATATGAAGCTTGTATTATCACATGGTTGTTTGGCTCTTTTATAAATCCTAATGTTAACAAAAATCACCTAAATGGGCCTGATCAAAAGTTGACATACTTTTGAATTTTTGGCCTTGTTACAGACACACAAGGTGACATATACAGGTTTAAATGGTAATTAAAGATTAATTTTTCACACCAGTGCCTTTTAAAATTGGAATTAATGTCTGTGTATAAATAGTCAATGAGTTTGTTAGCTGTCACATGGATGCACTGGCTACTTACTGAGCCATGGGGATCAGAAAAGAACTGTCAAAAGCCTGCATAACAAGGTAATTGAACTTTATACAGAGGGAAAAGGATATAAAAAGATATCCCAAGTCTTGAAAACGCCAGTGAGTACTATCAATTTGTAAAAAAAAAACTAAAAAAACAAGCCAAGCCAAGGACAGGTAGACCCAGAAAGATTTCAGCCACAACTGCCAGGCGAATTGTTTTGGATACAAAGAAAAACCCACAGGTAACCTCAGGAGAAATACAGGCTGCTCTAGAAAAAGACGGTGTGGAGCACAATACAACGATACTTGAAAATGTTTTTGCTGCATGGTCAACTTGCCAGAAAGAAGCCTTTACTGCGCCAATGCCACAAAAAAGCCCGGTTACAATATGCCCGACAACACCTTGACATGCCTTACATCTTCTGACACACTGTAATTTGGAGTGACAAGACCAAAATGGAGCTTTATGGTCACAACCACAAGTGCTATGTTTGGAGAGGGGTCAACGAGGCCTATTGTGAAAAGAATACCATCCCCACTGTGAAGCATGGTGGTGGGTCACTGATGTTTTGGGGGGGTGTGAGCTCTAAAAGGCACAGGGAATCTTGTGAAAATGTATGGCAATATGAATGCAGCATGAATGCAGGTCGCTCTTGGACTTTACGCATGACAATGACCCTAAAGCCGCTTGCACACTGCCCAACAAACGCCGACCAACTCCAACCAACGCCAACTGTCGGATCAGTGTGCGCCGTCAGTTGGAGTTAGTTGGTGTTATTTGGAGTTTTTCGAGTTTGACATGTCCAGTCGGGTCTGGTGGAGTCATGGAAAGTCTGACCGGTGTGCGCTGTTTTACAACTAACGGCAACATTCTGAGAGTATATTCCCTTGACAACTAGCCCATACTCGCATGCGCAACGTCAACATGCACAATTTTCTTTGATGTCAAAAACTGTAGATCCAACTGTCTATTACTGGTACTGTTCGTTTGGTAAAATATTTTGTATTTAATAATGGCTGGGTTTTGGACACAGGAACGAGAAGAACGCTTGATTGAGTTGTGGGAAGAAAAACCCCAACTCTACAATATTAGCTCACAGGCATTTTCCAACCGCGACAGCAAGATCAACGCTGAACGTGAAATACATCGCGGAGAAACTGGGGACCTCTGGGGAGTCAGGTGGCTGAGCGGGTAGGGAAGCGGGCTAGTAATCTGAAGGTTGTCAGTTCGATTCCCGGCCATGCAAAATGACGTTGTGTCCTTGGGCAAGGCACTTCACCCTACTTGCCTCAGGGGGAATGTCCCTGTACTTACTGTAAGTCGCTCTGGATAAGAGCGTCTGCTAAAATGACTACATGTAAAGTGATCTACTGTAACCTGTTGTCAACATTGTATTGTAAAAACAGTTTTTTAATTAGCGTTACGAATGTCTCAATTAAAATGTCATAACGTTTATTTTAGTCACGGGAGGGGGGGGGGGGGGGGCGCTCTGAGATGTAGCTAGGCCTACTAGTCTAACTGTAACATTAGCGATTAGGCCTATGTGCTTGTATCTGATCCCAGATGGTTATTTGTAACATTCACACCCAGGCTACTTGGAACTTCAGTTGAATATTTAATGGTCAAAATGTAGCTATGTACCTGGATATATTTGATATACTAGCTAGTAACGACTGATAGAAAGTTTTTTTTAAATGACATGATCTTCTGTCATATTATCTTAAATTATAAAAATGTAGTTTACTAATGGTGGCTGGAAACTGAAGTTTCTTGAGATCCACATGAAAAAAAGGCAGTCGAAATCAGACATCCCTCAAAACGTGAGATTATTTATTTTACATCTGTAATTACATCTTCCAATCCTACTCAACAGGCTAAGATCATCTGGACACATCTAGATACTGTCCCATTGCCATGCAACAGCACCATTATCTGAGTTAAAATACTCAGTCAGGACTTCCCTAGTGATCTTAGCCTGTTGAGTAGGATTGGTAGACCCAGACAGAACAGCCTGCTGCAAAGAAGAGTTTGTTTCTGGTCCATCATATACTGCACTGTATTCCTCTCTGAGAAAGTTGTGCATGGCACAGCAGGCAAGGACCATATTTTCCACCACATCTGGTCGTTGGTTGATGGGTGACAGTAGTACACGCCACCTGTTGGTCAGTATGCCAAAGGCATTTTCTACCACCCTACGTGCTCTTGACAATCTGTAATTGAAGACTCTGTTCTGTAGAAAGACCTCTCCTAGCGTATGGCTTCATGATGTATGGTTTTAGGGGGAATGCTTCGTCATGCCATGTGTGTACCATGTAGTATGGTAACTCCTTTACTGATTCAAGCAGAGGAGCAGGTAGGGGGATGTTGGATGTTTGCCGCTCCAGTGTGCATCCCCTCAACACTCCTCCGTCTGACACTCTGCCATTGCTTCCAATGTCCACATATATAAATCTATAGTTGCTGTCGACCAGGGCCATGAGTACTATCGAATTAAATAGCTTGTAATTATAAAAAAAATAGCCACTATTTGGTGGGGGTAGAATTGCTACATGTTTCCCATCCAAAGCACCCAGACAGTGGGGGAACTGCCACTTTTTCTGGAACTCATCAGCAACCTCCAGCCATTCAGATGTTGTGTTTGGGCACTAAATGGAAAAAAGTATATTAACATTAGTAACATTAATATTTTTTTAACAGGACACTTCATCTAACACAGAAACAGAAAATGAGAATGAAGAGGACAACAGTTCTAATGATGCTGCCAACAGTGATGATATGACAAACAGGGAAGAGGAGGAACCAGCCCCATGTGATAGGACACCGCCATTCATTACCCGCAAGAGGAAGTCCCCAGACACACAAGCGCAAGAAAAAGATATCCAAGTGCTGGAGATGGTTAATGCTACTCTGCACACACTTACTGAGAGTGCAGTTGCCAAACGTTCTGACAACATAACGGCATACTGTCAATATTTAGAGCAGGGGTCACTAATTGGCGGTCCGGGTCCGGACCCAGGCGGTTCCCTATCCGGACCCGGACCTATAACCGATATATTATTATGGAATTAATTCATTTTGACGGAACGTTTCCATTTTAACCGGCACATCTTTTTGTTCCAACTAAATGTGGTTTCTATCTTACTTGTCCAATACAAAGGTCCAATCAGGAGCTTTAAAAACTGTAATCACCATGACAACTCACTCACTGAAAGTTGGTTGCAACCTCTGTGGGTCAGGTTGTGTGTGTCATTCGAAACAACGCAGGCTAATCGATTTGCTAACAGTACCTGTTTCTTCCTTAGCGAAAAACATGGCGTGCTCTAAACCCGGCGAAAATCCAAATCCCAAAATACCTAATTTCAGACAAGTATGCATTTGTGCTGCCGGTGGGGCGCACAAAACCGATGTGTTTAATGAGACGGTTGCCCTTGTCAATAGTGGTAGCTAATGTGAAACGTCACTATCATGGCCGTGGGAACTAGGAGTGCTGTAGCACCCCCTGACAGCACGAGAATTTCCAATGATATGACTTGAAAATTCACCACCGCGGCACAGCCCAGCCCCGCAGTAGCAGACTGGCCATCGGGAGCACCGGGAGAAGAATAACAATGAAAAACCAGGCTAAGAAACGTAAGGGTGGGGCTGAAACATTAAGAGACAAAAAGACATCACCTTCACTAGACAAGGTTTTACCAATTGAAAAACGGCTATGTTCATTTTACATAAAGCTCAAAAAACTATTTTGTGCTCAAATAAAGGCAAAAAGAATGGTCTTGCGTGCTACGCGCGCTTGCATTAACCCTTGTGTTATCTTCGGGTCGTTCTGACCCATCAGTCATTGTGACCCACCGTCGTATTGCGACAACTTTACCGCATACAAAAACAAAGTGAAGCATTTTCTTTTAACCGTTGGGCTCTCTCAGACCCCCCACATTGCGAAGGTTAAAAGAAAATTATTTTAATTTGTTTTTGTATTGGGTAAAATTGGGTAAACACAACGATGGTTCGTTATGAACCTTTGGGTCATGTGACCCGAAGGCAGCACGAGGGTTAAGTATCCTAGCGTTCTCACAAACTAGCATCACATCAAACAGAATGTGCATGACCTATTTTTACTCCCAGTCCATCCCTACCCCCCCCGCAACATTAAGAACCCCCCCCCCCCCCCCCCCCCCCAGCAGCAGAACATAGGATATAAAATATCCTATGTTCCCGCGGCTATGGTCACTATGACACAAAGCATGGACACTTTGAACAAAATTACCCCCAGAACTCTGAGGTAAGGGCCAGAAAAATAAACCATAATTGTTCCGGACCCTGGACTGAATGGAAATTTGGTTAGTGGACCTTTTGGGTTTCTAATTGAATACCCCTGATTTAGAGCATGAATTTAGAGCCATTCAAGAGTCCAACCCATGTTATTTTAGATATGTACAAGCTCTGAGTCACCACCTTACCGCGGTGGAGGGGTTTGCGTGTCCTAGTGATCCTGGAAGCTATGTTGTCGGGGGCTTTATGCCCCTGGTAGGGTCACCCAAGGCAAACAGGTTCCAGGCGAAGGACCAGACAAAGCGTGGCTCAAAAACCTACCATGAAGAAAACGAACAATGGTTCCCAGTTTCCCCTGCCCGGAAGCGGGTCAGCGGGGCCCCCCCCCCTGGAGCCAGGCCCGGGGGTGGGGCTCGATGGCGAGCACCTGGTGGCCGGGCCCTTTCCCATGGGGCCCGGCCGGGCACAGCCCGAAGAGACAACGTGGGACCCCCTTCCAGTGGGCTCACCATCCGCAGGAGGGGTCATGGGGGTCGGGTGCAGTGTGAGACGGGCGGTGGCCGAAAGCGGGGGCCTTGGCGGTCCGATCCTCGGCTGCAGAAGCTAGCTCTAGGGACGTGGAACGTCACCTCGCTGGCTGGAAAGCAGCCGGAGCTGGTGCGTGAGGTAGAGAGGTTCCGGCTAGATATAGTCGGCCTCGCCTCAACGCACAGCATCGGCTCCGGAACCAGTCTCCTTGAGAGGGGCTGGACTCTCTTCCACTCTGGAGTTGCCCTCGGTGAGAGGCGTCGAGCTGGGGTGGGAATACTTGTTTCCCCTCGGTTCGGCGCCTGTACGTTGGGGTTCACCCCAGTGGACGAGAGGGTAGCCTCCCTCTGCCTTCGGGTGGGGGGACGGGTCCTCACTGTTGTTTGTGCTTACGCACCAAACGGCAGCGCAGAGTACCCACCCTTTTTGGAGTCTCTGGGGGGGGTGCTGGAAAGCGCTCCTCCCGGAGATGCCCTTGTCCTCCTGGGGGACTTCAATGCTCATGTGGGCAATGACAGTGAGACGTGGAGGGGCGTGATTGGGAGGAACGGCCCCCCCGATCTGAACCCGAGCGGTGTTTTGTTGTTGGACTTCTGTGCTAGACACGGCTTGTCCATAACGAACACCATGTTCAAGCATAAGGGTGTCCATATGTGCACTTGGCACCAGGACACCCGAGGTCTCAGTTCGATGATAGACTTTGTAGTCGTGTCGTCGGATCTGAGGCTGAATGTCTTGGACACTCGGGTGAGGAGAGGGGCGGAGCTGTCAACTGATCACCACCTAGTGGTGAGTTGGCTACGATGGTGGGGGAAGACCCTGGTCCTCTTGACCAACTGCTCTGCATTTGGTAGTTGTTTCACTCTTCCAACACACCTGATTCAAATGAATGAGCTGTTATCACGCTTAGTATATGAAATAATGATGATGATGATGATGATGAGAAATTGTTTATGCTTACCTTGAGATATTTTTCACAGAGAACTTGATAGATGGCCACACAGGTTTCAGGAACAAACAAACGAATTGTTGAGCAACCAATCCGGAATTGGTAAGAAAGGCTCTGGAAGGTTTCACCTTGTAAAACAAAGCCATGTTAGGCATTCATTTTTCCTATCTAAAGTGTATTGTAATTTGTACAAATAAATTAGCCTATATTGACACCTCGTAGCACCTCACCTGTTGCCAAGAATCTTAGTCACCATAAGGCGTTCACCAGGAGAAATGCAGTCCCTGAAATTTGTTGTTTTTTCTAGCAATGAGTAGAGTAACCATGGTCAGTAGATGCTTAAAAGCTGGAGGCGCAAAACGGGCAAAGTTTGCAAAAGCTGGGGCATCTTCAGAGTGTAGCTCTTTGCATAAATTAGGATATGCCCCCTGTTTTTCATGTCGCATTAGCCACGGTTTACTCCAGTCTCCTCCTGGCTCGTCTCGATCGCAGTCTGTCCTGTACACGCCCAACAGCTTTAAAAGCCAGGTAGACCATGACTACTTTAACAATATTTATTAATCCCTCTACTTTGTCGATGTCAAACAAGGCAACCTGTTAACTTGTCTTTAAAAAAAATAGGCAACAAAAGTGTCTAGTTGTTTACAATTGGATACAGTCTGGGCAGTGTGGAACTGGCAGTTGGTTTTCTGAACATTCAAAAGACTGCAACCAACTACTGCCAACTTAGAATGTTGGGGCTAGTTGGGCATTGTCTGAGCAGTATGCAAGCGGCTTAAGCACAAAGCCAAGTTGACCCTTCAGTGGTTACAGCAGAAAAAGGTGAAAGTTCTGGAGCCACTCTAGGGAGATCTCAAATGTGCGATTCATGCCAGACAAAGACTTTGCCTGACCTGGCAGGGATTTTGCCAAGACAAATGGGCAGCTATACCACTTGCAAGAATTTGAGGCCTCATAGACAATTACAAAAGGCTGCACGCTGTCATTGATGCTAAAGTGTGTAAACAATACATAGTATTAAGAACTAAGGGTATGCAGACTTTTGAACAGGGGTCATTTCTTTTTTTTCCTTTGTTGCCATGTTTTGTTTTATTATTGTGCTATTCTGTTATAACCTAAAGTTGAATATGAATCCCATAAGAAATAAAATAAATGTGTTTTGCCTGCTCACTCTTTTCTTAAAAAATTGAACATATCACTAATTCTCCAAGGGTATGCAAAATTTTGAGCACAACTGTTTCTTCATATGTCTGTTTTTGTCACCTTGGGTAAAGGTTTTAGTAGACCGATGTATTGAATACTGTCAGCTTTAATTGATGGGGCACCACACATATCGAATACATAGTGCCTTCATCCATCATAGGGCACCAACAGTCAGAAAGTCATGTACAATCAAATAATTATTATTTATTACTCAATTTTTGTGTAGCCTATTACATAAGGATTACCATGATTAAGTAACAATTGCCTGACGTCTGTTACCTACTGCAGCCACGCTACAGTATGAGTTGTTTTAGGACTGTCTTGATGCCAGTTTCCTCTTTAAAATGTAAAGGACATTCTCAATTGGATTCAGATTAAGTGATTGACTTGACCCGTCGAGGCCTCTTCCACTTTTTGTACATTACATTTAGTCATTTAACAGACACTCTTATCCAGAGTGACTTACAGTAAGTACAGGGACATTCTCCCCGAGGCAAGTAGGGTGAAGTGCCTTGCCCAAGGACACAATGTCATTTTGCACGGCCGGGAATCGAACTGGCAACCTTCAGATTACTGGCCCGCTTCCCTAAGCCACCTGACTCCCTACATAAAACCTATTGATTGCTCTGGCAATATTTTTTGGGTAATTGTCTTCCTGCATGATACAGCACTGTCCAATGAGTTTTGTTGCGTCTGTGCAGATAAAATCACATCATACAGTGCATCTGGATAAACATCCCCACAGTATGATGCTGCCACCACCATGCTTCACTGTAGGGATGGTATTGGCCAGGTGATGAGCAGTGCCTGGTTTCCTGCAGACGCTTGGCATTCAGGCCAAAGAGTTAAATCTTTGTTTCATCAGACCAGAGAATTTTGTTTACATGGTCAGAGAGTCCTTCAGGGCCTTTTACTGAGGAGTGGCCTTATTGGTGGAGTGCTGCAGAGATGGTTATCCTTCTGGAAGGTTCTCCTCTGTGACCATCGGAGTGATCATCGGATTCTTGGTCACCTCCCTGACAAAGGACCTTCTCGCCCGATCGCTCAGTTTGGACGGGCGGCCAACTCTAGGAAGAGTCCTGGTGGTTCCAAACTTCTTCCATTTACGGATGATGGAGGCCACTGTGCTCATTGAGACCTTCAATTCTGCAGACATTTTTATTTTCCCTTCCCCAGATCTGTGCCTCAATACAATCCTGTCTCAGAGGTCTACAGACAATTCACTGGACTTCATGGCTATCATGTATTGTGTGTAGAATTTTGGAATACGGCTGTAACATAACAACATGTGGAAAAAGTGAAGCGTTGTGAACATTTTCCGGATGCACTGTATAATAAGACAAGAAAACCATTTCCAGAAAGAGCCATTTTCAGCTGAGGCCATAACAGTATCACTGCATGGTTTCCCATACAAACATTGGATCATGGGCAACAATTTTCTCTTCTTATCACTCAAGTATAGGTTATTCTTTGGCTCATATGTCCAACTGACTCTGTGGAATTCTCCAAGCTCTTTTAGCCTTCTTTGGTTTACCAGATCTGTAGTTAATATTCTTGCCTTTTTCTTTGCTGTTAATGATTAATCAAACTGTTGATGAGGTTGCACCCAAGAGGTTAGGACTGGATTGACAAGTAAAATGTTTTACCTTCTACATCAGCTTGATCATCTAAGGTGTAGCGGGGTTTGCTCGTTTAAGATTAGCAATACTTAATTTATAATAAAGTATGTAGTTCTTGGGGGCACCACCTCTTATTTGTTAAAGGGACAGAGGAAACCTTATTGAATAATATTGAATAATAGCCTTCGTAATAATCAGTCTAATCTTAAGTAGTGAATTCTATGAAAGTAGAGCAGATCAGATAACGTGAGGGATAACGCGAGTATTATAAACAATGATTTATTTAAGGAAATGTAATTATAATGAACAAATACCAGAGAAGTTATAGGTTAGTTGAAAGTGAGTTGAGTTGAACTGTATAAAGTAGGTCCTAAACTATGATGAGGGTTGGTACAAGATGGTAGGTTGAGAGCGCGTGGGGAGGGGGAAGGGAGAGAGAGAGATAGGCTTCTGGAGAACAATGGGAGAGTATGTTAACTAATCCTAACGAAAGTTAGGTTAAATCATTTGCAAACTAAAATCAAACGTAACAATTTAAATCACAATATTCCAATGTTCACAAGTAAGAAATGTAGCAATATCACAGTTACTGTTGTCAGTTTGAAGAAGAAGAGTCAAAGTTCCGTTCGTCGTTGTCAAACAGTTAGAGCAAAGGAATCTTTCGTTCAAGTTCCTAGTGGTCCAGTGAGTTGCTGATTGAGAAGGATAGGTCAGATGTGTCGCGAACACGCCCGGATTGCTTGTGCGTCAAGGTTTTATAATCCTTGAGAAAGGGGGGTATCCTTTTGGAGGTGAACTCTTTGATTGGTCAGTTACTCCCACCTGGGCGTCCATCCTGAGATTGACGTATGGGTGTGAAGTGGTTGATAACTTTTCAGAGTTCAGCTATTTCAAATGTCCATGTATTGCTTATACTTCGAAATATAACAATACAACATTAATAAATGGTTTAGTTTGTAGATTAGAATCATTTTGATATCAAGATTGACTGATTTATCATAACAGGAAAGGAAGTTACATTAAAACATCAAATTATATCAACACAGCATTAAAGGGAAAGCATACATTATAACACATCACTACTGTCATTGAAATAGTGTCCATGAGCCATGTAGTCCTTGAGAATATGTTTGTAAATCCAGAAAAGTTAGTTCTTCCTTAAAATCCTTTGTCTCCATACTGTAAGGCCATTTTGGTCTGACCCCATGCTGGGCCAGAAGCTTTGAAGCTCCTGCTCTGGAGATAAGGACAAGGGGGAAAACCCCCTTTCTCCTTGTCGGGGGTAGGGGAAAGGTGTGATGGTACGTGGTTTGTCTGTTGGCTCTGCTACAAAGGTCACCAAAGGCAAATGCACAGTCTGAAGTAGACCTTGACCATATGCACTACCGACACAAATAAATACATCTGCCAAAAGAAACATGGATGTGGAAACAGTTCAACACTATCCTTACAATCGGTGAACTAATACAAAAGGTAATTGGAATTTCTGCTATTGATTAAAATCTCTCTAATAATGCCAGGAATCTCTGTCTGTTTGTTTAATTTATTTTAGTGGTGGGCCGTTATCGGCGTTAACACGCTGCGACTCTTATCGGCGATAAAAAAAATATTGCCGTTAATCTATTCTCAAAGTTGGGTTGGGAGCTGGGTCTATACTATGCAAGCTATGATGACTTTCACCTTGATATTTTAGCGCGGATGTATACCTAGCCTAATTGCACTGTAGGGGGCGAGAACAAGTCTTCGAACCTGTGTGTATGCCTTGTGTATGAAATTATCACATCAAACGTGACGTGCTAACATGGATGCAGCTATGAAGCCGCCTGGTTTGCTTCAGGGAAAATGTATTTTTAAGAAGCTTCCCAATGGAAACCTCGACAAGACTAAGGTTGTTTGCACCTTGTGCTATGCGGAATTAGTTTACTGTAGGAGTTCTTCCAGTCTCAAATATCACCTAAACGCAAAGCATCCCTTAGCTAATGCGGAAGATGCCGGGCCAAGCACTGATGTAGCGCAGGGGAAGCGTCGTCGTCAAACTACAATGTTTGAGTGCAACCGAGGCAAGCCCGTCAGCACAGCTCTATCAGCCAAGCTAACTAATCCAATAAACAGTTAATAAACACAAGTACATCTTATTGAACATAATTTATTTTCATCACCAATTATCATAGTAGAACAGCTTTCTCAAGCAGTTTGTGATGCATTTTGGAAACAGGAGATGAGCTCCTGGTCTAATGCGCCACCTGGCTGGAGAAACCCGTTCTCAAAGACTTACTTTTAGTCATTATTTGGGTAGCACACATATTCTGAATGCCTTCGGCGGAATTCAAATGAGCCATTTTAATCTAGATTAATCTATATTAACGCGAAGATTACAGTGAGATTAATCTATATTTAAAAAAAAAAATCTATGCCCACCACTACTTTATTTATAAGTTAATGCGATAAAAAAAAGGCCTTTTCAATTAAATGAAACAAAGCGCCTAACGCACCGGAGTTTGTAGTTAGGATTTTTTGTTTGTTATTTAGAAGCAAATTCACTTTTACAACCGATATGAGCATGTTAGCAGTGTTGACGGCTGGCATTGAATCAGCTGCTTTCAAAGGGTTTTCTTTATGGATGAAATTCTGGTTATCTAACAGAACGACAATACAAAGTGGATCAGTGAATGTGGTTTCATAAATTAATGTGTTTACTGATGTCAAAACTGCCTGCACATTGCAAATGTGCACAAACTCTTAACATAAAATCAACTACATTATGATAACCAGCATCAAAGGCTTTTACCAGACTCGTCGTCTCCCCCTCCAGGGGGACGCGAGGGGGGGTCAACCTCTCCAGCCCAGTGGAGCAATGCCAGACTTACCGTCTCTCACCCCTCAGTGGGGTGCAGAGAGACGGCCAAACCTTGCCAGTATTCTGTTAGCCAGGACAAAGGCACTTACTAAAAACTGATGGTTATGGACAGAGTCGGACTCGCCATGGGGAGACTCGGGAGATTTCCCGAACGGCCGGTCCAACAAATGGCTGCTACGGCCACGGCACTATTCAAGAAAAAAAAAATCCTAATAGTTTACGCTCACTTTGAGCACAGCCTTAATACCAAGCAACTGTTTAACTGGAGCGATCCAAAATCCAAAGGGTGGGGGTGGGCATTTCCCCCGTGTAAACTTGAACGGTGCACTTGTCCGTGACCGTCCATTTTACAGATCACGATTGTTCAAAAATCAATAGTTTTCCGGGTACAGACAATTCGTTGGAGCTATTTTAGCTAACATCGTTGTTTCTTTAGCAAAGAAATGGAAAGGAAAAGAAGAGGAGAAAAAGGTGGCGCTGAAAAAGCTAGAGATTTAAAAAAAAACTATGTGCACTGCAAGAAAATGCTGCACAATGTAGAAGTATAGAATAAATGTTTAGGCCGTCAAAAGACGGAGGAGGAGAGAGTTTGCAGCCCGAAGATGCGGCTGTACCAGAGGCGCAAGGTGCAAGCAGCTGTAAGCAGCTGTATTTTCGACATTTAGAAAATTCAAATATCATTCCAAACCATATTGTTTTAATTTTTCTAAAAACATTATACATTTGGTATTACTGTTAGCCAATATATAGGCTATACATTTTAAATGAAGTCAAATAAATGGCCAAGAGAAAAAGGCACTCATCTAAATATGCACAACATGTTTTTTGGCTTTAAATAATAAATGTGCTATGTGGCTCAAATGCAATTGTCTTGATTTTCTGTTCTGTGTATTAAAGCAGGCACAGGTGACACAGGGAAAGAGATGGAGGCTGCTGTGGTGACAGGGGCCAGTGGAGAGACTTTTGACAGGTGCAGCACTGCAACTGTACACAGTAGAGTCAGTCTGTTAACAGGCTTATTATATGGAAATTAGTTTGTTGAATTGATTGTCATTATTGAATATAGTTTACTGATTATTGTTCTTTTGCAACATCAAATAGAAAATGCAGAAACAAGTATGGAAAAAGAAAGTGAGGGAGAAAGTGGAGGGGGGGGGGCGGTCTGTGTTTCAATGTTCTGGGCTGTTTTTCGGTCCAAGTCCGACCCTGGTTATGGATGTACAAAACATTTCTCAAGGACTACACTGCTCAAGGACACTTAACCCGTTAATGAGTTCCGTCACAAATATATGATTGTTCGAATGTGGGTCCCACAGAGCAACATCTAACCAATTGAATATTTTCCGATAGACAAAAACTATGAGACAAACGCTTAAGTATGGTTTCAAATTGTAGTAATTAGAAGGCTAGCAAGTAACAGTTGCATGGTAGTAGCATTGCTACAAGTTTCTTGCTAGGTTACTTAGCCCGGCAGCTATCTAAGCTAGCTAGCTACCATTTAAAAAAAAATAACTTGCGCTGTGTGGACCATCAGAAAGATTTGGAACTCACTAATCTAAAGGTTAACCCTCGTGCTGCCTTCGGGTCACATGACCCAAAGGTTCATAACGAACCATCGTTGTGTTTACCCAATTTTACCCAATACAAAAACAAATTAAAATAATTTTCTTTTAACCTTTGCAATGTGGGGGGTCTGAGACAGCCCGACGGTTAAAAGAAAATGCTTCACTTTGTCTTTGTATGCGGTAAATCTGTCGCAATACGACGGTGGGTCACAATGACTGATGGGTCAGAATGACCCAAAGATAACACAAGGGTTAAGGGATGATAAGAATTCATGAGTGAAATTGTGTACTATCCTCTATTTTTTCTGTGTGATGTATTTGATGTTTTAATGTAACTTTAAACTAAGTATATGCAAGGTATAAATCCCTTTTAAAGGGGTCATTGATTGTAAAACCAATTTTACCTTGTCATAGTTGAATAACGACAATTCGTTGGGTAAAATGGACATACAGTGAACCTCAAAGTCCATTGACACCTCTTTCCTATGCAAATCTCACAATTAAAAAATGTAGCTGTAAAACGGTAGGTTTTGAAAAATCTACCGAACTGACGTCAGTTCAGTGGCTCCACCTTTTTTGGCTCTGGTCTGTACCTTTGTCACGGCCCAAAATTTGCTGCGCGCTGCTGTGTGTACTTCCACGGAATTACAAAGAAGAACGTTTTTCAAGGATATTGAAAATGGACTATGGTCGTAAATGTTCCAGCCTGTACAGGGTCTTCCCAAACACTCGACGGGCTGTGATGTTTGTCTATGAGAAGATCCCTGTGCAGTTCGACCCTCAATTACAATTTGCTTGAACCATTTTAACCGAGGACAGTTTTGAAAACCTGGGACGATCATTCAAGACTTCCGGTGAGGCGCGAGGCAAGATGGCTGCAAGGCACTGAGCTCTTAATTGAAACCCCCTCTTTATTTTGTTTAAAAGTGTTTACAGATCACACTGATATACATTTTGGACAAATAACGTTTTATTTTCATTATGACTTCCAAGAAAGACCAAACTTCGACCAAGAAAGATTCAAACAAACAAGGCAAACAGCCAAACGATTCTACAGAGGATATTGTCATGCTAATCAAGCGAGCAATGGCGGCTGAGATGGAATCATTTAAAGAAACTGTTGCATTTATGCAAAACAAATCGCTAGAAAAAGCTCTGGATCCCATACAAAAACACATGGCGGAGAACGGCAACATTCTCCGGTCGTTAAAAGAGCAGGCTGACATTCACGCTAAGAAATTTAGCCCAGTCTTCAACCAAATAGATAATATACAGGTTAGCTTGCGCAAGACTGAGAAAGAGACGAGCTCCTGTGTTACGGAGGTTGCAAAATTACTAAAAAGGTTTGACGACCTAGAAGACCGTTCTAGGAGGAATAATGTGAGGCTGGTGGGTCTGCCGGTGGGAAGTGAGAGAGATGACCCGAGGGGCTACCTCCAGAAAATGCTTCCTATCTGGATTCCACAGCTAGATAGGTCTGTCCCACTGGAGATAGAGCACACAGAATCTACTCGAACAACACGGCAAGACGAAGAACCATCATCTTTTGACTACTACAATACACCGACCGCCAGGCTATCCTGGAGGGAGCGAGGAAGGCGAAACCAACTCTCACCGATGGCACCAAGTTACAGTTCTTCACTGACTATGGTCCCGGGACGATGCATGAACGGCAGAAATACAAGGAGATTCGGGCTAAACTGTGGCAGAAGAGGATAGATGCATATCTCATATATCCTGTGATCTTGAAAGTGACCTACAACGCGTGAAGATGTCATTCAACTCAGGGGAGGAAGCGAACGAAGCCCTGAAAGTTTCAGTGCTAGCAGATGGAGAAGACGACACATAGCTGGACTCACTTGCTTCACAGGAACAGGAGACAGAGACGGCGCAATGAGAACTTTGTTTGTATGGGTAGGCTAATCTTTGGGCAT
Source organism: Osmerus eperlanus (assembly GCF_963692335.1). Lineage (NCBI taxonomy): Eukaryota > Metazoa > Chordata > Actinopteri > Osmeriformes > Osmeridae > Osmerus > Osmerus eperlanus. Next base: position 2,116,808 of record NC_085043.1, read on the forward strand.
TGTTTTGTGCTAGCTTTTCTGTTAAATGCATCTGGAAAATTACTTAGTTAATCTGTAGTATTGCAAGTAAGGGTGATGCAATAACTAAATTAGTCTAGTGATAACTTTATTCGTGGCTAAGGACATTTATTTAAAGTTTAAGGCTTAGGAAATATTTTCAGTTAGCTTGGTTAGTTATCTAGCCTTCATGGTACACTGTTGTGAGAGTGAATCTTAACTTCAGCCTATTAGGGCAACAGTCGGAATAATTTCAGGTTTTCAACAAAATATCTTGGTTTGGATTTCCAAAATCATTTCATACTCTTTCAGTAGACCTATTATTTTTATAAGACTATTTCAGGGGGTCAGATGGCTGAATGGTTAGGGAATCGGGCTACCAATCGGAAAGTTGCCGGTTCGATTCCGGGCCATGCGAAATTACGTTGTGTCCTTGGGTAAGGCACTTCACCCTACTTGCCTCGGGGGAATGTCCCTGTACTTACTGTAAGTCGCTCTGGATAAGAGCGTCTGCTAAATGTAAAATTTGTCAAATGAATTTGCACTGATAATATATGATAGTTAATATCATGGTTAGGTTCCAAATCTTTAGGTAACCTCTCCTGTTGGAGAAAGGTACTGAGTTATATGTTGTTATAGGTCTACCAGGGTTTGTATTTTTTAATTTCTTTTTGAGATAACATAGATGTTCCCAGTACTTTTGAAGTACTGGGTCCCCTCTTTATATCAGACTTGAATCTAACTGATGTGTGGAGGGTGCACAACCCTTCTGTTAAAGACTATACTTTCTTCTCCACGAGACACAAGACCTTCTCACGAATAGACTACATTCTTGTTTCATCCAGTCTGTCACACCTAGTAGCTATAGAATTCTTACCCAGACACCTATCTGATCACAACCCTGTAATGTCCACTTTTCATCGAGAATAGGTTCAGTAGGTGGAGGTTTAATGCTTCCCTGTAAAAAAAAAACAAGCAATTTATGACACAATTAAAATCAGGTCTAGAGGAATTTATAAATTTCAACAAGGATAGTGTTTCAGATAGGACGGGGATTTGGGCCTCTATCAAGGGGTTCATACGGAATAATGCAATACGGTTCAGCTCCCGTAGATTACAAAAGATAAACACCCTAGAGGAAGAATGTATGCTCTTGGAGAATGATCTTAAGGATAACTAGAAAATGTATTTCCTGCTGAAAATGCGTTGGAATGCTGAAATTAATTTTTTTAAATGGCTGAAAATACAGAAATAAGAAAATACCCGCAAGCTGAAAGCTGAAATTAATTTTAAAAATGTGTGATTCACACAAAAGAGGGAGTGTGGAAGCTGAACTGCATCATCTAACAAAGCTAAGTGCTTAAATACAATGCAGGAGAATAAGTTTGAACGTTGTGAAGCAATCAAAGAAATAGTTGAATTTCAAGAGGCAGTGTGGAAGCTGAACTGCATCATCTAACAAAGCTAAAAGCTTTGCCTACAATCAAGCCTACAATGCGGGAGAAGCTGAAAGCTGAACTGTTAAACAGAAGTAGGCTAGCTAGTCGTAACAAGAATATTATAGTTTTAACAGCTGAAATTATAGTTGGGATAGTCATAGCCGTGGCAGATGTAGCCTATCATTGAGTGTGTTTACTCGGCTTTCTTAGTAGGATTCAATGTGTAGATTGAATGAAACGTACAGCAGTAGGGCTGATACAGGAAGACACGGCGACACTTTGTTGCAGAAGGATGATGGTGGTGCAAGTTTTGTCCGTGGAGCATACAACGATTAATAAAAAGAATCATGTAGACGCGTTTATTGAGTAATCGCATAACTAATTACACATGTAAACAGAGTAATCGTATTATTGGCATAAACCGACAATTGCTACTAATCGGGTTTCTCATGGTCAAGTGAACGCACTCAGTGGCGTAGTAGAACAAAACAGTTCCATTAGCAATAGTAGTTAGTAAAAGAGATATTAGCAGCATCTGCAGAATTAGTAGGTGCTCTTAGTCTTTTAACCCTTGTGCTGCCTTCGTGTCACATGACCCAAAGGTTCATAATGAACCATCAGTGTGTTTACCCAATTTTACCCAATACAAAAACAAATAAAAATAATTTTCTTTTAACCTTTGCAATGTGGGGGGTCTGAGACAGCCCAACGGTTAAAAGAAAATGCTTCACTTTGTTTTTGTATGCGGTAAAGTTGTCGCAATACGACGGTGGGTCACAATGACTGATGGGTCAGAATGACCCGAAGATAACACAAGGGTTAATGAGACTAGTTGACTGAATAGCTTGTCTTGTGTCTCCACTAATAAGCTAATACCAATCACCTGTGTAAGAGACTGAGTGGCGCATGTCTGTTTGGTTGCCACGGTGATGTTGCAGCTTTGATTGCTAACGCGCTGAGGGCAGAGCGAATAACAGAAATGTAGCTAGAATCCACACCTGAAACAAGTTAACCTAGACGCAAAACTATACGTCCAATCCAAAAAATAAGGAGACCGAGACCCAAGACTTTGCCGAAACCAGAGATAACCTTTATATGTCTGTGCAGTCAGAAATACGACTCTACCGGCAGTTTCAAAAACGTCTAACTTCTGCTTTCTCTGAGAAATGTGTCACCAGATTTGCATTGGTCTCTATGGGGCGAGAGTTGGACTTTGTCTCGTTTTCGTGGGGCTCTGAACAAATGTGTATGTCTGTTGGATTCCACAGACAACTGTCTATATACCTGTCTGTATACAGGTGGACCAACACCTTCAGAAAATGACTTTTCCAACTTCTTTAGTGGACTAGAGCTTCCTACATTGACAGCAGAAGATAGCGAGGATCTAGATTCTTCCATTACATTCGAGGAATTACTTAAAGCAGTAAAAGCTACAAATAGAGGCAAAACGCCCGGCATAGATGGGATACCGGTTGAACTATATGTTGCACACTTGGACACAATGTCTTCCAGGCGTGCAGATGTTTTATACTTTTTATTTGTCATCATAACATACAGGGGTACATGCTAGCTCTTCAGTCTGGCTACTCATCATCGCTCTCTCAGATCTCTACTCTGTATATCTCACAAGCACTTGCTCCCGCTCCATTTTTCCAAAAAGAAAGGACCCCTTAGCTGCCCGAAGTGCCTGTCTGAGCCTCGACAATTGCAACCCTATTTGCCTTACAAAACTATTATGGTTGACATTATGAATGAACAAAACAACCGAAATTAACAAACAGTCATTTATCCATCCATCTATCCATCCATCATCTGCCGCTTTTCCGGGGGTCGGGTCGCGGGGGCAGCAACCTAAGCAGGGAGGCCCAGACTTCTACTCTGAGCCCCTCCCGGATGACCGAGCTTCTCACCCTATCTCTAAGGGAGAGCCCGGACACCCTGCGGAGAAAACTCATTTCGGCCGCTTGTATTCGCGATCTCGTTCTTTCGGTCACTACCCACAGTTTGTGACCATAGGTGAGGGTAGGAACGTAGATCGACTGGTAAATAGAGAGCTTCGCCTTTCGACTCAGCTCCTTCTTCACCACGACGGACCGATGCAGAGCCCGCATCACTGCGGACGCCGCACCGATCCGCCTGTCGATCTCGTGCTCCATTCTTCCCTCACTCGTGAACAAGACCCAGAGATACTTGAACTCCTCCGCTTGGGTCAAGATCTCCTCCCCGACCCGGAGATTGCACTCCACCCTTTTCCGGTCAATAACCATGGCCTCAGATTTGGAGGTGCTGATTCCCTTCCCAGCCGCTTCGCATTCGGTTGCGAACCGCTCCAGTGAGAGCTGAAGGTCACGGCCCGATGAAGCCATCAGGACCACATCATCCGCAAAAAGCAGCGACCCGATTCTGAGGTCACCAAACCGGAACCCCTCAACGCTCTGGCTGCGCCTAGAAATTCTGTCCATATAAGTTATGAACAGAATCGGTGACAAAGGGCAGCCCTGGCGGAGTCCAACCCTCACCGGGAACAAGTTCGACTTACTGCCGGCAATGCGGACCCAACTCTGGCACCGGTCGTACAGGGACAACCGAAATTAACAAACAGTCATTTACATTTAGTCATTTAGCAGACGCTCTTATCCAGAGCGACTTACAGTATGTACGGAGACATTCGCCCCGAGGCAAGTAGGGTGAAGTGTCTTGCCCAAGGACAACACGTCCTTTGGCACGGCCGGGAAGCGAACCAACAACCTTCTGATAAATAGCCCGACTCCCTCACCGCTCAGCCACCTGACCCCACTGTCATGGAAATTTTGGAATACAGTTAATGTGTGTGTTTCATATATGAGGAATGTGTTTTAACGGAAGTCTAAAGTTGATTAAGAGTCAACTACATTTGGTAGAGATGCCATTTGCAGTTTTATAACTAGGAGACGGGAAGTCTGGGTGACCTGAGAGAGTTCTTGTCACCTGGGGAGGAAGAGACAGTTGGTCTGGAGACAATGTGGATTCAACTGTATTGTTATTGTGATCTGCTGCTCTGACCCTTCCTGTAGACTTGTTTGAAGTGGCCCACACAAAGGACAGTTGACCATTTGACTGGTGAACCCCTGTGGTTTTACTATCTACTGGTTTGGGGAGAGAGGGCACAATAAAGAACCGTGGGAACTTGATATGAAGTCACTGTCACTGAGCAGTGCTGACCAATCACAGAGTTCAGAATAACCATTTGATCTAAAGTTTATATAAGGCAGGGTTTTGGGGTTGTTCTGTATCACTCTGGCGAACGACCTGTGGCTAGCACCTCCTTCGTTATGACTGATCACAAAGTACTTTGTTAAATCATGATCTGTATAAGCAAAATAAATTTATTGGAACCGCCATCTCTTGACTATTCAAATCTACACAGTGCCACTAGAATTTTTCCATATCACTTGGTGGCCTGTGGGGAGATCCTCGTCTGCTCAGTGTATCTCCGACATGTACTCCCTTAGAAAAGGTGATTTGATCAATCCGGCATTGCCGCCTTTACCTCTATCCAAAATTTTCAGAGAAAGCGGGGCCGATTCGAGGGGGTGCTTGACTGGTTGCGCTTTGACTGACGCGGGATCCTGAAAGAACCGGTAAATATTCTTTTGTGGCTTCTGTGTAATTTGAGTTGTCTAAATGTGTGTTGTTTAGACTATGGTCAATAATTCGGTTTAGTTAGTAATAGGGCGGAGACTGGAGAAGAGCTTTGTCCTGTACGTGCAAGTCGTACGAAATTAATAGGGCGGAGACCGGAGAAGAGCTTTTGTCCTGTACGTGCAAGTCGTACAAATAAATCGGGTAAGGCCGGAGAACTTATCCTTTACGTGAAAGTCGTAAAAAGCATGCAGGGAAAGTGTGCTGATGAGCGCACAAAAGGGTGATAAATTCACATGTTATATCGTGTTATGTGTCTTTTGAGACCCTAGGATTAGAATATGTTGGGTTAGTGATAGTTTGAGAAATTGTATTGGCTTTGGTGGTCATAACAGTTCTTATTTATTTACGGCCAAAACGTGATTCTAAGTCCCGAAAGAAAAGTATACTAGTCAGCTGTGTGAGTGAGAGTGTTTACAAAGGGTTTGAGTCCCTGAAGGTGGAGAACAAAGAAAAGAAAAAGTTTAGGAAGTATAGGCCTGTGAAATTTCAAAGTAGAGGTTTTAAGTTTGCAACACGCGTGTTCATTTTTGTTTTATATGTATTTTGTGGTTAAAAGAAGTATGAGTAACTAATGGTGTCTATTATTCGAGCTATATACAAATTACAAAAATCAAAATTTTAATTACTTTTCGAAATTTTAATTACTTTTTCGGTTTGAATATTTGTAATTTAAGATTGTGCAGTTATTTTCATTGAAAGTTGGGAAGTCGGAATTTAATTGTTTTTAGAAAAGAAAAGGGGTAATTGTGTCTTTATTTTCCGTTGTTGGTTATCGTTTATGGATTGTAATTCTAAAAATGAATGGTCTGGAGGCAGAATTGACCTGTCTAAACATCGATTACATGAAGCAAAAGTATGGTAACGATAGTTTATTGCAAATGCAAATATGGATTGATAAATGTGGATTTTCGAGTGTGGAGTCGTTTTGTTTTAAGGACCTTATTGTATTGCGAAATGGGTTCGTGGAGAGAAATAGATACACGATTTTTTTGAAGTGGAGAAAAGAATAGATTTTAGCCTGATTGGAGAGCTTTTTTTCTGATTGGATGGAGATAGGTAGAGGGATAAAGAAATATTAGGACAGAATAGTGTGGGGAATTTTTCATCTATTTCCCCACAGATTCACGATTGAGATTTTCTGGCTGTTCCGCAAACAAATTTCGCCTCATCCGCAGCCAGGGGTGTTGCGGCAGGATGCGCGGGCGCATGAGGGTTTGCGGGAATGCGAGAACAGAATACGAAGAGGTCAGACATTTGCCATTTCTTCTGACAGCCGGTTATATCTAGGAAAAGTCAAGAAAGTAGGATCCTGGAATGTTCTTTATAGATTTGCTTTGGATTCCCGCAAAGATTGAAGCTTGTGCCTTGACTTGCAATTGCCATTGTGTTTCCAAGAAGGAAATGTTAAAGTCCTCTCCGGAACAAAGGGTTTGAGTCCCTGTTGTGTTTGGAATAAGCGTGTTGTGGACTATGGTCAAAGCTGATGCAGAGCGTGTTGACATGCTGTTGAAAACATGTAGGCCAGCACGAATTGCTAGGTATGGTCAATCCAAAATGCGTGCTTTAACTGTGGGAATTTGAGCAAAATGTACGTGAATGTCCGGAGATGTGTCATCACTGTTGAAAGTTTTTTTTGGAAATTGTGAGCGAACTCTCAAATCAGAGGGGTTCGTGACCGGAAGTTGAGTTCCGAACTGGTGACGTACAATGTTTATCGGTTATGACACTGTTGGTAGAGGAGAGACGATTGACTTGTTATATTGTTTTACAACTCTGTGTTAACCGTTATATATTTGATGTTAGACTTTACATCGGTCTGATTACCGCCAGAAGGCATTTGTTTTTGAAGACGGAGACATTCTGTTTTGAAAATGCTAATGTTAATTCTTTGACTGAATTCTCCACTTGAAAAGAGGCGCATGCTCTTGAGCCTAGCGGAAGTTGATTCTTTCAGTGAAGCTCATTCTGCGTGCAGTGTCCACACATGAGTACAAAAAATCAACAACAAAAAATCACTCATTTTATTGAGAATTTGACGTTGAATTGAGAAGTATATTGGTTGGGAAAACAGATGTGTGTTTCTGTTTCTTTGTCAAACTTAAGAAACTATTGTGAGTTGCCATACTCTTGATTTGGAAATTATGTACAGACCGATTTTCTATATTATGAGCTTGATTCGTTATTGAATAACGCGCTGGAAATTTAGTGTTTGGGTAGGATAATTGGTAAAAGGCCAGTTTTGGCAATAAAAGCGGTATTCATTTTAAGAATTACAATCCCGGGGTTATTGAAACTTTTATAGAAAGTTATGTGTTCAAACGGAAATGTTATGTTGTTTAAGGAATATTTTTGTTTATGTCTGGAAATGTTCGATGGTTTTATTTTTAATTTTGTGGGAGTTCACAGATGTTACTGTTGTTTAAAGAAATATGTAAAGGGTTATGAAGAAGTGATTAGAAAGATTGAGCCAGTCCGAGGGACTGAAGTGTATACAAGGGGAACTAGTTAGAGAGACTGAATTGCGATTGTTGTCAAGGGCAAAGGTACTACATATGTGTGTTTATTGCTGCTGAGATGATTTGTTGAAATGTGTTGGGTTTGGTGGTATTCATATTTACCTATTTAAATGGACTTGAAGTTGAAGCTTTGTCCAACCAGAATGCTAATACATGGGTAAACTGTCATTCTCTGGCGAGTGATATTAGGTGCATATGTAGATTTCGGAGCCAAATTTTTATGTTGAAAATAAAATAGTACTAATGGTTGTAATTGTAAAGACAATCTAGGCTGTGACTGTTGGTTAATGGCTAATGGTGAAAACGTGGAGGAAGTGCATTTTGCTCTGTCCTGAGACAAAGGAGAGTCCAGGAAGTTGAATTTGCAACTATGACAACGAAATTTGTAGCTAACAAACGTACAGACAGACTCAACAGCGATGGAGGCGGGTACAGGCTAGTAAAGGAATTGCAGCTTGATATTTGAGATCCAGGATGAGTAACCGCATGACGCATGCGCAGATGGAAGTTGAGAAATTTACAAAGACGCAAATTTAGAGAAATAGATACATTTGGAGCGAATTTTACATATTAATTTGGTTACTTTTGAAATATGTTACGTGATGAGTATTTTGAAACATTTGCTAACAAGGTTTTGTTTGTTTGAGGACATTTTAAATGAGTTTCAGAAATTCCGAGGAAAGGTGGGGGCTACAAAAAAAAAAGTCCCGTTACGTTGAGTCTTACAAAGGTGATCCCAGAGGGTGTAATTCTGCATACTTATGTGAGTATTAATGGTGAAAGATGTGTCCGTTTAGATGAATTCGAAGTTTGGTGGTTTACGAATGTATGATTTAACATTTGTTCTAAATCCTAGCCAAACTGGGAGGTAGGAGCCTTTCAGACCAGGACTTGTATTTACGAGCGGAACATCTGTGGTGTGTGATGGTATCCATAAAAATGCAGAAATTAGACCCTGGTTCATAAATTAGTTCTAATTGAATTGGAAAAGTTATACTTTAGCAAAATTAAGTGAATAGATGGTAAACGCCAACCATCTGTGTTGTTTAAAAGAAGAAAAAAAAAAAAAAAAAGAGAAAAAAGGTTGAGAGTTTTTTGCTTTGTTCCAGAGGGCGCTGTTTGTTTGATTCAAGTTTTGAAATGCGCGATTGTTTATTTGAGTTGATACACTAACAAAGAGTAATTGAGATAGCTGGTAAATATAGGAATATTCAAAGGTGTATACATTACATGCTTTGATAAAACTTTTGAGGAGTTAAAGAATAAGGTTTAGTTTTACGGGTTTATGTTAAATTGTGAATTTAAAGGTTTAAAAGAAAAAGGGAGAGTTTATATTTTCTTTTGTCTTAAGGGCATGGTACAATGTTTTGGGATAAACAGTTAGGGTGATGAGGTTGTATCATTATGGTATTGGTTCATAAAGAGGGTTATGATAATTTGGTTTTGAAATAATTTGGGAAGACTCATTAAGTCTGATAAATTGTGGTTATGATGGTTTGTGCTAAGTAGCTTGTTCTGGACTGCAGCCAAAGCAAGTTATGAAGTTCTACCTATCTAACCTATATAGAAATATAGATGGGGTATAAGTTTGGTTAATGGTTACATTAAGAACATTTTATGGTCTATGTTTTATTTTGGAATCATACAGATTAAATTCTGGTTTAGGGTAGTGATGCTGGTTTTCTACATGTCTTGGAAAAAGAGAGATTTGATTTAATGAATTTAAATACAAAAAAATTAAAAGGGAATCTGAAATTTAAAGGGTGAGAATTTTGTTTTGTTTGAGTATATTTGATAAGAATTACAGAATACAGCGGACAGATGGAGAAAGGAATGGTGGAATGGAGATTCGAACTTGGACTAATCCACAAGAAAATGCGTTTTGGAAAAAGGAAGGATATGAGAATAAAAAAATGGAGGTTGTATGGTCTGCATAAAACATTTATCTTGAGATTTTGCTAAGTTAACACATGGAAAGATCATGCCTCTACAGTTTGTGTGATATCAAGAAGAATGCATTATTTTAGCATACAAGAGGATTTGTAATGGATGCATAGTCATTTTGTCAGTTCTTCATATGTGGGACAAGTATTATGAGAAAAGGAATTTAAACACGATAAGCTTCACAGTTAAGGTTAGAGAAACTATTTGGGTATTGATAGATGGATTTTGTAGAGTTCAATTTTTGGAGAAGTGATACTGTTTAATGATTGTTGATGGGAAGAAGTTTTAGACTTCAGGGGCTCAGTGATCAAGCTTTTGTTAATTTAGATTATTTTCGATGGGATTTTTCTTTGAGGTTATGTAATGATAATGGGTCACACTTGTTTAAGGACGTTATTTTGGTGTTGATAGGATTCAACATTGTGTTAATCACTTCAGTTGAATGAGAGAACAGAACTTTGAAGACTAAGTCAGACGACAAGAAGTCAGTTACCTTTAACTGACCTGTGAGAATGTGCTTGTTTATCACTGTGCAACCTTTTTGGAGTCTATTTTGTGTGAGATTCACAGGCAGGTGAAGGAGACTATTGCTATGACTGGACCGCTGCATGATTTGATACCAGAGGACTGGATCGTGGTGAAGGACCTGAAACGCCTGGTAAAACCCAAGGTGGACGGGGCCATACCAGATTCTCCTGACGACTAATCCGGCGGTTAAGATCGAGGGGAGAGCAACGTGGATACACGCTAACCATTGCGTGCACCTTGTCTGGAGACGGAAGCAGAGGATACGCGTTCTGCGTAGTACCAAGGAAATTTCCGAGCTGTGCGCAAAGTGCAGTGTCGTTGAAAGTTGCCCTGAGCAATTTGATCGTCGTTTGCAATCGATTCGACTAGACTACACCGCCTGACAGAAGTTTGCCTACATCCAACTGAAGATGGCATCCGTTCCGACAACCTGGACTTTGTGGTGTACGGGGTACAATGGGTTTTGTCTTGAGACTAGCATTTCTTATGTTAATGTTTGAATTTATTTTTCTTAATTAACTGTTTGGGTTTATGGAATTGTAAAAAAAAAAAAATATTTTGGAATTGTCATGGAAATTTTGGAATACAGTTAATGTGTGTGTTTCATATATGAGGAATGTGTTTTAACGGAAGTCTAAAGTTGATTAAGAGTCAACTCCATTTGGTAGAGATGCCATTTGCAGTTTTATAACTAGGAGACGGGAAGTCTGGGTGACCTGAGAGAGTTCTTGTCACCTGGGGAGGAAGAGACAGTTGGTCTGGAGACAATGTGGATTCAACTGTATTGTTATTGTGATCTGCTGCTCTGACCCTTCCTGTAGACTTGTTTGAAGTGGCCCACACAAAGGACAGTTGACCATTTGACTGGTGAACCCCTGTGGTTTTACTATCTACTGGTTTGGGGAGAGAGGCCACAATAAAGAACCGTGGGAACTTGATATGAAGTCACTGTCACTGGGCAGTGCTGACCAATCACAGAGTTCAGAATAACCATTTGATCTAAAGTTTATATAAGGCAGGGTTTTGGGGTTGTTCTGTATCACTCTGGCGAACGACCTGTGGCTAGCACCTCCTTCGTTATGACTGATCACAAAGTACTTTGTTAAATCATGATCTGTATAAGCAAAATAAATTTATTGGAACCGCCATCTCTTTGACTATTCAAATCTACACAGTGCCACTAGAATTTTTCCATATCACACAACAATAGTACATTGTAGTGGAGGGGGGGGTCCTGTGCCGGTTACCCCAACCTCACTGTGGGTCCCACATATATCTTGAACTCTGGGACATTCTTGGACCAATATGGTTGGACACTTTGAATTATGCTGTTGAAAAGGGTGCCTTTCACAGGGACTTGAACACAGCCCTGATCACAGTCATTCCTAAACCCGGTAGGGACCCCTTGGAGTGTGCCAATCACCGCCCAATATCTTTGATAAATGCTTATCTAAAAATATTTTCCTTGTCCAAGTCTTGTCCAGAAGACTTGAGAAAGTAATTAATTATTAGCCCGGATCAAACTGGTTTCATCAAGGGGCGCTTAGCCTCTGATAATATCCGTCGGCTATTACACATACTTAGTGCATCCCATAAATTACCACCTGACAGTGGCCTGCTTTTTCTAGACACTGAAAAGGCGTTTGATCGCCTGGAATGGCCGTTCCTTTGGAGGACAATGAAATAATTCAAATTTGGTGATAAATTCATGAAAATGATTCAAACACTTTACGCCAATCCTTCAGCCCGAGTGTGTGTCGGGGGAAGTACGTCAGAGTTGTTTGACATAAAACGGGGCACAAGACAGGGGGACCCCCTGTCTCCCTTACTTTTTACCTTATCCATAGAACCCCTGGCACACTTGATCAGTAACTCTTCCACGATCTCCCCTATTACAATTGGTTCAACATCACATTCAATATCACTTTATGCTGATGATACATTGGTTTAAATGTACAGCAAACGCTTCCATGTGTCTTAACAACACTGGAGCATTTTGGATACCTTTCAGGATATAAGGTCAATCTTTCAAAATCTGCCCTTATGCTTATTAATACAGATAAAGATAAGCTATTTCTCCCAGCCAAGATTAATGTCATAAATGAGGTCCTATACCTGGGTGTTAAAATAAATACTTTCCCTATGTCTGTGGCAAAACTAAATGGATGGAAACATTTGCCAAGCTCAGTACCTGCCTGTATTTCAATCATCAAAATGAACTTTTTGCCCCGCATTAACTTTGTAAGCTCAATGATCCCACTTGCACCTCCAGTGGGATACTGGAAGACCTTACTAAGAGGTTATGTGTGGAATGGTAAACGGCCACAGTTAAAATGGTCAACTCTTCAGGTTAGTAGAATGGATGAGGGAATGGCTTGTCCTAATTTCAAGTTATACCATTGGGCGTTTGTATTAAGAAGTTTCAGGTACTGGATAGATGAGGCCTATATTTCCTCATGGAAAAGTATAGAAGACGAACTAATAGCACCTATTAGATTAGAAGACTTCCCTCTCACAGGTGTGCATATCAAGAGATGTAATTTACATATGATTCAAGTGTTCAGAGCAGCAGAAAAATTCATAAATTTAAAAAACATATGGTGTAAATCATCCCCATTATGGAATAATAGTCACCTTTTGTCTGGGGTAAAACCTTTCATTAACAAACATTGGGAGGCTAATGGCATCAACACACTGCAGGTCATTAATGGGGCTTGTACAATACTTAATTTTCAAGAGTTGATATCTCAATACAATATTGATAAACATTCTCTTTTTCTTTTCTTTTAGAATAAGATCGGCCTGTAAGGCCTACAGGGTTCCTTGGGGGTCAGAGTTAAAGGAGCATCCTATTTTAAGCTGGATACAACATTCTCCAAAGCAAATAGTGTCATACCTCTATGATTGATTCAACTCCCAAAAATATACACCCACACCAGGAATGAAAGCCTGGATAGAGACATAACAGATTTGGGACAAGAATTAGACTGGGAAGCCATTTGGGACAAAGTCTCTGGTGCCTCAAAAAATCCAAATCATAGATATATACATTTGAAATTCTGCCATAGGGCATAAGTAACGCCCAGAATAAGACATCTGATGGGCTTTGCCCATGACCCATATTGCTCTTTTTGCCCTCATGGAACCCTTGTCTCCTTTTTACATGTAATGTGGGAGTGTCCAGAGGTATCTAGATTGTGGAGAAAGGTGATCGAAATTGTTACAGACGTAATCAGTTCAGTTTCCTGTGGACCCTGCTGTGCACCTATTAAATGATGACTCCCATCTTTACCTTGCAGAAAAAGATCGTCAAGTCTGGCTTGCAGGCCTCACTGCAGCCAAAAAGATTGTAGTCCAGCGCTGGTAATCCCTCCCATGACATTTCTACTGTCCACTGGCTGCGGTCATTTTTGGACATATCTTACATGGAACTGTCATCTGCAAGAGTGAATAATGCTCAGCCACATACACTAGCAATATGGGAGATCCTAAAAGACAACATCGGTGTCAAAAGTTTCGTCTTGGTAGCGATTGAGTTGCTTGTATTTTTATTTACGTTCCGTTGTACGGTTTAGGCTGAAATTTAGTTTTTGTGGCAAAAAGTGCCTTATGTCAACGAAGGGAACTCAGTGCTAGCCTACGTCACAACGTCAGCACACGTTAGCAACGACGCATGGATACAACGTGCATTGCTGTTGCACAGCAAGTATCGTACCGTGCCATGGTGTACTAGCAGCATTATACATTTAAGCAATTCAAGACTTGCATGTACAGTAAGTAATAACATCACATTAAATAATGTATTTAAACTCAAGCTTGTGTGGTGCGTCGCTGTCTTCAATGCCACAGCCTAAACTTTATGTCAAAAGAAACGTTTTTAATTTCCGGAGCATTCAAACAATCCCCTCAGTGTAGTTTGGCTAGCAACAGCAGTTAGGCTAGCTTGCCCATAGCACAATTCAGCTTCTCCACGCAGGGCTCTAGTCTAGACTGAGACCAAAAAGTTGCGTTTGGGGGCATATTTTCAGGTAGCAGATGGTACTGTTTGAATCGCGATTCCATCTGAAAAATACTGCCGGTGACAATGTTGTTAGAATAGCTTGTCTCAAAATGGGTTCAGCTTGTTTCATATTAAATGGACCCATCTGCAACCGACGCAAGCATGCACACCCTACAATTTCCCCAGAAATTGTACCCTCTCTAGTTTTTGTTACATTTTGTTTAGCTAAGGGGGAGGGGGGGGCCTCCCTCCACCAGATGCCACTGTAGAGCATAATGACACCACGAATACGGACGTTTTATCATCATTATTATTTTGTATTATTATTAAGAGGCCTCTGATTGGTCGAGGCCCCGGGCTTTTTGGTCACTGTGATTTGAATTGTCTAAATGGGTGTTGTTTAGGCCAGGGGTTTTCAAAGTGTAAGAGAGTGAGCCTCCCTTCAGAGAACATCAAGTCACCGGGGCCCGCCCCCATTTTAATAAGACATATTAATTTAATTAATAATAATAATAACAAGAACACTGTGTTAAAAATAAATAGTTGCAACCATAAAGGGTTTGAAAAAGTTTATTTTGAACACAAGTCATAATACGATCTCTCATTTTTATTAAAATAAATAATATGGTTGATGGTTAATTAGTATGTAGGTTAATACTACGAGATATGATGCTTCAGTTGCCTTGCAGTTTGTAGTGCTAAATGTTTCGACTACCTTCTTCTGTGGCTTTAGTTCCTTTAGCTTTGTACTAAAAAACTCTAGCGGCTTAAACACCAAACTTTGGTGCTTGGTCTCCAGATGTCTGCAGAGTTCGCAGGGTCTCATGCTATCGTTAGTCAGAACCTCTTTACAGACCACACATTGTTGCTTTGGAACATTGGCTGGCCCTGTCCAAGAAGATTACAACTTTAAATATACATCGTCATCAGTGGCGAGTTCTTTTAAGACTGTAAGGGAAGCTCGGCTTCCCCTAAATGTAAAAAAAATAATGGTCAAATATTTACTGGTGTGTTAACATTTTAAATGCGTTAGAACACGTTCATCTCAAAGACAAGTTCGTTCAGAATCAGCTACATATAGCAGGTCGACTGATTCGATTTCCTTCTCACGCCTGGGACACACTACCTGCGATCGGCTGCGATCTGCTGCGACGCACCTGGAAGCGCTTCCTTTTTTCTTTCGCCGCCCATGTTATCAAATGGGACCGACCACACTGGCTGCGAAGCGCCGCGATTGCCTGCGATCGCCTGCAATCTGCAGCGATCGTTTCGGCAGCTGGTCGGATTTTTTCGCGAGACGCTTGCGAAATCGGCTGCAGGATGATAAAATACACCATATTAGTTGATATATTTGAATAAAAAAACATGTTATTAAGATTTTACTCCATTAATTGTAGACTACGGTGAACATTTGTAAAGTTGTAGACTTTATAATTACACAATGTTGGTAACGAACGTCCTTTACATGTGTTTACCCTGATGAAAACGAATGAAAATAAACGGATTGATCCGTTGAGCTAGCATGCCCGTAGTTGTTTTGTTTGTTTGAGAGAAACGAGTTGTCACGCGTTGCACACAACACACACGCAGACATAGCCTACCGAGAGAACCCCCAAGTCGATTTCTAAAATCAGCATCAAATGAATTCTCGAAGTTGAAAAGCACAGGGAGTTGTTGTATGTCAGCAACAATTTTACAAGGACAACGTAGATAAGGATCAATGTTGGGATATAGCCAATGTCATGTTTATGTACCATGTCAGCGTAAAGGAAAGCTCAGAGTAGCTGAAAGGCTTGGTGACCGGCGCGGAGAAATGCGCGTCTGGTGTGAACAGCTTTTGCTCAGTCGTAGCCGATCGTGGCGCTGCGCGGCGCGTCCGGGCGCTTTGCAGCCAGTGTGTCCCAGGCGTCATACTTTCCCGTAGCGTCACAGTGCATTTCCCTGTTGAAGCCCAGCGTCCATGGACTTCAATGGGACTGCTTTGAACAGTTTTTTCAGTGCTTCGATATACGGTCATTGGATAAATGCTGCGATTATGTCCCGCCCACGGACGCTCGGTGTCTCTGGGGGTGAATGGAGGACTGGGCTGGACTGGGCTGGACGCTGGGATTCTGCGTGATGATGGGGGGTCTGTCGAAAGACTGCATGACTTTTGATTGACAGCGATTTTGTACTATTAAAAGTCGCCGAAGCTATTCGAGCTCAGACCCATCGCAGATTTTGCAAGTGTAGTCGAAAGACAAACTGCTGCAACCCATTTCTTGGTATTTGCTTGGCGAAATTGCTAGCCAATTTTCATCACACATTTCATACAATTATACACCACATTTCTTGTTTCAGTTTAACCTAATTCCCACATAAATAAATGGAAAACTTTTATGATGTAGGCCGAAAATGAGCTTCCCCTCTGAAAAACCAGCAGCCGCCACGGTTGCCTTTATTGACAGACTGCAATAGCCTACTATTGTTAAAGAAAGTGTTTTAGTCCGCCTCTTCAGTAACGAAAGTTTAATTGAGTTCTGGTTGTATTAGGCCTATCAATCTGCAGATTGGAAAAATAGTTTAACATAGCCCAATACATAAAATGACACATTTCAAAACACTGGTTTGTGCAAGTTCTAATGCGAAAACAATGAAATTCGCGACCATGCAGTTTGTCAAAAATAAAGTAAGCAAACAGCACTTGATCGGCCAGGACTGACGTCAACGCAGCAAACCACGAGAAGCAGGAATGTCCGATTTTACGGAGCTGTTTTTAACTCCTCCCCGACTGCAAGCGGCAACTCTCGCCGGTCGTTTCATGCAGCCGCAGCCACACACCTATTTTCTCTCGTGCTGGGTCAAGTTGCTCTCACTGCTAGCTAACTAACGCTAGATGTTTCCTTTCAAAATAATTTCCCACATCCGCTGTCATGACAGAGTGATTATCAAATTGCATTAAAATATGTATATATATTTATGTATTCAATTTTATTCATCTACTAAATCATTATATTCCAGAAAGTATTAAAAAAAAAATGTATTTCCCTGCTTTTTTCAAGCCTCCCCTGAAACTCTTTGGCGCCCCCCAGGGGAGGCGGGCCTCACACTTTGAAAACCCCTGGTTTAGGCTATTGCCAATAATTCGGGGTTACTTTATTGGGCAAACGTTTGGAACGTTTGACCTGTTACGTTAAAGGCGTTCAAAAAAGCATGCAATGGAATGTATTGACGGATACATATAGGGTAATAATTCGCACGTGATATCGTGTTGTGTGTCTTTAAAGATCCTGTAAAGTGGATCTGGAAACGAGTTTTAAGTTTGCCACACCACAGAATAATGTGTTATTAACTACCCATCCAAATTCGAATGAAAAAATAACACTGACAAGTATGTTAAATTAGGCTTTGAAATCGTGAAAAAATCATCAGTCTTCTCTGCTTGAGACTGGGGGGGCGTGTCGCCTGAAGGAGCTGAAGCTCCGCCCCTCGCTGCCTAGTGCCTATCTCCGACCCAGATAATGGACGCCATGTCAAGCCGAACAAAACCGTATAGAACTAGAATTTATTTGTTCAATGAGTGAAACATACAGATGCATATAAATGAAATGTTCCCCTGAGCTGTACAGTAAAAATGGACACCAGAGACAGCAGACAATGAGCTCTCCAACTAGGCTACTTCTAACACATTAGCTACCATTTCACCAAAATACCATCATTCTACACCGAGTAGCCCAATATCAAGTTAGCGGTTTGCACTAATTATAGCAGAGATACCTCTGGAAAAGTTATCTAGTATAATTATAACAAGCACACAGAACTGAGTGATGAACTGCTGGCAGCGGTGGATGGTCCAGGTGCGACCGGAGGATGAACGGCCGGGGGGACGATGCTCGGTACGGCTCCGCGCTGCAAGAGAAGCCGTGTGTTGGTGAACCCCGCCTGTCTCTGGTCCATGTTAAAACTGTCCGCCGTGAAATGGTTAGTGGCGCAGAGGCGGTTGTTGGAGTTTATCCGAAGCTTTCCATGAGCGTGGCTCTTCACAAAATCTATCCACCTATTTTTCCTTTCATTATCAATAGGGAACTTAAATGGCGTTGCAGCGCAGCTGGAGTTCTTGCATCCAGGGAAGATGCAGTTGCGGGTGGTGGGAGACATCCTGAAGCTAGCTAGCTAGCTGATGTAAGCTACAATAACAGTACAGCAGGAGGAGCCATTCAGTGATCTGACGTAGATGGGGCGAAATGACGTAGATAGGGCATTTTTTGGCTCCGCCCATTAAAACTTGATCTGAAAACGGAAGAGAAACTGTTCTTCGGTCTAACTCCACATTTCAGTGCAACAAAGTTTTAGGGCTTTGCACATGCTTTCAGGAAATAATTTCACACGTATATAATGTACTTAGAAGCAAAACATGGAATTTACTTTACAGGATCTTTAAGTCCCTGAGAGAATTGGGTCAGGGATTGTAATATAATTCTGAGTCCAGAGAGTAAATTGGTAAAAAAGTATACTTGAGTGAAATTGGTAACCAGCTGTTTTTATAAAAAAATAAAAAGTTAGGAAGTATAGGCCTATGGAATTTCAAAATAAAGGTTTGAGTTTGTAACGCGCGCGTTCATTTTGTTTCATTTGCGAGATGTTTTTTGGAGTAAAAGCAGTTCAGTCAAGACACTCACGTGATTGATTTCACCATTTATTCATACACATGACAAATGGTTTAACATTGGCGGAATGGATGTACATGGGGAAGCGCTCCCTGCCTTCACTGCAGCATGCATGACATGAGGCAGGGAGCAACAAGTTAAATCCCCAAAACGCAGACACTCCACCAGTCTATACTATGTGTAGAGCGGAGCGTCACTCCTCCTGAGCCTCAGGAGGACCACATGACATCCCACTGTTACTAGCGACAAAACAAGGTGTTTTCTGGATGCCCAGGTCATGCCATCATTACGATGACTACGGCTATGCGTGAGACAAATGTGTCAGCGGTGCATCCGCTGTTCCCAGGGCATCTAAACGGACGTCCCCATGTAGACACTGGATTCTGATGGCGATGTAGCGCATCAGACGACGTCTGCGGATCACCACGGCTGCATGGAGATCCGAAGAGACATACTAACATTGCAATGTATGAAGCCACCCAACCACAGGATACATGCGGACCACATTGGTCACCGGAGGTCTCAGACCCTGCTCGGCTCGGGCGCGCCTGCTCGGCTCGGGCGCGCCTTCTCGAGCGCCTGCTCGGCTTCCTCTTGAGTGCCTGCTCGGCTTCAGCGCCTTCGAGCGCCTGCTCGGCTTCCTCTTGAGCGCCTGCTCGGCTTCCTCTTGAGCGCCTGCTCGAGCTCATCAGGTGTCGCCCGGGGGCAGTACAGCAGGTACTGGCGCAAGAAGGAGGGGACAAAAGGTAGTTAGTTTGGACCATCACAGTGGGGGTACCTTTACACCGCAGAGCCCGAGAAACACTGCATCGAGCAGGGTGTCGACTTGCACGAAGCACCCGTCTCAGTGGACACTACAGTAGTTTGAGCAGTAAAGGAGGAGTGTTAGGAAGACGTTTGTCTGCTTTCAGCCCGCTGCTTCCGTGCAACGCTCATAACAAGACGGATAGACGGGCTCCCCAGAAGGCTGCATGATGAAGGATCCGCACACCGAACGTACAACTGGACACCTGCCACCAATGCTTTGATGGACACGGTTGCAGCTTGCGGGACTTGAAACGGTGCACCCTGCAAAGGGCACAGCACAGACATGTTTACAGGCAGAGGGCTCACAGAGAACACATCATGGTATGTATAAGAATATCGAAGCTAGGCAGGGGTTGACGGTTTTCACTTGCCCTTTGACGAGGGCACAGATCGGGGAAGCGTCCCTACAGGCTACCTGCAGCATGCAGATACCTATTGCAATCAGTATAGCCGGCTTCATGCAGACCGTCTCACAAGCTTCTCGGTTCATCATTATCGTTACTCATTATCTGACGCATTGATTACATCAGACACATATGTTCAGCATTGTCAGTACACATTGGTATATCTGAAGGTGTAACCGGGCCAGGGTATTATTCTCTGCCTTGAGAAAATGAAGCTCAACGCTCCAATTGAAAATGTTCCTCTTATGATGTCATAAGACAACATGCGTGTAAATGACCATAGACCAGATAGGCTACAATATTAGGGGACCACTAAGGCTGTATAAAGCATCCAAAACAGCATGTCATGGGACCTTAAGATGCGTCTCTTAAGTAAGAGACATAACTAGTAGTATATGAAATAGCAGAAGGATTAGCATCATAGATTCATTCCTTTACAGGACACATCCTATTAAACTATTACTGCTATTAACCGACAACGTTTGCCGTCTCCATTGTTAGGCTACTTAAAATGTCACTAGGACGATGTACTCCAGTGCTTCCGCTGTATTCATCATACCGCTGCTCGGAATTGAATGAAACGTCATCAAATGCGAGCGAGTAGACTGGATCCGCTCCACGATTCTAACAACCAATTTAAACGGCGCGAATACAGCAAGCACTTCTGTTCGGCTCGGTCAAGCAGTGACAAACAGGGCAGCTTAGTAACAGTAACACTACTAATGGCTAAAGTAGCTACTTAGCGAACTCTGGCAGCTTCTTCAAATGCGGGCTTGTGCAGCAATGCATTTATGCTCCCCATTATTGTTGACTGCTAGTAGACTAAGAAGCGTGCACATTGCATTGTCCTTGCACGATATGTCCAACCCTACACCCCGCAATCGATCAGACGCCTGTCCAACAGGTCAGTGCACCGAGAAAACCTGAACGTGATTCACGACAGTAGTTACCTGCAAATGTCGCTCCTCGGATATGCCAGATATGTCACGAGTGCTCGTGGTTGGCTCCTGAACGCGAGCCCCCTTTTTGGACAGCACAACAGCAGCACGGGAAACGGAGCCGCCCTTCGCCGGAGCCTTCCCGGGCAGCATGCAGGGGAGCGGATGGAACGGCCTCACCGCACTCGACAAACAAACAGCTCCTAGTGGCCAAACCCCATGTTGTACAACGGACAGTCCTTAATGTTGGCCGACAAGGCCAAACGGGAACTGCGCCTGACTCGGCGCCCCAAGTTTCCACCGACCCCACCGGTGCAGGGCTTCTCGGATGGAGAATCATCAGGAAGCAGCTCGAAACCTTCGTTCAGATCCCCAAAACACGCACACGCCGTCCGGGACCGAAGAGACATACAGGGAAATGCGAACGACAGACAGGCCAACACAACACAGAGAACGGGGCGCGACCAGCAATGGCAGCAGCGCAGAACACAAAGGTAATTCGAGGACGCGTGTGCGTGCATGTGTGCGACTTTATAGCGCCGCCTATCAAGCTAAGCCTATAGGCTGAGAACACGGCGATGGGTGATATGGCACGCACTGCCCGAATGCCATGCCTGAACTTGCTACGCTCATTAAGAGTGATTATTAAGGGTGTACGTCAAGGAAACGTACACATATTACAAATAATCAAAAGATTATTTTTCACTTCGTTTTGGGTCATTTGTGATTGTATTCAGTGGGGTAAATTTACTTTGTAAAGTTGTGAAGTCGGAATTTAAGGGTTTTAGAAAAGAAAGGGTAATTTTGTTCATTTTCATTTTCCTTCGTTGGTTATTGTTGGTTCAATGTGGTCAAATATGGATTGTAATTCGACAATGAATAGGGCTAACGATGGTCTGGAGGCAGAATTAACCTGTCCAAACATTGATTACATGAAACAAAAGTATGGTAACGATAGTTTATTGCAAATGAAAATATGGATTGATAAATGTGGATTTCCGAGTGTGGGGTCATTTTGTTTTAAGGACCTTATTGAATTGCTTGTGCAGAGAAAAATTGATACACGATTTGAAAAATTAAAAGAAAATAATAGATTTAAGCCTGATTGGAGGGCTTTTTCTGATTGGATGGAGGCAGGTAGAGTTAGAGATAAAGAAATATTAGGACAGAATAGTGTGGGGAATTTTTCATCTATTTCCCCACAGATTCACGATTCAGATTTTCTGGATGGTACGGGAACGACGGCGTGTGTCTCGATTAAATCAGACAAGGTTTTGCTGGGAGCGCGAGAACAGACTACGAACGTGAGGTCAGACATTTGTCATTCCTTTACGACTCAGGCGTCTTCTGGCAGACGGTTCCGAGAACGTCTTTTGAAAGACAGCTTGTTTGGGATAAAGAATGTTATAGGCTTGGTTGGTATTGCTTCTGTCTCAAGGGACAGCACGGAGTTACGGTTGATCAAAGCGAATGCAGAGCATGTTGAAATGTTGTTGAAAAACATGCAGTAAAGTCGAGGACACAAAGTTAGGCCAAACTTAACAAACAAATTCAACAACTGCACACACATTTAGTACATTTAGTCATTTAGCAGACGCTCTTATCCAGAGCGACTTACAGTAAGTACAGGGACATTCCCCCCGAGGCAAGTAGGGTGAAGTGCCTTGCCCAAGGACACAACGTCATTTGACACGGCCGGGAATCAAACTGGCAACCTTGAGATTACTAGCCTAATTCCCTAACCGCTCAGCCACCTGACTCCACACACAAAATGCAAAATGCCTCTCTTCTCTTGCAAAATGAAGCACTGCATTCAAAATATCACAAACACGTCTCAAAAGCACACATTTGTCTCATGTTGCAAACACTTTTGCCATTATATTACATTTTTGGATATATCATATACACACAGTTATTCAAAACTTAAAGCTCTTCTTTCATGAGCTCCTTTGTAAATTTCTGTACAAGATTGAAAGTAAATGGCAGAGATGATGAAAAATTCATGGTAAACACGAAAACAAGATTGAAACCAAACTAATTTTTTTACTATAAGCATTTGTGGTTGTGAATACAGTATTACACAGTACAAAAGAAAGAGTGTAGTAGGACAGAAACCAAACCTAATTTTGAAAAAGGTGATTACGGAATGGTGTGTCTGTGTGTGCCATGAACTGTAGCATACAGTAATATATACTATTTTCTACAATATTGTCAGAATGTCTTCTTACAGTCACTGTACTGTTGCACAGTATGATACAGTAATCCACCAGACTGTGACCAATCATGCAGTGCACTGCAGTCAATGGATGCATGGGTGCTAAAATATGTTTGTGTATAGTATACCGTGTGTTGTGCTGAAACGGCTATTATGTGTACATTAGAACATGTGTATATTACAGTATATTGTTACATACCTGTTATCTTTTCTACAGTAAAGGTTCAAATTATACCCATGTCATGGAAATTTTGGAATACAGTTATAATGTGTGTGTTTCATATATGAGGAATGTGTTTTAACGGAAGTCTAAAGTTGATTAAGAGTCAACTACATTTGGTAGAGATGCCATTTGCAGTTTTATAACTAAGAGACGGGAAGTCTGGGTGACCTGAGAGAGTTCTTGTCACCTGGGGAGGAAGAGACAGTTGGTCTGGAGACAAATGTGGATTCAACTGTATTGTTATTGTGATCTGCTGCTCTGACCCTTCTTGTAGACTTGTTTGAAGTGGCCCACACAAAGGACAGTTGACCATTTGACTGGTGAACCCCTGTGGTTTTACTATCTACTGGTTTGGGGAGAGAGGCCACAATAAAGAACCGTGGGAACTTGATATGAAGTCACTGTCACTGAGCAGTGCTGACCAATCACAGAGTTCAGAATAACCATTTGATCTAAAGTTTATATAAGGCAGGGTTTTGGGGTTGTTCTGTATCACTCTGGCGAACGACCTGTGGCTAGCACCTCCTTCGTTATGACTGATCACAAAGTACTTTGTTAAATCATGATCTGTATAAGCAAAATAAATTTATTGTAACCGCCATCTCTTGACTATTCAAATCTACACAGTGCCGCTAGAATTTTTCCATATCAACCCACCACCAGGGTCGGACTGGGACCGAAAAACAGCCCGGGACATTGAAACACAGACCCCCCCCCCCCCCCTCCACTTTCTCCCTCACTTTCTTTTTCTATACTTGTCTCTGTTTCTGCATTTGCTATTTGGTGTTGCAAAAGAACAATAATCAGTAAACTATATTCAATAATGACAATCAATTCAACAAACTAATTTCCATATAATAAGCCTGTTAACAGACTGACTCTACTGTGTACAGTTGCAGTGCTGCACCTGTCAAAAGTCTCTCCACTGGCCCCTGTCACCACAGCAGCCTCCATCTCTTTCCCTGTGTCACCTGTGCCTGCTTTAATACACAGAACAGAAAATCAAGACAATTGCATTTGAGCCACATAGCACATTTATTATTTAAAGCCAAAAAACATGTTGTGCATATTTAGATGAGTGCCTTTTTCTCTTGGTCATTTCTTTTACTTCATTTAAAATGTATAGCCTATATATTGGCTAACAGTAATACCAAATGTATAATGTTTTTAGAAAAATTAAAACAATATGGTTTGGAATGATATTTGAATTTTCTAAATGTCGAAAATACAGCTGCTTACAGCTGCTTGCACCTGGCGCCTCTGGTACAGCCGCATCTTCGGGCTGCAAACTCTCTCCTCCTCCGTCTTTTGACGGCCTAAACATTTATTTTATACTTCTACATTGTGCAGCATTTGCTGCAGTTTTTTTTTATTTATCTCTAGCTTTTTCAGCGCCACCTTTTTCTCCTCTTCTTTTCCTTTCCATTTCTTTGCTAAAGAAACAACGATGTTAGCTAAAATAGCTCCAACGAATTGTCTGTACCCGGAAAACGATGGATTTTTGACCAATCGTGATCTGTAAAATGGACGGTCACTGACAAGTGCACCGTTCAAGTTTACACGGGGGAAATGCCCACCCCCACCCTTTGGATTTTGGATCGCTCCAGTTAAACAGTTGCTTGGTATTACAGTTTTTCTCGATTGGTTACACACATTTTCTGAATGCATACCTCATACTCTCAGAACTCTACACACAAATCAAAAAAACACACACACAATGGGCAAAACCCCTCACTTCTCCTGCAAAATTAAACTTAACATTCAAAACAATGTTATTTAATCTCAAAATGGTATTTTGTTTTCAAATGACAAACACAAACCATCATATGAATAGACATTCATAAGAACCATTTGAACACTGATGTGCTCAATGTAAAACACTATGATGAATGGAAAACACTTCTTCTTCATTCATCATAGTGAGTTAGGCCTTTTTTTGTTCAGTTTTACACTTACTACAGACAGTACATACATAAGTGTGTTGTAAAATATTTGAAAATATAGCTTTTATACTCAGAACACAGAAATACACGGTAACAAATATATTTTACATATTTTTCCCAGAAAAACTATGTACACAGTGTACATCCCAACCAACACAAAGTTGCACATACAGTGGTCTACATTTGCATTTAGTCATTTAGCAGACGCTCTTATCCAGAGCGACTGACAGTAAGTACAGGGACATTCCCCCCGAGGCAAGTAGGGTGAAGTGCCTTGCCCAGGGACACAACATCAATTTGCATGACCGGGAATCGAACCGGCAACCTTCGGATTACTAGCCCGATTCCCTCACCGCTCAGCCACCTGACTCCCAACTACATACAAAACAACAGAATAATTTACTGTATAGTGTATACAGCTACATTATTATTATTTTTCTTTGTATTTGCCGTAATGTTATGGCGTTATTTTCTAGGACCATGGTCATGATTTCAGTTCCCTGTTCAGGAGACAGAAGACGTTCCCGACCACCTTGTGTTGGTAATCTTTTACTAGTTCTGCCAAACAAATAGTAAAATACTGTAAATACTGTGTTGGAATACAAAGTAGGAATACATTTTCCAAATACTTGAAACATACTTTATTTTTACAGTCATACAGAACAGTCCACAGGCAATACTGTACTACTGTACTCATTGAGTACTGTATTGATATGCAGTAGGCCTACTGCAATTTTGTAGTGAGAGTAGATTTCTTACCTATTCTCATTTCGGAAAGTCCGGATGATGGATGCTACAGTGTACCTGCTCAAATTTTGCTGTCCTCTTTGCCCAGCCTCCCTCATTGTTAGACCATGGTTGACCACATAGTCTAACCAAAGCGGCTCGGATCTCATCAGAGATTATGGTCCTTGGCCTTCCTCATACTCGTCCTCCCCGTCCTCCTCCTCTTACTCTCACTCCTCTGCCTCTGCCTCTGTTTCCAATGTTGGCATCCATTGCTCAAAAACAGAAGAGGTCACCTGTTGACCTTTTATGCTAAAGCTCTGATTGCTAATTGTAAAACTGTGTGACAGGTGTTTGTTCATGCGATGAGTCAGTGTGCGTATTTGAATGGCAGTGTGTTCCTTGTGAAAACAAAAGATTTTCTTCATGAAAATTGTGCCAAATGCAGAGAATTGTGTGTAGTGTTTTGAAAAAAAGTGTGTTTTAGAACTGCAATTTGAGTGTAAAGCAGGAATTGTGCTTGTAGTTTAGCAGAATTGGTTCATGGGGTTGGTGCATGAGTTACATGTTGTGGTCATTGTGTCTCAAGTACCAGTATTTGTGTGTAAACAATTGAGAAAAAGGCCGTCCTCAAAGTGAGCGTAAACTATTAGGATTTTTTCTTTCTTGAATAGTGCCGTGGCCGTAGCAGCCGTTTGTTGGACCGGCCGTTCGGGAAATCTCCCGATGGCCAGTCCGACCCTGCCCACCACTCAAATTAGGCTATTTATAGGCCTATTCTAAAGCCATGATTGGTTGGTGTTGAGTAAAGCAATGAGTGTTTGCACATGTGAGGAGTTAGTGTAAGGCACTGAAGAATTAGTGTGGCATTTTGATTGGTTGTGTTTGAAAAAGGAAATCAAGATGCTTCCTGTTAGAATTTTGTGTGTTACGTGGAGAATTGTGTGTTGTGTTTTGAAAACTGAGTCAAAGGCCCAAAATGTGCGTATGGTTTTGCAGATTTTAGATGTGGTTCTGGTGTTTGAGTGTCAGGTTTCAGAAATTGTGTGAAAAGTAAGGAATTTGTGTGTAAGCATTTGAAAAAAACTGTAATAGAAGTTATTAAGTGGTGGTGGATTAAACATTTATTAGCATTTCCCGTTTGGGTTATGGCGTTTTGATGTGAATCATCCACATCAATGATCAAACTTTTATTAGCGGAGGTTATTATATTTTTTTAATAGTCAACGTCATTAACGTATGAAAGTAACTGTAGTGGAAACTTTATTTTGTAATGTTTGCTGAGTTTCATCACTTTTCAGTCAGAATTCGCCACATTACAGAGCCAGACAAGACTTTGCGGACTGCCTCGCACATTCTCACGTCAAGTAAATTTTTATACATCACACCGTGTGCGTGAAAACCAGCGTACGCAAGCTTTTCGTGCGTTTATACCTGAGGCCCCAGGTCTGCTCTAGACAATGGAAGTACCTCACTGCTAGATTACAAGAAGTCTTTGACCAAAGAACTTTGGTTCTCACTACACGGACACGTTTAACTACGGACCTGCTTCAACACACCAACAAAGTAAATGCGACTAGCTATTTTCTCACTTGTGACAAATTGGCATGTAATTGACACTGTGTGATTAGACTACATGTGAACTGACTATCGTTAGTTCACCACGAGATTCCTGTTATTCAGATGAGGCCTGATTCTCTCCCCTCTCTTTTCTTTTATTCCATTGTTTGTTCCCGTCGTTCAAATGGTTAGTCTTTCCAAATATTACTAAACTAATAACAATCTCCATTAATGTTCATTGTATTTCCATTTATTTCAAGAAATCATTGTGTATAATTTTTACTTGCGTAATCCATTCCCTCATGTTATCTGATCTGCATCAGGGATTCCCAGCGGTACGCGAGCTGCCTCTAGGGGGTGCGCAACAGGAAAAATGTAATGGTGGTCTAATGGTGTAATGATTAATATTAATTATTATATGGCAACGACAGTACAAGCGTTCTGATTGGCTAATGAGTAGGCATGCCAGCCACGTATTGCCCTCCTCGCCGGTCTGATACGGATCCGTATTGCCCTCTGACGTCATCTTCAATACAACTGCAATCTGCCTCTGAGCCTGTGCGTGTGTCCTCGCTATCCTTATTGCTCTTTAAAAGATAAAAAAGATTTTAAAAAATTGCCTTGTGTAACTGAAATGTATTCAAACTTTGTTGCAGCGTTTCAGGGCGTTTTCACATTTGTAGTTTGTTTGCCTTGTTCCGATTCAGGGATTAATATGATAAAATGTTGCAGTTGCCCCTTTGTTCGGTTTGTGTTTACACTGCAACATTTAACAGTGGAATAAATCTTGTAAACAAACTCCACGCGCTAGCAAACTGTTCTCTCATTTGTCCGATTTTAATGCGGCTATAAATAAGCTCTGTTGCTTTTTTTTTTTTAAGGTGTGGGGGAGTGGGGGTGCGTGAACCCGGTCGGGATGTAGAAGGGGATGCGTGGCCTAAAAAGTTTGGGAACCGCTGCTTCAGATTACTGCTAAACGTAGGTTTCCTTGGTCCTTTCCAAGATGGTGCCCTGACAGCCAATACTGAGCGTCGGGCCAAACAACACCCTTGAACACGTACTTTATTGACGAAACAGTACTGCCTCTCGTACCTTATTGCTTTTATAATACGGTCACCTGCGACATTATAAATAGTAAATAAATAGTAAGCTGCCTTACAGCACAAAATAGTTAAAGCCAACAAACGTGTATCGCATTTCAGTAGCCGAGAGAAAATATTCCCGTACGTGTGGCTGTTGCTATGCAATGGACAAACAGCATTGTGAACATCACGTTTGTTAGCCTAGCTAGATCTCGCACCATCTCATTCATTCACATTGCTCATTTTATAAAAGTTGCCTTTAAAATAACAACAATGACAATGGGACACTTAATAAAATAATATTTAATTTAAACATTAGGCCTAAACATTCTAAATCAATCATAAATATTTCGTAGGCACTGGGTATATGCTATATATGCTGTAAACTATAGTTACGAGTGACTTGGGACTCGATGGACTAACATTAGGCTGTTGTTAAGATTTGCTTATGTTGATTTGGATATCTCCATTAATTGTGCATCCGTGGAAAACGTTTTTCATGTCCCCTTCTGTCTCTGATGACATCGCTTCCGACCACTCTTGCTCTCATTGCCGGTGGCTCGGTGTTGGAAGTGCCTTCTCCAGCAAGGATATTACTCCAACGCTGTCTTTCATTGAGATTTGGTGCCCAGTAGCTTTGAAGGGAGCTTTCGGATTTATGTCCACTCACTGACATGTTTTCTCTTGCTTCCAACCCACCATTAGAGAGCGTTTGCACCAAGGTGCTGCGCAGGCAGTGATTGGTGTAGATTGTTGTGCCCGCTGCCTTGCATTTCCTAATTATCTCGCAACATCGTTTTTTTCCCCTTCTAGTGATATTTTTAAGCATTTACTCATATTGCATTCATTACAGTTTTTTTTTTCAAACGCTTACACACAAATTCCTTACTTTTCACACAATTTCTGAAACCTGACACTCAAACACCAGAACCACACCTCAAATCTGCAAAACCATACGCACATTTTGGCCTTTGACTCAGTTTTCAATTTCATAAAACACTTTTTGCAAAACACAACACACAATTCTCCACGTAACACACAAAATTCTAACAGGAAGCATCTCGATTTCCTTTTTCAAACACAACCAATCAAAATGCCACACTAATTCATCAGTGCCTCACACTAACTCTTCACATGTGCAAACACTCATTGCTTTACTCTACACCAACCAATCGTGGCTTTAGAATAGGCCTATAAATAGTCTAATTTGAGTCGATTGAGTGGTGGGTATAATTTGAACCTTTACTGTAGAAATGATAACAGGTATGTAACAATCTACTGTAATGTACACATTCTAATGTACATATAATAGCTGTTTCAGCACAACACACGGTATACTATACACAAACATATATTTTAGCACCCATGCATCCATTGACTGCAGTGCACTGCATGATTGGTCCCAGTCTGGTGGATTACTGTATCATACTGTGCAACAGTACAGTGACTGTAAGAAGACATTCTGACAATATTGTCGAAAATAGTACTGTATGCTACAGTTCATGGCACACACACACCATTCCGTAATCACCTTTTTCAAAATTAGGTTTGGTTTCTGTCCTACTACACTCTTTTGTACTGTGTAATACTGTATTCACAACCACAAATGCTTACAGTAAAAAAATATGTTTGGTTTCAATCTTGTTTTCGTGTTTACCATAGATTTTTCATCATCTCTGCCATTTGCTTTCAATCTTGTACAGAAATGTACAAAGGAATGAAAGAAGAGCTTTAGGTTTTGAATAACTGTATATCCAAAAATGTAATATAATGGCAAAAGTGTTTGCAACATGAAACAAATTTTGAGACGTGTTTGTGATATTTTGAATGCAGTGCTTCATTTTGCAAGAGAAGCAAGGCATTTTGTTAATTATTGATTAACCCATAGCCAATAAATCAATAAAAACAAAATAAAAACATTAATTTATTGGCAATATAGGTTAATCAAAAATCAACTTTATCACCAAACCAAAGGTTGGACAACTTGGTCAGCTAGTAGAATAATGTGAAACTGGTCTGAAGTTTCTATGTTCATTTTTGACAATGATATTGAGGAAATACTGAAATATTGGTGTTTTTATTGATTTATTGGCTATGGGTTAATCAATAATCAATATTATCACCAAACCAAAGGTTGTACAAATTGGTCAGTCAGTAGTAGAAGAATGTGCAACAAGTTTGAAGTTTGTATGGTGGATTTTGACAAAGATATTGAAGAAACATTCTGACTGTCAACTCTTTTACCCCGGTCCCTAAATATGACGCGGAGCCTGAACGGAGGTACTAATATGAATGTCTGTTGAATCTCGAATATGAAACTGATTTCACCTCGGTCTTTTTCAACCAGTCATCATGCGCTCTGATGATCTTAATCACCGAATGCATCACGGGCACTGTGCACTAGTGAATATAGCAACAGGAACAATGTTCGTACGAATTTATAAAGGATGCACGTCTTAAAGTTATGTATTGTTCTTATTAAAGTTATGTATTGTGCTTAAGGAGTAGCGTCACACATATGTATTCGTTCGAAAGCGGGCCCCACAGAGTACCGTCACACATGTGTGATTCTGAACATTCCAACCGACTATTTTCCGATAGACAAAAACTATATGACAAACGCTATAGTATGGCTTCAAAATGTACAATTAGGAGGCTAACAAGTAACACTAGCAGGTAGTAGCATTGCTACGAGTATTGAAGGATTCTTTATCTTTGTGTCTATTCCAATATGTAATGATGGTAATTCAATGACACAAATCTGTGTTCTAGAAAGAGTGGTCTGGAGTCGCAGAGGTCCGATAATATCAGCTTTAATGCAGCAGTTGGAAATCAACAAGTACAGAGCTCTGGGGTTGTCTACGTTTCCCTACCCGCAACAGAGTTTGGGCTGGTTCACGAAGTCCAACTGGCTATCTGTCCCTCCCCAGCATATATTTATACAGTGCAATTGAAAAACAAGTATCAAAAAAGGGTTGAGCTTGTTCTCTCGTGCATCAGGGAGTTGTTCTTGCCTACGCGTCCCACCTGCTCGGGTGCCGTCTCCACCCGGTTTCAAGGTTGTTTCTGAAAATGAAGAGATAGAGACACAAAGAACAGCCTGCTTCCCACACCCAGTGTGAGACCCAATGTTTGAGCCTGAGCACACTTCTAAGTTCATAACTTTAATAAGCACAATGCATAACTTTAATAAGCACAATATATTCTTTAGTATTATGCTAGGTTGCTAGGTAACGGAAGCTAACTAAAACTAGCTAGCTTCCGTTTTGGAAAAATAACTCACTCTGGTGGAAGCGTCGGTAATATTTAGAACTCACTCCTTAAAAGGTTAAAGTTATGTCTTATGAACTTAGAAGTGTGCTCAGGCTTAAACATTGTGTCTCACACAGGGTGTGGGAAGAAGGCTGTATATTGTGTCTTAATCTCTCCATTTCAGAAGCAACCTTGAAACCGGGCTGAGACGGCACCCGAGCAGGTGGGATGCGTCGGCAAGAACAACTCCCTGATGCACGAGAGAACAAGCTCAACCCTCTTTTCATCTTTCTGTTTTAATTGCACTGTATAATATATGCTGGGGAGGGAAAATAGCCAGTTGGACTTCGTGAACCAATCCAAACTCTGTCCTATCCTACTCCGGTAGGATAACGTAGACAACCCCAGAGCTCTGTACTTGTTGATTTCCAACTGCTGCATTAAAGCTGATATTATCGGACCTCTGCGACTCCAGACCACTCTTTCTAGAACACAGACTTGTGTCATTGAATACCATCATTACATATTGGAATATACACAAAGACTTTAAATCCTTCAGTAACCAATAACCATGTCGATTTAAAGCGTCTGGATTAAATATTTTTTTTAATCTTGAGTTGATCGTGGGAAACTAAACCCTAAACCCATTCAAATTTTTAGACACACATGCACATAGAGAGATTCCTGGCAGTATTAGAGAGATGACGATTAGGTGGGACCTTTATTTTGAAAATCCTAAAATCATGTTTGGTGCTGGCTTCACAGTACTCTTCTGTGTATTCCTGAGAGAAGGATTGTTCAGATGTATCCCGTGCTGCTTATCTGTGTTTACTTGAATTTGTTTTATGGATCAACAAAATCAGGTAGAGTATAGCTATATCTATGAAACGTAAAGCATATTGCAGCATAATGTTATTCAATGTGCAGCAGACGTACTCGAAACATAGTAGCTCTAGCCTACTGTAACTAGAACTAGCCCCTTTTGATAGCTAGCCTAACTTGCTCTAACAATTGACTCCTAAAAATCTACAATCTACAAAATCCGCCATTTGAGGACTGCAATGAATAATATTTGTAGTTCATGATTCTGATACCAAAATCGCGCAAACCCAGTTAACCAGATCAGTAGTCGTAAACGGCCAACGAAAGTTTCGTCGTAGCAACGTAGTCAGTTACAGTACGTGACAACCGGAGAAATGAAAGTCTGTTAAAGGGGCGATTGATTGCAAAACCGATTTTACCTTGTCATAGTTGAAAAATGACAGTTTGGTGTGTAAAATAGACATACAGTGAACCTCAAAGTCCATTGACGCCTCTTTCCTATATAAATCTCACAATTTGTAACTGCTGCTGTGAAAAGATAGCTTTCAAAAACATTCACCGCTGTGACGTCCCAACGGGGCTCCACCTTTTTTGGCTCTTTGTCACGCCCCAACATTTACCTTCAGACCAGCCCACCGGTGTTCTGGCCCAGGAACATTACTGGAGCTCACGTAGATCTCAGACACTAGTTTATCGGCGCGCTGCTCTGTAGCCTACTTCCACGGGAATTGAAAGAATAAACTTTTTCAAAGGATATTGAAAATGGACCACGGTCGTAAATGCAGTGTTCCAGGCTGTACAGGGAATGCTGACAGTCAGTCTTCCCACGGAACCAAACACTCGACGTTCATGGCTGATGTTTGTCTACGAGAAGATCCCTGTGAAGTTCGACCCTCGGTTCTTCATTTGCTCGAACCATTTCACTAATGACAGTTTTGAAAACCTAGGACAATTTAGAGCAGGATTTGCAAAGAAGCTGTTGCTGAAAAGAGGTGCTGTTCCGACCGTATGCTCATCGCAACCGCAAGCTATAAGTATGATGTTTTCGCTAACAGTTATTAGCAATGCTAACGTCTCCTGTATCTACTACTATAGGTAGAATGTGTGATTTATTGGCAATGGGGCTAGTGCTGAGTAGAATCACGATAGTTTGTTTGCTAAGCTGTAACGTTACCCACCTAGTCGATCCCGTTTGCTTCGACAACAGAAGTGGAAACGCTAACAACGTACTTGCCATTTCTCATGATTTGTAGGTCGTGGTGCAAAGGATCACGAATTTCACGGTTCGGATTGAATCACGGTTTCTGAGTCACGTATCATGGATCAAAATAAAATAAAAATATCAGAAAAAAAGGCACATTTAACTTTTCTATGCATTGATTTATTATCACTTGTCAAAAGAAACTTTTCAATATTAAAATAAAATCATAAAATACAATCTTAAATACTCAGTTGTTAAATGAAAGTGTCCACATAATTTATTTATTAACATTTAACACAAGGACCCTTTCGGTATTTAAATACAATGTTTCAATAAAATATGACCTACTCAGTTGTGTCCATCATATGAAAAAGAAACGCAGAGCAGACCTGAGCTTATAACTTTAAAATGTTCTTCCAAAAAATGTGGATGTCGACATTCACTGGGAGGAGGGTAGACCTCTTTGCTGTTACAATGTCCCCTACATAGGCCGCAAGGTGAACCACGAAAACTCTTTTAGAAAATGATTCCCGCTCCACAGTCTGGCATCTACACAATCTTTAGCTCACAAAAAAGAACGAGTCGTGCTAACCTACCAAAAAAAAGTTTGTCGCTGAAATTCCAGTTGATTGTCGATGCGTCTATGTTTTATGTAGAACTAGTTTCTTCAGAGCGTAATAGACCAATTATTTGTTTGTAAACATTCGGGATACGCGCGCAATGTGGCTGCAGAAAACCGGGAAAGGATAGCCTTTATAATGGCTAGAGAAGTACACGGATTATACAAATAGTTCGAATTCAAAAGACCAAAAAGGTCGAGGAGGACAGCCTTTAAGAGAAAAAGCGATTCCCCATTGATCTGATGTTGATAACAAACCAAACCGTTTTAAAAATCGGTTGAAAATTGAGCAAGTTATGGTCATTTAAAAAGTACATGTAGCACCAACACAATGTTATGGGTGAGCGAGTTGACTGTAGCAAGATGGCCGCCATGTGCGGACGTTTGACTCCGTTGTCCGGCAACGCGGACGAGACATCTACCCTTTATATATATCTATGGGTCTATCCACCTTATTCCTAGCTCCCATGATCCATTTCCTGAATTATGGGCGTGACTTCCGGAGCTGGCGATTGTCATGGTAACGCTCATAAACAGTCATTGCGGTAAGCTAATTCTGATGCGAAGTAAAACATGTGGGAACGCAGCCTGTTACACCTGAAACGGGACAATTTGATCATACCTCTGCTGAACCTGTAAAGCTGAAAAGCTCTGAGTCTTATTAGTAGCTACCTCCACAGCAATAAAGTTGGTCAAGTTTTAATAAAGGAGGTGGGACACAACCTTGTCTAACTTAAAGCAGACATGGAGCCTAGTCGGAGCCCCACATCACCAGTCCTGGGTTTTAGTTTCATCGTCAGGTGAAATACAAACGGCTGGGTGCTCATGTGTTGCTGGACCAGGGCACTACTAACTCACAACAATTCCTAAATTAACACTTGCATCCCACCTTTACTGGCAGTACTGCAACTAAATCTGTGGAGGTCTTTCGTAGCCCAAACAAAGTAGGATGCGGATTTCCTCCGTCGGCTTTTTGTCCCCCAAATGAAATGAGTAGCTACGATAGTGTTTTGGGTGGTCTCTTCAATGTTAGGTTTTTCAGCTACATTCTTTTATATTCCTCATCTGTTGGCAGGCGATGGAAACTGCAAAGTTTGTCACAAGAACAATCCCTTTTTGTTGTAAGTGTGTATTCAACACACTGTCGTTGAAGCCACAGATTCAAGTCTGGTTGTTAGCTAGTACAGCCGCGAACAGTGCAACAGGTAGCCTACCAGAGTTCCGCAATGACATTTTGTAACAATAACAATATAAATGACAACATATGTTTAAAAACAAAACAGTTTTAGTTAAATTATAGTTGAAATTACTTTAGAAAGAATCACTGTTGACGGCTGGCTGGGACTAACGTATAGCAAACCGCAACTTCCGCTATCTCACCGGAAGTTTCACCCATAATAATTTCTACAGTAGACCCCCTGAGAATAAGGTGGATAGGTGGATCGTTCTACACCAATAAGGTAGCTGCTTTTTGTCAACATGGATGGATATGGTTGGCAAATAGAGGATGGGACCTTGCACGTCACCTGGATGACCAGAAATTCGGCCCCTGACAGTGTTTTGCATTATGATACACTGCGGCTGCAGAAGTGCCTGTGAGACAGGCAGATGTTCCTGTTTTTCTGCAGGACTGTCTTGCACAGACTTATGTCGTTGTTGTAACATTCAATTCATTCATTCTTCCACAAATGAAAACAACCAAGGCCGTAGCCATGGAGTCAACATTGGGGGGCGACAAATTAATTTTTTAAATAAGAATTTCGGACAGCGTGCGTGGTTGCCTGTCGTAGAGTAGAACATTTATATTTTTATATCAATATATTGGGGGGGACATTTTGACCAGATTTGGGATGTCCCCCCCCCATATATTATGATTACGGCCTTGAAAACAACACTGATCAACCATAAAAACAATCTTTATGAAAAATATGAAATATGATATATAAAACTGTACAAAACAGAATAAGGAATAACAGATTAAGGACACTCAGTCCTCACTTTCAGTGTCAGGACAGTTATCTTCCAGTTCCTCAATTTCTTTTGTGTTAGCACAATTACAACAACGACATAAGTCGAGGGGGACAACATGTGTGTGTGATAGATGGTATGACCCATCTGTACTCTACGTTAAACGCTATGATCCTTTAAAATGCATAGTAGCTAAGCTGGCATATGCCCTGCCCTAAATCAATTCCTGGTTCAGTCCTAAAGACCTACATCCTTGGTGCTCTGAACCATCTGAAAGGATAGGTCCAAAACTAAGCAGGCAACAGTAGGAAATTTAGACTATCACATAAACTTGTCTCTCCTGCAAAGGACTGGATCTAGATTTGGGATTGAGCAAGACTGAGCGCTTCATGCCAAAACTGTTTTCAGCACATGTTCTCCTTTGCTGCACAGGACAGGCTTAGAATGTTTGCCTTTGACGTGTGTTGGTGGTCATAGTTTAAGTACAGTTTGAGTATAGAGAAAGAGCCTCCATTCTGTTTTCACAGTGGTTTTTAAACAAGCCCTTTGTTAGTGCTAAATGCAACAACACGTTATGTCACTTATTGTCAAGAGTTTAATAAATTGTACTTTAGGGGTGTAACGGGGTAGACCTAGCTGTAAAACCAGCCTGGTGGGATAATTACTTGTATGTGAACAGGCCTGTACAATAGCAAAGGGTTTACAATAAAGGTGATGGAGAAGGTGTGTAGACCACAGACAGTCAGTGCAAAAATAAAGACAGTTTTTATTCTTTAGAATATTATTATTACTACAGATTTCTACCAGTATAAGTGAGTCAAAGACGGTCTTAATCTGTTAATATTTCATCTAACTGGCTGGAAGGTTGGTCCCTTCTGAGATGGCGCTAAGCATAGCCCACATTTAAACGAACAACATAAGTCTGTGCAACACAGTCCTGCAGAAAAACATAAACATCTGCCTGTCTCACAGGCACTTTTGCAGCCGCAGTGTATCACATGCAAAACACTGTTTATTTCTGGACATACTATCCAAAACCAAAGTGTGTTACACATTGCCTATACTCGTACATTGCTTGGTATTGTAGCGACAATGCCCTTGGTACCCACAATGCCCCGCGGCAAGCTGAAAAGCTACGAAGTTAAGGGCATTAGCTTAGTTAGATAAGCATTGTTCGGAGTTCTATTGTTGATTGTTTGTTCTGTTTTGTTATGTGTAATGCTATGGTCTGTAGTTGAGATAATTTGAGTGTTCACCCTGATTGGGAATGTTGTCTAGTTAGATGGCTATCCAAGCTGTCCAATAGGAAAGTGTTTCCGGGTAAATAAACAGTTGTGAGCATTGTACCGCTCAACGCTAGCCGGCGCTACGGTATTGTTGTTCCCGTTTAAAGTGCGGCCAATATTCCAGTGCGGCCTGTACTCCCGATTTTCAAACAAAGCTCCCATTCTGGTTGGGTGCAGCTTATAGAAAATGCGGCTTATTTTCCGAAAAATACGGTAAGCACTTTCATCATATTTTTAAAGCCTTTGTTTTCCACATCAGAATATGGCCTCATATCTGCAGCAATAAACATCCCAATATATTTGGGGATGGCTTTAGCCTGGTCTGACTCGGCAGCAAAGGGCTGCTTAAAATGCCGCGGTGAGAAATTGTTGTGGACAACTTCACTAAAACACCAGGGTGATGACGTGACATTTAAATGTGTGGCCATGCTTGATGTATTTCCACATTCATACGACTTACTTTCGTTACAGTGCCTACACACTGTAACAGTTTTGTCTACCACCCCTTTTCCGTTTTCATTTTTGACAGCTGTTTTTTATTCTTTGTTTTTTGCAATGCGGGGCATGTTGGGATTCAACATTAACATAAAGAGTAAACACAACCCCTAACAAATTTGATTAAATACAAACACGCATCTGTGTTGTCTTTAACTTTTTCTTTTCACCGCAACTCTGCATCGATAATTAGGGAATTGGACTGAAAAGACATAACATAACATCAACTGTATTTCACACTGGCAGTTAAACTTTGCCATTGATCCATGGATCACACGCCGAACCGTGGAGGGTGGTCTGTACGGATCACAGATCTATGATCCGTTACACCACTAGTATGCCGTATACCTGCGTATACCCCGCACTACACCACTGCTTGCAAGACTGCGAGGACGGAGAACGCACATCTAGATTGAGATGCGTGTGTGCTTGGCTATTGCGCAGACTCAGCACATTAAGGCAGCGTTATGACAACACTGGCAATATCAGAACAACATTTGATACATTTTTGCTGTGTATTACATTTGTGTTTGATGTAGTCTCATTCTTACAAACTCAAAACCAGTGTTTCCCTCATCTGTCCGTATTTTTGTGCCGGGAGTTTGATGAATGCTGCGGGCAGCTAACTATATAGAGTAAATGGCAGTCTGTCAATGCTCAAAATGTGTAAGTGGCACTCATGGAACTTATGCTTGAGTATCTCAAAAGTCCCAAATGGAATAGATAAGACTTTTGTGAACAGATTGACAAAGTTTACGCAGTGGCGTTGAAGTAATAAGAAAATCAACCGAGCATTTGGGATATGTTGCTTGAATTTTTTCCCGTTTTCCCCAAACAGTGACTTCTGTGTACTGTTACGCCTGGGACACACTGGCTGTGAAGCCCCATGATTGGCCACTAGGCTGTTCACGCCCAGGCAGGACACTGCACTGCGACCGAAATGGTCGCATATGCGACCTTTTGAAATGCCATTGCGACCGTAATTTTTAAAGGGTCGCAGATGTATCACAGATGTTATGTTTGTGCTTACCTTAGGTTTCAGGCAATGATTTATTATGAGCATTTGTTAAAACAGTAATGTGTATTTTAAGAATATGTTTTAAAACGTGCTCTGAGCATTCAACACAAGTTGATTTTAGCTCCGCGACCCCCGCTCCCGGAATGGTGTAGCCTAACGTTGATTTAAAAAAAATCTACCTCGTCAAGACGCGCGCATATAGGCTACTCAATCTGACGTGTTAAAATTAAGCGGACAATTCGCCATGTACGGAGCATGTGAATGAGAATAATACGGACATATGAATTTCGACACCAGTGGCTCGAAGAATACCAGTGGTCATAGGTGCCATCACCAGCGTATAAGTGGTATTGCCAAACTTTTTCGCCAGCGCAAGGCGCAACGTGTAGCCTATTGAAAAATCTGATGTTTTTGTTTCAGATTCCTCACTACATAAAATGTGGTTGTCATTAGAGTTTACTTAAGTCTTCTAAATTAAATAAACCTCATAAGGTCTGATAAGAAATGATGCAATACTTGTTCCAAAAGTAGTATTGCCATGGCAATACTGACGGCGGCGGCAATGGTTAAGGTACCAAGACGGAGCAATGCACTGTGTGTACCGTATTTTACGGAAAATAAGCTGCATCGTGTACAAGCCGCACCCCCCCAGAATGAGCACTTTGTGTTTGTAGATTTGAGTATAAGCCGCACCGGAATACAAGCCGCACTTTATAAGCAAACAACGTTGCCGTTGCGCGGACCAATGCTCACAAATGATTACTTGCACATTCATACTGTAGCTGCGGACAGAGATCTAACTAGACAACATTCCCAATCAGGGTGAACACTCAAATTATCTAAACTATAGACCATAGCATTACACATATCAAAACAGAACGAACACAACAATAGAACTCCAAACAATGCTTATTTAACTAAGCTAATGCCCTTAATTTAGTAGCTTTTCAGCTTGCCGCAGGGCATTCTGGGTACCAAGAGCAATGCACGAGTATAGGCGATCTTACAGCATTGTGTAACTGTTACCCACATCGGTTGTGGATACTATGTCCAGAAATAAAGCCAAGTCACTCATTTAGTTTGTCTAAATTAGTGACTTTTTGTTATGTCTACAAAATTATTTTAGATATATTATAAGTTTAGCTAGCTTGCAAATCCTGAGGATAGCCTACTGTAGCAGACCTTTCTATGTGACAACGGACAAGGGTGTTTTGTCCCTCGGGAGTTGCCGTAGGCTTGATGCTGAAAGCATTACGTGAAATCAATGAGGGCTGTTCGAATGGCGATGTCAAGAAGAGCAGTGGTAAAATACAAGTTATGAAAAGAGACCGCGTCCGTGTCTTATTGTCCACACGATCATATACAATTATATCTAAAACGAACTTACAAAGAGCTCGGTTAGACTACCAAAGTTGAATTAGTAATGTTTTTAGCGATGCTAGCGTTATTTTGCTAGCTAGCCAAGCCTATAACATTTCATTGGGTCTTGCAGCTGTTTGATTAACTGAAATTATTATGAAATGTTATGTTCTACTAGCCATTTGCCTACTTTAGCAAGTCACTGTATTTCCAAGCCCTGATAGTGTAACTGAGACTACACAGTAAATAATTACTCTTTCAAGTAATAAGCCCCCGTTCAAGTGTTGAGCATAAAATTAGCTGCACGGTCTGTAGAGATCTTGAGACGAAGACACTTTTTTGTTATAAAACTGGACTATAAGCCGCTTCAAAATATAAGCCGCACAAGCACAAGAAAAATCGGAGTACAAGCCCCGGCTTATTTTCCGTAAAATACGGTACTGTAAATTCTGTGGGCCTTCAATTGCAGGATTGTCCAAATTTGTAACAGCGTCAAAACAATTCAAACACGAAACATTGAAGCTTCACAATGACGATATGAAGCACGCGAAGTGTAGAGACAGGTAGGGCCTACATATCCCGTCTCATTCTCATCTCATTTCGGCCGCTTGTATTCGCGATCTCGTTCTTTCGGTCACTACCCACAGTTTGTGACCATAGGGGAGGGTAGGAACGTAGATCGACTGGTAAATAGAGAGCTTTGCCTTTCGACTCAGCTCTTTCTTCACCACGACGAACCGATGCAGAGCCCGCATCACTGCGGACGCCGCACCGATCCGCCTGTCCATCTCGCGCTCCATTCTTCCCTCACTCGTGAACAAGACCCCGAGATACTTGAACTCCTCCGCTTGGGTCAAGATCTCCTCCCTGACCCGGAGATTGCACTCCACCCTTTTCCGGTCGATAACCATGTCCTCAGATTTGGAGGTGCTGATTCCCATCCCAGTCGCTTCGCATTCGGTTGCGAACCGCTCCAGTGAGAGCTGAAGGTCATGGTCCGATGAAGCCAACAGGACCACATCATCTGCAAAAAGCAGCGACCTGATCCTGAGGTCACCAAACCGGACCCCCTCAACGCCCTGGCTGTGCCTAGAAATTCTGTCCATATAAGTTATGAACAGAATCGGTGACAAAGGGCAG
The DNA here is from genome assembly GCF_963692335.1 of Osmerus eperlanus. Classification (NCBI taxonomy): domain Eukaryota; kingdom Metazoa; phylum Chordata; class Actinopteri; order Osmeriformes; family Osmeridae; genus Osmerus; species Osmerus eperlanus. The sequence continues at coordinate 2,158,620 of NC_085043.1, forward strand.
CCCTGGCGGAGTCCAACCCTCACTGGGAACAAGTTTGACTTACTGCCGGCAATGCGGACCAAACTCGGACAGCCCCGATCAGGGAATCCGGTACCCCGTACTCCCGGAGCACCCCCCACATGAGCCCCCGAGGGTCACGGTCGAACGCCTTTTCCAAATCCACAAAACATGTGTAGACTGGTTGGGCGAACTCCCATGCACCCTTCAGGACCCTGCCGAGGGTGTAGAGCTGGTCCACAGTTCCAAGGCCAGGAGGAAACCACATTGCTCCTCCTGAATCCGAGGTTCAACAATCCGACAGACCCTCCTCTCCAGAACCCCTGAATAGACTTTTCCACGGAGGCTGAGGAGTGTGATCCCCCTAAAGTTGGAGCACACCCTCCGGTAGGGATGGGTATCGAGAACCGGTTCTTGTTTAGAACCGGTTCCCAGTGAATCGATTCCTTGGAATCGTTAGATAAATTCCTTAACGATTCTGTTAACAATTCTCTGTGCCGTTAAACAATTAAAATGCTAAGTTTAATAATGGATTAAAAATCGATATGCTCAGTTTAATAATGGGACACGCGAACGTCTGTCTGAATAAACTATAAAAGTTCGCGCATAGACAGACTGCAGCAAACATGGCAACTAGGAAGAAGCGTTCTAAAGTTTGGTTGTATTTCACACGACGAAATGACAACAACGCCACTTGTAGCGCGTGTAAAAAGTATATTTCGTCGAGGAAATACTACAAATATGAAGAAGCATTTGAACACACAGCATGGAATGAAGTTATTGGAACGTCATGTGTTCGATGCATGCAGCAGCGCAGCTAACGTTCGCGCTTCATCTCTAACTATCTAAGGTAGAGCTAAACTGCTCAAAAGTGATCACAACCACTTGTTACTGTGTGAAGCAATTTGCCTTTATTATGTGTAGTCGATCTAGTTATCTTCTGTCCCGTCGTTTGAAGCATACATTTTAGCTCCGGTATTCGTCTCCCATTAGTATTGATCTTATTGATCATTTGACGTTATCGGGGCGGCGTGTGTTATCAGCAAACGTTCGCGTGTCGCATTATTGAACTGAGCATATCTTTTTTTTATTCCATTATTAAACTTAGCATTTTAATTGTTTAACCTTTTAATAGTCCTGTTAAATGTGCCTGAAAACGCCTAAACAACATACCCAAAGTACATTGAAAGCTGTTGTTGAACCATTTGGAGTACATGCATGTAAATGGTCTCTTTTGAAAGGTGACACTGAAGTTATTTCCCCTGTTGTTAGGACCCCTGTAAGTCCTACTGGTGTTGAATAATAGAAGCTTGAACACAACGAAACTGAAAGTTTCTATCTCCGACTAGATTTTGTTTTGAAAACAGAGGCCTGAAGAGGCCTAGAGGTGGTAGGTATTAGCTCATTTCAGAGCCAGTCAAAGCCAGTTTGAGAAATTTGTTTAGAACGAGTGTGTGTGTGGGGGGGTGCAGGACGCACAGACCTATGGCTGTAGAGGGGAACATCGATGAGAGAATCGATAAGGAATCGAATCGATAAGCAGGAATTGATAAGGAGCCGGAATCGTTAAAATCTTATCAATACGCATCCCTACCCTCCGGTCCCCCTTTTTAAAGAGGGGAACCACCACCCCGGTCTGCCAGTCCAGAGGTACTGTCCCCGATGTCCACGCGATGTTGCAGAGTTGTGTCAACCAAGACAGTCCTACAACATCCAGAACCTTAAGGAACTCTGGGCGGACCTCATCCACCCCAGGGGCCCTGCCACCGTGGAGCTTTTCAACCACCTCGGCAACCTCAGCCCCAGAGATAGAAGGGACCCCCCCGATGTCCCCAGACTCTGCCTCCACGTCGGAAAGCGTGTTGGTAAGGAGGTCTTCAAAGTATTCCTTCCACCGATCCAGGACGTCCCCCGTCAAGGTCAGCAGCGCACCATCCCCACCATATACAGTCTTGACAGTGCACTGCTTCCCCCTCCTGAGTCGCCGGATGGTGGTCCAGAACCTTTTCGAAGCCGTTCGGAAGTCGTTCTCCATGGCCTCTCCGAACTCCTCACACGCCCGGGTTTTTGCCTCTGCAACCGCCAAAGCCGCATTCCGCTTGGCCTGCCGGTACACATCATCTGCCTCTGGAGTCCTACCAGCCAATAAAGTTCGATAGATCTCCTTCTTCAGCTTGACGGCATCCCTCACCTCCGGCGTCCACCACCGGGTTCGAGGGTTACCGCTGCGACATGCACCGACCACCTTGCAGCCGCAGCTCCGGTCATCCGCATCAGCAATGGAGGCCCGGAACTTGGCCCATTCGGACTCAATGTCCGCGGCCCCCCCAGAGACATGATTGAAGCTCTCCCGGAGGTGGGAGTTGAAGCTCCTTCTGACAGGGGATTCTGCCAGCCGTTCCCAGCAGACCCTCACATTACGTTTGGGCCTGCCAGGCCTGACCGGCGTCCTCCCCCACCATCGTAGCCAACTCACCACCAGGTGGTGATCAGTTGACAGCTCCGCCCCTCTCCTCACCCGAGTGTCCAAGGCATTCGGCCTCAGGTCCGACGACACGACTACAAAGTCGATCATCGAACTGAGACCTCGGGTGTCCTGGTGCCAAGTGCACATATGGACACCCTTATGCTTGAACATGGTGTTCGTTATGGACAAGCCGTGTCTAGCACAGAAGTCCAACAACAAAACACCGCTGGGGTTCAGATCGGGGGGGCCGTTCCTCCCAATCACGCCCCTCCAGGTCTCACTGTCGTTGCCCACATGAGCATTGAAGTCCCCCAGGAGGACAAGGGCATCTCCGGGAGGAGCGCTTTCCAGCACCCCCCCCAGAGACTCCAAAAAGGGTGGGTACTCTGAGCTGCCGTTTGGTGCGTAAGCACAAACAACAGTGAGGACCCGTCCCCCCACCCAAAGGCGGAGGGAGGCTACCCTCTCGTCCACCGGGGTGAACCCCAACGTACAGGCGCCGAACCGAGGGGAAACAATGCCTCGACGCCTCTCACCAAGGGCAGCTCCAGAGTGAAAGAGAGTCCAGCCCTTCTCAAGGAGACTGGTTCCGGAGCCGATGCTATGCGTCAAGGCGAGGCCGACTATATCTAGCCGGAACCTCTCCACCTCGCGCACCAGCTCCGGCTCCTTTCCCGCCAGCGAGGTGACGTTCCACGTCCCTAGAGCTAGCTTATGCAGCCGAGGATCGGACCGCCAAGACCCCCATGACCCCTCCTGCAGATGGTGATTCCCAGTTGCCCTTGCCCGGACGCGGGTCACCGGGGCCCCCCCCCTGGAACCAGGCCCGGGGGTGGGGCTCGATGGCGAGTGCCTGGTGGCCGGGCCTTTTCCCATGGGGCCCAGCCGGGCACAGCGGCAACGTGGGACCCCCTTTCAGTGGGGGAACCATTGTTATTTTTCTTCATGGTAGGTTTTTTTGAGCCACGCTTTGTCTGGTCCTTCACCTGGAACCTGTTTGCCTTGGGTGACCCTACCAGGGGCATAAAGCCCCCGACAACTTAGCTTCCAGGATCTTCAGGACACGCAAACCCCTCCACCGCGGTAAGGTGGTGACTCAGGGAGGAGTACATTTTACTCGTATTGTTAATTATCATTAAAACATTGAATCATGAATCATGAATCAATGCCTCATCGTACTTGCCACTGTCCTCAATCCAGAAGAATTTTACCTTTGAGTCACTGGCATTGAGAACACTGAAGAGCCCAATGTGACATTGAACAACGTTTTAAGATCTTGCAATGAGCACGTCTCTGTCACTTTTACAAAGTGTACAGACACAGCTTTCTTCTTCCACTGCTCATAGGTCAGGATCACTTCCTCTACCTCAGGTGTTTCAACTTCATTATAGCAGCAGTGGGGGCATACTCTGTACATACAATTTTTGTTCTTGAGGTAACACACTATTCCAGACAGGATCTCTGAAATGCTTAATGTTTTGAGCATCTTCTTCTGATTCATTTTTTCTAAGAGAAGCCTCATATTTTCATGGTCAAAGCACGCACAAGTGTTGCGGTCCCTCGGTTTTGCCTCTGTTACCCAAAAAGGGCAGTACCTTGCAAACTGTAAGACAGAGGCATGTGTACAATCTCTTGGTATTCAGCATGTAGCTCAACCAGTGGTTTTGTTAGCACACGTCGTTCTCTTTTTTGCTTTTACTTTGTAACTGTATCCTTCTTGCCAGGTAACAGTCTGCTGTTCTCATCCCGGCAGAGAAATGCCTTCACGTTGGCTTTTCTTCGAAATGCTAATTTTTTGGCACCCCTGATGTTGAATTTCTTATTTATACGGGTAGTTTGCTTTCTTTCTGAAACCTTTCAGATTCGGTCACATTGCTTTTTTGACTTTGCCAATTGTTGCTTTAGTCTTACTGTCTGCTTTATTATTCATGTCTGCTCATTTTTTCGTTTCAATTCCTTGCAATCATTTGCAAGTGAACGCGCAGATCTGGTGGGAGGGAGTGGATCTGTCAGGCCAAAAACTGTCCTAGTGCCAAAAACTGTCCTATCTGACTTAACAATGCCGTTCCGATGCAAGGACGCGTCCGTCGCTATGCCGACCTTAAATTCCTGAGATATCTACGCGTGCTAGCAGGAAACCTTCCTTTTTGCTATACTGGTTACTAGTTAGGAAGTTTTGTATTTAGGCCTATTTAAACCAATTTATTCTACTCTACTATTTGAAGTTTTCACTCGTTCGATAGCTAGTGCTAGCTAGCTTTTTTCGTCAAAAAAATAACTTATTTAGCATCAATTTTAATAGACCGGGAAGGCAACACGTATAGTATTCTACCTGCGCGCGTTGCTGTCTCAGGAATGTTGAACGAGAGCATCGGAACGGCATTGTGACGTCAGATGGTGGCACTAGGACAGTTTTTGGCCTGACAGATCCCTCTGTGGAGTTGAGGTAGCCAGTGGCGGTCCCCACTTTGTAAATGAGACCACTGGAGGTAAAGGATCAGGGGCAGGCTCCCTCTCTGATTCCAAAGGTGGTTCCTGTGGTACCTCATCCATTGGAATTTCAGGTGACACATTTAAAGACTCTGGGGTCAGGTTCAGTATATTATTTATCTTCGCTTGCTTCTCTGCCTTCGTTTTGCCCTTATCATATACACCTCCTTTTTTCTTTATCTTTTTGGCCAAGTTCATCAATTGGCAGGTGTTCTCTTTTGCCACTGAGTTTTCTTCTTTGTAAACTGAAAACAAAAAGAAAACTGTACTATTTTACAGGGTGCATCAGGGCGCATAGAACAGCACCCGGGCCATTTTCAGCCCAACCAATGTCACATACCCTATTTGGAGACCTTAAGGAACAGTGTGAAATACCCTATAAAATCAGTTAATGACCCCTTTAAAGCAGATTTAATAATTTTGTAATGAATGACAAACGTAATTATAGCCTAATATAATTTGTGATATTGTGGCATGTTAAGGCGTCATTATAGATTGTTGACATGTTTTTTCTGGAGCAAAGACAAAGATGGATAAATCATGTCTGATAACCACAATATTGTTATGGTTATGCAACATTGTCAGTTAACACCACAATGATGGCATTAACAATAACGGTAAGCTAGTAATAGTAAAGCAACACGTCATCATCATGATAATAGTAACATATATATATAGGACTATTTAACTTAGCTTTCTTTGCCGAGCTAGAACAACGAAGGAGCCAGATATTCAAGTTTATAGTTTCTTTAATCCGACACAATACTTAAGCAGTCATACTAAAAACACGAAGCAAAAAGAAGAGTCATATGTGTAACATATGTTCCATCTAGAATAGTGAACAGAATAGTATACAGTATACAGTGATAGCATTGATTGATTAGATTGAGTTTGCATCATACTGATTCTTAATCAGACTTTTACCCCATTCTACAAGTTTTCTGACTCTACTGCAATGCCTTAGCTCACACGCTCGTGACCAGATGTCGCAAAGTATGACGTATACAGCTAGTTGCAAGCGTGCACGAAACTCGGAGCTAGGAACAAGGCGAGCCACTGTTCTGCACAAGACCAGACGAGCCGGAACTGGAAAGATGGTGCGGTCCGTTTCTCGCTCTCTCTTGCCTCACTGCGCAACTGAGAACTTTTCATAGAAAAGAATGGGGACGCCATCTTTAAAGAGCAGGCTCGCTGTGTCTAATGCAAAGAGTATAGAAGAACAAGAGGCAAAACTCTGATGCTTTTTTGGTAACAGCCACTAGGTGGTGCGGCCACCATTTTGGGGTGAAGATTCCTACTGGACAACAGCACAGATAGTTAGCTACATACTACATTTACATTTAGCAGACGCTCTTATCCAGAGCGACTTACAGTAAGTACAGAGACATTCTCCCCGAGGCAAGTAGGGTGAAGTGCCTTGCCCAAGGACACAACGTCATTTGCACAGCCAGAATCGAACCAGCAACCTTCTGATTAATAGCCCGATTCCCTAACCGCTCAGCCATCTGACCCCCATACTAGCTAGTTATAGCTAACAGCAGTTATACAGAAACAGACAGAATGACAACGAAGTCCAAGTGGACTAAAAGAACGCAGTGTTCGGTAATCTACTGCAAAAACTATCAGTGTGACAGCTACAAATCTTGCCTTTCATCGTTTTCCCAAAGACCCTGACAGGTAAATTTGGCCGGTAGCGCAATCTTATGCACCTGCTAACTTTAACTGTTTTTTAGTCTAGTAGTAAACTTAATTCCTTCTAGGAACTGCAGGTCCAAGCCATAGAAACCATAATAATGATTTATATGGATATGCCACTAAGTTAAAATTAGCTTATTAAATTCATTTGAAGAATTCATTTATTTCCTTGATAACTTATTTTTGTATGTAGCCTAACGTTATGTGTACCTCCTGGGAAACGGTCTAACCCAGCTAACACAGTTACGTTGCCCTTACGTTGCCGCAACATCACTCGATGACCAAACATACGTTGCCGCAACGTCTTTGGCGACGTTGCGGGACCGTGCATCTGTGGGACGCCAGAACGTAACCGCAACGTAATCTTGTGACGTTGCCAGTCCGTAACCGCGACGTCGTGGCAACGTTATTTTCCGACGTTGCCAGTCTGTAACCGCGACCTCCTAGCAACGTCATTTTCCGACGTTGCCAGTCTGTAACCGCGACCTCCTAGCAACGTTATTTTCCGACGTTGCCAGTCTGTAACCGCGACCTCCTAGCAACGTCATTTTCCGACGTTGCCAGTCCGTAACCGCGACCTCCTAGCAACGTAATTTTGTGACGTTGCCAGTCCGTAACTGCAACGTTAACTAAGTAACCTATATTTCTCAATTCTACTGCTTATATTGGGGCGGTTCATATGCAGACCTCATTTGCCCAAAATGCTACTTGTTCTTGTATAATAGGCTACATGGTAGCCAACTTTAGGAGGACTATGTTTGTGTGATGTGTAGCCTAACTCCAGCTAATCATAAACAAGGCAGCATTTCCATGTAACATTGTCATTTTATTTCAAACAAAGTGCCAAACAGTGAATTAAAATCTTCTGCCAGTCCCCGCTACAGGTCCTGTCTGTTGGCCCTGACAATGAAGCACAAAATAAGTTAGTGTTCTATCAACATAATTGCACGTGTAAAAAGGCACTATACAAGTCATAAAAAAATCACATCTAAAATAATATACATCATCAAAAAAAGATGTGATTCTAGATTTTTGTCACATAGCCATGTGAAAGGTTGGATATGGAAGCTGCAATCATGATTCATTCACCTGGCTTGTTTTGAATGGGCTGCCGGGGTGTGTTTGAGTGTCTCCTCTATGAGGAGCTCCACAGCTTTCTCTCCCAGTCCCGTCTTCCACTTCATCACAGCGTCTGGAATTAGAAGTCATTAACTTATTGTCAGCACCAATGTGAACGCTGCGTGTAAGCCATAGTTCATGGCATCTCCAAACACTTACCACTCTCTTTCGCAACTCCAGCACCTTAAGGCGCTCCTCAAGGTCTTGGAGTTCAGCCTGTGTTTGGGCCACCTGTAGGTCCATCACTGGCACCTCTTCAGTGTGTCTGCCCTGTAGTCGCCTGAATAGGAGAGCCTCTCGCTGGTTCTCCTCCAATGTCCCCATCTTCCGGAGCATAACCTGTAATGTGTCTGTCATTAAAGACAAGTAAAACAAGTTTACAAGAGTTAGCATGATTGGCATACACTGTGGTTCTTCTAGATTAGCTGTAACAATGATGTAAATAACAAATGTTACCTTGAATGGTTGTATACAAAGCATTTTTTTTTGAGTGTCTTATATTTGCACTTGCCTGGCTGCCAGCTGTTTTCCTGGGCCCCCAATTGGTTCACCTCCAGTTGACATCTAGGGGTATGGAATCTGGTGATGCAAAAGTTTTAAGTCATGCTTTTGCTTCAAAACATAGCCTTTAGGTTGCCATGGCTCATACAATTATTGTCACCGTTTTAAACGGTCATTCATTACTTTACCATCATTTCCCAGGGACACAGTGCTAGGCCGTGTGGCGGTGGTAGGATAATCTGTACAGAAATGAAAATGGAATGTAGTTTATGTACATAGTTATAGAATATTGATATTAAAGGAGTAGCATTGCACATATGTGATCGTTCGAAAGCAGGGCCCCACATCGTAGCGTCGCACATGTGTGATTCTGAACATTCCAACCGACTGTTTTCCGATAGACAAAAACTATATGACAAACGCTATAGTAAGGCTTCAAAATTTACAATTAGTAGGCTAACAAGTAACACTAGCAGGTGGTAGCATTGCTACGAGTATTATGCTAGGTTGCTAGGTAACGGAAGCTAATTAAAGCTACCTAGCTGCCGTTTTGGAAAAATAACTGGTGGAAGCGTCGGAAATATTTAGAACTCACGCATCTAAAAGGTTAAAACGAATAAACTTATCCAAAAACAGATGGCATGTACAAATTGGAAAAATTAGTGACATGATACTTTTATAGACGCCATTGCTGTGCATACCATGGCCGACTGATTAAAACGTGATCAGCCACGCTAGCTCCACAGTCTTTGAAAATTCCGGGCTAAATAAACTATTTTGGGACAAGGTTTTTTAACAGTTCTGAACGTTTATTTTCACTGATTCTTTTGTGGGTGATTTGTGAGACGCTAAACTTTGATAACATGTAGGCCTATGCATTTTCAGTATTTCAACATAACTTTCTGGAGGGTTTAACCTCTACTGTACTGTAGCTAGCGAAATCCTAACGTAAACAATGTGAATCTGATAGCACATAAACAGGCTAAATTTCAAACATATACGTATTAGCATGCCCCATCCAATTTCTGAAAATATGTTTATATATTTAAACTATTTCTGTAAAGAAACTCACCTTTTGAAGTAGCTAATTTCCAGTTGAAATCCAATGCGTACAAGACGGTGTTGAACCCCTGCAAAATCTCTTCTGAAACCCCAGTTTCAGCGATGCGTTGAAATGGGCATGCGCAAAGTTGTTGCTCAGGGGCAGGTTTGCTAAGGAAGAATTGTAATATTCTGTGATGACTTGTCTTTGGAAATGAAACTCTTAAGAGTCGCTTACCTTTTGGTCACATTTAACAATTTTGTATCACAAAAATTATTGGAGCACAAATTTGCATTGTGTGTCATACAGCTTTGGTGTGCTATACAAATAATGTTTGCTTAATCATGTTACACATCACACATTGATTGCTTTTGTACATGTTTATAGTAAAGAATGAAAGACTAAATTATATTCCAAATTCAGTCTTTTATTTATTAAAGCTATGTTTCTGCATATGAGAAAATTGATGACCAATGACATGCTGGGGCTGAGCTGCACATGCATTGTCTACATTTATACGTGCTGGGTGCAACATTTAATATTGTGTGTGATCGAAATTCATGTAGACTATACATTGCAAAGGTGTCAGAACTGAGAGCAGTCCAGTGTGATCTCTCCATCTCTGGATAAACCACTATATTGCACTCGAGATCCGTTGTCCTGCGACCAAAGAGCGACTTAACCGCAACTTAACCCATGGTACCAAAATTAATGTATCCAGCCGACCAAGGTACAACGTCACGGCAACGTTGCCCACGGGACCAAAAAATAACGTAACCAGCAGACCAAGGTACGACGTCGCGGCAACGTTGTCCACGGGTCTAAAAATAAGGTAACCAGCCGACCAAGGTACGACGTTGTGGCAACGTTGTCCATGGGACCAAAAAATAACGTAACCAGCCGACCAAGGTACAACGTCGCGGCAACGTTGCCCACGGGTCTAAAAATAACGTAACCAGCCGACCAAGGTACGACGTTGCGGCAACGTTGTCCAGGGGACCAAAAAATAACGTAACCAGCCGACCAAGGTACGACGTCGCGGGCACGTTGCCCACGGGTCTAAAAATAACGTAACCAGCCGACCAAGGTACAACGTTGCGGCAACGTTGTCCAGGGGACCAAAAAATAACATAACCAGCCGACCAAGGTACGACGTCGCGGCAACGTTGTCCACGGGTCTAAAAATAACGTAACCAGCCGACCAAGGTACGACGTCGTGGCAACGTTGTCCATGGGACCAACTGGCAACATTCACCTTTATAACGTTGCTACGACGTTGCCACAACGTTGCCAGAAGGTAACGTCGCGGGTTACAAACTGAGCACTTACTGGCAACATTGCCGCAACGTCATGTGTTAGCTGGGAACGTTATATGAACTCATATCACTTTACCTGTCACACTTAATGTAGAGAGTAATATCATTAATTAGGCTAATGATTGTGAGTGAGTGCAGGGGAGTAGTGTGTGACACAGAGAATTGTAAAAAGTAACTCATCTACATGGTCTCTTGATACTACAGACCGTGCAGCTAATTTAATGCTCGATACGTTAACGGGGGCTTATTACTTGAAAGAGGAATTATTTACTGTGTCGTCTCAGTACACTATCAGGGCTTGGAAATACTGTGACTTGCTAAAGTAGGCAAATGGCTAGTAGAACATAACATTTCATAATAATTTCCGTCAATCAAACAGCTGCAAGACCCAGTGAAATGTTATATACAGCTAGCAAACTAACGTTAGCTATCATCGCTAACGACATTGGCTAACTCAACTTCGGTAGGCTATCCTCGGTATTTGCAAGCTGGCCAGTGCAGAATTTCAAACTAAAATGAAGATTTTGTGGAAAAAAGAGGAAGACTTGTCTGTGAAATAAACTGTTAAAAGGGATTTGATGATCACTAGTCTAGTGATTACGTTATTCTGTGTTGTCATCATTCAGTTTTTTTTTAACAAAGCAGCTTATATTGCCAAAGCGACAGCAAGAAGCTAGTGGACTGCCGAGTCGCTTTCACCCCAAAATGGCGGAAGCGTAGCGCTGCTACTGGGCGCTAGTGTTGCAATGGAACGTTCTATTGGCTTTCACTTCTTGTCAATATAAGTCTTTGACCTTGTCATCCTTTGCAGGTGTCTGAATGATGTCACATCCTGTCCACATTATATTGACCACATGACTTGATCCAAAATGGTGCCTTTATATTGGTTACTCCGAATGACATCAATGAAAATAATTTTTCCCGACATTCTTTCTCATAACAAAGCACAAGCTTCTACACATAATTTGAATACCATTTTGCACAATGTTGATATATGATGTTATAAATAATGCCAGAATAAAAAATATTTTAATCCCAAATGAAATGGCTGTATTGGCCTTTGGACGGTTAAACCGAATGACCTTTTTACACTTCAAAATCTTTACCTTTATATGTATCAAAATATATTTAAACCCTTTTAGATTCAATAAATGAGATCAAGTTGTACTACCTTACATATGTTTGATGTCATAGATTTGTTTTTTTATTATTAATAAGGCCTTTGGACCAAAAAAAGACCCGTCACGTCATTGACCCAGACATTAAGCAAACTCAGCAGATGACTTGGCGATCATTTGTAGAGCTCAAAAATATAAATCTTGACTTGAACATAATTTAAGAAGAAGAAAGAGTGGATTCAACACGCTTCATGGGGCTCTTATCTTCTCTTTTGGTCGCACTACAAACACAAAACGTAAATATACATCCCAAACTGTGTTGTGCCCTCTCCTTTCGTATGCCCCAGTATTGGGTATTGCATTTAGCTTGCTGAAAAAGGACATGAACGGTCAGGGCTCTCAAGTCTCATGCATTCGCCGTGAGACAATACATTACATGTATGGCAATCTCACACCAAACTTGAGATCAAACTTTAGAGCCCTGAAAGGTGATGTTTGCTAATTGTTTTCTGGTGATTGACAATGTTCTTAAATGTCATCTGCCTCACACCGAAACTATTTCCATACGTGGCTATTCCACGTATGGAATACGTGCCAGCATTAGCTGGTTGTCCAGTGTTGCCAATTTAACAACGTTGTCGCTAGTTTTAACGACTTTTTGACAAGTCGTCGGGGCGACAAGTGAGATTATTTTGGCAACACTGTGCTTATCAGCGTTTTTGAGCACCCACTTGGTACCCGGGTACCGTTTTTTGTGACACTAAAGTTAATGTCTTTTTTTAAGATGGTTTCTGTCATTTTAGGTAGTTATTATCACTCTGATGTCTGTGCTAATTTTTCTGATCAGTTTATTTTTCATTAGTTTGACGACATAAAAAGGGGGTGAGATGTGATTGACAGTTGAAGTTAAGATGTGTTACTTTCTAAATATGACTACGTAGTTAGTTGTTGTATTTACCTTATTTTAACAAGTCTTCAGTCCCAGTACAACCAGTGGGAAAGATGATTAGCTCTAACATTTGCGTAGCCAGGCTATGTAAAAGTTATTGGGTCGGGCGAGTATGTGTGGGACCTCGATACCGCGGCTCCACCACCCAATCACTACTGCGCAGTCTCCCGTAGCAGAAACCGTGTCCGGGATATTTTGGCTTCATTTTTGTACAGTGAGAGGAGGTGGAGAAGCGTCGTCCATCTTTATATCTGTCTGGTCTCCTTTTTGTTGAAACGCAGGAATCGCATGATTGCCTGGAATCTGTTTTGGGACATTGTTCTTGAAAAATGCATAGAAACAGACAGCCGACCAAAAGCTTGCCAAGTCCATGCTTTTTCCACCTCGCGCACCACAAATGTAGACTACAGCAATGAAGGCCTGTAGCTCATCAACTGTCATGAGCTGTTCTCCTTGACTGTGAGCCTCAGCAGCGGTGCAGTCCCTAATGTGCTTCAACATACCATCATCAACCAAACACAGAAAAGCAGTGAGAGCAACTTCAGTGTTACACTTGGCGTGCCGTATGGGGCTAGGAGCTTTTCTCATTATATTTTGACTTCTTCCTCTTTTTTTACCCGACTGTATATTAGTTTAGTTTAACCCTTAGATGCGTGAGTTCTAAATATTTCCGACGGTCCCCACAGCGCAAGTTATTTTTCCGAAACGGAAGCTAACTAGCTTTAGTTAGCTTCCGTTACCTAGTTACCTAGCATAACTCATAGCAGTGTTACTACCATGCTAGTGTTACTAGTTAGCCTCCTCATTAGTACATTTTGAAGCCAAACTAAACTGTTTGTCGCATAGTTTTTGTCTATCGGAAAATATTCAATTGGAATGTTCGAAATCACAAACGTGCCATGTTACGCTGTGGGACCCGCATTCGAACGATCGCATATGTCGCTCTGGATAAGAGCGTCTGCTAAATGACTAAATGTAAATATGTGCGACGCTACTCCTTAAAATAGTTTTATTTAATGAAATATCAATCTTATTTGGGTAATATAAACCTATTTATAGGCTTAGGAAACTCACAAGATCGCCTCGCTAAGAATCAACCTAACGTACTTGGAAGATAAGCAGAAAGAAAGAGCAGGTGCAGAATTTTTTAGTGTGCATGCTATTGACTCCAATTATCTTTTAGTAATAAGTCTTCAGGTTCACTTACTTTTTCGTCCAGCACTGTGAATGTTGAATGGGTGTGTTCAGTAAAGACATGGGAAATGTGTATTGTTTGTATGTTATCAGCTTAACCCGTGTTATCTTCGGGTCATTCTGACCCATCAGTCATTGTGACCCACCGTCGTATTGCGACAACTTTACCGCATACAAAAACAAAGTGAAGCATTTTCTTTTAACCGTTGGGCTGTCTCAGACCCCCCACATTGCAAAGGTTAAAAGAAAATTATTTGTATTTGTTTTTGTATTGGGTAAACACAACGATGGTTCGTTATGAACCTTTGGGTCATGTGACCCGAAGGCAGCACAAGGGTTAAGCACATTGTGTTTGTCTATTGTTGTGTGTGATGAGGATCAGATCACATTTGTATGGCAAATTACTGTAGAAAATCAGTTAATTCCAAGAGGTTCCCATACTTTTTCTTGCCACTGTACCTAGTTTGTCGGAGCTGCATAGAGGCACTTTCCCTGTGGCCAAGTAGCACCTTGTCAAAAACTTGATTTCCGGTGTAAGTGACGGCATTCCTGATTAACTCTACAATCATAATACCCTTGTGATTAAGACGGTACTTAAAAAAATAAAATATGCAGTTAAATTACCAAAATAAACTACATTTATAAGCCAAACCCTGCATAAACATACATTTTCTTGTTTTGATGTTATTCAACAACCAGTAATCACTTTTACTGTAACATCACATCTCATCTGCTTTACAATATTTCTCTTTTTTTGCAGATGAGAACAATTGTGGTTTGTCCAGGCAAGTGCTGAAGCATGCATTTGTTTCAATGAATATCAAGAAAAGTGGATTTCACAGGTAAATATATTGCCTGATTTAAACAGTATCTATTTGTGGTAGTTTTGAATTATCTATCTTGATTTATCCATGGTTTGTTTCAGCAAGAAAAAAGACATTTAATTAAGAGAATGGTCTTACTCTAACATAGGGGAGTCAGGTGGTGAGTGGTTAGGGAATCGGGCTAGTAATCTGAAGGTTGCCAGTTCGTGTCAAATGACGTTGTGTCCTTGGGCAAGGCACTTCACCCTACTTGCCTCCTGTAAGTTGGGACATTCCCCGTCTGCTAAATGACTAAATGTAACATGTCAGCTAAATTATGTTAGAAGTTTCACTCACAGGGCCCTAGCCAGGGTAAAAAAATGTGTGAGGTCTCAAAATCAAATAGCAACCAGCGAGGCGCACGTGCTTTATAAATGCAACAAATATGTCAACAGTGAGGAAGCATTTCAAAGTGTCTGTGAAAGATGCAAAAATTACCGTGGTCAAGTTAGTTTTAAGTTTTGGACAGGCAGTGTCCTCTTGTCTTGTTGACTTTACTACACGTTCACTCAGGCTTTAGCACCGCATGCATCAGTCTTCATTTACAACCAGCCGCCTAGCCAATGGAAATGTTTTTTGAGAACATTTGCAAGAAGTAGGCTTTTCTGTGCATACAGAGTACATTACATTATTTCAGTAGTCATAGGCCTAATATAGGATATATTCACGGAAGGGGACTCAAAAATTGCCATATAAAAGTATTTTGTTTTACAAATGTATTTATTTTAAGTTATATTGTGCTTTGTTGGTATAGTGTCTGCTGGAATGAAGACATTCTAAATACATATTGGGTCAGATGGCTGAGCGGTTAGGGAATCGGGCTAGTAATCAGAAGGTTACCGGTTCGATTCCCGGCCGTGCAATATGACGTTGTGTCCTTGGGCAAGGCACTTCACCCTACTTGCCTCGGAGGAATGTCCCTGTACTCACTGTAAGTCACTCTGGATAAGAGTGTCTGCTAAATGACTAAATGTAAATATTTAGCCATTTTTGTTTTGAAATAGTTTTTCTTTGAAAAGCAAGACAATAAAAATAAAAAGCACAATTTGGCTATTTAATTCATGCAATGGCAAAAAATATACAAAAACCGCGTTCGGTCTTCGGCCAAGTGTTTCATTTTGTTCAGCTTCGGACAATCATTTTCATTTTGGTGCATCCTTATGCACCCGTTCATTAAGTATTGTTAATTTATCTAAAGTTCAATAGTTAGTTAGCTAGCTAGCGTTGCTGTGCTTCTCTTAATGGATACATTAAGAGAAGCCGTCCAATTTACACTCATTCACCGACCCAAAGCCCTTGACAAAAAATGTATCAGACTGTCCCTGCAATTGCTTATTAAGATGCTTTGCATAAAGATCCTGTAAAGTGGACCTGGAAACGAGTTTTAAGTTCGCCACACCACAGAATAATGTGTTATTAACTACCCATCCAAATTCGAATGAAAAAATAACACCGACAAGTATGTTAAATTAGGCTTTGAAATCGTGAAAAAAAATGGAGAGCTTGCGACTTCTCACCTCCAATGATGTCGAGGACCACATCTGTGTAATCTCCCCTCTTAAATGGCTTGTTGCCTGTTTGTGGGTTTTTGGCTTCAGCATGGTGCTTTGTTGCCCTGGCCTTAAGATTCTTCCACCGCAATTTGATTTGGTCTGTGGTCCTCTTCTGGCCAGACCCTATGGCATTCACATTTTCTGTGATTAAAATCCAAACATCATTTTTCTTTTTGTTGGTATCCTTAGCAGAATTAAAACTTCCCACTATTGTTCCATAATGGCACCGAACACCCTCTAGTAGTGCATTGGTTTCAGCAGCAGTGAAGTTACAGCTTCTTGAGTCCATGGTTCCGTTGCTTTACTATAGTGAACATTGTTCATCAATTATAGGCCTTGGGTCCAATTGCCTCAATTGAACACAAGCCAAAACCAATCAGTTGTAATAGGTGTGTTTGAAAAGACCAACTACACAGCCATGTAAATCAGCCTTTCTCAGAGGATTCACAGAGAGACAGTGAAATGGCAGGTGTTGTCCACCGCCACCACCACTTTGCCAGGAGAGGATACCGTCAAAGGGTGAATGTTGAACGTACCAAGCCACTGGAGCAATACACCACTGAGGAGCTGTATGTCCGGTTTTGCTTTGGGAAGGCTGATATAGAGTACCTTGTGAACCTTCTCAGGCCAAAACTTCAACACAGAACCCAAAGGAGTCACGGTCTGTCTGTGGAAGACCAGATCCTCATTGCTCTCCGATTTTATGCATGTGGGACTTTCTATCAAGTTGTTGGTGACTATATGGGAGTGGTGAAATCAGCTGTGTGTGATGTGGTGAGAGATGTGTCAATCGCACTGGCCAGCCTGGTCAATGAATTTGTTTCTTTTCCAAAGGACAACCAGATTGCCCAGGCCAAGCGCAGCTTTTTTCTTTTGGGGAATATGCCCAATACTATTGGAGCAATTGACTGCACACATCTGCATATACAAGCACCTCATGAGAATGAATGGGAGTTAATAAACAGAAAGGGGAGGCACAGCATCAATGTCCAACTTGTGTGTGATGCTGACCTCATCATCACCAACTGCGTTGTCAAGTGGCCTGGGTCTGTCCATGATGCACGCATCCTGAGGGAGAGCTCTATATATAGACCTCCAAACCAACCGACCGGATGGCATAATATTAGGAGACAGTGCCTACCCACTCCTACCATGGCTGATGACTCCTTTTCTAACAGCAAATACACCGGCGCAGGCACGCTTCAACACTGCTCATTGCAGAGCAAGATGTGCAATTGAGCGTTTAAATGGAGTTCTTAAGAGGCGCTTTGCATGCCTTAACTACCTGAGAGCGGAACCACAGAAAGCATGCAACATAACCCTTGCCTGTATTGTCCTGCACAACATCGCTACTAAGCGCAATGTCCCTCTCTGTGCTGACAATAATGCACCTGAGCCCCTTGGAGACCCTAACCAACCTACTGCATTCTGCCAGAACGAGCAAACAGGACGTGCAACAAGGGACGCAATAGTTAGACACTATTTCTGATTTGGATTTGTTTTGGATTTAAAAAATCAGTGATTGTCATTCTTTGCATTTATTTGGTTATTCTGTAATCATTGCATGCATCACCAATAAATATTCTAAAAACAAAAATATTTTCGATTGTGATGAATATATATATCAATTAGTGACAGAATAAAATTTATTGTTTTTGGTCAATTTTGACAGCTGTTTGGGGGATTATTTTATGAGGCCAAACTCTTTCTACTTTGCTGTAGGCCTATACTGAAAGGCTGAATACGTTAAAGCCTACCTAATCACTGTAGCCTGACGGATGTACAAATAAAATTAAAACCTTATGAATAAATAGGATATCTTGTCAGATACTCATGATCCAAATATAGTATTATTTGATACATTTTAAAAGTTTTCATTACATTTTGGGCATGAAATCCACGCTGAATCCACCCTTCTGATGGGATCAGTTTAATCCAGATTTTTTGGATCAAAGTGATCCAAATCCTACAAAAAAGTTCTGAAAAACCCAAACTAAAGGTTTGATCCAGATCAAAACCAAGATTGGATTACGTGATCTAATCCGATTATGTAATCCGTTTTTTCTTTTGAAAAACCCATTTTCAAGATTTGATCCAATCCGTTATCCAAAATCCTACTGGATTACTTTTGAAAAACCGGGCCCAGAGAATCAGTTATGGCAGACCCGGGCATTGTATGGCCCGCAGGCCACAACCGGCCCACGGGCTGTCCCAATCCGGCCCGTATGAGGTAAATAAAAAATTACAAATAAATAAATGTGTTGAGC
The DNA here is from genome assembly GCF_963692335.1 of Osmerus eperlanus. Taxonomy (NCBI): domain Eukaryota; kingdom Metazoa; phylum Chordata; class Actinopteri; order Osmeriformes; family Osmeridae; genus Osmerus; species Osmerus eperlanus. The sequence continues at coordinate 2,177,191 of NC_085043.1, forward strand.
GGCAGTAAATATGTAGTCCTGAAAGACTACAGTGATCAGGCGATTTACATATGTGCGCTTGCGCAACCTCACCGATAGGAGAGTTAGCTGTTGGTTATCCCTCGAAAATGAAAAACGAAAGGTTGATATAGAATGTAGAGTTTTTAACAAGACATGCACTTCAAAGTATCTGTTTACTGAGGTCAAAGTCAAAGCTGTGTTCTTAGTTTGTGGAGAACAGGTCGCTGTGTTGAAGGATTACAATTTGAATTGGCACTAAGGGACTAAAGAAAAAAACTAACGCGGACATAATAAGAACTTGACTAATTCAGTGGGCGCGGGCTGATGGTTTGCTAGTTAAACTGCAGACCCTGATCATCACCTGTCAGCTGTCCTTCGCATATCCACCTCAGACATTCAGCCAGATTTCGATGCACTTGTTCAAGCCCACTGGATTTCTCTCACAGAACAAAATGAACTGAAAAAAAGTATAGCTTTTTGTATAAAGTTGATCAATTGCATATCTTTAACATACTGCAAAACAACTTTTCAGTGTTTGTGAAGATTAACTAGTTACAAATAAAATGAAACACTGATGTAATGATTGTTTTTACTGTTTATTACTTCTAGTCCTTTCCTATTTGACCTACACCAAAATGTAAAATATTTATATAAATATTTACAGAATATCCTTATTCTTCTGATAACCAGAAGCAGCTAATCAAAATACATACTTTATTGTTTTTTACAATGGGAGAAAATGAATAGTGAGCAGAATTAAGTTCAAGTTATCGTTGATGTGGCACTCCAACACATTTCAGGTTTCTCATGTGGCCCCTTGTAAAAATTAATTGCCCACCCCTGAGTTACGGAGCTGGACCATGGAGCTAACCCATGGAGCTAGGATTTTGATGCTAGGGAGAGTGTGGCAAGCTGGTTTAGCCAAGGCCAAAGGGCAAGAAGGCCAAATTACAGGTGTTGGCCATCTGAAGGGCATGCGACAGCAAGGGGGGACCCGCTATAAGACTGAGCCATGAAATGTTAGGTCTCAGTTCAGGGAAGCACTTTTAAACAGTAGCACTTTCTATTTTGAAATGTTTTATTTTGCTTAAAATGTGTGAGTTTGTCAGCTCAGTGAAGCACTTAAAAGATTTTTGTTTTTATATACAGTATAATTGTGCTTCAAATAAAAAAAAGATTTACCTACACCTTATTCTTGTTTAAGATAATTTACATAATATATATGAATGTATATGGAGCGTGATAAAAAGGTGACCTTGTAATTGTGGCGACGCAAGGAAAAATTTGGGTGCACCTACATTTTGTGCTGGTGCACCTAAATAAAAAAGTTAGGCGCATCAGTGCAACCAAGGCAAAAAGTTAGTCTGGAGCCCTGTATAGGCAAAAAAGTCAAACCTAAGAATGTTTGCTCAGATCTATCACCCAACGGCACGGCCGGGAATCGAACTGGCAACCTTCAGATTACTAGCCCGCTTCCCTAACCGCTCAGCCACCTGACTCCCTCCCCTTCATAATTTATTATCTTTCTCAAGGCCATGTCCAAGACTGCATCATCCAAGACTGCGCATGCAATTTCTGGAATTGTCTTGAAACTGACCAGCGGCTTGCATCGCAGCTCCGCCGCAATCCATATATGTCTGTGACAAAGGGCTCTGTCACGGGCCTGACTAGCAAATGGAAGAACCCACACCTACCATCGCAAGTTAATCTCCGTGGGTGCACACTCAAGAGTTCCTTTAGCCCAGTGGTTCCCAGGCTTTCTCTGCTGGGCCCCCCTTTGGTACATAAGAAAATTTTCGCCACCCCCCCCCCCCCCCTGTTATCAATAAACAGTATTTGTTACTGTCAGTGGCTTCATCCATCTGCAGAGAAAAGCGGCTGTCACGCACATTATCATTAAGCTGCTCCTCTATGTCCTTTGACATGTCATAAATGTGCCTGCCGATGGTGTTGTTGGACAGAGGAATAGCGCTTAGTTTGCTGGCTGCAGTGTCATCAAGCATTGTTGAAACCATGTCCATAGCACAGGGAAGTATTAATTCCTCCGCTATAGACCAATTATCACCCTACGTCACGACTGTCAAGCATGCTCAACTGCGCATGTCGGATGCAAAAAGATTAACTTCTCCCAGGTGTAATACACTTGGTGTCGATCAGGTCATCATATATCTCTGGCCACTGGATTTCAGGGCTTGACATTAACGTTTTGAGGCTCTTGTCCTTTGGACAAGTACATTTACGTTTCATTTGTCCATGCACAAAAGTCACTTGACCCCGATACCTTTAAATAGCCTGACCAAGTGATAGGGCAAAACTAGCCTGGCTAACGGAGGTCACTTTCTCAGGCAAATGATGAATGAAGCAGGCTTGGTTAAAGAAATCCGAGATGCTGGCTATCTTCAGCAGGCTTGTATCTACAAAAGGCAGTCCTCCCTGACGTTTATAGTGTAGAATGGAGTGAAATACAACATTGTGCACACTCTGAGCGACCCGAGTCTGACTGACGCTAACAACGTCAAAACAGTGTAACGGGGACGCAGTCTCACTCAGATTGCCAGTTTTACACATCCCAAAAATAATCGGACCATCTGGCAGAATTCCCATATCTCTTGAAAGCTGCCCTGCTCGACTTTTTAGGTGTAGAATTGACAGTAAAACTGTAAAATGATTAACTTTGTGACATGACGTTAAGACATGGCTGCCGCCTAAGACTATGCGGTCTACCGGGCGACATTCTCACTCAAATTTCAAGACTTTCGTAACCCAAATCAAAATTCTGATGTGACAGATCAATAGGGAATCACTTTCTCTCTTAAAGGATGCCCTTCTCGACCTTTTTGGTCTTCGAACTATTTGTATAATCCGTGTACTTCTCTAGCCATTATAAAGGCTATCCTTTCCCGGTTTTCTGCAACCACATTGCGCGCGCATCCCGAATGTTTACAAACAAATAATTGGTCTATTGTGTGCGCCTTTTTACACTGTGCCACTCGGTAGGCAACTTTATATGAGGCGAGTTGAGCATTTGCCGGCACGGATGCAGCTTTAATAAAGTGAGACTGTTGAGCACGGCAGTTTACGAGTCTTTGTCTGAAAAACTCAACTGGCTTGTCTTTGTGCTCTGGATGTTTTGTCTCCAAGTGGCGTCTAATCTTGTTCGGCTTCAAGCTGTCACAAGCTAGCACTTTAAGACAGACAATACACTGCGGACCCCCTCCCCGCCAAAAAAAATAAATAAATTGGGCAAAGATATTTATTTTTTTCAGGAATAATATTGCTATTGTTTTAAAAAAACGCAAAAGTACTTGAGTAATCAACAAAATAAACAACGTTTATATTCCAAAAATATTTGATAGTTGTATACTATTATATCTTCAATAAATAGAGTGTGTTGGGGGTGCTTAGACACAGCTCTAATGCTATTGTTTTGCACTTGCTTTTTGGATTTCTCCCTACAAAGTTGAAGGGCCCATATTGCATGGAGTACTCAGCCCCTCTAAAGTCCTATAGATAAACTGAGGGGATAAACACTCACTTGAAAGGTATCATGGTTTCTTTCTTGTGATATCTTCAAAGTGAATGTTTAGGCTATTTTTTTGTTTAATCAGTAGGACTTTTGGGGCCCTGTTAAAGACATTAATGACTTAAGCCTAGCATAAACATAGACTATGGCGCATCGTGTCATATCATCATATCAATACAATACATATCAAGTTAATAACAGAGACGTCACGCAGAGGCTCTGGGTTAGGGGCCCCCTGAGCTCATGGGCCCCTGGGCCCGGTAGGCCCGTTGGTTAATCCATCCCTGAATATCATGGTAGGGGAAACACTGATATACGCTAACATACACGCCACCTATATTCCCATTCTTGCAGTGTAACTATTTACAAGTACACACACCCATACGCACAGTAGGGTTACACTTGGTGAACTTTATTTACGTAATGTCTGTTCTGTTGTAGTATTGAGTGAGCTGTCGATGTTCTGTTTGTTTTGCCGTGTTGTCCGCTGACTTCCGGGTATGGCACATGAGGAAGGCCAATTAAAATGGGAGCCAAGGTTGGGGGTAAATGGTGTAGTTGTCGCGTTGCGCAGGTGCAGGGCGAGTGGTAGAATTGACAAACAGACACATATCGGCTGTTACCTCACAAACGGATGATAAGTGTTGTATCTGTCTTGTATGTATCTGTATATCTCTCTAATAATTACAGAAATTTCTGTGTGTGTGTGTGTGTACAAATTAGAATGGGTTTAGTTTCCCAAGCTCAACTAAAGAACCAGACTCTCTGCAAAGCATATTCATAAATTAAATAATAAAAAATTATGAAGAAAGAAAATCGCTGCAGCTTGGCTTCCTCTCCGCGTCACAGCCCCATCACTCTGATTGGTCCACTGGTCTGCAGCAAGTCTGGTCTGATATTTTGAGAACCGGGCACTCTTCAAAGTTAATATTTTGTAGGTGTCCTTTTTATGATCCTAAGGAGTGCAGTAGGCTACCGTGATTGAACTTATTCCTTTAACAAAGGCATTCGCAATGAAATGAAATTAAGCTATAGGGAAATTCTGTTTAGTTATTTAGAAGGTAATTCGCGTTTACGCTACAAACGATATTCAGCTGCTTTCAAAGGGGCTGGCTAGTTAACAGAACAACAATATAAAGTGGATATACTTTCAGTATCAGTGAATTTTGTTACAGAAATGAGTTTAATGATTTCAAAACAGTCTAAGTAGCCTACAGCAATGGAACCAATGTGATTATAAAAGGCATTCACAATGAAATGAAACTAAGCAAGGAAAATAGGGAAATTCTGTATTGTTATTTAAAAGCAAATTCGCGTAAAGGCCGATATATGCTTCTGCGTTTTGCAAAAAACGGACACATGGGAACGCCCTCGTCTCCGTGGAACGCCCTCTACGAGCTCTCCGTCAGCCCTCGGAGAGCCCCGGAGTGCTCGACGTGCACCTCCTGAATTTTCTAACTATCCGTCGTAATTTCGGAGAGCGACGGAGAGCTACGGAGACCCCTCTGGCTGTGATTGGTCAGTATTAAGAACCGCTTGCGTCAGGGGCGGGGTTGCCGTGATAAACAGGACGACTTCTCGATAACCTAGGTAAATAAACACTCCACAACGACTTACAAAAAACCGTTGCGCCACCTACTCTTCTGGCAGTGAATTGTTTTCAGCACCCACAGCCTACGGAGAACCATAAACGAAGTCTATCCGTCCGTATCCGTGCGTATCCGTGCGCCCGCCCATCCGTAAACGGAGACGCAGAAGCATATTTCGGCCTTAAGGCTACAACCGATATTCAGCTGCTTTCAAAGGCAATATAAAGTGGATATACTTTCAGATATATAGATCAGTAAATTGTTACATGATTGAATGTGTTGATTGATGTCCAAATGTATAAGCGCTGTATGGTGAATGAGGCATACAATCAGTAGCGGAGGGGTGGGGGGGTGGGGCGCCATAAACCCCGGGCCCCGCACCCGAGGGGGCCCCGCGATCTATGATTTTTTTTTCTTTTTTCATAATTTATCTTTGGCAACAAAACGTTGATTGTATCCATGGTAGACAATTTTACTAAATACAGTTTTTCCATATAGTTGTGTGCAATCTCTTCGCAAATATAGCCTATCAGATTCCTTCTTTGTAGGTGAGATTATTATTGTGGCGCAGTGTTCCTGGGCTAGTTGTATGAACAAGGATTATCGTGATCATCAGGTGGTGTTAGTTTCTCATTCATTCCTGTTACTCCATCAAGCATGGGGATTAACTAAAAGACAATTTTACTGAATATATATACATTTTCAATTTGTTTACATGACGTAGAGACGTACAGTAGGATAGACGTTGAGTAAACTTTCGCAGTTTGAGCATCGCTTTGCTGATTTCAGGAGAATGGCTGAGAAATTTTCTGTGATGAACCCGAAACATTTTTGTCACCCTGATGCTGCTCGAAACGTTAGAGCGCTTGCGGAGTTCTATTCGGAATATCTGTCTAAGGCCAATTATGTGGTTGATGAATTTGTTACACTTCGTACTATGTACCGTGAGCTGAGCATGGAAAAACATGAACTAAACACACACAGCATCCTACCATTTCTCATTGACAACGACATGGACCGTGCTTTCCCCAACCTTGCCATTCTTTATTGCATTTACTTGACAATACCGATAAGCAGATCGAGGCAGAGAGGACTTTCAGCCGTCTGAAATGGATAAATAATGTGTTTGTGTTTTGACCTGTGTGTGTTTTGACCTGTGTGTAGGCTATGAGTTTGCTGGTTTTGAGAGATGCACAATACATGTCAGTTCGGAAAAGAAAATGATTATAGTCTAGTGGAATTTTAGGTGGTCAACTGCAGTGCACGTCACGCGTGTGTGTGTTGCACACTCGTTTTTTTTTTCATGGGGGCTTGGTTTCGCGTGTAGCTTGCCCAAATTGTTGTGGAAAGAATTGTTATATAGGCCTATGTTTGTTTATTATTAGTTGTCGGATGACTATAGGCTACTGTCTTTAACTTCATTTTGGGGGGCTTATGACCGCTTATCGTTGAATTTGAATATAGTGTATTTGCTAAATGGACAGATCATTAAACCCATGTTATGCATGGATTTGTGTAGGCCTACTGTGTGTGAAAGATTCTAATGAATGCTGAATGCGAGGCTAGTGGCCTAGGCCTACATTTTGTTCGCACATTAGGGGCTATGATGACTGAACACATTTATTATATAGGCTAATATGTGCTGTTCACAATAGAGGTTGCCATTGGTTACTTTTTATTGTTATATTTTTTTGCACTGCAAAAATTAATAACAAGGGGGCCCCCAATCAGTTTCCGCCCCCCCTGAGACACAACCCTTGCTCCGCCCCTGCCTACAATTATGACAACTGGCTCAACCACTGTGCTTGTAATGACTTCTGTTATGAACTGAATGTTTAGATGTTTGTAGTGGTTAGACCATTTAAAAGAGAACCAATATAGTACATTTTGATCAACATAACAAAAGCAATTGATAACGTAGGAAACAGCAGACAAATGAAGGCTACATAATAATTTGCATGAATGAAGGCTACCACAGCATTGGCAACTTGACTAGAATAGATGTGGAGGTTGAACAAATACTTCAGAGATGACAGAGAATTTCAATTGTGATCTGAGAAATATAGGTACCAAAACCACTGAAAATAAATGTCATCACCAGTTGCATCATGGGCACTACGCTATCTATCTATAATTCCAGAAATCACTGGTGTCACCAACATAATCACGGGCACTGTGCCCTATCTATAATTCCAGGAATCCGTGTATGTGCCACCAATTTCATCACAGGCACTATTTACATTTACATTCAATCATTTAGCAGATGCTTTTATCCAAAGCGACTTCCAAGAGAGAGCTTTACAAAAGTGAAGGTCACTGATCATAACAACGAGATAGCCCCAAACATTGCGGGTAGCCAAAACATGAAGCACATATTGTGAAAAATCAAATAAGTGCCAAAGGCAAGAACCATAAGAGCATGTAGTTAAACAAGTTACAATTAAACAACATGAACCTCAAAAGTGCAAGAGTGTACCTGCAGAAAAGAAAGCAACAATAATATATTTCACAGCGAGTACAAGAATTTTAAATCAGTTACAACTAACCAACAAGAGCAACAAGTCTCTCAATGAGAGTCATTGTGATCCTGGAGGAAACTAACATCAGGTCCAGCAAATCATTCCTAAGTACCGTTGTTATGCACTGGTTATCTTTAATTACATTGTCAGTGATGTGTACAGCATAATCATTTATTGTGTAATAGGTATGTTCCTGGAGGGCATGGCTACCTGTATAAACGAAGCCTCAACCCCTATTCACACTGGACGTGTCTGCGGCTCGTATAGTCTGTGACGCGACTGTTGGAGCTGATTGCGGCCACTCTAGTCAATGGTGCAGTTCACACCAGAAACGCCGCAGCACATTTCAGAAGCATTCCTCCTCGCAGCTGTTTTTGACAGAGGTCGCGTCAGGCCGTAAGGTAAAATACAAAATAAAAGTCAGAAAAGCACATTATCAAATAAACGGGAAAGTAACTGACATGCCTGGCTTAAATTTGCTTTATGGAACATTCCGCCGGTCCCTTCAAAGTAAAAACAGTGTGTTCAAGTATTTTATTGTCAGATGCACAGAACAACACAAGGTCAGACTGGGCACTGAAATTCTTAAGAACAAGACAACGCAAAGCAACCTGGCATAACATAGATTACATCTATGATAAGCAAAAAATATATGTACCTCCTAAATATACAAAATAATATACAATACAGTATACTGAACCTCTAATACACATAATAACCTATACTGCCCTTATAAACCTATACTAACCTAAAGACAAGTGGGGTACAATTAGTGCAATATTGCTAATAGTGCAACCAGTAGCTGAAACTGACAGTGTGTACAGTTGCTAGTGAGAAAGTGTATCAATATCCATATAAATGTCCATTCAGAAGGCTGATGGTCCTTGGAAAGAAACTGTTATCCAGTCTGAGACCGAATGCTTCGGTATCGCCTGTCAGAAGGCAACGGGGTAAAAAGACTGAAGGATGAGCTTTCCTGAGGTGTGCATTTAAACACTGTGTGCAGACTCCCGATCGTATTTCACTTAATCGTATTCAGCCTCCTTTTGAGGTTGCGTCGAACTTGTGTCACATCTGTAACGCGCCTCAGACGCGTCCGGTGTGAATAGGGGTCAGGCCCTGATCCCAGAGAACAGGGGGTGGCCTTAGGAGCTGTAGGCCATGCTCTTTGGTAGGATGATTGTCATGGACTTTGTTTATTTTTGCTGTTTTCGTCCTTTTGCACTCTGTCCACTGTAAATATTAGGGATGGGCAAACGATGCCTTTTGAAGCTTTGGTGGTTTCTACCGGATTTTGCCGGCCCAAAGAGCCGAACTATCGGCGCATTGAAAATGAATAGCACAGTGACATCTAGTGTTTAACTAAAATTATAGAATGAGGCATAGTAGTATTCTCCGTTGGTAGCCTACCCTACTACGTTATTAAATTTTTTAATTAAGGCCACGTGTGTTAATTTTGATCTGCTATTAGTGCTCACACTGTTGTGTACATATGAAGGCCTATGTTAGAATTGTGTCATTTTCCCACAGTAAAAATGGTAGCTTACATCAAACCCTTTGCAATGTGCAGCAAACGGTACCTATAAAAGGAATAGGCCATATAATGGTATGGAAGCATTTAATTATTTCTTATACTTTTATACAGAGGGGATAATACATTAGGTTATTAAATAGGTTAATATGCAAACTCTTGTCCTCTGACTCACAAATGCAACGCTTTTGAAAACACAGCTTTAACCATCTACACCACCGAAAAACTTGTTCTTCTCTGATGCGGGTGGGCGGTATTTATACTGAAGAGTGAGTTAAATTAATGAAACTTGTGAAACACTTGTGATTTCTTCTTATTCTTAACATTTGTGATGTGTATTGTGAATTTGGGGAATAATTGTGGGCACTTTAAGGTTTTATTATTAATAACTCTGCTCCTCTGGCAATGTGTGATTTGTCATCAAATAAAACAAGAAGCGGTGGCTTCGTTTCCTCTATGGCTCTGGTTCAGAAGAGCTCCAAAACTTCAAACCAGTTTGTGACATTTGTAGCATCGAACGTCATCAATCATGTGGTTATCATAATTTGACACAAGCTCCAAAACACTTTTTTGAAACTGCGTATTATGTTTGCGATACAAGCATCGATGCGTCAGTCCAACCAATTTCTTACCATGCACACAGTAGGCTGCGTTATGCAATAATGGCTGTCTTATTGATAGGCAAGCTGTCAGTTTTAAGCGGTTTCACAGTATTCAGAAGCAGAGAGAAAGTCGGGTACGGGACTTTCCAATTTAAGAACATTTTTTATTTAACCTTTATTTAACCAGGATAGTCCCATTGAGATTAAAAATCTATTTTTCAAGGGAAACCTGGCCAAGACAGGCAGCAAGAACACATAGTTACAGACAGAAGAACACAGAATGAGACAAGTTAAAAGAAACTAAAAGTTAAGAGTCAGTTACGTAACCTGGTTAATTTTAAAACATTTAAATTTTTGGGAACCTGCCTCTATTTCTTGCATTTTAGATATAAAAACAGTAAATGTTATCAGTTCTTTGAGTTTTAAATCATTCTGCAACATATTCCATGATAAGGGTGCACAATACATAAAAGCCCTTTTTCCCATTTCCATTCTGGCATTTGGGACAGCGAGCATAAAGAAGTCCTGAGAACGCAAGGAGTATTGTCCGGCACTTTTCTGCATGATTATACAGTTATCTAGCACCAATTTTGTTTTCCATTCAAACCTATTTCAGACCTCGGTGACCTTATAGCTGGCCACGACCATGTTCATACAGACAACCACTGTGACAATTAAAATGGAGATTTATCATGACTGACCTTGTTTTGTTTCAGGGAGTTGGTCACCACTGTTGAGTTTAGTCCTGAGGCACCAAATAGACTCAGAATATTGCTGTCCTACAGATTCCCCAGTGGACTCTACATTGATCCATACCAACTTGCACCTCAGAAAGAAGACCAAGATGTACAGGTAATTTGATGGCATATTGTACTTAACACAAATGCAGAGCTTTGTGTTAAGTGTTGTGGTAATTGCAAGGCACATTACCAACTTAATATTTTACTACTCTGTTTTGATAGGTGCTGCTGAATTCAGCAATTGATGTAGAAACTCCTGCTCACATGTCTGCGGGATTCACTGCACTTGTGTATATGTCTCTGGTTGGCAAGAAGCTCAAATTCCCCATCCTGATCCATGGGCGCTATCACAAGCCCTCTCTTACTGAGGAGAATTTTCAGTTTGTCCAAATTGAACTTCCAAAGCTAATGTTCAAAGCTGACAATTGTGCGTTTTCTTGTCTTGTGTTCAGTTTCTCTTAAATTTACCAATCTTTAATGAAGAATACATTATTTTGTGTACTGCTGCTTTGGAAGTCCAAAGCAGTGTGTTTACTTATATTATAAACATGTAGAACTATTATTTTTTTCTCTCAAAGGTATACCAGTCCATCTTCTTCCACCTCACAACATTGTGGATGCACCATGCACAGCTGTCAATATAAGCATGTGCCAGTGGCTCAACATTCAGAATCTGCAGGTATCAGAATCAAGTTTAATCAGAATGTATGATTATCAGTCAGCCTTATTAGTTCATTACATTCTTTTGTTCAAAGTTTTGTGGCTTTTTCGCAAACTGCCAAAAAATAGATTTAATGTTTTAGAAAGTGTATCGGTGTCTTATCCCCTTCATATGAAATCAAAGTGCTTTTTAAATTTTTATCAGTGGGGGCAGTTTTCATCTGTACCTTCAGTACAGTAGATTAGGCTACTAACCCTAACTCTAGATAGACTAAGGCAAGTGAATACATGTTTAGATCCCATAAGCTGTGCTGCTCTCACTCACCACCAAATGTTTCTCTACTCTAGGAGCACAGACATGTAACTCTGGAGATGCCACTTGGGGATGAGTCTGTGGTGAACTCTGTGTGTGCAGGAACTCTGCTTGTCACACTGCTATGTTGTGTAGTTCTTTCAAGAAGAATTTTGAAGAATGGTCAATGTTAGTGATTGTTAATGTCTATTGGAAAATAAAATAATACTCCATTAAGCCATGGGATGTTGGGAAATAGCAAAACTGTACATGTATAATATTTTGTTTTGTTGAACTTTGAACTGCACTTTTTAGAGTTGTTTGTAATTTTCTTGTTCTGTAACATACTGTTCAAAATGTATTGATCCATTTGTTTTGGCATGATTGTATTCCTTAATTTTGAATGCATTTACAGCATGCTACAGTGTAATAGGTTCTGAGACAAACAGGCATTTATTTCAAATGCATCAGAATTTTTGTGGGTTATAGAGAGGTGACATATTTACAGACACTAGAGAATACAGAGCCAGATAGATTGACAGAGCTAGATATAAATAGATAGACAGAAATAGATAGATTGACATAGTGTGAGAGATATTGTCAGAGTGTGAGGCTATTGGATCATGAGACAAAAATGTACCCAAATCTATTCCGACTATGTGAAATCTACCTACATATGCCAGCAACATCAGTGCCATGCGAAAGTGTAAGCCCTGTAGAGAAAATACATTTTTTAAATAAAAAATCTTTGAACCATCCCCAATTGACCAGTTCTGTAATCAACACCTTGCATTGTTTATACAAGCACATCCAGTAGAGATCAAAATTAAAGAACAACCTACAATTTCCTACATTTCACGGTCACTGCTTAGTCCTAGTTGAAGCTATCAGTTAACAGGAGTAGAATGGCAGTTTTTAAAGCATATTTCACGAGTAAAATATTTTCTGAAGCACCGTATAAAAAACTTATATGAGACATTTGAAAAAGGCAGAGAATTTGGAGAACACTCAGCTACATCCCAGTTATTGGTGTTTATCTGGCACCTGGAAAATGTACTTAATTATCTGACAAACCCTATTTAACTGGCTGCATTCCTGTTAGGGTAACTTTCACATTTTCACTGACTTTGCAAGATGGTGAGCCGTACTAAAGTGACTGAAACCCTGCGACAGCAGGTCGTCCAGATGAAGGCCAAAGGGAAGACCCTAGCAGCCATTGCAAGAGAAGTTGGTCGTTCCAAATCTGTGATTTTTAGAATATTGCAGCTTTATAATGACACTAATTCATTCAAGTTCCCCAAAAAGGCTGGTCGTCCATGTAAGACAAATTCACAAGAGGACAGGATAATGTGGAGAGTGTCAATGGGGAATTGGTTCAACACTGCAGCTGGAATTGCTTGCCAGTTCAATGCCAGGTCAACGCCAGTTCAAGGTAAGGATCTGTCTCGGCATACAGTGTCTCGTCGTTTAAGAGAATTCGGACTGAATGCCCACACTGCAGTGTCCAACCATCAGCAGAATGAATCAAAAGAGAACCGGTCCAAAGTTCACTTTAGTGATGGGAGCAAGTTTAATGTATTTGGGTAAGATGGGAAACATTATGTTTGGCATTAAACTGAGGAAAGACTGTGTAAAGAAGTCAGTGAGAGGAGGAGAAAGTGTCATTGTGCATTGGGGGATATTTTCTGCAGCAGGAGTTCAGTTCCTCTTATACAGCTACATGGCAGGGTGAATGCAAATGTTTATCAGAACCTCTTTCGGCAACATGCGGTTCCTTACCTGCAAGGAGCTCCCAATCCGACCACAATTTTCATGCAAGACTATGCCCTTTGTCTCACTGCAAACGGGTAAAGCAGTTCATTGAAAATAAGAACATTGAAATTATTAAATGGCCAGTCCAAAGTCCTGATCTTGTCCTCCGATACTTTATGGTCTGTACTGTGTCTTTTCTACTGCTGCTGAGTGGGCTTTACAAGCCAGTAGCATCTCCACTAGCTCTTTACCTCTGCTGCAAAACTAGCTTCACAAGCTTGGTAATAAATGTCTATTGTTTTCTAGAATTATGTTTGTGTCCTATGGTGTTTTCAGGTAATATAGGCCTTTTTAGGCAGGTAAGTATATAGGCCTCTCGTTAATCAAAATTTTTCCAGTAGGTTACTCTTAAATGCTAAATGAGTTTTGAAATGTATATACTTTTAAATGCACATATATTTGCCTACCATTCATTGTAAAATGTTGTATTTATTTTATTTATTCACTTCATTTCTCTTTTAATTTTTGGTTTGTATAACATGTCATGTTTCCTATGATATAGTATTCATTCTTGCTGTGTGCGTGCTTTGTAATATGTTGTTACTTAATATTCTCCAGGAGAGTGCTTGATCATCTCATTTGAGAGAGGTCAGGGAATACTTTTTTACATTTCTCCTCTATTGGCCCAAATGGGTGATCTGTTTTTTTGCTTCCCTCTGGAAAATGTGTGTACTGTGACCAACCTCCAGACCTAAATCGGGATTAACACCAGGCCCTACTGGCTCAGGCGAGCACTTTTCTCTCCACCAATCCCGCCCAAACCAAACGCTGGATCTCTGCCTTTACAGCCTGTTTTGGAACAGCGATACTAAAGTGCACGGCTATTGTACATTCATCAACTTTGCGACACTGCACAAAAACGCAAGAGAGGGCTCATCCAAGAAACCTTGCACTACCGTGGTTGCCATTACACAAAAGATAACTACGGTCTCCCACCAAACTTGTGGAGTAACAGTTTAACAATATCCCAGACAAGCCCCCATTTGTTACATACCTTCCCCCAGAGATGGTGTGCCTAGGACGGGAAAAGGAAATGTAACTGCAGCCTCGACATGGGTACAAGGGAACTGAGAGCAGTGCCAAATAAAATAAGAGTAAAACAGCCCTTCCCTGCCTAACCATATACAAATACTAACAAACCAAAGAGCAGAATGGGTGGCACCCATATTTTCTTTGACAAAAGGTAAATCCTAAACGTACGAACACAATTACGAAGTCACAAACAAAGCTGCAGAACTCTCTCACAGAACTCACACACACAAGGTCGTGGACAACACAGCTCTCGCCTGGAGTGTTGAGAGCGGCCTTTGTAGACTGACGTGGGGGATGCCTGTAGCGCCCCTTGTGCCTCGTTTTCGGGCATAACTTACGTTAACTAAAACACTGGTTGGGGCGGCCTGAGTTCTTTTTACTATATTTACTATTTAGAATAAAATAGGTCCTTTACTTTGAAGGATTCAAAATCTTTGTGTCTATTCCAATATGTAATGATGGTATTCAATGACACAAATCTGTGTTCTAGAAAGAGTGGTCTGGAGTCGCAGAGGTCCGATAATATCAGCTTTAATGCAGCAGTTGGAAATCAACAAGTACAGAGCTCTGGGGTTGTCTAAGTTTCCCTACCCGCAACAGAGTTTGGGCTGGTTCACGAAGTCCAACTGGCTATCTTTCCCTCCCCAGCATATATTTATACAGTGCAATTGAAACACAAGTATTAAAAAAGGGTTGAGCTTGTTCTCTCGTGCATCAGGGAGTTGTTCTTGCCTACGCCCCACCTGCTCGGGTGCCGTCTCCACCCGGTTTCAAGGTTGTTTCTGAAAATGAAGAGATAGAGACACAAAGAACAGCCTGCTTCCCACACCCAGTGTGAGACCCAATGTTTAAGCCTGAGCACACTTCTAAGTTCATAACTTTAATAAGCACAATGCATAACTTTAATAAGCACAATATATTCTTTAACTTTAACAAAAATACATGTTTAATATAAGCATATCACTCGGTAGTAAACATCAATACACCATGGTTATTATCTGCCTACCACAGTCACTTGAAAATAAAGAGAAATAAAAGTCTGTCGATTGTTGCCGAATGTTGCTAATGTGCGTTGGGCCACGCCGTGCGATCTCCCTCAGTCGATGGGCAACTCGGTCGATGGGCCACTCATGGCGCACCAGCCACCTCGTGGCTTGAAGAGTAAAAGTTCGGTGAGTAGCTCAGTGTCCAGAAGAACAAGAAAGGCTCCTTGAATTGGACTGTCCGTCGAATTCGGTTCCTTTCCCGTCTCAAGTCCAGTATGCACGTGCAACCTGCTGCTGAGTTATCTGTCCGACAGCCCGCACATTACAGGTTACAGTCATTCAAAGGTCCCCTAATTGGCAACTCAAAACTGAAACTCTGGACCCGCTCTCCACCATCTTCTCCCCTCTTCTTCCGTTCCTTCCCATACATATACCTCGACGACGACAGGTCAAAGGTCAAATAAAACTTATGAGCCAATAAGCTCACAGACATTCTACTGTAAATATGAACAATCTGTTTACATTATTATATAAAATATATGAAACTTAACAGCATTAATTTATCTGAACAGAAAAACAATAAACAAATGCAATATGAAATAAAATACTAGCAAGGGGCTACATGCCGATTGGTTGTTATGGAGAGGACAGGTGAGTGGCTAGCTGAGGGAACCGGAATGGACCAATCAGGAATCAGGAAGTTTTGGCGAGATTGACTAGGAGACAAAAAGACGGGTAGAAAACACAAAACGAAACACAAAGCCAGGTGGCTTTTTAAGCCCCCCTCCAGTAAAATTTCAATTTCTCCTGCCGAATTCTCGTATAAAAGCAGACCCAGCCCACCTCCAGTTGCGCTTATGTGATTGACACAGGTAAAAGACAAAAACAAAATCATGCAAAAGGCCTAGCAGGTTGTCACAACCTCTAAAAAGGTTAAAATACTGGAGGGGGACTTTAATGTAGTTTACCTCGCCCTTACTTTTAGCTGTACACCTATAATTATTTACCTGGTCTTCTCTCCAAGCAGCCAGGGGAGAATGCTCGTGCTGGAAGATGCAGAAGGCTAGCAAGGGACATTCATGGCCAGGAGGCTGGAGAGAAATGCTGCGCTGACTTAGATGTGTCCGCTGCCAGCTGTGCTTCTTCAGTGGGGCCTCATATCAATCATGGTGAAAGCAGACCTTTATAACATAAATGTATTTTCTTCTATTGCTGTAGTTTCCTTAACTAGCATTTTTATGGTATTCTATTCCAACATATGACAAATAAGTTCACTAACGAAGAGCCATGATTGTCTGGTTTGTGATGTTGTCTTAAAACAGTCACCTTTTGATCACATTTACTACTTATTATTGGAGGGCAATTTTGCATTGTGTGTGATTCTACCATTCTAATGTTCCAAATCACCAATTGATTGCTTTTGTACTTTGTTGCTAATAAAGAATGAAAGACTAAATGATTTTACAAGTTCAGTGAATTATATTTATTTAATTGTATTTGTTAAGTTCCAGTTAGTGTAGTTGGTGTTTGGTGTGAACCACTATACCGCTTTTTCCTAATAGAGCATATGTAAAGATGTTTTAACATCCATTTTCATTTCTATCTCTACTCTTGATGCATGCCTATGTTTAGCCTCTGATCTGCACATCTGTCTCACTGACAATCTCTGGAGGAGGGGAACTCTAACTGAATTGCTCCAAGGTTTCTTCCATTTTTTCTGAATTAGTTTTCCAAAGAGTTTTTCTGTGTCCTTCTTGAAGGTTGGTTTAGGTGTAGTTATATTGATGTATGTGAATCCCCCTGTGACAGCTTGTAAAAAGAGCTATTCCACGTTACATATTTCCAGATCTGGTCTCAGACATTGATAATTAAGCTACTCAATGGTTGTCATTCTCAGAACAATAATGCCACAATACAACATAGTAAAACCATGTTAACATTAACAACTAACCTTAACTAATTTTGTTTTGTTGTTGTTTTGGTGCTTCTAGTAATCAAACATAAAATCGTTTTTCAGTACTTCATCAGGTCCACTGTTTCGTGTACATAACGTGTCTTGCATGTGATTGGAATTATTTCTGTCTGTAAACGGTAGATTATATAAAACATGCAAACTATGGAGAACTAAATGTGCCATAAATACATAAATATATAAATACATAAATAAATAGACATCTCTTAAGTGATGTGCATAAATGTAATGTAATGTTAAGTTGCATGTCTTTCAAAAGAAATACACATTTCATTTAAATGATGTGACACATTTCGATTTAAATGCAAAGGGGCGGGACATAACCCATTACATGGAGCTGTCGTCATGTGCTTGGAGCATTGTGATTGGACACTTGAGAGCAAACTGTCAGACCTGAGCTGTCAATCAAGTAGCAGACATACAAGTTTCAGTCTTATTGAAACACAATTGGGCCACTTTGAAAAATATTTAACCAGATATGTTATTGTTAACATGTGGCCAGTTCTCAGTGACGTTCATTAAAGCAAGTGCATGATCAGGTAGAGGGTCAGAGAAGTGTGTGTGTCTTGGTTGTGCCAGGCTGCCAGCACCGTTCTACAGCTCAATACCAGGCATAAACCTTTACAGGTTATGTTTTAGGGCCATTTAAAACATTTCTGTTTTACAAAGCATAAAACACTGCAGTTCAATGAGGACAGCTCTATCAAATGGCTTATGTCCCACTTTTTCTTTTCAAAGGGGCGGGACATAACCATATCAAAGTTCCGCTTTTTAGCATTTAAAATTAAATGCATCTTTTCTTTTCCAAGTTCAAGTTCAAGTCTTTTATTGTCAGATGCACAGAACAACACAAGGTCAGACTGGGCACTGAAATTCTTGGGACAAGACAACACAAAGAAACCTGGCATAACATAACATATAAGTACTCAGAACATAGATGACATCTATGATAAGCTAAAAAATAATAAACCTCCGTATTTTGTGACTATAAGTCACACTTTTTTTCATAATTTGGCTGGTTCTGCGACTTATAGTCAGGTGCGACTTATATATCCAAATATATATAATTTAACATGTTTTGAAATGTTAATTCATACTGACATGAACCAACGAGTTCAACAGATTCCATGATGTGGAATGAGATTGGGAGCTTTGTGATGCAACTTATAGTCCAGCGCGACTTATCTATGTTTTTTTTCTCTTCATGACGCATTTTTTGACTGATGCGACTTATACTCCGGAGCGACTTATAGTCCGGAAAATACGGTATTTCTTTTGAAAGACATGCAACTTCACATCACTTAAGATATGTCTATTTATTTATTTAATTATGGCACATTTAGTCCTCCATAGCAAACAGTATACATTACGCTTGAAATGAAAAAGGTAGAAGAAAAATGGGTAATAATAATAATTTAAATAATTTATTAATATCAAGTTATGAAAATAATTTACTTGAGTAAATAAGTGTGCTTGTCAGATAACAAATAATAACTAGAGAGGGTACAATTTCTGGGGAAATTGTGGGGTGTGCTTGCGTCGGTTGCAGATGGGTCCGTTTTTATCCTGAAATTTTACAACTGATATTTCTGTATATTTTATATAAAAGTAAATAATTATTTATGAAGATTGCATCGATTTAAAAGAATATATTTGTTGCTGCTCATTTACAATTCAAAATACTAAGAGTGAAGTGTAGAATTAAACGGTTGTCTTCTCATTTCCCCTGCAAGAGGGAATGGTGATAGGCTGTATAGCAGCCTCCTATAGTTGAAAAGTTGCATCAAAACAAAGAAATGGGGCAATCCTGTGTAAAAATTGTCCTAACCTCTATGACTTAAACGTCCCTTAAGTTTTTCCCTTCAAGTGATAATTTCAAGCATTTAGCCTACTCATATTGCATTCATTCATTAATAAAGAACCCCCTTTGAAACAAGCTTATTCTAACAACGTTGTCACCGGCAGCATCTCAGATGGAATCACGATTCAAACAGTACCATCTGCTAACTGGGGGCAACATCATGCCACAAAAAACGTAAATAATCTTAACATTTATTTAGGGGGAAATGGCTCATTCAAAAAAAGTTTACTGGAAGCGATCATTGTCAGTAACAACGCAAAATGTGACCATTTGGTCACAGTCTACAGCCCTGCGTGGAGAAGCTGACCCCGGTAAATTGTACTATGGACTAGCTAACTACTATACTACTGCTGTGTGGGAATCGCAGGAGCTAACCAGTTGAAGAGCATACAAAAATACAGGGTGTTGATATCACAGCCTGGAAACATACCTAGCATGTTTGGCACCAACATTGTGTATGTAGTGCAAAAAATTTACTGAATTTTAAGGGTGGGAAAATAGGTAAGCTAAGTAGAGCTACCACAGCCTACTAGTTTTGCATTTCAACCACGTTTCCTGCGATAATGTGAGATTACAATAGATTGTGCTCTTGCCAAAAGCAAGCACACCCAATAATAAATAAAAGTGATCGTAGCAAACACACTCACAAGACTGAGACAAACAGCTGACAGTGACACATAATGACACTAGTCACAGTAGTTGTCTTTCCAATCTGCTAAATAACACGATAGCTAGCTATCTTCTTATCATCAGTGTAAATTTCAGATGTCAATTTGGGGTCTCTTGTAACATTAGATTCCCCTAGCTATAATAACGTTTAATTTGTTGACATAATTAAACAGCCAACCCTGATACAGCAGGTTAGAACTGGCCCTGTATACAACTTGTCTATTTTCTCCCTCTCGATCTCTGGAAATTTCTGACGACACATAGAGAAGTCATGGACTGATAGACATGTATTAATTCATGTATACATTCAAACAGTCATTTGCTTTTGAAAACACTAAACTGTCTGGGAGACTGGTCCAGTCGTCTTATTGTTAATACTGTTTGACAGTCTTCTCTCCAGATCAACAAAAAAGGCTCAGAAAGGTGAATGTCCTACAGTTAGTTCTGGTATTTATCCCATTAAATGTGTGTTATTATTTGAAAATGGTGGTCCTCCAGCATTGTTCAACCAACCTAAACAACCTGGAGAATATCTGTGAAGACAAAAATCTCTGACACTGTAAAACTGGTACATCCTTATCCCGAAAGCTGCTATTGCAGGGAAAGGTTGCTCTATCACATATTGTGTTGGCATTGAGTACTTTTGCAAGCAAGACTTTTATTTTCCACAACATACTTTCCACCTTACAATATTTTGAGATTTTAGTGTTGTCAAACAGAACAAAATGTCAATGTAGCGCGTTGCATAGAAAAGGGCATTACTGTACATTTGTTTCAACTTAGGCAGACAAAATAAATCTTTGTGGACCTACAATGTTCCACTCACATTTATGATGTATACAATACTTTACAATTCATACATATCCCTTTATAACAGACACTCACATACGCAAACATTGGTCCCCACACAAGAAAGGTATTCATTCTTACTTTTATTTTGTGTCTTTATACACACACCCATGCTATGACTTGACTCGTATTTCCTATCTAGGTCAGGGGCTGGCTAAAGCCCAACACCATCTTGCTGACAGTCAAAACTTTGATCAACATACGTGATGTGTAGTTCACCCAGGACAAAAATAATGTACAATCAAAAACATAATGAATATAAACACACTGGTTTCGTATCCAAACACGTATCCACGTATTTCGTATCCAAACACTTCAAAAGGTCCGGGAGTCAGATGGCTGAGCGGTGAGGGAGTCGGGCTAGTAATCTGAAGGTTGCCAGTTCGATTCCCGGCCGTGTCAATTGACGTTGTGTCCTTGGGCAATTTCACCCTACTTGCTTCGGGGGGAATGTCCCTGTACTTACTGTAAGTCGCTCTGGATAAGAGCGTCTGCTAAATGTAAATGTCCCTTTTCAAATATAGATAGTTTTAAAATATATTTTATGTAAAAATATTTGCTTAATGTACATTAAATTATGTACATAAGGCACATAAATACAGAATATAAAATTATGTATGGAGGTTATAACAGATAAGCCAAACTGCTTACAGAGTGTCTAAAGTTTATTATTTAGTGTCTTAAATATTTTCTATTCAATACATCATGTCAGATTATTAGACATGTTTCTGCTCAATTCTGCCACTACAATGAATAATAACAATCATAATAAATACTTATTCATAATCATCATTTAAATTATGGATAACTTGCATTGACTTCATCCAACATTAAGGGAGTGAGAAGATACATGTAAAATAAATGAGAACCTGTGTAAGAAATTAACCTAAACTTAAAATAACAATGGAATTCCCTTCAAGGAGGTATCAAAGACATTGACATTGTAGGCCAACCCGATTAAAAGGGTTTGTATCTCTTCCAGATGCTTAGAGAGTAGTTGAGTACACAAAGCACAAGCAGGTCTATCAAAAAGATGACACAATGGAGGTCAGATGACAACGTTGATGGATATTAGAGAAAGTACTGTCTTGATGAGAAGTTAACAGAAGTCTGAGCAAAGATCGATGTATTGGGGTGAAATCTCTGTTCAATCCTATCCAAGTTGCACTGAGACTTCAGTACTGGTCATATTCAGATTGAAGGAACTGTAAGGGAAGAATTTTAGACAGAAACATGTCAAAGAAACATGACTTATGTGAATTCATGTGCATGACTATACATTTTATTGAAAATGTCAAAACGAATTGCAGTATGTAGTATTCCTTAAAATAGTCAAGACAAATTGGATAACAAATGAAGTATTGACAAATAATTATGTCTATCTCTTAATATTATTGGTAGTAGTAGAGTATTCTGTTTATTCATCAAGTTATTTTGTGAATGTTTTTTTTACAATTCATTGAAATGTTGTATTTAATTAGGTTTAGAAATATTTTCACGGTTTAACTATTTTAAATCGGTATATTTAAACAAAAATACATTTTTGTTACTGAATAATATATTACAGCCAACATCATGTTTCTAGTCATTCTTTTTTGGGGGGCAGTATTTTAACTTTTTAACTAACTTGATCAATTGACACAATTCTATGCAATCCAGATAGTCATTTGGAACAGCCTAATTATTATGATATATTTCCCATAACAGTAGTAATTTTAAAACCATACTGATCATAATAATCGACCCAATACTGAACAACTATATAAATATCAAGTGTTTAATGCAGCACTCTATGATTGGCCTTAGACATAGGCAATAGTAAAATATTACATATCTTCTGAAGAGAAGAGTCTCTTATGTGTGTACTGTGTAGACACCAGAGGTGGGAGTCCTGTCTCGAATAATGACAGAAATCTGTGTGTGAGTTTAAATTTGAATGGGTTTAGTTTCTCACACTCAACTAAAGAACCGGACATTCTGCAAAGTTCATATTCTGCATAGGTCCTATAACCCAACGGAGTGCAGTGCCGGGATCGATGTTGTTCGGTGCGTTCTGATAATCAAATAATGAAAAATAATGAAAAATAATTCGCTGCAGCTTGGCTTGCTCTCCGCGTCACAACCCCTACACTCTGGTCCTCTGGTCTGCAGGGAGTTTCCTAGGAAAATGTTGACTCGAGAACAGGGCACTGGAAAGTTAATATTTTGCAGGTGTCCTTTTTATAATCCAACGGTAACAGTAAACTACGGCAATTGAACTAATGCGATTAACAAAAGCATTTTCAACTAGAGAGGGTACAATTTCTGGGGAAATTGTAGGGTGTGCTTGCTTGCGTCGGTTGCACAGGGGTCCGTTTTTGAATGACATTTTTACAACTGATATTTCTGTATATTTTATATAAAAATGCATACTTATTATTTATAAAGATGACATAGATTTAAAAGCATTTTTTTTTTTGCTGCTCATTTACAACTGAAAATACGAGTGAAGTGTAGAATGAAATAGATGTCTTATTTCCCCTGCAAGAGGCAGCCTCATCGTTGAAACAAAACAAATAAATTGGGCAGACCGGTGTAAAAATTGACCTAATCTCTATGACTTAAACGTCATTTTAAGTTTTTCCCTTCTCATGATATTTTCAGGCATTTAGCCTACTCATTGCATTCATTCATTAATAAAGAACCCCCTTTGAAGATTATTCTACGACGTTACCCGGCAGTAGAAGATGGAATCGCGATTCAAACAGTACCATCTGCTAACTGAAAATATGCCCCCCAAAACGTAAATAAGCTTGACATTTATTTAGTGGAAAATCGCTCATTCATAAAAAGCTCACTGGTAGCGATCATTGTCAGTAACAACGCAAAATGCGATATAGCCCTGTGTGGAGAAGCTGCCCCGGTAAATTGTACTACTACGGTACAGTACTAGACTACTGCTGTGTTCGTCTTGGTAGCGATTGCGTTGGTTGAATTGGATTTAACGTTCCGTTGTACGGTTTAGGCTGAAATTAATTATTTTCATGAACAGATTGACAAAGTTTAGGCTGTGGCAATGAAGTTCAGGTTAGTAGTTAGATAGACTTTTGATTTAAGTAAGGGGAGTGCCGAACATGTTCTGTCGCCGTTTGACTTCCTAAACAGCTGTGTAGTGTAGATGTTTTTGTAGTGTGTCTCACGTAAGCTACAGCGTTGCAGTGAGCTACACTGGTTTGAAACCACACGTAATGGTAATTTCACCAACAAATCGTTTACTAATGTCAGAATAAACCCTACAACGAAAATGTATATGTGAGGAATGTTTATTTTAACGATTGAAAACAGATAACGCTACATCATAGACCACTGTAGTATGTGTTGCCCGGGCAACACAGGCTAATGTCATGATGCTAATACTTCAGTGAAATAGTAGACTACTGTTTCCGAAAGTAGATGTACTTCCTTAATAATATCAGCTTATACTGTACATTACACATGACAATTGTGTGTCATATCACAAAGTAAAATGAGTAAATAGTTATCACCCTGGCCTCTTTGCTTGTGGCGTTTCTGCAGCTGCCTTGCAGTAAAGCTATAGTTAGCCTAGCTATCCCCCAAGTTAACAGATGCGAAACGAATGTTCTGCCAAAGGTAGTCACGCGTGTTTTCGTGACGTTAGTAACGTCAGTGACTGTGGCTAGCAAATTAGCCACCGTTAGCTTCACTTTTCGCCACAAAAACGTAACTTCAGCCTAAACCTTGCAACGGAACGTAAATTCCAATAGAAGCAACTCAATCGCTACCAAGACGAAACATTTGACACCTACTTTGTCTATGTAGGCCAAATATTGACTGAGTTTTAGGGGGGCAAAAAGAATAATAATAATAATATATATGTGAGAGAACAAAGGTTGTGCCCTTGCCGAAGGCAAAGCACACCCAATGAAGTAGGCTACCGCAATTAGATAAAGGCATTCGCAATGAAATGAAACTAAGCGTAGCAAGGAAAAGAGGGAAATTCTGTCGTTATTTAGAAGCGAATTCACCTTTATAACCGAAAATCAGGTGCTTTCAAAAGGGGCTGGCTAGCGAACAGAACAGCAATATAAAGTGGATATATTTTCGGTATCAGTGAATTTTGTTACATAACTGTGTTTACTGATGTCAAAACCTAAGTAGCCTACCGCGATTGAACTAATGCGATTAACAAAGGCGTTCGCAATGAAATGAAACTAAGCAAGGAAAGTAGGAAAATTCGCTCTTACAACCGATAGTCAGTTGCTTTCAAAAGGGGCTGGCTAGTGAACAGAACGACAATATAAGGTGGATATACTTTCAGATAGCCTATATAGATCAGTGAATTGTTATAATGTGTTTACTGATGTAAAAACTGCCAGCACATTGCAAATGTACAAGCGCTGTATGGTGAATGTTAAGAATGTTTGTGCTGGTAAGACAATTTAACAAGAGAACCAATATAGTACATTTTGATCAACATAACATAAGCAATTTATAACGTAGGAAACAGCAGACAAATAAAAGCTACATAATCATTTGCATGAATATAGGCTACCACAGCATTGGCAATTTTACTAGAGTAGATGTGGAGGTTGAACAAGTACTTCAGAGATGACAGAGAATTTCAATTGTGATCTGAAAAATATAGGTACCAAAACCACTGAGAAGAAATGTCATCACCAGCTGCATCACGGGCACTGCACTATATAATTCAAGGAATCTGTCTGTTTCACTGACTGCATCACAGGCAGTGTGCACTAGTTGTTTTGAAAAACACAAGTGAGGCCAAATCCCAATACTCTGTCTTACCCTTACCCCTAGCCCTTAGTTTACCCCTAGCCCTTAGCCCTCGAAACTGAGGGGTAAAGGCTACATAGCCCTATGAAATGAGACACCACCTGGTTACGGTCACGTATATCGATGTCTCCAAAGCAAGTAGTGTTATGCACTGATATCAAACTAAATTCGCCGCTAATGGAGTTTAGTTAAAACTGTAGACATGCATGGAGTCCATTCAAGGCTAATCTGAGAAATGCGGGACTGTTGTTCAAATCAGCAATGTAACGTTAGCGTAGCAAACTAGTGATTTTTAAAAACGTTTCAATGAAGAAAATGGTTGCAAATACATATGTACAGGACTGTGTAGAGCACAAAACAAGACTCATCATTTTTTAATAAATTATTTAAGCCGAAAATATTACATTCATGGGACTCTGGATGATCTGTCTGCCATTGTTGCAGATTGAGCAGGATTCACATACCCCTAGGTTTCAAGTAAGCTCCCGAAAACACTTGGTTTTAAGGGGTGTATACCCCTTCGTCTTAGCCCTACCCCTCGATCAAAAAGAGTATTGGGACACCACTCACTCTCACGTGAACGTGAAAAAGTAAGGGCTAGGGGCAAGGGGTAGGGGTAAGACAGAGTATTGGGATTCGGCCTTAGTCTCAAGTCTTCATACTTAAGTCCCAAGTCAGGGCAGGCAAGTCCTGAGTCAAGTCCCAAATCAAGTCCTAAACTTTGAGTTTAAGTCACATTGAGCTCTTCACCAAATAATGAAATCTTAACAGTGTAATAATATCTGGAATTTACACAAATCATGAACTCTTACAAAAAATTGTTACGTTAATTTAAACGATGGTTGATTCAGGAAATGGAGGGAAATTAATTTTGGGGCACACTTTCAATCTTTGGGCTTGCGAGAAAAGTATCAAGTATTTTCAAGTCAAAAGTCTCAAATCCACATGACCCGAAGATTCACAACGAACCATCGTTGTGATTGCAATTGTGTTGCGACAACTTTACCCAATACAAAAACAAATAAAAAGCATTTTATTTTAACTTCGCGATGTGGGGGGTCTGAGACAGCCCGACAGTTAAAAGAAAATGCTTCACTTTGTTTTTGTATGCGGTAAAGTTGTTGCAATACGACGGTGGGTCACAATGACTGATGGGTCAGAATGACCCACAAGGGTTAAAGTCAAAGTTGAGTCTTTTTTGTTAAGTCGAGTCAATCAAGTTTGAGACTTGATTCCACACCTCTGGTAGATTCACATACAGGACTTCAGCCTAACAGTACCTATATAGTTTTAATTTATTTAGTTTTAAAATATTTTTAAAATGTATGTTATGCTTTAAGATTTCCAAAACGTTCTATAATCCTTAAGGCAGGGGTGGGGAACGTCCGGTCCACATTTGGTCCGGCCAGCCATGGTACTGGCAGGCACCATATTATTAGGTGCATTATTCGTTGGCAGCAGCACTATTTTAATATGTGGAGGAGGACCGTGGAGGCGCCCAGCGTCACGTACCAATGTACCAAAAAATTCCACTTGTGTGCTCTGCGCGCTCTCATTAAGTGTGGAATTCCTTTCTAGCAAATCAAAGACTCGGATCGATAATCAGTCTAAAACATTGTAGCAATATAAAAAAAAATAAGATCCCTTTCCGTAATGATACCCCCCCAGAAATGTTCACTGCACCCCCAGTCAAAGCAGGCTGCAAACGGCCCTGCCAGTTAACATCACAAACCTCACCAAAGAGAAGCAGTTCCAGCCATCACATTAGGGGTGAGTTAATTATATGTTTTACCAAATATAGCAGGCACATTTTTAAGTTGATAGTTCTGTACGGCCCCCCGATTGATTTTATAAATATCCAAATGGCCCTTGGCAGAAAAAAGGTTCCCCACCCCTGCCTTAAGGCCGCAATATGCTTCTGCGTCTCCGTTTACTGATGGGCGGGCGCACGGATACGCATGGATAGACTGCGTTTATGGTTCTCCGTAGGCTGTGGGTGCTGAAAACAATTCACCGCCAGAAGAGTAGGTGGCGCAACGGTTTTTTGTAAATCGTCGTGGAGTGTTTATTTACCTAGGTTATCGAGAAGTCGGAGCAAATTTACAAATTAGCCGTTTCATCAATAAAATACGCACATTTTCAGCAACGACACTGCCCATTTCTCGTCACATTTTAATTCAGATGCTGATTTACATGTACTGTTTAGCTGAAATATGAATTGTGAAAACTTACAGCAATGGCGGTCAAAGGATTCTGTTCGTCCTGTTTATCCCGGCAACCCCGCCCCTGACACAAGCGATTCTTAATACTGACCAATCACAGCCAAGGGGGTCTTCGTAGCTCTCCGTCGCTCACAACGGATAGTTAGAAAATTCAGGAGGTGCACGTCGAGCTCTCCGGGGCTCTCCGAGGGCTGACGGAGAGCTCGTAGAGGGCGTTCCTCGGAGAAGAGGGCGTTCCCATGTGTCCGTTTTTCGAAAAACGCAGAAGCATATATAAGCCTTTACAGTGCGTTCACACTGCAGCGTTTTTTAACGCTCTGCACCGCTTGCCTTCCTACAGTACACCACGCTCGGGGGCGTGTTAGAAAGGTTAATACAGTTGTAGTTCTCTAAGGTCACTGTTGTAGTCATGACCAAGCGTGCAGACTTAGGTTCATGTACTCACAATATCGATCAAAATACCACTTTTACACAACCTTTGTGTAAAAATACTTTTTACTAGTGCAAGATTACAGTAGAATACACGTTACGCCACCGGTCACTCAACCAGTCGTTTGTAGGCTGGGCTAGCAAGCTAGCAGTGTCACAGAACAGTCACGTAATGTGACCAGACTGAATGTAAAAGTATAAAAACACACTAGGGACACTGACAACGTCGGCAACCCTGCACCATGCATTATTAGTTTAATGTAATCTTTAAATTCAGGCTTGTCACATTACGTAACTTTGTTCTGAACAGAACTAGGTGTGCAGACACATACGATAAGTTTCTCCTCCATCTTGAAATTGTAAAACCTAGAAATGTTTACCATGACCAACAGTTGCTACGTTACAAGAAACAAGAAACCAATCCGATTGGCCAACGCTAGCGTTTTCACGCTCCTCATTTACATAAAGTTGAGAAAATCCAACTTGCAACGCTCCGCTCCGCTCGCCTTCCCACAATGCCCTACGCGAGCGTCAACGCCTGGTTTCATTGAAAATGAATTGGAAGCCGACGCCCCGCGCCGCCCGCTCCGCTGCAGTGTGAACGCACCATTAAGGGTTAAGGCCGATATATGTTTCTGCGTTTTTGCATCTGAATTAAAATGTGATGAGAAATGGGCAGTGTAGTTGCTGAAAATGTGCGTATTTTATTGATGAAACGGCTCATTTGTAAATTTGCTCCGACTTCTCGATAACCTAGGTAAATAAACACTCGACGACGACTTACAAAAAACCGTTGCGCCATCTGCTCTTCTGGCGGTTAATTGTTTTCAGCACCCACAGCCTACGGAGAACCATAAACGAAGTCTATCCGTCCGTATCCGTGCGCCCGCCCATACGGAGACGCAGAAGCATATTTCGGCCTTGAGTGTTTCAAAAGTCTTCCGGTCAGCCTTTGGCCAGTAAGGCAGTTCAAAACCAAAAACTTAAATGGTAACTAAGATAATTCAGAAGAAATATATGACATATTTGATAAAGAATGAATTTGGTAGTTCAATATGAAAAAGCAGTCATTCAATTATTAACATTATTAATGTTAATTGTTAATATCGACATTTCATATTAGAAAACTAAACCTCATGAAGCTGCATTACTACAAGCTACATTTACATTTAGTCATTTAGCAGACGCTCTTATCCAGAGCGACTTACAGTAAGTACAGGGACATTCCCCCCAAGGCAAGTGGGTGAAGTGCCTTGCCCAGGGACACAACGTCATATTGCAGAGCCGGGAATCGAACCGGTAACCTTCAGATTACTAGCCCGACTCCCTAACCGCTCAGCCACCTGACTCCCATGACTCCTGTCATCAAGGCAAAGGGTGGTTACTTTGGAGACGCTCAAATAAAAAATATATGTTAATCAGTTCAATCAGTTTTTTATATATTAGTTTTATTCTACAATGTTGAACATGGTGTGCTCAAATATTTGACTGGTACAGTGTCTGCTATAAGTGTAAGGACAGACAAGTTTAAATTACCATTATGGCTATCAATTTAGTACATATGCTAATAAGATACATTCACCAACTAAGAATTACAGTGCTTTTAAAGTTCAATTCCCCCAATTTTATGTGATATTTGGCTTATAGGTGTTTCTAATTGATCAGGTGTTTCCTGTTGCATTGCTGTTTCACACAAAATAGATGTGGATGTGTAGTCTCATTGTATATTTTTGTCCTCAGCAAATAAACCTGAACTTTGAAAAGGTAAATACAACCCCAATTCCCCAAAAATTGTGGTTGTAGAATGCAATGATTTGCAAATCTCAAACTCATGTCATTCACAATAGATCATTGAAAATATAGAACATGTTTAAACTTAAGAAATGTACAATTTTAAAGAAAAAATAAGGTAATTTGGAATTTTCAACTCAAAGTTGGGACAGGGGCAATAAAAGAAAGTGTTACAAAAAATAAACAGCTGGAGGAACATTTTGCAACTAACTATTAATTGTTTAATTGCAAACAGGTTAGTAACATGATTGGGTTAATAAAAGGTATCTTAGAGAGGTAGTCTCTCGGAAGTAAAGATGAGCAGAGGTTCACCAATCTGCAAAAACCTCCATATTGTGGAACCATTTCAAAATAATGTTCCTCAACGTAAAATTGCAAAGACTTTGAATATCTCATCATCTACAGTACATAATATGATACAATTATTCTAAGAATCTGGAGAAATATGTGTAAGGGGGGAAATAAATACTGCATGCCTGTTATCTTCAGGCATAAAAAGCAGATATGATTCTGTAACGGAAATCATTGCATGGGCTCAGAAAACCTCCAGAACTCATTGTCTGTGAACACAGTTTGCCGTGCCATCCACAAATGTAGGTTAAAACACTATAATGCAATGAAGAAGCCATATGTGAACATGATCCAGAAACACTGCTTTCTTCTCTGGGCTCTTGAAGATCCAAGATAGCGCCAATGAAGGCTGCCTCAGTCGTTATGTGCGCTCTTTTTTGTCTCGTTTTGTCTGTTAATTCAGTGTTCTGCCAAGATTTCCGGGGTTCTCTAACGAGAAGTACTTCTAAACATCAGGACTACAACTCCTGTGGATTTATTTCCCACTTTTCTGCTTCCAGCGGCAGAATTAGTGGGAATTATAGTCAAAGCCACCCTCGGCTTTGTCCTAGCAGCGAAGCGTCGTAGGAGAGGCAAACGAGCCGGTGCACTGGTGCGACTCTGTCAGCGTGGAGCACGCACAGCGTTACCGGGGATATTTCTCTCCAACGTGCGTTCACTGAGCAACAAACTGGATGAACTTCAGCTACTGGTGTGGAAAAACAGAGACTTTCATTCATCTTCCGTTTTGTGCTTTACGGAGACATGGCTGAGTGAACTGATCTCAGACTCTGCGCTACAGCTAGCAGGTTTCAAACTGCTGAGAGCGGATCGTGACCCTGTGTTTTCTGGCAAAACGAAAGGCGGTGGTATTTGTTTTTACATTAACAGTGGCTGGTGTGAAGATGTGACAGTGATTCTGCAGCACTGTTCTCCTGATCTGGAATCATTTTTTATTAACTGTAGATCTTTTTACTCGCCACGTGAGTTTGCATCATTCATTCTGGTTGGTGTCTACATGCCTCCGCAGGCTAGCGTCAACGAGGCTCAACTTGTGCTCGCCAGCCAGATACTGAGTGTGGAGCATGAAAATCCAGATTCCTTGGTTATTGTGCTAGGCGACTTTAACAAAGGCAATCTCACTCAAGAACTCCCCAAATACAGACAATTCATCAAATGCTCTACCAGAGAAGGAAACACCTTGGATCACTGCTACTCTTCAATCAGCAAAAGCATACCATGTGGCCCCCGAGCAGCACTGGGTCACTCTGACCACGCCATGGTCCACCTGATTCCTGCATACAGGCAGGAGCTAAAGCGCTGTAAGCCTGCTGTGAGGACATCGAAACAGTGGACCAGTGAAGCTATGGAGGATCTGCGGGCGTGCTTGGACTGCACTGACTGGGACATGTTCACGACTGCTACCAATAGTCTGGATGACACAGACTCACAGAGGCTGTGACATCATACATCAGCTTCTGTGAGGACTGCTGTATACCAACATGCACCAGGGTCAGCTACAACAACGACAAACCCTGGTTTACAGCTAAACTCAGAAGGTTGAGGTCAGAGAAAGAGGCCGCGTTTAGGAGTGGGGACAGAGACAGTTTCAAGGAGTCGAAGAACAGGTTTAGCAAGGCGGTGAAGGAGGCTAAACGACTGTACTCCCGAGAGACTAAAAAACCAATTCTCTGCAAACGACTCTGCTTCTGTCTGGAGAGGGGTCAGGCAGATTACCAACTTCAAGCCCAGAGCCCCCCACTCCACTAACGACTCTCGCCTGGCCAACGACCTGAATGAGTTCTACTGCAGATTTGAAAGACAATTGGAGGCCAACAGGACATAATGACATACAGACCCGTCGCCCTGACCTCTGTGGTAGTGAAGTCTTTCGAGCGCCTGGTGCTGGCACACCTGGACCCTCTACTGGACCCCCTGCAGTTTGCCTACAGAGCCAACAGGTCTGTGGATGATGCAGTTAACATGGCCCTCCACTTCACCCTACAGCACCTGGACTCCCCAGCATCCTATGCCAGGATCCTGTTTGTGGACTTCAGCTCTGCCTTCAATACCATCATCCCCGCCCTGCTTCAGGACAAGCTCTCCCAGCTGAACGTGCCTGATTCCACCTGCAGGTGGATCACAGACTTCCTGTCTGACAGGAAGCAGTGCATTAAGCTGGGAACACAAGTCTCTGACTCCCAGTCCATCAGCACTGGATATCTTCAGGGCTGCGTCCTTTCTCCTCTGCTCTTCTCCCTGTACACCAACAGCTGCACCTCGTCATCCGTCCGTCAAACTCCTGAAGTTTGCGGACGACACCACCCTCATTGGGCTCATCTCTGGTGGAGACGAGTCTGATTATAGGTGGGAAGCGGCCAACCTGGTGACCTGGTGCAGCCAGATCAACCTAGAGCTCAATGCTCTTAAGACAGTGGAGATGGTTGTGGACTTCAGGAAGAATACAGCCCCACTCACCCCCATCACCCTGTGCGACTCCCCAGTCAACACTGTGGAGTCCTTCCGCTTCCTGGGCACTATCCTCTCCCAGGACCTCAAGTGGGAACTGAACATCAGCTCCCTCACCAAGAAAGCACAACAGAGGATGTACTTCCTACGGCAGCTGAAGAAATTCAACCTGCCAAAGACAATGATGGTGCACTTCTACACAGCCATCATTGAGTCCATCCTGACCTCCATCACCATCTGGTACGCTGCTGCCACTGCCAAGGACAAGAGCAGGCTGCAGCGTATCATCCGCACTGCTGAGAAGGTGATTGGCTGCAATCTGCCTGCCCTCGAGGACCTGCACACTTCGAGGACCCTGAGGCGAGCGAGGAAGATTGTGGCCGACTCCTCCCACCCTGGTCACTCCGTTTCAGTCACTCCCCTCCGGCAGAAGGCTGCGGTCCATCAGGACCAATACCACACCCCACAAAAACAGTTTCTTCCCTTCCGCTGTTGGCCTCTTCAACAAGGCCAAGGGTTCAAACTGACTTCATGACTCAATGTCCTTAAAACACACAGCTTTTTGCACTGCACTACACAATCTTGTACCATTTGTATTTTTTGTAATATTTGTATTTTTATATTGTAAATTACTGCAACTTATATTTTATTTTATATTTTATTGTATAGGTTATTTTAATTCTAATTCCACTTAGTACTGCTAGTTATGTACCCTTAGTATAGTTAGTCCTCATATTTAAATTTTAGATTCCTATATGTTTAATGTTTGCACCTTCCTGCCAAAGCAAATTCCTTGTCTGTGCAAACTTTCATGGCAAATAAAACCCATTCTGATTCTGATTCTAAAGATCATTTAAAATGGACTGAGGAAAACTGGGAAAACTGTTCTGTGGTCAGACAAATTGAAATGTGAAATTATTTTTGGAAACCATGGATGCTGCATCCTCTGGACTAAAGAGGAGAGGGACCATCCGGTTTATCAACGCTCAGTTCAAAAGCCTGAATCTCTGATGATATGGGGGTGCATTGGGCAGTTGCACATCTGAAAAGGCACCACCAATGCTGAAAGATATATACAGGTTTTAGAGCAACATTTGCTTCCATCCAGGTGACATCTTTTTCAGGGGAGGCCTTGTATATTTCAGCAAGACAATGCTAAATCACATACTGCATCTGTTACAACAGCATGGCTTCATAGTAGAATAGTCTGGGTGCTAAACTGGCCTGCCTGCATTCCAGACCTTTCACCAGTTAAAAACAGTTGGTGGATCATGTAACAAAAAATATGACAAAGAAGACCCAGGACCGTTGAGCAGCAAGAATCCTGTATCAGACATGAAAGGGACGACATTTCTCTCCCACAACTGGACTCCTCAGTTCCCATACAGACTGTTATTAAAAGAAGAGGGGATGCTACAGAGTGGTAAACATGGCCATGTCATAACTTCTTTGAGACGTGTTGCTGCCATCAAATTCAAAATTACCGTATTATTTCCTTAAAATGGTACATTTCATTAGTTTAAACATTTGATATGTTTTTTATGTTATATTGTGAATAACATATGGGGTTCTGAGATTTGCAAATCATTGTATTCTTTATTTAACCCTTGTGCTGCCTTCGGGTCACATGACCCAAAGGTTCACAACGAACCATCGTTGTGTTTACCCAATTTTACCCAATACAAAAACAAATAAATAGCATTTTCTTTTAACCTTCGCAATGTGGGGGGTCTGAGACAGCCCGACGGTTAAAAGAAAATTCCTCACTTTGTTTTTGTATGCGGTAAAGTTGTCGCAATACGATGGTGGGTCACAATGACTGATGGGTCAAAATTAGGGATGAACGATTTCGGGGAAAAAGATAATCGCGATTAATTTGCAATTGCGATTTATTATGCGATTATTATGATGTATTATTAATATAGATATATACTAGCCTACTGATTTCCAGTCAGAAAAATAACACAAAGTTCAGAAAAACAAAGGCGAACATAACGCCTGTAGCCTACCTCATGGAAAATATTTTGGTAAATCAAAGCTAAACTAGAAATGTAAGCTTTAGTTGCACTTTCTTAACTAAAGCTAGCTAGATAGCTACCGTTTCGGAAAAATAACTTTCGCTGTGGAGACAGTCGGAAATATTTAGAACTCATGCATCTAAAGGTTAAATCTTAAAAGAAAAAGAGACACTGTCTGAACATTTCTGATCCAGTCAGTAGCCTAACAGAAACAGTATGGCACCGTCAGCCATAGTGATTCTACTGTATGTGTATCACTGAGGGGTATCATATATTTCGTGATGAACGCTTACTGCTTAAGTAATTTTGTAGTAGGCTACATTGAGTTAGGCTTTGAAACATTTCGATCAGTGATCCTGTCGGGTGTTATTTGGATTATTTGACACACTGGTGTTCAGAATTTTAGCTATGCATCGTACATGGCTTGTGGTGTTTTTTTTAGGGCCGAATTAGGTTGGTGGTGTTGCCGTGAGGTAGCAACGTTAGTAGGGTTGCCACCCGTCCCTTAAAATACGGAATCGTCCCGTATTTGAGAATAAAATAGCGGGAAGGGCAGCTCCAGATACCCCCCGCGTAAAAAGAAGTACACTTATAAAAGGAAGTAGGCTTGACATGCTTCAATACCGCACACTACTACTTCTGGTCCACTGATGTTAAAAGCCTTTTTTGTGGTCTCACTGTCAAACTTTGTTGGCCTATGGTTATTATCGTCATAGCTGTGTATTCAGCTATGACGATATGACCACTTGAGTTGTGATAGAGAGACGCATCTGTTCACACTGATTTCAATAGTTATCTTTTTATAATGTCCATGTATCAATCTTAGTATTTTTATGAAAACATGTTTTAAGTTGTGATTTACCGCCACTGCCCCCTAATCCCCCCCCCACACACACACTTGACACTGCGCAGCATCTTTTTTTTTTAAAGGCAAAATTGGCAAAGTGACTGTAGTCTCAGGTTCTGTCAAGCCTGAGGCCATGATCGTACAGGTCAAGGTACAGTGTAGCATGCAAAGTTGATCCTTCGTCTGCAAACTGCGTTACTCTCGCCTGTCACGTGACCAAAGTAAAATCGCAGCCTTTGCGATTACAAAATTGCGTTATGTCCCATCGCGATATTAATCGCAAATGCAATTAATCGTTCAGCCCCAGTCAGAATGACCCGACGATAACACAAGGGTTAACACAACATCCCAACTTTTTGGGAATTGGGGTTGTATGTGACAAGTGGGGTTACAAAGCTTTTTAGAGTGCATCCCTATAGACAACAGGGCCGTATTTACAAAACATCTCAACTTGCCAATTTAGAAGAAACGGGGGGTTGGAGGTAACGGGAAAAAAATAATAATAATACACTGCCTACGTAGCTTCTCTGACTAAAAAAACCTAAACAACGCTGTGTGTACATCAGGGCAATGTTTATTTTAATTTCAGAACATGCACTGCATGGGTGCAAAATGTAAAAAAAAAAAACACTGCAACAACCGTTTTTACAAGCAGCAATTATCCAAACGAAACAAGGCTAACAGCTAGCCTACTCAACCAGCACAAGCCGAAGTGTCACTTGAAGTGCCTCCCCCTTTGTCTTACCCTGAAAATTCAACTCAAAACGCATCGAAAATGCAAACAAGATTTTTGTGGAACTTCAATGGGGAATAAAGACTAAAAAAACAGATTAGAACATTGAACACTGCTTGAACTTATTAGTATCACCTTAAACTAACTTAATATCACCTTAATCGCAAGGGTATTATGATTGTAGTAGAGTAACACTGGAGATACAGGTTGATAACTCTACGCCAATTGGCCACAGGGAAAATGCAGCTATGCAGTGCAGACAAACTAGCAGTGTTTCCCATACATTGATTTATTTTTGGCGGCCCTCCACAATAAAAAATGTATTCTCTCTCTATGTCTCCCTCTCCCCAACGGACCCGTCAGTGAATAGCCCCCTCTCTCCGTGCACGCTCTGAATCAATGCGCGGGATGAACAGCTTTTTCCGAGAATCGACAGGAGAAATAATCTGTTTGAGTTTACGAACGGTTAGTATCATAATTCTCTGGACGAATGTTTCCAAAACGGATACATTCAAGTTAAATATAATAATATTCATAGTTAAATACATTCTGCAAACAATGAGTCCAACATAACGTTTATATTACGTAAAGCTCCAAAAACTATTTTGCTCTCAAATGAATACAAATTAATTGTACAGAGTTTTCGCATTAATTGTTGAAGTCCCTATCTATACTCACATCTAACTGATACTAGGAAATAGGTTTGGGCTGAGGCCCACATTTTTACAACATCTGGCTCTACCCCTGCATACCGCCACAAATACAATCACATTCTGTGGGAAACACTGAACTAGGTATATCTCAGCCATCCTTCAGTAGAACATTGCATCAAGCAATAAATACCCTCTCCAGACCCCACATCGACAATTAACATGGCTGCCTATTTGCTAATTTTTTACGAGATGCACATGCAAGAGACTGACATTTAGCTGAACATAAACTTGTTTAATTAGTGACGCTTTGCCTAGATTTTGAAATATTTTAGAATATGCCAAAAAAATGAAATTAAAATCTGTATTTGAATATGGTAGCTCGTTCGAAAATATTTATACGATTAAATCACTGACAGAGACCCATCAGCCAATCACTGTTGGCATAGTCAGTAAGCTTGTTGGCAGTATCCATGGCAGAGGTCAACCCCGCCCTTTCTCCTAGCTTAAGATTTCTCCCCATTCCTTAGTAAAAGTTGGTCTCAGCAACTTTATGAATAGGTTTTAGGAGGAAACTCTTTGCTTAAGAACTTTTACTGCTATTTAGGAGAACTCTTAGTGGCAAGAACTGTTTTGTGAATACGTCCCCAGGTAGAGGAGTCTAGTCACACTTACTGGAATGGAGCGGCAAAGATGGCGAGTGGAGGGTCCACTGAACCCCAAGTATCTATCCTGGGTTCGGTAGTGTCCCAACTCCTGGGACGCCGCCCCTCCAGGATGGTGGGGTGTTGAGCTACCATGGGCATAGGCAGCGCTTTTGCTGAGGCATGCAGTGCCAGCAGTAGATGTTGGTGAGTTATTGTACTGATTGTTGTTGTTAACCTCATGGTGGGGATTAACATATTTTCCATGCCCAAGTGTGGTCCTGGCTGATGGGGAAATTGTGGAGAAGGTAGAAGGAGAGGAGAATGGCATCCTACTGTCGTTACATTCCACTGCATACAAGTTGCCTAGGGAACTGGCAAGCCTGGAGTTGATAGAAGAACTGTGTATGTTTGTGTCATGTTTGTGTGTTAGGGTGTGGAGTTGGGGGTGGGGAGATGGTGGTCACAAAGAAGGCACAACAAGGTTCAAAATAAATGTTACTGATGCGGAGCCCATTAAAACTTTTTTACAATGAATTATATGTACTTTATGTATGTATTTTCTATACAAATAGATACATCCATTTGTAAAACATCCACCTTTTCAAAAAGTGTCACAGAATAGGGCAATCTCAAAAAGACCACTAAAGGACAAAGACAACCAACAAAAATAAGACTAAGACAGAACAGTGAGAAAGAGAAACAAAGTAGCTAAAGTATAAATGCAGCCTGCAGGACATTTACAAATAATAGATATCTATACAGATATAGATGATAGATATACACATAAACAGTGGAAAATCTGTTGACATCTCAAGAGCTAACATTGAGTTTGCTCACCCCTTTAGGTTAAAAGATGACGATGAAGAATTACAGCTGATCCTTTTGGCAGAAGCAGAGGGTGGTACTTTGGAGACCTTCACGGGGAATATAGGTCCCTGGGTGTTTGTTCCGAGATTTGTCCTGCTGGAAAAGGATAAAAAAAGGAAAGATGGTGGAGGGTGATTTTGGTTCAGTTTGTTCACTTTGTCAACATATGCTAACATCGATGATAAATCCAGGAAAACTTCACATTGGATTACACCCCTACTGTTAGATGATGGCCTATATTTTGGAATCGCAAAGGCTCCTTACATTGTAAGCGCTACAAATGGTACAGGCAAAATGAAAATTGCATCTTGTTGGTGTAATTTACCAGGAGTAAAGACGGACAATGTCATTCATGTGGAAGCAATAATTTATCATTTGATAATTAGGCTTATATCTATAACCAATCAGGTGCCCAATGGTACAAATGGGGGTTGTGTGAAATGAATGAGAAACTATGCAGAGATTAAGAACAAACATTTTTATGGAAATTCACCAAGGTAAAGATAAAAAAAAAAGATATGTCTAAAACTGTGTGGGAGGATTTAGTCGTGGCTGTCAGTGCATCTTTGTCTGGGCTCTGAAGAACACAGGTTTAATGAACCGTTTAATGATACCTGTCCAGAGCTTTGCTCTTGAAGACAGCAGGAAGTTAAGAATTCAGTGATACAAAAGTAATGTGCTGAGCCAGGGTAATAGACATCAGTAGGCTAACCTATTGCTTTGCAGACAACCTAAACAATTATTGAAAACCTTGCGATTCACATGTATGGTATTGTGCTCTACAAATACATTTTCTTTATTGATTGATGGTCTTAGAATAATGATTATACGTATCTCTCTAATAATGCCAGGAATCTGTGAGCGTGTGTGTGTACAAATTAGTGCTGTCAAACGATTAAAATATTTAATCTCGATTAATCGCATTAATGTCATAGTTAACTCACGATTAATCGCAATTTTTATCTATTCTAAATGTCCCTTGATTTCTTTTTGTCCCATAATTTTTTCTCATTTTAATGCTCTTATCAACATGGAAAAGTGGATTGGATTGCTTAGTTAGTGCAAATGTTTTTTTTAAATTTAAAACAACATTGCCTGGCTTTGAGAGGGGGCAGAGAATTCGCATCAGCTGTGTGCTTGGCCATCAAGTGGTATTTCAGACTGGACGTGCTGGGATGATAGCTCAGTTCACAACGACAAAACACACAGATAAATTTGGTCTTGTCAATGGAACCATTTGGCAACTTTTTAAAAGTAACCTTTCCATTCAGAATCTTATTGGCATCCATTTCGGCGTCTCGCGCTCGCTATCCACTCAAAACGTAACGTTAGCCTACTACTCTTAAGCCGGCTCGCAAGCCCAAACAAGTGTGTGCGGCGTGCCTGTTGTTTTGTTTCCGGTCTAGCTATATCCGGTGTGGTGTTGTAGTTTTTATAACGTCAGTAGTCGTTGCAACAGCATGTAAAAAAAAACGAAGTTTGCTAGGCCAAAAAGAATGTTAATTTCGCGATAAAAAAATTAACGCCGTTAAAATGGGTTTGCGTTAACGCCGTTAATAACGCGTTTAACTGACAGCACTAGTACAAATTAGAATGGATTTCGTTTCCCACAATTATCCCAAGTGCTGTGCCGCAATTGACGTTTTTTGGATAAGCATTTCGACATTTAAAATGCCTCTTCACTGTGATTGGTCCTCTGGTCTGCAGCGAGTTTCCTTGGAAAATGTTGACTTGAGAACCGGCACTGCAAAATGCATTTTTTGCTAAATTAATATTTAGCAGGTTTCCTTTTTATAAGAGTTTTCCTTTTATAGAGTGCAGTACCGTGTAGGGATGGGGATTTGAAATGATTTCACTATTCGAATAGTATCCAAAATGATTTTCGAATATCCGGATAATCTATTTTTATTAATGCGGTTCCGTTATGTAATTAGCCTGACATGACACAAAGCATACAGTAAACACATGAACCACCACACATTCTGGCAATAATTGTGACTGTTAAGCTATTAGATTAAATAAGGGTTAAATAAAGAAAACAAATGTAAGATCAATTTATTAACATGACGAAAAGACAATGAACTTGAAAAAATGCTGCGTCTTCAGACGTAGGCTCTTAAACTTGGCGGAATAGCGCTTAGCCTATAATTATGTGAAATAAAACGTACAAAAAATACATTGGACGAAATTAAACACATTGGGTAGGCTATCCTTGATAAAAACGAAAGACACACATGGAGAAATATTGCATATTAACTTGGATATTAACTTGGAACCGGAATCCTATAGGATACGGTGAGCCACCACACAATGCAAAAATAAATAGCTGATTACGCTACATGGCTACTGGTAAAAAAAATTATAAGCCACAACTGCATTAGCCCTACGCATTTTTATTCAGGAAAATTAGCATATAAACATGCTCAGGGGAGAGGCGAGTACGGAGTCGATTTACAAGCAGGCCAACGTAGAACAGACTCTCTTTGCAGGAACTGCAGGTTGCTGCGAGGTACTGCTTAGCCAGGTCACTCGCAGCAGAACGCAAGGTCACGTAGCCTACCCTTTTGGATTATGTTTTTATCATTTATAACGTCACAACTATTAGAATTCACGGTTTTTCACAAAAAAACTTTTTTTTAAATTAAACTACGCTCATAAGTATTCGAAAAAAGTATTCAAATACTAATTTACTTTAGGATATCCGAATATTCAATGAACCACGCCCATCCCTAGTACCGTGATTGAACTAACGCGATTAACAAAGGCATTCGCAATGAAATGAAACCAAGCATAGTATAAAGTGGATATACTTTCAGTATAGATCAGTGAATTTTGTTACATAAATGAATGTTTACTGCCTAAATAGCCTACCGCGATTGAACTAATGTCAAAACTGCCTGCACATTGCAAATGCAGGCTACAATTGCTGTATGGTGAATTAGGCCTACAATTATGACAACTGGCTCAACCATTGTGCATGTAATGCTGCCCTCCAGTCTGCCAGAGCGGCTTCAAGGTCATCCGTCATCATTTTGCTGGACCTTTCTGCAGCATTTGATACAGTTAACCATCAGATCCTGCTCGCCAGACTTTCTGAGATGGGCATCACTGGCACTGCACTTCAGTGGATCTCATCCTACCTGTCGGAAGATCCTACCAGGTCTCCTGGGGAGGCAAAGTGTCAGGCCCCCGCCAGCTCTCCACCTTGGTCCCCTCCTCTTCTCCCTATACACCACCTCACTTGGACCAATCATCACCTCCCATGGCTTCTCCTACCACTGCTATGCTGACGACACGCAGCTGTACCTGTCGTTCCCCCCGACTGATCCGTGGATCTCAGCTAGGATCGAGGCCTGCCTCACAGACAACTCCGCCTGGATGACCAAGCACCACCTCCAGCTGAACCTCGCCAAAACAGAACTTCTCATTATCCCGGCCAAGCCCTCCATCTACCACGATCTCTCCTTCACCCTTGGATCTGCGACCCCTTCATCCTCTGCCAGGAACCTCGGGGTTACCATGGATGACGAGCTCTCACTCACACCCCACATTGCTGCAGTCTCCCGGTCGTGTAGATTCACCCTCTACAACATCCGGAAGATCAGGAGATACCTGTCTGAGCATTCCACACAGCTGATAGTCTTGTCCTCTCAAAGTTGGACTACTGCAACTCGCTGCTCGCCGGTCTCCCAGCATGCGCAACCCGCCCTCTCCAGAGGATTCAGAACGCAGCAGCCCGCCTGGTCTTCAATCTACCTAGACGCTCCCATGTTAACCCGCTCCTCATCTACCTCCACTGGCTTCCCATCACGGCCCGTATCAGATTCAAGACCCTGATACTGACCTTCTGAGTGGTGAACGGGACTGCACCCGACTACATGAAGTCTCTCCTCCAGCCTTACACCCCCACCCGCCACCTACGGTCTTCTTCTGACAACGTCCGGTGGTCCCACCGCTCAAGAGTGGCCGGTCCCAACACAAGCTCTTCTCCTGTCTGGCCCCCCAATGGTGGAATCAACTCCCCACCTCCATCAGAGACACTGACTGTCTCCCTACCTTCAAGAAAAGGCTCAAGACGCACTTGTTCCGGGACTACAATGGTACTTACGAATAATTTGCAGGACCTGATGTTAGTTTCCTCCAGGATCACAAATGGCTCTTATTGAGAGACTTGTTGCTC
Organism: Osmerus eperlanus; assembly: GCF_963692335.1. Lineage (NCBI taxonomy): Eukaryota > Metazoa > Chordata > Actinopteri > Osmeriformes > Osmeridae > Osmerus > Osmerus eperlanus. The sequence goes on from NC_085043.1 coordinate 2,219,805, forward strand.
TTGTTGGTTAGTTGTAACTGATTTAAAATTCTTGTACTCGCTATGAAATACATTATTGTTGCTTGCTTTTCTGCAGGTACACTCTTGCACTTTTGAGGTTCATGTTGTTTAATTGTAACTTGTTTAACTACATGCTCTTATGGTTCTTGCCTTTGGCACTTATTTGGTTTTTCACAGTGTATGCTTCATGTTTTGGCTGCTCGCAATGTTTGGGGCTATCTCGTTGTTATGATCAGTGACCTAAGCACTTTTGTAAAGCTCTCTCTTGGAAGTCGCTTTGGATAAAAGCATCTGCTGAATCAATAAATGTAAATGTAATGACTTCTGTTATGAACTAAATGTTTAGATGTTTGTGCTGGTAAGACAATTTAACGGAGAATCAATATAGTACATTTTAATCAACATCAGAATCTGTGTGTGTGTGCCACCAATTTTATCATGGGAACTATGCTATAGTGTATAGTACACCATCTATAGTTCAAGGAACCTGTATTTGTGTGTTTCACTGACATCTTAATCACCGACTGCATCACGGGCACTGTGCACTATTTTTTTTAATTTTTTTAACAATGTATTTATTGATTTTCAGTTTGAAAATCACATCCAATTGTACAACAATAGAGCATTACACAGCAAACATTATCACCCTATTCCCCCCCTCCCATAATAATAAAGTAACTAAATAATTAAGTTCAAAACATAATAAAAAGAAACACAAAAGTATATTTTACAGACTGAAAAGTGTTTTTTGTTGTGGTTTTTCCTACTAGTCAATGTACATAATCAGATAGGTGTCCTACTCCCCCATTGCCTGTTCTTGCTGAAGCAAGTTACCAACATTAGTATTACGTCTTAAGAAGTACATAAAAGGTCCCCAGATATGATCGAAAACATTTTGTTTACATCTAAGAATATACGTTATCTTTTCCATTGACATGTTTGAGGCCATTTCTTTAACCCACATACCGATTCTTGGTCCATCAACTTTTTTCCAATTAAGAGCAATTATACGTTTAGCTTGTAATATACACATATCTATGAATCTGAACTCTTTACTTTGTAGAAGTGGTATGGTAGGATATAAACCAAGAATAAATAGCTTGGGATTCAGTGGTAATTTCTGTGACAGAATTTGATCAATCATATTAACAACCTCTTGCCAGAAGATTTTCACTTTAGCACATTCCCATATACAGTGAAACAGTGTCCCCCTTGCCTCGCCACACTTAATACAGGTATCAGGAATATTATCATTAAATTTATGCAATTTCACAGGAGTTATATACACTACCGTTCAAAAGTTTGGAGTCACTTAAAAATGTTCTTATTTTTCAAAGAAAAGCACTGTTTTTTTCAATGAAGATAACGTTAAATTAATCAGAAATACACTATACATTGTTAATGTGGTAAATGACTATTCTAGGTGGAAACGTCTGGTTTTTAATGAAATATCTACATAGGTGTATAGAGGCCCGTTTCCAGCAACTATTACTGTATGTGTTCGAATGGTACATTGTGTTTGCTAATTGCCTAAGAAGACTAATGGATGATTAGAAGGATTAGAATTAGAATGCCAAAGGTCTGCAATGTTGTAATTGCTGCAAATGGAGCATTATTTGACGAAAGCAAAGTTTGAAGAACAAAATTTATATTTCAAATAAAAATTATTATTTCTAATAATAATAATTAACCTTGTAAATGTCTTGACTATATTTTCTATTCATTTTGAGTCAAGTTATTTGATAAATAAAAGTGTGAGTTTTCATGGAAAACACGAAATTGTCTGGGTGACCCCAAACTTTTGAACGGTAGTGTATGTACACATCAGCCATTTATACTGTAGGAGTTTTAGGCTGCTGCTAACTGTCTGCCTCTGTGCCTCTTTACATACCTCACCCCATTCTTTTAAATATATTTCCTCTTCTATATCTTCCTTCCATAATCTCAGTTTTGATTCTGATGATTCAATAGATCCAGCCCTAAGCAAGTTATACAGAGTTGAAATTAAACCTCTATCATGACAGTGTCTCGTGACTGCTACTTCTAATGCAGAAATGGTCGGTATATCCAATGAATGGTTTTGAATCAGAATCAGAATTCGGTTTATTCGCCATGTATGTTATACAAACACGGAATTTACTGTGGCAGGGAGGTGCAAAACACTAAACATATACAGATCTTAAATTAAGTAAAAGTACAAAAGTTTAACTATTTCTAAGAACTAAACAATCTAAGAATACAACAATTTAAATATAAAATAAAGTATATATAAAAATAAGAATAATGAGCAGCGTGAATGGTCAACATAGTGCAATCGGATTCATTGGGACCATAAACATAGATTTGTGAATTAGTATCATAACCCCTCTAGCATGAGTGGTGTAGGGAGCAGACAACACTTGACTTCACTTCAAAACACTGTCAGGGGCCGAATTTCAGGTCATCCAGGTGACGTGCAAGGTCCCATCCTCTATTTGCCAACCATATCCATCCACGTGGACAAAAAGCAGCTACCTTATTGGTGTAGAACGATCACGTGTTGAACCATGCCACCAAAATCCTATTACGCTCTGAAGAAACTAGTTCTGCATAAAACATAGACGCATCGACAATCGACTGGAATGTTAGCGACAAACTTGTTTTTGGTAGCTAAGCACGACTCGTTCTTTTTTATGAGCTAAAGATTGTGTAGATGCCAGACTGTGGAGCAGGATGAAACGATAATGGGGTTCACCTTACCATGCCAAAACTAATAGTTTCATTCATCAATCATTTAATGAAATGTATATCAGTTTGTGGTTTGTGTATGTATAAGAGAGAAAGAGAAAGTGTCAGTGTTTCATTGAGACTTGAGATTAAATAAACTGCTTAAGTATTGTAGATCTTTTAGTATTATTTTTACATGCAGTTACACATTGTCGGTTAAAAACAAGAAAGTGTCTGGTAAAAAAATTGAGTGGCTGGTAGATTTTGAAATGTAACAATAATAAACAAAAATAATAATTTCCATCCCTGCTCCCCTCCCATCCCACCCTTTTAACTACCAATAAAGCGAGTTTCTCTAACTTTTCCTTCTCCCTCTTTAGCTCTAACTAGCTTTCTCATTTTTTCGGAATACTAATCATACGTAAAAATGTAACAATGAACTATGCAACACTTGCAACCTGTAGCCTAGTCACCAGTCCTACTATAAAGTTAAACCGCCCGAACACATTCAACACAAACCTGGAACCCGCGCATGCAGGCTGAGGACGGAGATAAAAGAAAAAAAGTCCATAGCCTGGCCACATAAACTCCGCAATGCGTCGAAGCCTACGTCCGATAGGCCTAAACCAATGTCGAGTCTGTCGCGTGGGTGCTCCATAATGTCTCTCATCCAGGTTCATGTCCATTGTTCACAACCGTAAAGTAACATTTTTTACGTAGGCTATGTTAGCCATATGCCTAAGGAGGCGAAACTCAGTCCTGTCCAGGTAAAAAGGATAGGCGTTAAACAAAACAATAATAATAGACTGATCACCTATCCTTTAGTGGAGATGACTAAAAAAGAAAGTAGGGCTACTGTGTTATTTTCCTGTCGTAACCTTCCAACGTCGAGCCCGTCTCAGTCCTTAAGGCCGAATTATACTTCTCCGACTCCGTTACGGACAGACGGACGGACGGAGTCGGACGGATTGATTGAATTTATAGTACTCCGAAGGCTGTGGGTGCTGAAAACAATTCACCGCCAGAAGAGTAGGTGGCGCAACGTTTTTTTGTAAGTCGTCATCGAGTGTTTATTTACCTAGGTTATCGAGAAGTCGGAGCAAATGTACAAATTAGCCGTTTCATCAATAAAATACGCACATTTTCAGCAACTACACTGCCCATTTCTCGTCACATTTTAATTCAGATGCTGATTTACATGTACTGTTTAGCTGAAATATGAATTGTAAAAACTTACAGCAATGGCGGTCAAAGGATTCTGTTTGTCCTGTTTATCACGGCAACCCCGCCCCTGACGCAAGCGATTCTTAATACGGACCAATCACAGCCAAGGGGTATCCGTAAAATGACGGACGGATAGTCAGGAAAATCAGGAGGTGCACGTAGAGCTCTCCGAGGGGCTCGGAGAGGGCACGGAGAGGTCGTTCCTTGACGGAGAAGGCCTTCCCTGTCTCCGTCTCCGTAAAAACGCAGAAGTATAAATCGCCCTTTAGTTCAAAGGGATTGGATAAACCTGTCCACTTCTGCAGGAGTTTGCAGGGAGTCAGATGCAGGGAGTCAGATGGCTGAGCGGTGAGGGAGTCGGGCTAGTAATCTGAAGGTTGCCAGTTCGATTCCCGGCCGTGTCAATTGACGTTGTGTCCTTGGGCAAGGCACTTCACCCTAGTTGCTTCGGGGGGAATGTCCCTGTACTTACTGTAAGTCGCTCTGGATAAGAGCGTCTGCTAAATGACTAAATGTAAATGTAAATGTTTGAAAGGTCTGAGATCTCTCGGTGTGTTACCAGAAGCCGGGCTGGAAAGATGATTCTGTGCTTGTGAATCCCCTTGTCTCGCAGCTTCTTACGCACCTCATCATAATCGCGCTGCAACCTGTGCACACCAGCAGAGAGGTCCACATGGAAACGGACCGGCTCATTCTTGTAAAGGACCTGTCCCTTGATTCTAGCTGCCTTCAGTACTCGTTCCCTGTCCTTAAAGTTCAATAACTTCATAATTAATGTCCTTGGACGAGCCGTGCGAGAGTCATTGTTTGGCGGAGCGCCTATTCTATGAGCCCGCTCCACTACCAAGTTCTCTCGTGGTTCCATATTCAGAGCCTCAGGTATCCATTTCTCCAGAAACGCAGTTGCATCCTAGCCCTCTGTCTTTTCCGGTAGCCCCAGCAATCTCACGTTGTTTCGTCGACTTCTGCATTCCAAATCGTCAACTTTGTCGGTAAGGCTTTTAACTGTGCTTTCCAGCACACTAACTTTGGATGATAGCTTGTTAACGTCGTCCTCCACATCAGAAATCCGTTGTTCGGCCTGTTCCATGTGGTCTGTGCAGTCCTGTATCAGTTTTTTTTTTTACATCCATAATCGTTGCTTGCACTCCATCAATTTTCTTATAGAGTCCACTTTTCAAGGACAGTATGGCTTTTATGATATCTTGATTGCTATTCTTGTCTGGGTCTAATATTTCGTTGTCTGCTTCGTCGAGGTCGTACTCGTTAGCCATATTGTCAGCCTGCATGTTGCTAGCCTCCTCAACCTCCGAATGTTCGTCGTCTTGCCGTGATTTCTTTGTCTTGTCTTTTGCATTTTTTCCTGACATTTTAATTCTGGGTACTCTTATACAAGTGTTGTGTGACTTTGGATAGGATTCTGATTAGTATTGTAGGATTAAATTACATGCTAGCAGCAGAGCTTAAAATTTGCGACCCCCTAGCACCTCGCCATAACCGGCCACTGTGCACTAGTTTATATAAACTGCAGATGGCTATTTGGGAAGAGGACCAGGATATGAGATGGTATGAAAAATATCAATTTACAGGAACGTTAGCTATTAGACAGCTGCAAGAGTAAAGAGCACCAGCATAAGAGCCATAGCTATATGTATTTTGGAATACACCCTAGAGTAGTAGTAGCAAGTAGTAATAATATAGCTGCAAGCAGCAAACGGTTGATTCCACCTCAAAATTGCAAATAATGTTTAAATTGATGTTAGAGGGTAAGGGTTAAATCCTCCTGGCGCTTCAACCTGGTAGAATCTTAATTAAGTCCTGGAGGGACTGGGGATCGAACCATCAAATCTTAGGTTACGAATGCCGTGCTCTACCGATTCAGGTATGGCCACTATGTTGTTTGGTAAAATCAACTGTGTTGATTGAAGTTCTGTTTCTGTATAAAATAAAAACCATTGGCCCAAATGGATTTTGATTTATGGACACAAATATATTGACACGATAAGTACATTTACATATATAGGCTAATTTCAGCCATTTTGTATTCTTTATTTCTTGACAACAAAAAGGAAGACATGTATCCTATACATCTGTACCGAGTTTTCAATTGGGCCTATTGGTTCATGAAGAGGAGAATTTTGTAGGTTTTCCCAAACTTTATGGGTCCTCGAGGATTTTTTGTTACCCATGAGAAATAATGGCCTGTAGTGCATCCTATGGGCGAATGTGGTCCATATGGGGTGTGGGAGTAATGATTGGCCTGTAGTTTAAATATTCCAAATGAGAAAATGTTTTAACTTATGAGTTTGTGAGCTATTGTTTCACTGAGAATAATAATAAGCATACTAACAATAACAATTGGTTTCTTCCTGATGGAGGAATCTTAATAATAATAAGAATACTTACAATAACAATTTACTCATGTTAACGATACAGCAACAACATCCTATATTTCCAATCTATTTTGGCACTGCATTTTGTCTGTTGTGCTTACTACCCGCAATGTTTTTGGGGCTATCTCGTTGTTTATGATCATTGACCTATGCACGTTTGTAAAGCTCACTCTTGGAAGTCGCTTTGGATAAAAGCGTCTGCTAAATGAATAAATGTAAATGTACTGATTTAGTGTTGGCGCTGGTTGCATATGTGACACACACTGGTCAAAAGGGGTGAGTCAGCCAACGTCATTCCTAGTTTTTTTACATATTGTGAAAGTGCAGATTGTAAGCTTTCAAATGATGTGTCATACATTGAAATCTGAAAATAGTTGAAAATACGCGCATCTGAATGTTGATAATCCCGGATAGCCCAAATATTCGGCTTCAAAGATTCTAGACCTTTTCACACCTTTAACCCTATCCTGCCAAAGCCAAAATTCTGAACATTCCATATGCTGTTGAAATATGATTCATATTAATATTAATATTTTATTAATTTTCATATTAAATCATACACCTTAACTGTTTATACCATATTGAAGAGGAGAACTAGGGGATTTTTATGATGTGAATAAATATATGATTACTTAAGTCAAATCATATTTTATCAAGGTGATTTCAGGCAGCCATTTTTTACTTTTTTAGTTTTTTTTTCATCGCAGACTTTTTTTTGCCTTAGGCGCTCGGGATTTGTCATTGGCGCTCGGGAAAACGGCTTTGGCGTGCACCCAAATTTTCTCTATGCAGGAAAAACCCTGGAATTGTAGATTTACATGACAACATGGGTTATTTATTTGAATGAAACACAGTCAGGGACATGAAATAACGTTAGCCCCATTGCCAATAAACTATCTATCATATCATCTATCAAACTATCATCACACATTCTACCGATGCTAGATACAGGCAGGATACGTTAGCATTGCTAATAACTGTTAGCGACAACATCATACTACAGCTTGCGGTTGTGATGAACATAAGGTCGGAACAGCACCTCTTTTCAGCAACAGCTTCATAGCAAATCCTGCTTTACATTGTCCCAGGTTTTCAAAACTGTGCTCGGTGAAATGGTTCGAGCAAATGTGTAATTGAGGGTCGAACTGCACAGGGATCTTCTCATAGACAAACATCACAGCCCGTCGAGTGTTTGGTTCCTTAGGAAGACTCTGAAAAGTGTCAGCATTCCCTGTACAGCCTGGAACACTGCATTTACCACCGTAGTCCATTTTCAATATGCTAGATCAGTGGTTCCCAAACTGGGGTGCGCGCACCCCTAGTTGTGCGCAGACTGGCCGGGGGTGCACGAGAGAATGTTTGTAATGGCATATTAACGTATTTAACTGAGGTAAACTTCTACGACGCCGTATTAGGGCCAGATAGGTAAAAAAAAAAATCGGAGCCGGAGGGGGGGTAATATTCTGAGATTAAAGTCGTAAATTTGTAAGAGAAAAGTCTGAGATTCTCTGAGTTTATAAAGTCACAAATTTGCAAGAAAAATATCAGAAATATACTATTCAATAGGATTCAGCAACAAGGAAATAGGCTGCCTAGGCCTACTCCTAATTTTAGCCCAGAATCACCAGATTGTAATAAGCATTCGGACTTTGAAAATACATTGCCGTGATTTGGGCCTATTCAGAAGGAAACATCATACTTATTTGGATGAGGTGATAGCTTTTGTGCATCAGGAACTACAATGCAATGGACAGATACAAGGATATCGCTGGTTACATCTACGGACAATAGCGCAGCGTCTTGGCTGTGTCCTGTTGAACCACGAACCTATTGAAAAGTATAATTTGATCAGGCATTCATTGCTGCAGGCTTTATACATGGCAAGTGGCGGCGTCTGTGATGTGATGAGGTTGACCATGCAAAGTGAAGCGATGAGGTTCCTTGACTATTTTTTTTCTCTCAATTTCTCCATTTTCGACTATATAATAATAACCTTTTTTTGACGAACGAAAGTTTCGGAGGCAGTGTGTAAGTGTGATTGACATAACGTGAGGTTGTATTTATTTTTTAACGTGCGAACATTTCGGACACGGATTTCAGACTCAGTGTGCAAAGGCCAAGGTGTTGGGGGGTGCTTGACAGGTGTCAAACACTAGAAAGGGGTGCGTGCAGCAAAAGGTTTGGGAACCACTGTGCTAGAAAAACGTTCTTCTTTGTAATTCTGAGGAAGTACACAGAGCAGCGCGCAGCAAATTTTGGGGCGTGACCAAGGTACAGACCAGAGCCAAAAAAGGTGGAGCCACCAAACTGTCAGTCACTGAACAATCAGTTCGGTTTCAAAACCTACCGTTTTACAGCTACATTTTTTTTATTGTGAGATTTGCATAGGAAAGAGGTGTCAATGGACTTTGAGGTTCACTGTATGTCCATTTTACCCACTGAACTGTCGTTATTCAACTGTGACAAGGTAAATTCGGTTCTGCAATCAATGACCCCTTTAAGTATTTTCCAAAAGAGACGCAACCATTCACTGAAACTAGGACTAATCTCCCCACAAAACTGGAAGATGCTTTGCTGGAGCTGTCCAGTGATCGAACATTAAAAACATTATTTTCCAGTTCCACACTGCCTGAATTTTGGATCGCAGTAGCAGAAGAATACAGAGAGTTATCAGGTGTGGCAATGGATGTACTGCTTCCATTTGGATCTACATATTTGTGCGAGCAAATATCATCATCAGGCCACAGATTGAGCTTTTGTGCACCAAAAAAAGTCCCATCCCACTGAAAGGTAAGCCTGAATTTATATACAGTACATTTTTGTTTTTTGTTTGCTGTGTTAGTGGGGGTCGCAAGTTCTTGTCTATTTTAGTTTAGGGGTTGCTGGCTTAAAAGTTTGAGAACCACTGTGCTAGAGAAACAAATGACATAATTAAATACACTTAAAATTGTCTAAAGAAACACATGGGATATGGACTGTTAAACAATACATACGAAACTCCTACCTTATGGCTCTTGTGGTAGGAGACCGTGGTTGCCGTCGACCCTTTAACACACGCAATTTATCTCCTTGGGTCATGCATAACCCATTCTCGCCAAAGTCATTCTGTGGAAAGATCATATACCATGTTCTGCATCAATATAAGACGGTACATGGTAAACAATTTTTTCAATTATCCATTTCCGCCAGGAAGTTTATTTTCTAGTGCAAAGACAGTTGATGACTATTTTATTTCATCAAAATGTTATCTGCTTGGTAAAACAATAATCTAGACCTGTACTGAGTGTGTTTGGAACCCACCTCTGGAAGGTGGTCAGTGCTTGGGGACTTGCAGATGCTGGTGTTTGCTGGGCTGAGAGTTAAATCATCCATACTGGAGATCAGGTGAGACACTCCCTTCTCCAGTAACTGTTTCTGTTGCGACCGTCGAGCATCCCCCTGCATCCACATAGCAGCTTGCTTTCTGTCAAATAGAAACAAGGTGTGTTTGTATGCAGCAAAATTGTGGTTGACCCCACCAAATCTCACTCCAAGGTTTTTTGAAAAGTTGGCAGCCCTGCAGTGAAGAGAAACATTATTGTGTTAACCCTATAACTATATATAGGTTGTTTGCTAATTAAGCATTCAAAATACCTATGAAGCAGCAATATAGAGGCTGTCAGGATGGTCACAGGTAAAATCTTGTAGTAGTTTAGTCAAATAGTGTGAGGCACAATGTGGCAGTAATGTTTCATTCAGCAACCCGTATTTATTTTAACCATATTATGCCGGACCAGTCTTTTCAACAATACAGACCATATAGAACATTAGTTAATACAGAGTAGCTACATTTGTAATATGTTATTGTTGGTTTCTATGGGAATTGTGTAAGGGGACTGGGATGATAATGGCAGAACTCTGACTGACATAGGTTCCGTTGCAAGGTTTAGGCAGAATTTAAGTTTTTGTGGTGAAAGGTGCAGCTAACAGTAGCTAACTAGCTAGCCACAGTCTGAAACATCAGGACTTCACAATGTCACGACGCATGCCTTCATAAGAAGGCCTGTGCAATAAATACTAGCTGATATGTTCACTGCGTTCAGTGATCAAGTCAAGTTGGTTTATTTATAGAGCACATTTAAAAACAGCCAACCAAAGTGCTGTACAAAGTCATCAGGTAAGGCAAAACACAAAAACAACACAATTACAATAAGCAAGAGTGACCCTAAACGAAAGCCAAAGAATAAAAATATATGTTTTAAGACGAGACTTAAATGTCTCAGTGATGGGGGATGACCTGATAAAAATCGGCGGTTTATTCCAGAGTAGGGGCCATAACAGAAAAGGCACGATCACCTTTTGTTTTCATCCGAGTCTGTGGAATGGCTAAAAGGAACTTGTTTGATGATCTAAGGGGCCTGGAAGTGTGATACAGCATAAGAAGATCTGAAATATACAAAGGAGCCATTCCATGTAAAGCTTTAAAAACAAGTAACAACAGCTTAAAATCAATTCTATATTTGACGAATATGTTGACCAACTGAGTGAACGACAAGTCTTAAAAGGGTCATTCACTGCAAAACCGAGTTTACCTTGTCATAGTTGAATAACGACAGTTCGGTGGGTAAAATGGACATACAGTGAACCTCAAAGTCCATTGACACCTCTTTCCTTTGCAAATATCACAATTTGAAACTGCTGCTGTAAAACGGTTGGTTTAAAAAAATCCACCGAGTTGACGTCAACTCGGTGGCTCCACCTTTTTTGGCTCTGGTCTGTACCTTTGTAACGCCCCAAAATTTGCTGTGCACTGCTCTGTGTACTAGCCTGGTCCTAACCAGGCCCTCGTACATTTCATTTGTACAGAGGGTCTGGGATCGCTCCATTGACAAGCGTTAACTTCCTTAAAGGCGGGTACTCTGTTGAAGTTTAAAACTATTGGATCTGCCCAGAGCCACTCTGATCTGCCATAACCAATCGCTAGTGTTCGCCTAGGCCAACTCCTTCACTTCACTGTACCAGAGCTAGCTGCCGTAGCTGGAAAATCAAACTTTTCCCGAACCCCGTGGGGAGGAGGGCCACAACATCATGGCCACCAACAAAACTCAGCAAGGATTGTTCTTGCTCCGGCTTTAACTTCTGGATATTCGGCAGCGTTGCCACAACGGACCAAATAGCTTCGCTTGCATCTTTCTCCGCCGCCATTACTGAACTACAACTCAAACTAGCGCACAACATCGTCATCGTTCTCAGCCACTCCCTCTGTTCGCTGATTGGACCTACAAAAAGTTGATTTGAGAAAACCGACTTATGCCAAATTCCCAGACCTAGTACATAAGAAAAATTAAAATTGGGCGGAAGTACATAGGAGGGCAGAGCCAGGCTACTGTGTTCTTCCACGGAATTACAAAAAAGAACGTTTTTCAAGGATATTGTAAATGGACTACGGTCATAAATGCAGTGTTCCAGGCTGTACAGGGAATGCTGACACTTTTCAGAGTCTCAAGGAACCAAACACTCGACAGGCTGTGATGTTTGTCTATGAGAAGATCCCTGTGCAGTTCGACCCTCAATTACTGTTGCTGAAAAAAGAGGTGCTGTTCCGACCTTATGTTCATCACAACCGCAAGCTGTAGTATGATTTTGTCGCTAACAGTTATTAGCAATGCTAACGTATCCTGTATCTAGCATAGGTAGCTAGAATGTGTGATGATTTAGTTTGTTGGCAATGGGGCTAACGTTATTTCATGTTCCTGACTGTTTCATTCAAATAAATAACCTGTGTTGTCATGTAAATATACAATTCCAGGGTTTTTCCTGCATAGAGAACATTTTGGCCCGCGCCAAAGCCGTTTTCCCGAGCGCCAATGACAAATCCCGATTTGTCCCATGTAAATCTACAATTCACGATGCATGTTTGTCCAGATCGTCGTCGTCGTCTGCCGCCGCTTGTCGTTCTTTCGGTCACTACCCACAGTTCGTGACAATAGGTGAGGGTAGGAACATAGATCGACTGGTAAATAGAGAGCTTCGCCTTTTGACTCAGCTCCTTCACCACGACGGACCGATGCAGAGCCCGCATCACTGTGGACGCCGCACCGATCCGCCTGTCGATCTCGTGCTCCATTCTTCCCTCACTCGTGAACAAGACCCCGAGATACTTGAACTCCTCCGTCAAGATCTCCTCCCTGACCTGGATATTGAACTCCACCCTTTTCCGGCCTCAGATTTGGAGGTGCTGATTCCCATCCCAGCCGCTTCACATTCCGTTTCGAACCGCTCCAGTGAGAGCTGAAGGTCATGGCCCAATGAAGCCATAAGGACCACATCATCCGCAAAAAGCAGCGACCCAATCCTGAGGTCACCAAACCAGACCCCCTCAACGCCCTGGCTGCGCCTAGAAATTCTGTCCATATAAGTTATGAACAGAATCGGTGACAAAGGGCAGCCCTGGCGGAGTCCAACCCTCACCGGAAACAAGTTCGACTTACTGCCGGCAATGCAGACCAAACTCTGGCACCGGTCGTACAGGGACCGGACAGCCCCGATAAGGGAATCCGGTACCCTGTACTCCCGGGAGCACCCACGAGCCCCCAAGGGACACGGTCGAACGCCTTTTCCAAATCCACAAAACGTGTCGACTGGTTGGGCGAACTCCCATGCACCCTCCAGGACCCTGCCGAGGGTGTAGAGCTGGTCCACAGTTCCACGGCCAGGTCAAAAACCACATTGCTCCTCCTGAATCCGAGGTTCGACAATCGACAAGTGGGATCACACAAGGAGTGTAATCCCACTAAAGTTGAAGCACACCCTCCCTTTTTTAAAGAGGGGAACCACCATCCCGGTCTGCCAGTCCAGAGGCACTGTCCCCGATGTCCACGCAATGTTGCAGAGTCGTGCCAACCAAGACAGCCCTACAACATCCAGAGCCTTAAGGAACTCCGGGCGGACCTCATCCACCCCCAGGGGCCCTGCCACCGCAGAGCTTTTTAACCACCTCGGCGACCTCAGCCCCAGAGATAGAAGGGCCCCCCCCCGATGTCCCCAGACTCTGCCTCCGCGTCGGAAAGCGTGTTGGTGGAATTAAGGAGGTCTTCAAAGTATTCCTTCCACCGATCCAGGACGTCCCCCGTCGAGGTCAGCAGCGCACCATCCCCACCATATACAGCGTTGACAGTGCACTGCTTCCCCCTCCTGAGTCGCCGGATGGTGGTCCAGAACCTTTTCGAAGCTGTTCGGAAGTCGTTCTCCATGGCCTCACCGAACTCCTCCCACGCCCGTGTTTTTGCCTCCGCGACCGCCAAAGCCGCATTCGCTTGGCCTTCCGGTACACATTAGCTGCCTCTGGAGTCCTACCAGCCAATAAAGTCCGATAGGCCTCCTTCTTCAGCTTGACGGCATCCCTCACCTCCGGCGTCCACCACCGGGTTCGAGGGTTACCGCCGCGACATGCACCGACCACCTTGCGGCCGCAGATCCGGTCAGCCGCCTCAACAATGGAGGCCCTTATGCTTGAACATGGTGTTCGTTATGGACAAGCCGTGTCTAGCACAGAAGTCCAACAACAAAACACCGCTCGGGTTCAGATCGGGGGGGCCGTTCCTCCCAATCACGCCCCTCCAGGTCTCACTGTTGTTGCCCACATGAGCATTGAAGTCCCCCAGGAGGACGAGGGGCGCTCCTCCCATCTCCGGGAGGAGCGCTTTCCAGCACCCCCCCCCCCCAGAGACTCCAAAAAGGGTGGGTACTCTGAGCTGCCGTTTGGTGCGTAAGCACAAACAACAGTGAGGACCCGTCCCCCCACCCGAAGGCGGAGGGAGGCTACCCTCTCGTCCACCGGGGTGAACCCCAACGTACAGGCGCTGAACCGAGGGGAAACAAGTATTCCCACCCCAGCTTGATGCCTCTCACCAAGGGCAATTCCAGAGTGGAAGAGAGTCCAGCCCCTCTCAAGGAGACTGGTTCCGGAGCCGATGCTATGCGTCGAGGCCGACTACATCTAGCCGGAACCTCTCTACCTCGCGCACCAGCTCAGGCTCCTTTCCCGCCAGCGAGGTGACGTTCCACATCCCTAGAGCTAGCTTCTGCAGCCGAGGATCGGACCGCCAAGGCCCCCGCCTTCGGCCGCCCGTCTCACACTGCACCCGACCCCCATGACCCCTCCTGTAGGTGGTGAGCCCACTGGAAGGGGGTCCCACATTGCTTCTTCGGGCTGAGCCCGGCCACCAGGCGCTCGCCATTGGGCCCCACCCCCGGGCCTGGCTCCAGGGGAGGACCCCGGTGACCCGCGTCTGGGCAAGGGCAACTGGGAACCATTGTTGTGTTTCTTCATGGTAGGTTTTTGAGCCACGCTTTGTCTGGTTTTTCACCTGAAACCTGTTTGCCCTGGGTGACCCTACCAGGGGCATAAAGCCCCCGACAACATAGCTTCCAGGATCATTAGGACACGCAAACCCCTCCACCGCGATAAGGTGGTGACTCAGGGAGGGGGTTAGCAAGATAGCTTAGCTGAGTTGAATCACGATAGTTTGGTTGCTAAGCTGTAACGTTACCCACCAAAGTCGATCCCGTTTGCTTCGACAACAGAAGTGAAAACAACTAACGTTATAATTTCAAATGATATTTAGTCAATCTGTTAGTGTTATGTAGACAATATTTATTTGTACTTGTTTTTATTTCAAGTCTCCACCTTAGATGTTTCAGTGAGTGCTGTTGGCCGTGTTGTGTCTGCTCTGTAGCTTCGCTCGTTGTAAACCAACCAATCAGCGCGCAGCTCATCTATATATTCATGAGCGTTCCATAAAAGGGAGAAAACCAGCACCCGGGCCATTTTCAGTCCAACCAATGTTACATTCTATTCGGAGACCTTAAGGAACAGTGTGAAATGCCCTCTAAAATCAGTAAATGACCACTTCAAAAAAAATCCCGAATCAGAACGGGAAAAAATAATGTAATGCTATTTCACTGTTTACTGTTAAATTGCTGCGAGGTGCGCGTTCAGCCATTTTTTTTCCCTGCATTCCAAGGCTTTGATTCTCTTTTCTATCAGCAGATGTCGCAAGAACTCCCATATACGAGTCTTCTGTCAGACAAAGTTAATGTATAAATATACCTAATATGTATAGTTTGGATATATATACAATTATGTGCAAAATCTAAACAAGAATTTAACTATATGAAGTGCATTTGTGTCACATACATTTGTGTGTAGACAATGGTATAAGCGCAATTCTTATGTCCCATTATTTGAGTGGCAACAATTTACAATGGTAGATTGCAAATAAGCTATGTTTTGTAAAGCAAATAAACGTAACTAATAAACACATTTTTGCATGTATTCAAACATGGGTCAAACGAATCATTGGACGATTGTCAATATTCATAGGTGATTTTATGTGTGTAAGGCGAATTAGTGGATACACAAACTATAGTTTGCGATCTGTAGTTATATTAAAGGAGCAATTGAAAATGTCTCAAACATTCAAGGGTCTGATAGATCCAGTTATCCTGGCAAAACAGTTATTGTTCTTTATTTATTGACAGGGCACGGTCCAAATAGCCTATTGTAAAAATAAAAGAAGTGTATTAGTTTGGAACTTCTAAGCTAGATGCTACAACCTCTGCTTGCTCTCCCGTACTCTCAAATGTTTGCTCCCTGAACAATAAATTGGACTGTAGCTTGTGTGTTTACATCAAATCGAAATGGTGCAAAAACTCTACTCTAGAATTAGGCTACTGCTCATCGTTGGTGGAGCTGTTCCCATTTGTAGTTTGGTTCTCTTGGATCTCTTGGTCCATGCAATTCATAGTTTTCACGTCACGCCCCCTTGGAGGGCAAAAAAGACTTTCCGCTGCCCGCCACCCATTATAAAGTCATACATTTTCTTTGAGTCTGATGCTTTTGTGTTGCCAAAATGCCGGATAGTTGTTGTTCTATCAGATGCAGTAATCAAAGAGGAGACAAGCCTGGGCTGTGTTTCTTTAGAATTTCATCCAATAAAGAAAACCGAGAGAGGAGTAGATTGTGGATTTGTGACATTAAACTTAACGTTACTTCTGTCTCCGGGGAGGGCAAACAATGCCAGCTGTCCAAATATACACGTATTTGCAGCTAACAATTCATCAAGCTCAAGTAAAGTTAAACATAAGAATATACAGGTATATTAATTATGGTATTTTTTGCCATAAAACATTTGTTTGGTTTGACATAGTTTGTTGTGTATCGAGGCGACCAACTGCAGTGGTTGTAGTGATTTAAAGTTAGCTAGTTAGCTAAATAGTTGGGTTGTTGTGTTAGACACAACTAAACTCGAAATGCATTTGGAATTAAATTATTTGGAAATCCCTTTACACCGATATTCAACTGAATGTAAAACAAAGACAATGTGTGAGGCTTGTGTTAAGACTGATTGGTTTTTCACTAATTTGGTCCTTTGTTTTTATTTACGTTTTTCACAGCATCCCAACTTTTTTGGAATTGAGGTTGTAACAAGTAAAAATAAATTTTGAATAGTTAGCAGTTGTTTAAGAGAGAGAGGGGTTAGCTAGTTTACAGTAATAATATCACAGTCATCACATATATAAAAACCTTGCGGTTTTTAGGGGCAGAAATATGGCCGCGGGTGCTGTATATGGATCGCAGTGCACAACACTTGCAGTTTGTGTCCATATCTTTCCTTTTCTTTAGCTAAGAGGTGATCCAAAGAAACATGGGAGGGTAAATTTGCCGGCTTTTGCTGCGTCTCAAC
The DNA here is from genome assembly GCF_963692335.1 of Osmerus eperlanus. Taxonomy (NCBI): domain Eukaryota; kingdom Metazoa; phylum Chordata; class Actinopteri; order Osmeriformes; family Osmeridae; genus Osmerus; species Osmerus eperlanus. The sequence continues at coordinate 2,236,855 of NC_085043.1, forward strand.
GGTGTGAGCCGCCATAGCCAGCAGCTTTCTGCCCTCCAGGTCACCGCGGATGTTACGTGACTGAAAACTATGAATACACGGACCGTGCACTGTCAATAGATAAAGAACAATAACTGGATCTATCAGACCTTTGAATGTTTATGATGTCCCTGTGTGTAAATATATGCTACTGACAATCTGACCCGCTAACCCAAAACTCCCTTTGCAGGGTCGGTACACTACTTTTGACTGGAGACAACAAAGTGATCATTGCCAGCCGACAATATGTTGATAATGTCCGGTTACGCATTTAAAGACCAAATTCAGTCTAACCCGCAACTTGTGTAAAATCCTTTATAATAAATTACATTTTGCTGAATGATTGAAGGACCAGACAACAAACGTTCTAATTAAAACGGGGTGTCAGATGGCTGAGCGGTTAGGGAATCAGGCTACCAATCAGAAGGTTGCTGGTTCGATTCCTGGCCGTGCCAAATGAAGTTGTGTTCCTGGGCAAGGCACTTCACCCTACCTGCCTCGGGGAATGTCCCTGTACTTACTGTAAGTCACTCTGGATAAGAGTGTCTGCTAAATGACTGAATGAATGTAAATAATCACCGACTAATACGGAGGTCAAGGTCATTTTCCGACCTTGCCTTTAGCTCCGTGCAAGAAGCGCCATCTAGCAACCATTACGTGACAGTAACAACATCCCTGTCTGTAGAGTCACGGGCCAATTTGACCCCTAATGGCGCTATAAGTAGGGGGAAATGGCTCGGCGCTTCGAATGTGAAGGACTGAAACTGAACATTTCAGTTGAAATGGAAAAATTACAGCAATTGGATGAAGTTTAAGCAGTCAGTTGGATGGTTTGGAAAGCAAGCCAGACACTTTGGACACATTGTGTTGCTGCTGACAGTAGCGGGTTCACAAGCCACTGAAGTATTTAATGCGTTCATCTTTGAAGATATGGAAGACAATGGAAAGTATTTTGCAAGTTTGAAGTTGAAAGAAAATTAACTGTATGACAGGTGCGTGTTGCGATCACACATGCAACAGCAAGGAGACTTGAAAGCACAAACATGTGCTTTCAAGCACATGCATGTGTTTTGTACAACACTGTTTGGTCACTGATTTAATGATGGATAATACTGTAAAGATATGTATGCAAGGAGCTTGCCAACAGATTTTCATTAAGACAGATGCCACCACTTTAAATAACAATGCTGTTGTAGTTGTTAATAGATAGGTGTGAATGTGAATTTCACAAATTTTGGACTCAACAGTTTTTTGGTTTCATTCCATTATACTTTACTACTTTTACCATCTTCCCAAACTAATGTGAGTTTCTGTTCAAATTGTATCAACCATGAGTATCTCTTTACCCATATTTTAGGGTAAGAGAAGATACTGAATCAATTGTGCAACAGTAAAGACTGCTCAATTGCAAGTTGCAGCAATAGTTCAACAGTTTCCAGATGCATTTAAAGGCAGTGGTCCACTGAGTCAAAGAACCTACAGATTGCTACTACAGCTACAGCATTGTGAAAGAGTGCACCCGATTCGGTCAGAAATGAAGAATGCACGCAAGCACCGCAGGACTTCCATAAATGAAATAGGCTTTATAGGCCGTAAGGTGAACCCTGTTAGCGTTTCAACCCGCTCCACATTCTGGCATCTACACAATCTTTAGCTCATAAAAAAGAACGAGTCCTGCTAAGCTACCAAAAAAAAGTTTGTCGCTGAAATTCCAGTCGATTGTCGATGCGTCTATGTTTTATGCAGAACTAGTTTCTTCAGAGCGTAATAGGATTTTGGTGGCACGGTTCGACACGTGATCCTTCTACACCAATAAGGTACCTGCTTTTTGTCAACATGGATGGATATGGTTGTCAAATAGAGGATGGGACTTTGCACGTTACAGTGTTTCCTCTATGTTTATTTTGCCGTGGCGGCCCGCCACGACTAAATTTCTGCCGCCATGGTATCAGAAATAGGGCTGTACAAAATTTTAGGACGTCTATGTGATCGTTAGAGTGCATGTCGAAGAATAGCATGGATACGCGCTTCACACCGCAGTTGAGTGTGCGTCTTTGAGAAGTCGTATAGCTAACTTGTCAGTTAATTTAAGCCTGTTATTGTATTAGTCTATATTCTTGCTAATTTAAATTAAGTTAACTGGTGATCTTCGTTGTTTGTATTATTCCCCTGCTAGCTAAATTGCACATGTCTGTTGATTCGATAGCGATTGCTGCCTTTGCTTACGTTTGTATTTTCGGTGCATTACTATGCAGAAGTAGTTTTAATTAATACATAGTGGGTTTATTGTTATTATTTGCTACAGAATGCTTAGCCTATCAAGCTCAAATGAAGCAGACAGTGTACATGCTTTCGAGTACCTTAATGGATAGGCTAGGCTACTGACCAACGTCAATTATTAATACATCAATTAATAATTGGCAGCATTTATGCCATTTAGAACATACTTTATGAGTGGAAGGTCTCTCAAGTAGCCTAACCTTATTGCTTCAGGGGAAATAGTACGAAAATATGTGCAATATTAAATTAGTTATTAAACTAGGCAATTACATTAAGCTGGGGGGGGGGGGCAGACAGACAGACTTATGTCGTTGTTGTAACATTCATTCATTCATTCTTCCACAAATGAAAACACTGATCAACCATAAAAACAATCGTAATGAAAAATATGAAATATGATATATAAAACTGTACAAAACAGAATAAGGAATAACAGATTAAGGACACTCAGTCCTCACTTTCAGTGTCAGGACAGTTATCTTCCAGTTCCTCAGTTTCTTTTGTGTTGGCACAATTACAACAACGACATAAGTCTGTGCAACACAGTCCTGCAGAAGAACATCTGCCTGTCTCACACGCACTTTTGCAGCCGCAGTGTATCAAATGCAAAACACTGTCAGGGGCCGAATTTCTGTTACGTGCAAGGTCCCATCCTCTATTTGCCAAACATATCCATCCATGTTGACAAAAAGCAGCTACCTTATTGGTGTAGAACGATCACGTGTCGAACCGTGCCACCAAAATCCTATTACGCTCTGAAAAAACTAGTTCTGCATAAAACATAGACGCAACGATAATCGACTGGAATTTCAGCGACAAACTTTTTTTTGGTAGCTTAGCACGACTCGTTCTTTTTTATGAGCTAAAGATTGTGTAGATGCCAGACTGTGGAGCGGGAATCATTTTCTAAAAGACTTTTCGTGGTTCACCTTGCGGCCTATTATTGTGCATAACGATTCCTCCCAATGGACATGCTCCTGCCAACCAGCCTCCTAACTGAGCTGTGCGGCCCACCTTTATTCACCTGGGTGACACCATATGACATGCGTCACAATAAATTAACAATCAATTAACCAATTAACATGCTCACCCGGTTTTCCCCCTCTAACACCATAATGACATGACACATTTCACACATACATTATGTCTTATCATGGACTGCCATAAAATCACTTCCTACATTACTTTCTTTAAACAGTTTCCTGGATTCGGCCGAGAGCCACCGATTTACGTGGCAGACGCCTTGCGTTCTGTCACAAGCATTCAAAAGCACAGCATTGAGGGACAAGAGGCCATACGTGTCAAAATAGTTGTCCTAGTGGTTTGGGGATGTATCTGAGAGGAGCACAACTTCAGGCTAAAGAAGGTGTTGCACAGCATTCAACATTGTGGGCTGAAATTCAACAAGTGTCAGTTTTGTGTCAGAAAATACATTTTCCTTGGAGACAGGCTGTCTGGACAAGATATTAAACCAGACAAGTTAAAAGTGCAAACTATCCTATACGTGTCACAAGCTGATGACAAAAATGGACCACTGCAAATAATGGGTATGATTAACTTGTCTTTAAAAATGTCTCAGAGAATTGCTGCCCTTCAAAGATAAATTCCTATGGACCGAGGACAATACTGACTACAAAAATCAGTCCTCACATTTTATGAGAAACAAAATATACAAACCCAATTCCAAAGTTTGGACGCTGTGTAAAATGTAAATTACATTTACATTTTGTCATTTAGCAGACGCTCTTATCCAGAGCGACTTACAGTAAGTATAGGGACATTCCCCCGAGGCAAGTAGGGTGAAGTGCCTTGCCCAAGGACACGTCATTTGGCACGGCCGGGAATCGAACTGGCAACCTTCAGATTACTAGCCGCTCAGCCACCTGACTTCCAATACTACACAACACTGTTTAACAAGATTGTCTAGATATCATTTGAAATGATTACGTTAGTTGTTTCCACTTCTGTTGTCGAAGCAAACAGGATCGACTTAAATGGGTAACGTTAGCACTACAGCTTAGCAAACAAACTATCAAGATTCAACTCAGCTTCAGTTAGCTCAAGCTAACTCGGGAAAACGGCTTTGGCGTGCGCCAAAATTCTCTATGCAGGAAAAACCCTGGAATTGTAGATTTACATGACAACATGGGTTATTTATTTGAATGAAACACAAGTCAGGAACATGAAATAACGTTAGCCCCATTGCCAGTAAACTAAATCATCACACATTCTAACGATGCTAGATACAGGCAGGATACGTTAGCATTGCTAATAACTGTTAGCGACAACATCATACTGCAGCTTGCGGCTGTGATGAACATACATAGAGTTATATTACTAGAGGCAGCTACTTTTGGCTTCCAAGATGGCGTCCCCATTCATTCTATGAAAAAGTGCTCAGTGGCGCAGTGAGGCAAGCGAGAGCGCGAAACCGGACCGCGCCATCTTTCCAGTTCTGGCTCTTCCGGTCTAGCGTTAAAGAGTGGCTGTTTATCAATCCGAAGTACGCTACGAACACAAGTATAATATTTTGAAGAACGTTCTTGCAAGCGTCCTTGAATGGTCTTGCAAGACCGCAAGGACAGAGAATGAATTGAGATGCGGGTTTTCTTGGCTATTGCGCAATACCCTGGACTCGCTAGGTTATCGAAAAGTCGGAGCAAATTTACAAAGTAGTCGTTTCAACAATAAAATAAACACATTTTCAGCGACTACACTGCCCATTTTTCGTCACATTTTAATTCAGATTCTGATTTTCACGTACCGTTTAGCTGAAATATGAATAGTAAAAACTTAAAGTTATGAAGTTTGTCCGCCTCTCTCCTGACATCTTGCAATGACTTCTGGGAAATCATGTGTGTTCTCGCTGGCCAAGTCACCATCCGATGCATCCTCGATAAAAGGGGCGGATGAAGAACATTTCCGGGTATTTTTGGCATTCTTGGTGACTTGTGTTCTTTGGATTGGAACCGTACTTGGGTAATGAAAGATGTCAAACGAGTTTGCAAGAACACAACGGAGAAAAACGTGGATTGATAAACAGCCAGTGTAGGCCGTAAGGTGAACCCTATTATCGTTTCATCCCGCTCCTACATCTACACAATCTTTAGCTCATAAAAAAGAACGAGTCGTGCTTTAAAAAAAGTTTGTCGCAGAGATTCCAGTCGATTGTCGATGCGTCTATGTTTTATGCAGAACTAGTTTCTTCAGAGCGTAATAGGATTTTGGTGGCACGGTTCGACACGTGATCGTTCTACACCAATAAGGTAGCTTTTTTTTGTCCACATGGATGGATATGGTTGGCAAATGCAGGATGGGACCTTGCACGTCACCTGGATGACCAGAAATTCGGCCCCTGACAGTGTTTTGCATGTGATACACTGCAGCTGCAAAAGTGCCTGTGAGACAGGCAGATGTTCCTGTTTTTCGCTAGGACTGTGTTGCACAGACTTATGTTGCTATACTTTGTTTGAAAGCTTAGGTCCTCTAGAATTCAATCATTTGATTAATTTTACAGTCAGTACATGTATTTGAGATTCCCCCGCAAAACCGACCAGCTAACATTGTTAGCAGTAGAACGTTAGCTTCTTGTTTATCTACTTGAGGCTCTAGTTTTTACATCAGGTCTCTGCTATTAGCCATAAACTGCAAATGTATGAGTGACAAATTACACAAATTATGCTGTAATAATAAATAGTAACAGCTTTTTCATCGAGGGTCTTTGGTACAAGCTTTATGCAACGTGTTAAAACTTACATGATATAGGGTGTGCACTAGTAATCTTCCCTCCTATCCAATGGCAATTAGAAAGACTATTAAATAATTTTAATGCTGCGTTGTTTCAAAAGCTTTACATTACATTTAGATGCACTGCAGCAGTTGTTTTGCTCACTGCCATGCCCATACATTTGGTTATAATCTTGTATCTACTAATATCATACATCGAGAATACTAAAACATACAAAAATATAACCTAGCTAGTTTATCTCTTATTACACACTTGATGTTGCAAGTGATACGAGCAGACAAAAGGAAACTTCAGTGGGTCTTTTAAATTCAGCGCCTTCAGCCAGGGACGCAGATCCTCAACTTTGGTTGGAGGTCGATGCAAAGTATGTCAGCCCACAACACTCGGACCTCTTCTTTCCATGGTCAAAACAATGATAATACAGGGTCTGATTCCGTTTTATCCAGCTGTTATGGCAGCCACGAACTGCAGTTGACGCTGGGCATCTCTATTAGCCTTAAATTAGTAGCAGAGCCTGTTTAAGCCATTCTCTTTTAGTACCATTATGAAGCGGAAAGTATCCCAACCGGAAATGAGAATACGCGGATGGCCGCGCCCATCGTGACTTCCGGAATAAGGTGAATAGGCTACCTATGTTACTATTATAATGATGATGAGTGTTGCTTACTATTACTATCTTATTGTTAATGCCATCGTTGTGGTGTTAACTGACAAAGTTCTAACAATATAACGACCATAACAATATTGTGGTTATCAGACATGATTTATTAATCTTCGTCTTTGTTCCATAATAACATGTCAACAAACTATAATGACGCCGTAACATGCCACGATATTATAACTAATTATATTAGGCTATAATTACATTTGTCAAGCCATGAGCATAATATGCGTTCATTACAAAATGGTTAAATCTGCTTTAAAATAACGGAAATAAACTCTACAAACAACCGTCATGTATGTCTGCAACCATTTGTAAAACTTGCTACAATAAAGGCAGGCAACTGTAGATTATCAAGTCCTTTCTCCTTGTCCTCATTCAGCTCAGGTAAGTCAGCGATTTGCTGATGTTCCCTTTTGTGCTCGTCCCCTGTTCGTATCCGCGAGCACGTTTCCAGGTAACTTTTCTTGACGTAAGCAAATAAATGGGGTGCTAGTTTACCCATTTCGTATTGGTTTCAAACTTAGCAGAAAAATTATTCTATGAAAAAGCTAGTAGTATGAGCCAGGTTCGAGAATCAAACTAAAATTATTGGGGGACATAGTTTTGTAAATGTTGACTGGAGTTAATAGAATATAAACGACCGGAAGAGCCGGGTGCCTAACCGTAAATGCAATACCACCTACATCCACCGTTGCTTCAAGCCGAGGGGCGAGGGTCTGTGAACATAAGGTCGGAACAGCACCTCTTTTCAGCAACAGCTTCATATCAAATCCTGCTTTACATTGTCCCAGGTTTTCAAAACTGTCCTCGGTGAAATGGTTCGAGCAAATGTGTAATTGAGGGTCGAACTGCACAGGGATCTTCTCATCGACAAACATCACAGCCCGTCGAGTGTTTGGTTCCTTAGGAAGACTCTGAAAAGTGTCAGCATTCCCTGTACAGCCTGGAACACTGCATTTACCACCGTAGTCCATTTTCAATATCCTTGAAAAACGTTCTTTGTAATTCTGAGGAAGTACACAGAGCAGCACGCAGCAAATTTGGGGGCGTGACCAAGGTACAGACCAGAGCCAAAACAGGTGGGCTTCGGTGGCTTTTTCAAAACCTACCGCTTTACAGCTACATTTTTTAATTGTGAGATTTGCATAGGAAAGAGGTGTCAATGGACTTTGAGGTTCACTGTATGTCCATTTTACCCACTGAACTGTCGTTATTCAATGTGACAAGGTAAATTCGGTTCTGCAATCAAGGAGTCCTTTAAATTAGCTGTCTGTACAGATCTTGGGACAAAGCCACTTTTTTTTCTAAAACCGGGCTATACGCCGTTTCGAAATATAAGCCGTACAACCACAAGAAAACTGTAAAATCGGGGTACAAGCCTCGGTTTTATTTCCGAAAAATACAGTAAGGAACATTACATCTATCAAATCCTTCTCCAAATACATAAAACATTGGTTATTGACTAATCAAACATGCAGCCATAATCCTGGATATTGTGTTTATCTTTGTCGTACTAGTATTGTCTCTGTGTGTGCTTCTGTGTGGTTGTTATGTTCTAATGCGTGTCTATCCACTTTTACTTGTGTCTACTGTATTGCGTTATGTTTTTCTCATGCCATTAACCGGCCAGCTGTCATGATCTGGAATAGTGGCTGTGTCATTTTACTTGTCTATGCCTATGTGTTTCTTGTTTTATGCTGTTATGGTTGTAACTTTTGTTTGTTTTAAGCCATCAACCTGCTAGGGACTGCAGATGAAAATGAGCCTGTATGGCTAAATCTGGCACTTTACATGTTGAACTGTGCTCATGTTGATTAATGTGCATTGTCCCTTTAAATACAGAAATTCAATGATTCTGTAATGGAAGTCATTGCATGGGCTCAGAAATACCTCCAGAGGCCTGTTCTATAAAGCGAGTTTACCGAATAAGCCAGATTTATGTCAGTTAGTCGGACTCATTTCTAGTTCATTCGGTTCCATAAAGCTAGCTCAACGTAATTCGAACTCGGTTACTATGGCAACTTAGGCTGCGAAACTAGTCTGGTCCGGGGCAGGCTAACTGTCAGGCTTAGTGTGACTTGGTGCTTAACCATACCTTCCTGTAACACTGACCCAACAGGAAAACAATGATTTACCACGGATATTCTAATTTTCAGCAGTTCAATATGTTCAACATTGATAGCAAATCAACTTAAATAGCCTACATAGGCTACAACATTTAGCCTAATGCATTAAACGATGATGAACAATGATTTGATACGCCACGTTAAACGTAGCCTATGGCTTGCCTAGTTTGTGATTTCAAATGTTTAGGCATCAGGCATAGGCCTATCTCAATCTAAATTATCTGAGTATAATTAGCATAGCTCTATAGTTGTTAACAGTAGTATACAATTGCAAAACAAACCTAAATCCATAGGCTAACTTACATCTATATCCTCCATTTTCCCGACACAACCATGTTAAAAAGTTAGGCTACTGGGTAATGTATTGATTAATAGTAGGCTATTTATTTAAAACAATGTCAAAAAAGTAAATTTACATGTGTTTAGAGGGTGTCTGTTTTTTAATCAACGAAGTAACTAAAGGTCTAAAAAAGGACCTCAACCTACGTAGCGTTCACGTCAATCATGGCGTGTCGTTTCATTTTGATGAAGAGGTGGATGAGGGAGCTGTCATAGTACAAGGCTTAAAGGGAACGTTCTTTCTGGAAGAAGTCACGTGGTCGTGTGCATTGCTTTTGACGTGGTGGATTGTATGATCCATGTTTTACCTCTCTGGCTGCTTAAGAATAGGGTGCACGTGCAATTAGCTTGATTACCTAAATCTGACTTGAATTAGTTGGACTGCGTGAGCTGAAATTGGCCTTTATGGAACCGCTTTAGCCCCGCTTGACTTGTTAAGCTAATTCAAGTCTGGTTTGGGACTTTAAGTCCAACTTATTTGAGCTGCCTTTATGGAACAGGCCCCAGAACTCATTGTCTGTGAACACAGTTTGCCATGCCATCCACAAACGCAGGTTAAAGCTCTATCATGCAAAGAAGAAGCCATATGTGAACATGATCCAGAAACACTGCCATCTTCTCTGGGCTCAAGCTTATTTAAAATGGACTGAGGCAAAGTGGGAAAACTGTGGTCAGACAAATTTAAATTAGAAATTATTTTTGGAAACCATTGACGCTGCGTCCTCCAGACTAAAGAGGAGAGGGACCATCCGTCTTGTTATCAGTGCTCAGTTCAAAAGCCTGCATCTCTGATGATATGGAGGGTGCATTAGAGCTTGCACATCTGGAAATGCACCATCAATGCTGAAAGGTATATACAGGTTTTGGAGCAACTTCCATCCAGATAACATCTTTTTCAGGGAAGGCCTTTCATATTTCAGGAAGACAATGTTAAACCACATCCTGCATCTGTTACAACAGCATGGCTTCGTAGTAGAAGAGTCTGGGTGCGGAACTGGCCTGCCTGCAGTCCAGACCTTTCACCAGTTAAAAACATTTGGTGGATCATGAAACAAAAAATATGACAAAGAAGACCCAGGACCATTGAACAGCAAGAATCCTGTATCAGACACAAATATCCAGCAACTGGTCTCCTCAGTTCCCAGACATATACAGACTTGTTAAAAGAAGAGGAAATGCTACACAGTGGTGAACATGGACTTGTCCCTACCTTTGTGAGGCGTGTTGCTGCCATCAAATACAAAATTACTGTATTTTTTCCTTAAAATTGTACATTTCATCAGTTTAAACATTTGATATGTTTTCTATGTTATATAGTGAATATGGGTTTATGTGATTTGAAAATCATTGTATTCTGTTTTTTATTTTACACAACATCACACCTTTTGCGGAATTGTGGTTGTAATTTAAGGTTTCACCAAGCCTCCACATTAGTAACTTCCTATCTAAATTACTTATTGCTTCCTGAATTGAAGGCTCTAAATTCCCCCCAGGAGGTTTTCATGACACTTGTCAGAATGAAGTTATAATGACTACCTAGATACTTTGCCTACTGAACATTTAATTTGCCAATGGGAGAATATTTGCCACACATACTAGTAAACATTTATGTTTTGCATTTTGTTGATGAGAAAACGTCATGTTAATGAGTTATCCACATCATTTTGTTTTCATCATCACTAAATGCATGAAAAGAAAACTATAGAGCCATCAATATGGTTGATTTGTCTGAGCTGGTATACTAACTGACCACTACATAAATGCCATGCACCAAACACATGTAAAAGTGTGTGGCGTAAACCATCTCTTGGATCTTAACAGAACAACAAACATACAGTACAAGCTTTGCTGCAAGTTTTGCTTTAGATTGTCATGGATGAGACAACGTTTTGATTTTGTAATAATCAGCTAAATAGCAGTGTTCTAAAGGCAATCATATTATTAAATCGCCAAATGGGTTTGCTAGCGAGAGATAACCGACAGCAAAGGCTCCAGGTTTTCTAACTAGCAAGCAGGTTCATCTGTCTTTTCATTTCATTTTCAAAAATATATAATTAGAAACCCTAGTGCAGCCACGTAAACTTGATGACATATGTATGATCTTTTGCATACAAATAATCATTTGCTCGTATTGAAGCCAATAATCACACCGGTGTAACCTTCAAAGACCATTCATTTAATACACATTAACACAATCCATAATGTATATGAAGGAATCTAGCTAGAGGTCCAAGACCCTCTACGGAGTACTTACTCTTCTAGAAAGTGCTGCTGTGGCCCAATAACGGAGCCTGGACGGCAGATTCTGATCCAGCCAATGGCCTCCGCAGCCATGAAACGATAGTGCTTCATCAGGTAACAACCGATCAGAGTTCCTGTTCGTCCAAGGCCCGCTGATCATGTTGGAGGGAGCAGCAGAGAAAGAAAGAAAACACTGAAAACAGGTTCCAAAAAACGTAATAATAATTTCAGAATGGAACAGAGAACATGGGAGACAGGATAAAATAAGGAAGTTATGAGAGCAAAAATAATTAAATATGAATGTTAATGTAATTAATAATGAATGTTAATGTAATGTTTATATGTATTTCGATTAAGTTCATTAATATTCACGTTCCTTTACAAAAAAAAGACCCAATCAGAGGTCAGGGTGAGAAGTTGTGGGGTGTGGAGAAAGAGAGAGAACGGAGAAAAAAAAGTGTGAGATTTGCGCAGAGCACTGCGGCGGTATAAATTAGTAAAAGACTAAGTAAGCCTAAACGTGAGTGTAATGTGTATGCAGACTGTACAGACAGTGAGTCTGAAGAAACGTTTGAAATACGTTGCCGGTTATGCTACTGTTGTGTAAGACTCAAATAAAGTTTACAAGAGAGAGAGCTAGCTAGTCAGCTCGAGCTAGGAGCTTCAATGAACTGTGGCCTGCAAGTAGCCTGCTCGGCTGTCTTGGGCACATGTTTCGAGAGTGCAAATCTCCAGGAGCATCGGTGGTTATGACGTCTACCTCACCAGCACCACCAGGAAAGTGCTGCAACGGCGAGGAGGACATCTAACACAGCAACAGTATTTTGGGGGTTTTGGTTTGAGGCGCCATGGCGCGAACTGACATTTTGTTGAGAACTCTCCACGCCAAGTCATGCAACGGGCCTGCATCATGGTTGGTTAATTTGATCGCCTGTCTTTCCATTTAGTGGATTAGTTAAGTTACATGTCGGCTTAGTTTAGGATACCGAAATTGAGGGGTGTAAAGATTTGTTCAATTCAGTGTATGTTTGTATTTCATGTGTATTTCTATATATTTTCAGTAAATATATAAAACGTGTTTCTTTTTGATCATTGTTTAAGCATTTGGGTTTTACACAGGTAATATTAGGGGTTATCATAGTAGGCTAAAGGAATCTAAAGTTACATTCTAGGACATTAATTAATTAGAGAGATCTTTCACTGAAAGAAGAATTCGGGGAGCACACTCTAAACTAATAGAAGACATGCTAGGGGGCGCTACATGGAAAAATGACAGCACTTGGAAGTTTAAGCAGTCAGTTGGATGGATTGGAAAGCAAGCCAGACACTTTGGACACATTGTGTTGCTGTTAACAGTAGCAGGTTCACAAGCCACAAGTTTTTATCGGTCACAGACACCACATTTTAATCTTAGCGGTTAACAGTTAATGGTCGTTAACGAGTGTCGATTATCAGTCAGAAAAAAACATCTAAATGAGCATCCCTAAACATGTGGTGAAACATTTAAAGAATTGGGTGAATACATCAAGGGTGCATTTGGATTAGACCGTCTTACCCTTGCAGTGGACAGCCAGAGCACCATCAGTGCTCTCACAGATTTGCAGAAAACGTTGAGTGATGATGTCGCTGGGAGTGCTACCATCCACAAAGAATAGTTCATGGTGGTCAAAACCAGCATCTGTGAAACGCTTTGAGTCATAGATCTTCTTGTTAAGCCGCACCACTGTAGTCACGTTGTGTTTCCTGAAGTAGGGGAAGTAGGCCTCAGGAGCATGCAGTGGGTAACCTAGAGATTTGGCAGTAAAAAGAAAAAGGTTCTGAGGCAGTTCATCTAATATATTATATTATGATCTAGTATTTATGTTTGTGTCTGCTCAAAAGATATATATTTTTTGGTCTGACAAACTGCTGCAATGTACCCCAAACTGCAATTTACCCCAAACTGCTGCAAATTCCCCTACGGCCAACTCTTTCACTCAAAAGTCAGATGGGAGTCAGGTGGCTGAGCAGTTAGGGAATCGGGCTAGTGATCTGAAGGTTGCCAGTTCGATTCCTGGCCATGCCAAATGACGTTGTGTCCTTGGGCAAGGCACTTCACCCTACTTGCCTCGGGGGAATGTCCCTGTACTTACTGTAAGTCGCTCTGGATAAGAGCGTCTGCTAAATGACTAAATGAAATGTAAAAGTCCTCTTTTATTATTATTATTATTATTATTAAACTTAATGTCTACCATAATGCATGTGCATTTAACACTAGAAGCGCCAAGCAGGTGTAATTTGGCTCCGGCAAAGAGATAATTTACTTTGCACTCAATCAAATCTATGAAGTGCATGAAGCTGGGAAATTAAGTCTCTGACTCCCGGTCCACCAGCAACGGATCTCCTCAGGGCTGCATTCTTTCCCCTCTGCTCTTCTCCCTGTACACCAACAGCTGCACCTCCCGTCATCAGTTCATCAAACTCCTGAAGTTTCGAGTCGCAATAGCAAAGATTCTACTCAACCTAAAAGGTTCAGAGTGGTCCAGGAATTACATTTACATTTTACATTTAGTCATTTAGCAGACACTCTTATACAGAGCGACTTACAGTAAGTACAGGGACATTCCCCAGAGGCAAGTAGGGTGAAGTGCCTTGCCCAAGGACACAACGTCATTTGGCACGGCCGGGAATCGAACTGGCAACCTTCAGATTACTAGCCCGATTCCCTAACCGCTCAGCCACCTGACTCACGTATGCAAAATATACCAACATAAATTGTCTGGTTACATTCCCAAAGGTCCAAACTATCTAACCATTTGACCCAATAGGAGCTTCCATGCCCTGTCCATAGCCTTCTAAAGCCAACCAGGTGGCTACCAAAATCTGTGCGTCCTGCCTTCCCACACACACACTCTTACTTTGGTACAAAACTGAAATTGGCTTCAGCTGGTTCACAAATGAGCTTGTTAGCCTTATCCAATGAAATTCTGCAGACGCTGTCCCTGTACTTACTGTAAGTCGCTCTGGAAAAGAGCGTCTGCTAAATGCCTAAAATAAAATAAATAAATCCTGGTTAATCAGATAAAGCACTCCAATTTGTTCATGCTTCAGTTTTTGTGTTTCAGCAATACTAATGGGGGATTTAGCTATAATATACGATAGTGGGGGATTTAGCTATAATATACGATAGTTCTAAGTACCACCTTTCAGCCTAATTATTTGACCTTGGTTACCAAGGCTCCTTTTGGAGTCTCCAAAAGAAAACGCCGGGATGTACTCTTAGAAAAACATGTGTAAATATGAATATATTGTGGTATTATATTTGACTTGAATTAGGTAAGGTTTCATGCTGTGGTCCAATTTTGTCTTCCAGCTAATACCTACCACCGCTAGGCCTCATCAGGCATGTGTTTTCAAAACAAAATCAAGGCAGAAATAAACCTTTCAATTTCATTGTGTTCAAGCGTCTATTACTCAGAACCAGTAGGACTTACAGGGGTCCTGACAAAAGGGGAAAGAACTTCAGAGTTTCACCTTTCAAAAGAGACCACAATCCTGCATGTACTCCAATGGGGGTCAGATGGCTGAGTGGTTAGGGAGTCAGGCTATTAATCAGAAGGTTGTTGGTTCGATCCCCGGCTGTGCCAAATGATGTTGTGTCCTTGGGCAAGGCACTTCACCCTACTTGCCTCGGGGGGGAATGTCCCTGTACTTACTGCAAGTCGCTCTGGATAAGAGCGTCTGCTAAATGACTAAATGTAATGGTTCAAGAACAGCTTTCAATTTACTTTGGGTATGCCCTTTTTAGGCGTTTTTTATTTTTTTTGACAGGATTGAGAATAGGTTTCTTATTTGTTTACTGTATGCACCTGCCCACCAAAGTAAATTCCTTGTGTGCACGACTTGGCGATTAAACTTTATTCTGAAAATGTTTCTGATTGGTTAGATTAACAATGCAAGCGTGGTATATATTTATATAGTTACACTGGCAACTCTGTGCTGGACAATTGGTTGTATACTAATATACATAGCCTTAACCATTAACTTTATTTTATAAACCTTTAGCTATGGAGCTTGCTGTGCAATCTTGGTAATTTGTCAAAGGTCAGTTAGCAATGCAATTTGTCAACTTCATCCAAATTGATGTCAAGATGGATAGATTGATGCATGTAGTAGATGACTGCTATTAAAAATTAATACGCTGGCTGTTGCACAAAAATCTGTGTGGACTAATCTTGATTAATTTTGCACCAGGCACATGCGGCCATGCAGCTCAAACCCTGTAGCCCCTACTAAAAACTATAGGCTGCTTGACGCTTTGGCAAGTGAAAGCACAATCGGCGAGGTCACTGTCTGTACATGAAATGCGCCGAAGGAAACTAACCCTATTTTGTCATGGGCTCACCTCTGAATATTCCAATTGTTTTGTAATATAGATGGTTTTGGGCTAGAGAACAATAGACAATTATGCATGTCTCTACTGAAATGGAAAATGTGACATTATACGGTAAATGACAAGTTAATTAAAAATGTATCTTACCATTTTGCACTTTACTTTTGGGGTGGGGTCCGCTGAAGGCCAGCAACTTTCCTGGCACTATCCAGTTGAAGTCACCATTCTCAACTCGCTAAAGTGAAAGAGAGGAAACACAGCAATTGCAAAATCATAAGCACCTTCACCTCCTGTGAAAATGTTGCTAGGTTTATTCTAACTAGTTCATTGCCAGTTGCCGGTAACTGCTAGTGTCCGTTGGCGGTGAATGCAAGTGCAGTGCCCTCATTGGTGGCTTGTGAGATCCATGGTTCCAACACTTCAGTGCATCTCAATTCAGTTATATTTATTTATCGCAAGATACATGGCTTCATTGCTTAGTACAGCTCAACATGGTGGCAAACGTATTTATATATTGAGGCCATATTTATTTCTCGCAAACACAAACCGCTCATCCAAACCACTTCACATGCAACACTGCACGTCCTTGGGTCCTGTGCAATACACCCAACTTTTCTGTTATTCAGACATTCAAAATATGTTAGCCTCCAGCGTGATTAAACACAAACTCAAACCAAAGACCCAGTTTCCCAGACATGGATTAAGCCTAGTCTTAGATCAAAATCTTTTTCAAAGGAGATCTTCATTGCATTGTTCTCTTTAACTAGGCGTAATCCATGTCTGGGAAACTGGGCCTGTTCAGAAGTCAGAAGTGTTCAGAAGTCAGGATTTACACATTTTATAGCAATGCTTACACGTACACACACACTGGATCTCATGACATTCCTATGATATGTAGAATATACAGCCTAGAATATATAATATACAAGGATACACTTACATTCTCGCATGTTTTATTTATTGTGTGCCCTCGCTTTTTTTGCTCAGACCGGCCCACCACAATCGGTCGGACGGAGGGGTGGAGCCTGTTAAGAGATGTGATTGGGCCAGCCCAGTGTCAGTGTGGAAAATGAACCAACGGGCCGCTGTCCCTGCTTTATGGGCCTTTTTTTACCGGCATTTGCCCGGTATGCCAGATTACCAGTCCAGGCCTGGTTATACTGCAGTTGGTCTATAGTAGTCCGACATGATCAAAGATTCATAGTTGGCTGACAAAATAGCGTTGTCCCCAGTCAAAAGTATAAACACACAGGGACATCATAAACATTCAATGGTCTAATTAGATCCAGTTATTAGTGACAAAACATACAAGTTCTTTATTTATTGTCAAGACATGGTTGAAGCAAAAAATTTGTAATTTGTTTGGAAATTCTAGGCTGTAGGCTTACTTGATGTTTGCCTACATGTTGATGCTTTGCTAATTTAACAACTTTCGGAATTGCAAGACAGGCAGTGTAGCCTATAATAGGAAGTGGATAATATAATACTGGTTGAGAATGTCTATTGTGGCTTTATGTAGGCTATTACTGTAACATTGGGACTCCAGTTTCAAATGTGGATGGCGTGTTATGCAAGGGCAGTAGCGCATATAAAATGAAAGTTGCATTTGATAAATCAAGTAGGTGGCCTATCTACTACAATTAGACTGACAGATAATTTAGAATGGCCGACGTTTTGTTCCCGTTACGTCTATGGACTAAATAGAATAATGGTAATCTCGGGTATCGCGTTGTGCACAGGATTTCTTTTTTTGCTGGTGAACCGTGAATGCATCTTTCAGGCTGTTTGACAGGTGCGATATTCCATCCCTCCTTCTAATGATAGATCGCACAGTGAATCAATGGATTTGGTTCCTTTCAACGTTGTCCAGCTTACTCAAATCCAGTTAGCCAACATTCCAAGAATTCCATTCTAATAGGCCTACTTACAGCTCAAGAATAAATGAATTTAGCCTATTGTTACCTTCACGCACTTTGTACAAAATATGGGCATTCAATGCAGCCAGATGTAAGAGGCTGTAAAATGCTCATTTATACCTCTTGATATTTCAGATATGCTTTTGTAAGCACTACTATTGAGTGGCTTGTTATAATGTTAGGCAGGAATTAGAAAAGGGGGACATTGATTGTGAAGGAGTAAGTCGAGTACAAAGAGTAGAGACAATAAAGTGTGGCCGGCCGAATCGAGGAGTCACGGAGCCCAGTAGTCTGTCCGTGTCTATAATTATTATAATTTATAAGCCTTCAAGAACGATCGGTTACACTATTGTGAATCCAATGATCATAACAGTCCCTGCCCATGCCGTCATCTCCTTTTATTATATTCATCAATGATTTAACCTACCATTTGCAAAATAGTTGCAAACTATCAACGTCATAATATGATTTGATTCGCTAATGTGTGAATGCAAAATGCATTTATTAGTTATGTTTGTCTGCTTTACAAAACATATTTGCATTTCACGATTACAATTATTATGCGCTATGTCATGACATAATTGCGCTTACCAGTTGTGGCATCACGAGAGGACGTGGTAGAGGGGCATTATGTTTCTCTCCAGGAGTGGCTACCATGCCACAAGATCAAGAACACAGAAGAACTACGTCTCCCAGAATTCCCCACGCAGACAGGTGCAAATGCCTCAGCCCTCTGAAGCGGGAGCTCAGGTGTTGGAGAGAGAGGGAACAAAAGAGTGGACACACACACCAAGCAAAGGAGAGCGTACCTGGCACAAACGGAGTTCGATGCCAGAGGAACTTTGATTTTGAGTATCCCGTTGGTAGGATCCAATTGAGGAGCAACTTTATGAAGCCTCTGTTTTGCTTTAAAATGATTTATGTTTGCTTCCTGAAATGTTTTTTTTGTTGGTGAATAAACCGGTTTCTTTGTTTGAACGCACTTTTGCCTGCTCTGTCCGGTTGTGATGCACTGCCCTACACCCCGCTTAGTGGTCCAGCCTCTCATGATACCACACAGTCAACACACAGACATCCATGTGAAGCTAATGCACTTCATAAAATTCACTTACATTTTTCACATCATTTTTCACATCATTACAGACTAGTCTGGGCATCTGTGTGTTGACTGGTAAGCGCAATTATGTCATGACATAGCAGGGGCGGATCTAGAAAAATATTCATGGGGTGGCAAGAGGGTGGCAGGAGATTTTGAGGGGTGGCATCCCGTGGCAAATGTGTGTGAGATCAAAATGAAAAAACTAAAGGCTGTGCAACATGTATGCATAGTCAGTGAACACTGAAATGAATTTGAGGATTATAGGTCACATGACCAAAAAGCTATTGAAGTTTGAAGATTTATTTTGAATAAAATATTTTTTAATAACCTGAGATGAAAATGAACAAAATAAAGGCTTTGCAGCATGAATGCATACATCTTCAACAGTTTAACATTATTTTGACGCTCCTAGTTCATGTTGTTGAAAAGCTATTGACTTTTGAATTTGTTGACGGTCCCTAAACGTACGCGTTGTTTAGGCAGCCAAAAGCATTGGCTAAGTGGCCGGTCGTAGCAGTGCTAAACACCGGTTAAAATAACACAATACTGGGCTACCGAATATCTGTTGAATATCAAACTTCAAACTAACTTTACCACAGTCATCTTTGTTGTTGCTTTGTTGCCCAAAGTATTCACGGTTAATGTTATTAACCTCAATTCAACAGGAAAAGTAACATTGCCAATCCGTATAGCCCTGCACTTTTGTAATTATTCTTAGTCATTAATAGATAATTGCTTAACACCTCATTCCTCCGGTGTGGTCTGCTGTCTGTGCCGACGATTTCTTCCTTGAGTTGAAGCCTTCTATGGTCAGTTTGCGCCTTCCTTGTGTTCAAATGAAAGCAACTTCGGTGGCGGTGTGGGGAGGGTGGATGGAGTCGTTTTCGTGCTGCATTTACTCGCATTCGGATATTAGAAATTCGCTCTCGCAAATGTCCGATGAGCCACAACTTTTCTTTGTTTTCAAAGCTGCCAACTGGGGTGGCAAGGCTATTTTTAGGGTGGCAAACCCCGGTAGATCCGCCCCTGTGACATAGCGGTAACAATAATTGTAATCGTAAAATGCAAATATGCTTGCTAGACATATCTTATTTAGGCTATTTAACTTTTGTCTGAAGGACAGACTTGTGCAAGGGAACCCTTGCGACATCTGCTGATAGAAAGGCGAATTGCAGCCTTATAAGGCAAAGGAAAAGATTGACAAATGCACAATTGAACCAAAACATGAGCAAAATAGACTTAAATTAGCTTTCCCCGGTGTGATTTTGAAAATGTTAAAATACTGGATGACAGAACACACATCTAGAAAAAGTCAATAAAGCAGGGTCCTGGAATCTGCTAAGAGTGCAAAGATAAAAAGATGTTGTCTATGGGTCAACTATGGTAACACAGCACTACCTTCTGTGAAGGTAAAGCTATTTAGGTGCAAGGAAACAAAGCACCTGTGAGAAGCAGATAAGAATGTTTGCAAGTGCTTCCTTTCTCTTCATTATATCATCACCTCATAGTGCTCATATTCATCCACATCAAAGGTCTCAAAGGTGAAGAAACCATGCTGAAGGGCCTGCAACACAAGAGCAGAGGGGATAAATTCCTCTTAAATAGTTTTGGGACTTGACCTGGGCAATCCAGACAAAAGTGTAATCTTTATGCACAGTAACACTGATATGTTGCACTGTAATTAGGATTCCTTCCTACGTCACTTGATTCCCTAATTACAGCTGACAGTCTGCACTTGTATTCCATTGTCTTTCTTAAATCATTAGGCAATAAACTGGAAAAGTAGTATTGCTCAATGGTAGAGCATTTGACTGTAGATCAAAAGGTTGTAGGTTCAAAATCATCATCTGTATGTGACTTTGGATAAAAGGCACTATGTATCCAGTACATTATTATATGAGTATACTGCCAGAATTTTCTAAATACTACACAAGATTAATAAACAAAACCTACCTTCCGGATTCCTTGAAGGCAATCAAGAATGGTTAGATTGTATGTGCAAGTTCCAAAGGAAGCATCCCTAAAAATAAAAGTGTGTGTCATTGAAAGTAAAAAATAATTTTCTAAAACTTAAAACTAATGAGCAAAGCCTAGTTCAGGCATGGCACTCGGGCAGCGTGCCTAATTACACTCATTAACTACACCTGTGTTTGCCTGCTTCAAGCCCATTGGCCCACGTCCGATAAGGCGGCATTATAAGGCTGCATGGATACTCCTACACTCACTCACGGTTATTGTATTATCGTGCTGCTGCCATCCTCCACCAACCCAATCTCCCCCATGTTGTCTGTATGTTGCGATCCATCAGGGAGGATTATTTCTCCATTTGCTCCCTGCCTCATATTCTATGTATTTTGCTTGCTAATGCTAGAGGCAGGGAGTCCTTCCCCCGTAGATACATCCACTCCGCCAAAGTCAAACCTATCTATCCATGTCTATGGTAGAATAAATAAAATGACGTGTCTTGACTGAAATGACTTAAGAATTAAGAATACATCAAACAAAATATAGCTGCAAGCAGCAATGGGGTGGCCAAGCAGGTCAGATGACCCAGAAGAAACTTTCGACATCCTCAGAAGTGTTCCAAGTACATGCAGCAAGTTTGGCGTGAATCCATCAAAGATTTGCTGAGATACGACACAACTTTCAGTTTGGCGGCTCTGCTGCCGATTTCGATTGGCTGAACCGGACAAACGGTTTCGAAAATCTAAAATCATTTTGATAGTTTGTGTGAAGATTGCATTGACTATAGCTTGTAGCTTGACTACAGGTAACTAGCGACTGCGGTGTACCTGGCTTCCTTTGCAGTGGCTTACAGTCTCGCTAAACAGAGAATCAGAGACATGACAAGCTCGTCGGCTTTGGCTAGATTCAAACCTCTGACGTTGCCGTTGCCAGGACACCAACTTATCCTAGTGAGCGATTCTCAGTGCTGCAAATCACAGTTCAGTTACTGGGTAAAAATATAAGCAGTTTTTCCTGTGGCAAGCGGTTTGTCCGATTTGGCCCAAGTTTAAACAGCTGTAATTCAGTCCTATTTTGACATCAGAATCAGAATTCGGTTTATTCGCCATGTATGTTATACAAACACGGAATTTACTGTGGCAGGGAGGTGCAAAACACTAAACATATACAGATCTTAAATTAAGTAAAAGTACAAAAGTTTAACTATTTCTAAGAACTAAACAATCTAAGAATACAACAATTTAAGATTGTGGTCGGCCACAATCTTCCTCGCACGCCTCAGGGTCCTCGAGGTGTGCAGGTCCTCGAGGGTCCTCAGGACCTTCTCAGCAGTGCGGATGATACGCTGCAGTCTGCTCTTGTCCTTGGCAGTGGCAGCAGCGTACCAGACGGTGATGGAAGAGGTGAGGATGGACTCAATGATGGCTTTGTAGAAGTGCACCATCATTGTCTTTGGCAGGTTGAATTTCTTCAGCTGCCGTAGGAAGTACATCCTCTGTTGTGCTTTTTTGGTGAGGGAGCTAATGTTCAGTTCCCACTTGAGGTCCTGGGAGAGGATGGTGCCCAGGAAGCGGAAGGACTCCACAGTGTTGACTGGGGAGTCGCACAGGGTGATGGGGTGAGTGGGGCTGTATTCTTCCTGAAGTCCACAACCATCTCCACTGTCTTAAGAGCATTGAGCTCCAAGTTGTTCTGGCTACACCAGGTCACCAGGTTGTCAGCTTCCCACCTATAGTCAGACTCATCCCCGTCAGAGATGAGCCCAATGAGGGTGGTGTCGTCCATAAACTTCAGAAGTTTGACAGACGGATGACTGGAGGTGCAGCTGTTGGTGTACAGGGAGAGGGGAGGGGAAAGGACGCAGCCCTGAGGAGATCCGGTGCTGATGGACCGGGAGTCAGAGACTTGTGTTCCCAGCTTAACGCACTGCTTCCTGTCAGACAGGAAGTCTGTGATCCACCTGCAGGTGGAGTCGGGCACGTTCAGCTGGGAGAGCTTGTCCTGAAGCAGGGCAGGGATGATGGTGTTGAAGGCAGAGCTGAAGTCAACAAACAGGATCCTGGCATAGGATGCTGGGGAGTCCAGGTGCTGTAGGGTGAAGTGGAGGGCCATGTTAACGGCGTCATCCACAGATCTGTTGGCTCTGTAAGCAAACTGCAGTGGGTCCAGGAAAGGGTCTGTGATGGCTTTGAGGTGTGCCAGCACAAGGCGCTCAAAAGACTTCATTACCACAGAGGTCAGGGCGACGAGTCTGTAGTCATTGAGTCCTGTGGGCCTTGGCTTTTTGGGCACAGGGATGATGGTGGAGGACTTGAGACAGGCTGGCACATGGCATGTCTCCAGGGAGGTGTTAAAAATGTAGGTGAACACCGGAGACAGCTGGTCAGCGCAGTGCTTGAGGGTGGCAGGAGAGACAGAGTCCGGCCCAGCTGCTTTGCGGGGGTTCTGCCTCTTGAAAAGTCTGTTAACTTCACCCTCCTGAATGGAGAGAGTTGTCACTGTAGAGGGGGTGAGGGAGGAGGCCCCGTGGGTGGGAAGGGGTAGATCAGGACAGTCCAATTGTCTTTCAAATCTACAGTAGAACTCATTCAGGTCGTTGGCCAGGCGGGAGTCTTTAGTGGAGTGGAGGGCTCTGGGCTTGTAGTTTGTGATCTGCCTGAGCCCTCTCCAGACAGAAGCAGAGTCGTTAGCAGAGAACTGACGCTTCAGTCTCTCTGAGTACAGTCGTTGTCAAGGTGATTGTGGTCTGAAGATAATCTGTCCCAAATTTGGTGAATATTTGATACATTTTGTAGGAGGAGTGAACAAAAGCGTTTTATTAATTCATTCAAAATGGCGGCATCAATTCGGCTGGTATCACAAATTAACATGTGTCAGACACGGGATCGAAACCCTAGAGGTTAGAGGACACATATATACAAAGCACAATAAATCTGACTCTTCTTGAGTATAGATCCCCTGAGAATGAAACATGATCATTACCATTATACTGTTAGACAGCTACTGTGGCATACCTGGCTTCACTAAACAGATAAACCAGTATCATGACATGCTTGATGACTGTGGCTGGGTTCGAACCTATGACCTTGCACTTCAGAGGAACCCGTCTTATCCCAGTGAGCTATTCTCACTGCAGGGAAATGCTGTGTTCAGTTACTGTATAAAAAAAAGTAAGAAGTTTCTCCTGTGGGAAGCATTGTCAGATTTGACCCAAGTATAACAAGCTGTAATTCAGTCCTATTTTGACATTTCAAGGTGATTGTGGTCTGAAAATGATTTGATTACATGTCCATGAAAATAGGAGCAACGGCGAACGAGGAGTTTGTTTTAATGAAAATTCCAAATGGCCGACGCCCAAAATGGCAGACACGGGACAGTGTGATATATTTCGACTTAGTATGCCACGTAGAATCAGAAGAGACCAATCTTGTGATTTATGACAAATCTGTTCAGAAGTTATGATGCAAGAAATCCGATGCACTGGCTAGACGTAGCATCACTATATCGACAAAGCACAATAAATCTGACTCTGAGTATAAATCCCCTGAGAATGAAACATTATCGTGACCATTATGATTATACTGCTCGACAGCTACTGTCGCATACCTGGCATCACTAAACAGATAAACCAGTATCATGACATGCTTGAGACTTTGGTTGGATTCGAACCTACGACCTTGCACTTCAAAGGAGCCCGTCTTATCCCAGTGAGCCATTTTCAGCGCTGGGAATTGCTGTGTACAGTTACTGTATACAAAAAGTAAGCCATTTCTCCTGTGGCACGCGTGGTCAGATTTGGCCCAAATTGTTGCCCCAACAGCTGTAATTCAGTCCTATTTTGACATGTCAAGGTGATTGTGGTCTGAAGATAATCTGTGCCAAATCTGGTGAATATTGGATACATTGTGTAGGAGTAGGGAAAAAACGTTTTATTCATTCATTCAAAATGGCGGCCTCATCAATTCGTCTGGGATCACGCATTAACATGCGTCAGACATGGGATCTCCTAAGATATCATGAGACATAGGAATCACTGAAATACAACAAACAAATCAACAGTTATTGGTCAAAACACAATTTTGCCTATTGTAGCGCCCCCTAGAGCTCAAATGACCCTACCTTTTTCGGACCTCTTAATAACAGGGTCATGAATCCATACACCAAGTTTGGAGTCAATGCATCAAAGATTCACTAAGATATGACCTCACTTCCCTTTTTCCGGATCTGTTGCTGAATCTGATTGGCTGTAACTAACAAACGGTTGCGAAAATCAAAGCTCCAGGGGATAACTTTTGTGAGGTTTGGTCTGAAGATCATCTGTGGCAATTTTGAAGAAGATTCGTTAAGAATTGTAGGAGGAGTAGCGAAAAAACGCTTTTCGTTAACATTCAAAATGGCGGAGAATCTATATGACTGGGTATGACGTCATAGAGTGCGTTGAACTTGTCTTGATCCAGGGAATCCAATGATACCTCATTTTGGAAAATGCGGCATATGGTTCAAAGGTAACGTGTGTAAACACACCTTCAACTTTGACCCATTGGTGGCGCTAGAGGGTTGGAATGGGAGACATGAAACTTGGTGAAAGTGATGAGGGGACAGGTCCCAAAGAGTGTGCCAAATTTCACAACTTCTGACCATGTGGTTCTAGGGGCTGCCATAGACTCCCATGGCAGATGTATAATAACTAGAGAGGGTACAATTTCTGGGGAAATTGTAGGGTGTGCTTGCTTGCATCGGTTGCACAGGGGTCCGTATTTCTGTATATTTTATATAAAAATGCATACTTATTATTTATAAAGATTACATATATTTAAAAGCATATATTTGTTGCTGCTCATTTACAACTCAAAATACGAGTGAAGTGTAGAATGAAATAGATGTCTTCTCATTTCCCCTGCAAGAGGCAGCCTCATAGCTGAATCAAAACGAATAAATTTGGCAGAGCGGTGTAAAAATTGACCTAATCTCTATGATTTAAACGTCCTTTTAAGTTTTCCCTTCTCGTGATATTTTCAGGCATTTAGCCTACTCATTGCATTCATTCATTAATAAAGAACCCCCTTTGAAGATTATTCTACGACGTTACCGGCAGTAGAAGATGGAATCGCGATTCAAACAGTACCATCTGCTAACTGAAAATATGCCCCCAAAAACGTAAATAAGCTTGACATTTATTAAATGGAAAATCGCTCATTGATAAAAAGCTCACTGGTAGCGATCATTGTCAGTAACAACGCAAAATGCGATATAGCCCTGTGTGGAGAAGCTGCCCCGGTAAATTCTACTACGGTACAGTACTAGACTACTGCTGTGTTCGTCTTGGTACTGTAGCGATTGCGTTGGTTGAATTGGATGTAACGTTCCGTTGTACGGTTTAGGCTGAAATTAATTATTTTCATGAACAGATTGACAACGTTTAGGCTGTGGCAATGAAGTTCAGGTTAGTAGTTAGATAGACTTTTGATTTAAGTAAGGGGAGTGCCGAACATGTTCTGTCGCCGTTTGACTTCCTAAACAGCTGTGTAAGTTAGATGTTTTTGTCGTGTGTCTCGCGTAAGCTACAGCGTTGCAGTGAGCTACACTGGTTTGAAACCACAGGTAATGGTAATTTCACCAACAAATCGTTTACTTGTAATGTAATGTCATAATAAATCCTACAACGAAAATGTATTTGTGAGGAATGTTTATTTTAACGATTGAAAACAGATGCATCATAGACCACTGTAGTAGCTATGTGTTGCCCGGGCAACAGAGGCTAATGTCATGCTAATGCTTCAGTGAAATAGTAGACTACCGTTTCCGAAAGTAGATGTGGGCCTACTTCCTTAATAATATCAGCTAATATTGTACATTACATTTCACAATTGTGTTTCACATCACAAAGTAAAATGAGTAAATAGTTATCACCCTGGCCTCTTTGCTTGTGGCGTTTCTGCAGCTGCCTTGCAGTAAAGCTATAGTTAGCCTAGCTATCCCCCAAGTTAACAGATGCGAAACGAATGTTCTGCTCTACGAATGTTATAATTAGGTGCCTCGCAGCTTCGCTGCTTGGCCCCTAATTATAAGAAAAGGTAGAAACCCTTAAGGTGGCTTCGCGGCTTGGCCACCAAATATGTTAATTTACCCGAGTTTAGTTCTGAACAATTCATATTTTTAAGACATTTATTCTGAGAGAATAGGCGAGTGTGATGCGACGGAGTAAAATGCAAAACAACTAAATGTATGACCATTTAAATCGGGTGGGGAACGTCCGGCGGTCCGCGAAATCATTTGGTCCGGCCCGCCATGGCACTGCAAGCACCATATTATTAGGTACATTATTCGTTGGCAGCAGCACTATTTTAATATGTGGAAGAGGACCTTGGAGGTGCACAGCGTCGCGTACCAATGTACCAAAAGATCTCGCTTGCGCGCTCTCCGTAATCATGATACCCCCCCAGAAATGTTCACTGCACCCGCAGTCAAAGCAGGCTGCATCCGGCCCTGCCAGCTAACATCACAAACCTCACCAAAGAGAAGCAGTTCCAGCCATCACATTAGGGGCGAGTTAATTAAATTTTTGACCAAATATAGCAGGCACATTTAAGTTGATAATTCCGTATGGCCCCCGAATGATTTTATAAATATCCAAATGGCTCTTGGCAGAAAAAAGAAAACACCACCCCTGATTTAAATAGTATGACACTGCCATCTAAAAAGTGATAGTTGAAACAAGCCATGTTACTAATGTTTATCAAAAACACTAAATGATGGAAAATCTATAATGGCAGATCATGATGGCTGTTTGATTCATCTTGAGGAGTTTAACCTATCTCTCTAATAATGCCAGGAATCTGTGTGTGTGTGTGTACAAATTAGAATGGGTCTATTTTCCCACAATCAGCTCAAGAACCGGACACTCTGCAAAGTTCATATTCAGCATGTGTCCTCTTTATAATCCAACGAAGTGCAGTGCCGCCCGCCACTGACATTGTTTGGATAAGCATTTAGACATAAAATAATCCCCCCAAAAAATTCCGCCAGTTTGGCTTGCTCTCGTTGCATCCCAGCCCCTTCACTCTGATAAGTCCTCTGGTCTGCAGCGAGGTTCCTAAGAATAGGCTATCTCGAGAACCGGACACTTTGCAAAGTTAATATTTTGCAGGCGTCCTTTTTATAATCCAACGGAGTGCAGTACTGCAACTGAATTTATGCGATTAACTAAGGCATTCGCAATTAAATGAAACTAAGCATAGTAAGGAAAATAGGGTGTCATACAGTGTGTTGTGAAGTAGAAACATTTTGTACTGTTTCGTTATTTTGAAGCGAATTCACAAATACAACCAATAATTAGCTGCTTTCAAAGGGACTGGCTAGTTAACAGAATGACAATATAATATGGATATACTTTCAATATAGATCAGTGAATTTTGTGACATAAATGAATGTGTTTACTGATGTCAACTGCCTGCACATTGCAAATGTACAAGCGCTGTATGGTGAATTAGGCCTACAATTATGGCAACTGGCTAAACCTTTGTGCATGTAATGACTTCTGTTATGAAGTAAATGTTTAGATGTTTGTGGTGGTAAGACCATTTAACAGAGAACCAATATAGTACATTTTGATCAACATAAGCAATGTATAACCAAGGAAACAGCAGACAAATTAAGGCTACATAATCATTTGCATGAATGTAGGATACCACAGCATTGGCAATTTGACTAGAATAGATGTGGAGGTTGAACAAGTACTTCAGAGATGACAGATAATTTCAATTGTGATCTGAGAAATATTGGTACCAAAACCACTGACAGGAGAACTGTCATCACCAGCTGCATCACAGGCACTGCACTATCCATCTATAATTCCAGAAATCTGTGGGTATCACCAACATCATTGCGGGCACTGTGCTTTATCTATAATTCCAGGAATATGTGTGTGTGTGCCACCAATTTTATCACGGGCACTATGCATATCTATAGTTCAAGGAATCTGTATTTGTGTGTTTCACTGACATCTTAATCACTGACTGCATCACAGGCATTGTGCACTAGTGTAGTAAAGTCTAGGTCAAATGGCGAGGGGAACTATGGACTCAAAGCTTAAATTTGAGCTACCATGAGATCAAATGGCAAACTACTTCATGTAAGGGTGTGAGTAAGTGTGGTACAAAAAATGTTTATCAAAATAAATAATACGTGTTATAAAATGCATGCCGAAAATAACAATTGGGGGCTAATAATCCCTTGGGTACTTCAGACAAAAAAGCTTAATGAAAGCCTCATCTGTGGTTGTCTGTCAACTCACCTGAATGGCAGATATGATGCATTGGAGCCAGAAATCAGAGCCTTGTATGCCTCCTCTGGTGTCTTCTTTAGGTAGATTACCTGCACGGTAGAAAGACAGAGGATTATTTATTTTTTTTGTCGGTAAAGTTTTGAATAAGGCTAAGTATTCAGTTAAGCATTATTCAAGTCTTCTAAACGTAGAATTCCATACAGGTATTACACAGATAGAACAGAAGCTTTTACAGCCCATCACTACCCCTCCCTTTTTGTTGTACGTATATGTCAGTTAGAGGCTTTTTGGAAGTAAAACACAGTTGTTGCCTTCATTGTTATAAGTGCTACAGATGGTGGCCAATCAATTTGAGTGATGCAGTGAGTGGACTTTTGGTACTAGAACGGAAGATAATTAATTCAAGTAAACTCCTTAGTAGCCATCTTAGAGATTTCCGGCTTTGCTCAAAACCAAAATAAATAAATGCTTGCCATCATGCAGGGCCGGCCCAACGAAATAAACAAACAAAACATTTGTTTAGGGCCCCGCGATTGTTTTTTTGTCAATCAAAAGGGCCCCATACACTATTTTTGATTAGGGCCCCCAAAACCCTAGGGCCGGCCCTGCCATCATGGTTTAGCATTGACTCAAATGTTTTCAATGATGTGACAGATTGAGGAGATTTGTTTGAAGGTGAATTTGGTTTGTTAAGTTTTGAAAGTTTAAAACTGAACGTAAACGTGGCATTAAGATTTTTATCTTCATAACCTGATTTACTTAACCCTAGAAGGAGTAGCATTACATATGTGAGCATTCAAAAGTGGGTGCCACAGCACAACATCGCATATATGTGATTCGACCATATAATATTTACATTTATTCATTTAGCAGACGCTCTTATCCAGAGCGACTTACAGTAAGTACAGGGACATTCCCCCGAGGCAAGTAGGGTGAAGTGCCTTGCCCAAGGACACAACGTCAGTTGGCATGACCGGGAATCGAACTGGCAACCTTCAGATTATTAGCCCGATTCCCTCACCGCTCAGCCACCTGACGCCCCAATATTTGAATACAATTTGTTCTGATAGAAAAAAACGTAAAGTAACATTCTCTAACCGCTGGGCTAGTTACCCAAGTTGTTTCTACCAGCCCACCCTAATATGTGACACTCTGGTGAAAAGGGGTGGTTGTCGGCCAACGTAATTTCTAGATTTTTACAGCCCCTTCTTGCCCTGCTCGCATTCTCTTTCACTACAACGGACCTGTCTGTGAATAGCTCCATCTCTCCGTGCACGCTCTGAATCGATGCGTGGGACAAACAGCTTTTTCCCTCAGAGAAGACTGCAGGAGAATCAATCCAGAGTTTACGAAATGTTAGAATTATAATTTCCTGCACAAATGTGTCCAAAACTGATACATTCAAATTAAATATAATAATATTCATAGTTAAACACATTTGGCTCATATAACAATATGAGTCGAACGTAATGTTTATATTACGTAAAGCTCAAAAACTATTTTGTGCTCAAATTAATGCCCAAAACATTCTCGTGAGCTCGCATTGCTTCCCTATCTACACTCACATCTAACAGATACTAGGACATAGGTTTGGGCTGAGCCCCTAATTTTTACAACGTCTGGCTCCGCCCCTGCCTACCGTCACAAATATAATCACATTCTGTGGGAAACACTGACAAACTCATCAAATATGTCAAGGCACAGCAACCAACCAAACTCATCTCTGCAGTTTTTTTTTATGACATTGTGGTGATATGAGACAAGGGGAAGCAATATGAGGTGACTCCTTGCTAAGCCAAGATAATAAAATAATTGATATATCCCCCAAACCATTAGATAACCAAGGATAAGAGCGAAGCGGTTTTTCCCTTCTTACAGCGCAGATAGTAGTTCACATGACCCTCTAGTCTTCAGACACAGACAATGGGCCTCATTCACCAAATGTTATTAAGAACTCATTTGTTCTTAAATCCCACTTATGCAGTTTTCACAAAGATTCTGGCATTCACCAATGTTTTCTTATTTGGGATTTGTTCTTAGGTAAGAACAGAATTTACGCACACTTGGGTGTGCACTCTTAAGGCCGATTTATACTACTCCGTTTTCACGGACACAGGGAACGCCCTCTCCGACGTGGAACGCCCTCTCCGAGACCCTCGGAGAGCTCTACGTGCACCTCCTGATTTTCCTGACTATCCGTCCGTCCGTCATTTTACGGGCTGTGGCTGTGATTGGTCCGTATTAAGAACCGCTTGCGTCAGGGCGGGGGCGGGGTTGCCGTGACCAACAAGACGAACAGAATCCTTTGACCGCCATTGCTGTACGTTTTTACAATTCATATTTCAGCTAAAAAGTACATGTAAATCAGCATCTGAATTAAAATGTGACGAGAAATGGGCAGTGTAGTTGCTGAAAATGTGCTTATTTTATTGATGAAACAGCTAATTTGTAAATTTGCTCAGAGTTTTCGATAACCTAGCTAGCAGTGCAGCGCCACCTACTCTTCTGGCGGTGAATTGTTTTGTAAGTCGTCGTCGAGTGTCGTCATCGAGTGTCGTCGTCGAGTGTTTATTTACCTAGGTTATCGAGAAGTCGGAGCAAGTTTACAAATTAGCCGTTTCATCAATAAAATACGCACATTTTCAGCAACTACACTGCCCATTTCTCGTCACATTTTAATTCAGATGCTGATTTACATGCACTGTTTAGCTGAAATATGAATTGTAAAAACAGCAATCGCGGTCAAAGGATTCTGTTCGTCCTGTTTGTCACGGCAACCCCGCCCCTGACGCAAGCGGTTCTTAATACGGACCAATCACAGCCAAGGGGTATCCGTAAAATGACGGACGGACAGACGGATAGTCAGGAAAATCAGGAGGTGCGCGTAGAGCTCTCCGAGGGGCTCGGAGAGGGCGTTCCACGTCGAAGAGGGCGTTCCCTGAGTCTGTGTCCGTGAAAATGGAGTAGTATAAATCGGCCTTTACACACAATTGAGAGCTGACATGTTTGCGCAAAATAAATAGTTATACAATTTTCGTCCGTTCTAATTTAAAATTGAATATTTCTCTTCTTTATAATTTTGCAACTAATAATTGTCATTATTTTACACGTAATTATATGTTTGTTTGTTTTAAAGGGGCGATTGATTGCAAAACCGATTTTACCTTGTCATAGTTGAAAAAATGACAGTTTGGTGTGTAAAATAGACAGTGAACCTCAAAGTCCATTGAAACCTCTTTCCTATCAAAATGTCACTTTTTGAAACTGCAACTTGCAAACGCTAGCTTTTGAAACAGTGCTCACAACTTGCAGCATCAACTTTGTCACACCCCAAAATTTACATTTACCCGCCCTCTGGTTTTGTGGTCCAGGAACATAAACGGAGGTCGCGTAGATCTCCGACACTTTTTAAGATAACTGCGCGCTGCTCGGTACTTCCACAGGAATTAAAAATAAGTAAGTTAATAAGTTTTCAAGATATTGAAAATGGAGCGCCGTAAATGCAGTGTTCCAGGCTGTACCAGGAATCCTGACACTTTTCACTATCTTTCCAAAGAATAAGACACTTGACAGGCATGGCTGATGTTTATCTATGGGATTATCCCTAATAAGTACGACGCTAAAGTATTAATTTGCTCGAACCATTTCACCGAGGACACTTTCGAAAACTGGGGACAATTTAAATCAGGATTTGCTATGAAGCTGTTGCTGAAAAGAGGTGCTGTTCCGACCTCATGTTCATTACAACCGCAAGCTGTAGTATGATGTTGTCGCTAACAGTTATTAGCAATGCTAACGTATCCTGCCTGTATCTAGCATCGGTAGAATGTGTGATGATTTAGTTTATTGGTAATGGGGCTAACGCGTTATTTTATGTTCCTGGCTGTGTTTCATTGAAATAAATAACCCGTACATGTAAATCTACAATTCAAGATGCATGTTTGTCCAGATCTTTGGCAGGTTATTTTTTATATAGCTAACTGAAGCTGAGTTGAATCACGATATAGTTTGGTTGCTAAGCTGTAGCTAACGTTCTACCCACCTAAGTCGATCCAGTTTACTTCGATAACAGAATGGAAACAACTAACGTAATAATTTCAAATGATATCTAGTCAATCTGTTGAAAACAGTGTTGTGTAGACACAATAGATTTATTTGTACGTTTTTATTTCAAGTCTCCACCTTCTTTGTTTCAGTGAGTGTTGGCCGTGTTGCGTCTTTGCTCCACAGCTTCACTCGTTGTAAAACAACCAATCAGCGCGCAGCTCATCTATATATTAATGAGTAGGGATGCGTATTGATAAGATTTAACGATTCCGACTCCTTATCAATTCCTGCTTATTGATTCGATTCTCTTATCGATTCTCCCCTCTACAGCCTAGGTCTGTGCGTCCTGCACCCCCCCACACACACACTCGTTCTAAACAAATTTCTCAAACTGGCTTTGACTGGCTCTGAAATGAGCTAATACCTACCACCTCTAGGCCTCTTCAGGCCTCTGTTCTCAAAACAAAATCTAGTCGGAGATAGAAACTTTCAGTTTCCTTGTGTTCAAGCTTCTATTACTCAACACCAGTAGGACTTACAGGGGTCCTAACAACAGGGGAAATAACTTCAGTGTCACCTTTCAAAAGAGACCATTTACATGCATGTACTCCAAATGGTTCAACAACAGCTTTCAATGTACTTTGGGTATGTTGTTTAGGCGTTTTCAGACACATTTAACAGGACTATTAAAAGGTTAAACAATTAAAATGCTAAGTTTAATAATGGATTAAAAATCGACATGCTCAGTTTAATAATGTGACACGCGAACGTTTGCTGATAACACACGCCGCCCCGATAACGTGAAATGATCAATAAGACCAATACTAATGGGAGACGAATGCCGGAGCTAAAATGTATGCTTCAAACGACGGGACAGAAGATAACTAGATCGACTACACACAATAAAGGCAAATTGCTTCACACAGTAACAAGTGGTTGTGATCACTTTTGAGCAGTTTAGCTCTACCTTAGATAGTTAGAGATGAAGCGCGAACGTTAGCTGCGCTGCTGCATGCATCGAACACATGACGTTCAACTTCATTCCATGCTGTGTGTTCAAATGTTTCTTCTTTTTTGTAGTATTTCCTCCCTTCGACGAAATAGACTTTTTACGCACGTTACAAGTGGCGTTGTTGCCATTTTGTCGTGTGAAATACAACCAAACTTTAGAACGCTTCTTCCTAGTTGCCATGTTTTCTGCAGTCTGTCTGAATAAACTATAAAAGTTTGCGCATGCGCAACGGCACAGAGAATCGTTAACAGAATCATTAAGGAATTTTGCTAACGATTCCAAGGAATCGATTCACTGGGAACCGGTTCTAAACAAGAACCGGTTCTCGATACCCATCCCTATTAATGAGCATACCATAAAAGGAGAAAACCTAGCGTTTTTTCCCGGGAAAATTTCAGAGGATGTATCAGGGAGCATAGAACAGCACCCGGGCCATTTTCAGCCCAACCAATGTTACATAACCTATTCAGAGACCTTAAGGAACAGTGTGAAATACCCCAAAAACCCAGTCAATCACCCCTTTAATAAATACACACTACGCTTTAGGGCTGGGCGATAAATCGATAAAAAAAATATCGAAGTAATGACTTCCCTCAATAAAGATATCGTGAAATGAAATGGTAGCCTACACTCACTAAAATATACTGAGCACCTCGAGTGGAGTAGCTAATGTTAACCGCGGAAAATGAGTCTTATTGTCTAAAACAGTGGCAGCGATAGCCATGGCGAGGGAGCAACTTCCAATGAAGAAATTATTGATAAAAAGGGTTAGTCTTCTTCAGTAATTTGGAAGTGGTTTGGCTTTTTTGAAATCCGACAAAGAGCAATGTTCGGTGCAAATTGTGTAGTAAACAAACAGGTGGCTACCAAGTCTAGTAATAACCTTTTTTACCACCTGAAGCTAAATCACTCGTTGGAACATGCAGAACGTGTGAGTTTGCGCCAAGGTATTGATAAAAAGCAAGGTTTTAAAAAGCTTATGTTACCTGGGTACCCCAGGTACGTGCTCCCTGGCTGCAAACATTTCTTTCACACCGCGCTGCCTAAACTTTATGCCGAGTGTAGGTAAAAATACTTATTTTGCTACTACTACGGATCTGTGGTTTATCGTCTTCATTCTCGTTATCGAATGGAAATATAAATATCTATATCGAAAAAAATTACCAATATCGCCCAGCCCTACTACACTTACACTTCTGCTAATTTGTAAAGCACTTTGAATTGCCATTGTGTATGAATTGTGCTAGGCCTATATAAATAAACTAGCCTTGCCATCAATTCACATCAATTATGTTAATGGTGAACCTTGCCATCCAATAATAACTGACTTATCACGGTATTTATGAACCCAAAGTAGGCTTATTCCGCACACTAGGACAACACCACACAATGGCGCACAATGCTGCAACATTTAGCAGATCGTGCCCTGAGGAGGGAACACATCTTCCGTGACCATACCGATTTATTTGCAGAGAGTGACAAGTACCTGTTGGGACGCTTTAGGCTACCAAGAGCAGTCCTCATGGATGTTTGTAACAGTCAACTGTCTTCTAGGCTATGTTTTTAAATATGTTTTTTTTTTTTTTAAGTTAAACCATTTATTTTTCACTTCATCAGTTCTGCGCCCTTCTCCAGATACAGCGTTCACTGCATGAGTAATTGCATTCCATGCATCGGTTTTTATTTACTGCTTTATGATGTGTCGTTTGTCGCTAACTTCTTGCAGCTGTACCTCCACTTCAGAATTAATAAAGTTTTGCTGTATTTTGTCGCGGCCTCCACCGTCTTTACCATGTCTTTTTTACATTTCTCATGGCAGGGCTGTGTGCACACAGCCCTGCCATCTCATGCCCTTTTATGGGAATTAACGGGGTGTTTACTTATGCTAAATAGGAGCCACGGGACACAAGCTTTCAACTTACAACATATTGGGATTCATCATTCTAAGACCACACCTGCGAACAATTCTGCTGTTTAGGAACACGTCATGAATCACACGTAGACTTTTCTTAGGAACTTTCTGAACCCGTTAAGGAGTAGCGTTGCACATATATGATCGTTCGAAAGCGGGCCATACAGCGTAGCGTCGCACGTGTGATTTTGAACATTCCAACTGACTTTTTCGATAGACAAAAACGATATGACTAACGCTATAGTATCGCTTCAAAATTTACAATGAGGAAGCTAACAAGTAACCCTAGCAGGTAGTACCATTGCTACGAGTATTATGCTAGGTTGCTAGGTAACGGAAGCTAACTAAAGCTGGCTAGCTTCCGTTTCGGAAAAATAACTCATTCTGGTGGGAGCGTCGGAAATATTTAGAACTCACGCATCTAAGGGTTAAGAACAAATGTAAGAAATAACTAAGGAAGATAGTGGTGAATGAGGCCCACTGTTACTGACACATAATGATCTCTTCTATACCGCGTTCCAAATTATTATGCAAATTATATCTTTCTCTGATTTTTCTAAATAGTCGATGCAAACGACAGTCAGTATAATTTAAGTCATCAACCGGGTATAATTTGAATTTTATTGAACAAACCTCCCAATGATAACCGTATTTTTTTCAAAAATGTAAAAACTCAAAATGCACTGTTCAAAATTACATTTACATTTAGTCATTTAGCAGACGCTCTTATCCAGAGCGACTTACAGTAAGTACAGGGACATTCTCCCCGAGGCAAGTAGGGTGAAGTGCCTTGCCCAAGGACACAACGTCATTTTGCACAGCCGGGAATCGAACTGGCAACCTTCAGATTACTAGCCCGCTTCCCTAACCGCTCAGCCACCTGACTCTCCCTTACCTGAAATTATTATGCACAACTGTTTCAAAACATTTTATAGGTTGTAAAGAACTGAAAGTGGTCATTTGTTGAATTTGCAGCATTAGGACATCATATTTACTGAAATCAAAAGCTATTTCAATCAAAAACATCTTAATAGGGCAAGTTACATGTTAACATAGGACCAGGGCTGGACTGGGCCAAAAAATCGGCCCTGGCATTTTTGGCCCAGGCGGCCCACACCCACCGTGATTGTTCAGACACATTCCCTGCAGACAGTCCTCAAAAAATAGGGGTGCATTCTATGATACGAGTTGCCTAGTGTTCTGCGTTCATGTGATAGTTTTGGATCCTTCAAGAAGGGTCTCAAGACTTATCTGTTGATCTTACACTTAAATAATTAATTAAATCTTAGAGTTATGATTTGTATATTTATGGTATTGTATGGTATTTATTTATTTATTATTATTGATATTTGATATTGTATTGCTATTATTACTATTTTGCTTAATATTGGCTTAACAACTTTTAAAAACTGTTTCTGTTAATTTTAACTATTGTAAGATTCATATTTTGTCGCTTTGGACAAAAGTGTCTGCTAAATACAATAACCACCACCCTTCCCAAAAGCTACAATAAAGCTGAGAGTAGTATATGCCCTGGAAAAGAGCATCAATACAAGAGAAGCAGTGTACTCTCACTTTTTATTGACGATTTGGAGGCCATATAGTACACAATGTCCATACTCAACTGCAAGTAACAGTGGAAAGCTGCATGGCCCTCTGAACAACACTGGATTATTACCATACAGATACCTTTTGATACCATTTTACCTATGCTTGGTGGCCGCAGGGGTTAAAATAGGGTAACCTAGTAATACTGTGTCCTCCAATTTAGCTAGATAGATTTATTTTATTTCTTATACTAACCTATAACAAATCAGTTGTGTGAGCATGGTATATGCCCATAATCTTCCCCTTCAGTACTTCATTCAGTATTATTCATGTTATTGGATTTTTGCAGTTACGACGTAAGGCTCACATACCACTAGGGATGTCACGAGAACCGATACTACCGATACCTTCCGGTTCTAAAATGTCAAAACACAGACGATGCCCATTTTTTTGAAGCACCGTAGGCACCGTTAGCGACGATGCCAGTGTTAGCAGCATCGGTTCCTGAACTGATGGGGGGCAGCATACGCTTCAGTGTTCCAGTATTTGTTGCACTATAAGCATTAATTGCACTTTATTATGTTGTTCTATGCTATATTGCACATGTTTTTATGTATTTTTATGACATTTTGATATTTTTCAAGTATTTTAGACGTGTGAGTTCTAAATATTTCCGACAGTCCACACAGCGCAAGTTATTTATCCGAAACGGTACAGTAGCTAGCTATCTTTCGTTAGCTTCATGGCTAAATTAGCTAGCATAATACTCGTAGCAATTCTACTACCATGCTAGTGTTACTTGTTAATGCCGAATTATACTTCTCCGACTCCGTTACGGACAGACGGAGTCGGACGGATTGGTTGAATTAGCCTTCTCATTAGTACATTTTGAAGCCATACTAAAGCGTTTGATGCATAGTTTTTGTCAATTGGAAAATATTCAGTTGGAATGTTCGAAATTGCATATGTGAGACCCGCATTCGAACGATCACATATGTGCGACGCTACTCCTTTACGGGTTAATAAAGAAGTTCAAGTAAAAAATCTTAAAAAAACTTTTTTTTTAATATGGTATCGAAATCAGCATCGAGAATCGTGTTATTTTACTGGTATTGGCACCGACTACTGAATTTTTGGTATCGTGACATCCCTACATACCACACACACACAGCCTCCCTCCCTTCCTGAGAGTCCCTGTTAATTTGCCTACTCCTTACCACATCGTAAACTACTCTTTCTTCCATCTTTGGAAGATGGAAGAAAGAGTAGTTGAAAGAAGTAGTTGTCATGGTCACTCGGCTTCTTCCCTGACCCTGTCAGTATGTTGTTTCTGCTTCTCTGAGCCAGCCACCTCTCCTTCCTCTAGTGATGCTGATGTTGAAGCAGCTAAAGCCCCCCCAAACATGTTCGAAATTTTTGCACATTTTGTGGCATTCGCCCGTAGATTTTGTATCTTTTTCTCCCTTAACTTTTCTGCACCTTCCTTGCGCTTTGGTGGTCGTTTCTCCATTTTAGCGATGCTAAACTTTAAGGATGCTAAACCAGCATACGCATTAGCCAACAGCTCGTGTCTCAGGGTCTGCGGGAGGCGATATTATGAATCAGGGGAAGGGGGTTCCGGGATTTGATTGGGTCCCGCTCTACCAAAAGAAAATTAAGCAATCCGCTGTCAGTTCTCTATGGGCCGGCCTGACCAAAAGAAAATTAACCAAAGGGCCGCTGTCAGTTCTCTATGGGCCGGCCCGACACCAAAAAAATTAACCAATGGTCCGGGCCGCTGTCAGTTCTTTATGAACAAATTTAAAGTGGTAAAAAAAAACAATAGTTACTCAATAAAATTGACATTTTGCACATAACTATATACATATAAACTATACATATTATGCTAGAATTATAAATCTTAATTAGGCTACATGTCTGAGTGACAGAAAACGTATGTACGAATATGAGGGAGTCCCTGCGACATTTGCTGAAGGAAAATAAATGCAGTCTAGAAAGGCAGGAAAAAATTGCAGAGCGCAAGGCTGGCAGCAATTTACCAGAAATAGGAGAAAAGTTGCTTTTATAGTTCTTTAGGTGATAAAACACAACGTTTTTTTAAACAGTAAAGAAAGCAGGGACCTGGAATTTGAAAAAATCCTCTTTTCACTAGCTTTGTACTAAACTCCTCAAAAAAAGTTCGGAAAGGATATTTTGATCGATTATTCCTCCCCTTCAATAATACCAATTGGTATTTTATTTTATAACGTTGGAAAGCCTGATTAGTCACCATTACAACAAGATACAACTTGTAAGGATCGTGCATTCATGGAATGAGCAACACAGCTAACTGTGTGGGTAGTGGCCCCAAAAAATGTGCCAAAATGCAATATTCTTCTGTTGGTATTCACGTTTTGAGTTGCTTGGTGGATTGGATGATTGCACTCTCCCACAGTAATAAGGAAAAAACAACACATATTGGCCATTTTTACACTTTACTCATTTTACACTGTCAGGGACCTCAGTAGCGTGTGGAAGATCCATACGCAGCCACAACAGCTTGGCACCTCCTCCTCATGCTGGTCACCAGCCTGGTCACACACTGCTGTGGGATGGCATCCCATTCCTCAACCAGGATTTGTTGCAAGTCAGCCAACATGTTTGCGTTGGTCACTCTGGCACGTACAGCGCGCCCAAGCTGATCCCATGAGGAGGAGGTGCCAAGCTGTTGTGGCTGCGTATGGATCTTCCACACGCTACTGAGGTCCCTGACAGTGTAAAATGAATACAGTGTAAAAATTGCCAATATGTGTTGTTTTTTCCTTATTGCTGTGGGAGAGTGCAATCATCGAATCCACCAAGCAACTCAAAACGAGAGTGAATACCAACAGAAGAATATGGCAGGGGATTTTGGCAAAATATTTTGGGCCGCTACCGACACGGTTAGCTGTTGCTCATTCCACAAATGCACGATCCTTACAAGTTGTACCTCGTTCTAAAGGTGACTAATCAGGCTTTCCAACGATATAAAATACAATACCAATTGGTATTATTAAAGGGGAGGAATAATCAACCAAAATAACGTTTCCAAACTTTTTTTGAGGAGTTTAGTTTAAGAGATTGATATGGTAAAATTCTAATGGCACTGTGTAGATTTGAATAGTCAAGAGATGGCGGTTACAATAAATTAATTTTGCTTGTACAAATCAAGATTGAACAAAGTACTTTGTGATCAGTCTAACGAAGGAGGTGCTAGCCACAGGTCGTTCGCCAGAGTGATGAAGAACAATCACAAACGCTACCTTATATACACGTTAGATCAAATGGCATTCTATAAGGTCAATCCATCAATGTAATCAAGTCTATGATTGGCTTACTCAATTCAGTGATAGTTTGAAACAATACATCTCTGTACCATTTGTCCCACAATCCTTTGTGCGGGCCACTTCAAACAAGTTTTTGATTAACCCCACTCAATGCAACAGGAAGGGTCAGAGCAGCAGATCACAATAACAATACAGTTGAATACACATTGTCTCTAGACCAGCTGTCTCTTCCTCCCAGGTGACAAGAACTCTCTCAGGTCACCCAGACTTCCCGTCTCTTAGACTTCACGTCTCCTAGTTATAAAACTGCAAATGGCATCTCTACCAAATGGGTTGAATCGACTGTCACTGTATTAAGCTTCTTAACAAACTTTTAGACTTCCCTTAAAACACATTATAAAACACACATATTATAACTGTATTCCAAAATTTCCATGACAAGATCCATACATGTCTCGATCACTAGTGACAATTTTTGACATGTTTAATAATCCATGTTGTGTGAGAAAGTTCACAAATGTTACGCTAACTAACTAACTTAATGACACTAGGGGTGCAACAATTCAACAAGCCTTCGGTTCGTTTTTTTGGGTCACGGTTTCGGTTCGGTTTGTTTAGCACATTAGGTGGAAGAAAAAAACATTACCATTTCAGCGTTCTCTCTGTATTTTCTCTGTATGAATAACATTGTCTTACATCCAGAGATTTGATAACATGAAATCAACATTATTTCTAAAGCAAATGTTACTCAGGCTATTTAAAGCAAACATAACAATTCTTCAATCTTGTTTTTCCTTTATTGCAAAAATAACATTTTAAATTCAAATGTTAACAATAAAATAACATTATGTAACATATAATCTTTCTAAATACTTAGCCTGCCATTTAAAACAAACTAAATACTTCAGTGTACTGCATTACAACATCTGTAGTGGCTTTACTTTAAGTTTATTTACTTTCTATTCCTCCATTGTCAGGTTCTTCTGCAAAAAGATAAGCTTATCAACACTCTCTGCATTAAGGCGAGATCTGCTTGCACTTACAATGCCCCCTGCAGTTGAGAAAACTCTTTCACTTGGTACAGATGTTGCAGGGACACAGAGGTGTTGTTGTGCAAGTTTTGCAATGTGAGGATAGTTACTCTCATTTGCCTGCCACCATGTCAGTGGGTCAGCATCCACATGAATGCTGTCTGCTGATTTGTATGAGCTGACCTCCTGCTCAATGATTTGGGAAAAGGGCTTGGTCTGCTCCTCTGCTCTGAAAAACTCTCAAAATAGCTCAGCCATAGCTGTCTTCTTCTGGGGAGGTGATGAGGATTTCTCCTGTGGCTCTGTGGCCAGCGCAGCTCCCCCTGCTTCACTGCATTGACCCTAAGAGAATAATAAATGACATACATAATTTATTAATTTGACATTAACAACTCGGAAAAAGCCTTTGGGTGAATAATAAACGATAACAACTGTAAAAATAAAATGATAAACAATACCTGCTGTTCATTCTCTAGAATGTGTGTGGTGAGATCCCTGTAGGCAAGAGGCATCATCCAGGTAAGGCAGGGATTTAAACCTTGGATCAAGGGCTGTAGCTCTCTGGAGATGGTCTTTAAGATCAGGGTCTGTGTACCTTCTTTCAAGTTCTTGGGTGATTGCTGTTTTTGCCTCTTTGCTGGTGGCACTGTCTTCATGTACTGGTACCATGGATTTGAGCAACATTTTCTTTAGTGGGAGGATCATTGACACAGAGGGAGATGTTTCAGTGCTCATGAGGGCTGTTATTGTTTTCAGCGGTTGTAGTAGCTGAATTAGTTCCTCTGCCAGTCTCAATTCACTGGCAGTCAATACGGCAATGCCATTGTCCTTGACAGACCTCTTCACAGTGTTGTCCATTAAGGCAGAGTAGATGGCAGGCTGCTGCTCCACATAACGCTTAAGCATGTCATGTACGGTATTCCATCTAGTTGAGACATCATGGATTATCTTATGTCTTGGTATGTCTAGCATCTCCTGCTTGGTTGACAAAACATGGTGAGCTGTGGTGCTTTTCTGGAAATATGCTACCACTCTTCTGACCTTTCCCAGGAGGCATTAAGTGAGACTGCCCTTTTAGCTGCAAATCTGTCCATTGTCTGTGGCGACTGGGATTGTGATGTTGGGCCTAGCCAGTTTCCACTCATTAACTGCAGTCGTCAATTCATCAGCTATATGTGTGCTTGTGTGGCTCTCATAAAGGGGACGTGTTTGTAACACTGCACTTTTCATCTCCCAGTTCAAAATATAATGAAGACTCAAGGTCAGATAACTGAGTTGCCCTTGAGGTCCAAAGATCGCTGGTGAGAGCTGTGTAGTGAGTCTGGGAGTCTCAATTCCCCCACGTGTCTGTTCAAATAGCTCAGGGATTACTTTGTTCGTGAAGTGCGTTCGCGATGGCAAAGTGTAACGCAGCTCTAGGTTTTTCACCAAATGGCAAAATCCTGCATCGGTAACAACTGATAATGGCTGTAAATCTTTATCTATAAACTTCCCTGTCAAGTCTGACTCTTTTCTCGTTCCGGCCAGGGATATGTTTGGGTGGTGCCGGCGTAGATGCCCCATCATGTTCGAAGTATTACCGTTAGCATAATTTACAAATGTCAAGCAATGCTTACAGACGGTCTCTTTTTTATTGACGACCTTTGCTCCATCGCTACTGTAGTCAACACTAAATCCAAAGTTTTTCCACACAGGTGATTTAAAAGATGATGGTACCTCCTTAAAAGCTAATCTTTCGCCTCCACATGCCATCTTGCCTAGCTTGTATGATTTGCCTCTCTTCAGTTCGTTCCAGTACGTGACTTGTCATTGATATACTGACAGTTCATTGCACAGATACTCTCCGGGAAAGGTTACGGGAACAGGGAAAGACAAAGGGTGTTAGTTTGTGTTTTCTCGTAGATACAAAAAACCGTGGTTTTCATGTAAAACCGAACCGTGGTTTGTGGGTTTAACAATTCGTTTTTTTCGGTTTAGTTTGCACCCCTATACGACACCTATACTCTCAAGTTCTCCTCACAGTTACGTTTTGTTCAACAAATACATTTAGCTTAACCCTTGTGCTGCCTTCGAGGCACAACGACCAATTGTCGTGTTGCAACAACTTTACCCAATACAAAAACAAATAAAAAGCATATTCTTTTAACCTTCGCGCTGTGGGGGGTCTGAGACAGCCCGACGGTTAAAAGAAAATGCTTCACTTTATTTTTGTATTGGGTAAAGTTGTCGCAACACGACGGTGGGTCACAATGACCAAAAGTGACGAGAAAGAGAAAAAAGAACGATGGCAATTAACCTGAGAAATGCAAAGAGAGAGTGTGGAAAAAAGGAAAAAGATACTCACAGAGTATGCACCAATAAGGACAGCAGCATTAGCTCTTTTCCTCTGGTCAAAGCTGGTGTAGTGGACAATCCTCTTTCTGGTCAATGTAAAAGACTGCAGACAAAAGCAAAAAAAAAAATATATATATATAAGACAATAGGCTACAGATGTTTCTTGTTTAACCTGCAGCAACAAGCAACATTTTCCTGCCTTCTACTGGAGTGGCCGTGGCTCATGGGGTTGAGAGGGTTACCCACTAATCACAAGGTTCACTGTAAAAACATTGTAACATCAGTGTATTTTACTGATTTTTTCAGTATTTGTGAAATACATTAAAATATTAATTAAATTACAATAATGGACTGTGAATGTACATGTCGAATATCAAATCAGATTTAAAAAAACATGTTACCGTGA
Organism: Osmerus eperlanus; assembly: GCF_963692335.1. Lineage (NCBI taxonomy): Eukaryota > Metazoa > Chordata > Actinopteri > Osmeriformes > Osmeridae > Osmerus > Osmerus eperlanus. Next base: position 2,281,502 of record NC_085043.1, read on the forward strand.
ATAAGCATAGAATATCCTTTTTTAAATCAATATTTTTTTTTTTACATAAAGACTGTAAAAATCCATAAGAATTCATCATAGTTAGTTTTTATCTAATAGATAGAACTGTTCAATTTAAGTTAAATAATGTAAATGATTACAATTAGATTCAATGAGCTTTCAATTCAAAACTGAAACAGAAGTATGAAATGTAATATTAAACAACAATGCTACACTTTACTATCTGTCAAAAGCCCTCCACAAAAGACAGATATACAATAACTTCGAGGACAAGTGAGTGGCAAGAGTTTTGAGGTTGATTTCACTTTTATCGGTAAACGTGGAGGCGGAGCTCTAACCTACGTTGCCCATTATCAACCCACTGGGGAATCATTTAAAAAATGCATATTACTGAAAGCCCTAACATACTTTTTCATACCTAGGCCACCCCTGCACCCCCCTGGATCCGGCCCTGTTGTAAAATTATAGTAGCTTTCACCACAGAAAAGTTTAATACATTTGTTTTTATCTGTGATTTCTGTATAATATCTATAAGCATTAGTAAACTGTCAAAATACTGTTTTTGTTATTATATTATATCTTACTATCATCTTATAATTTCATAGATGGTAACTTTTATTTTTGTTCCTATTTTATTCTTTACGTTCCTTATTTTGTTCTTTTTATCTAATTAATCAACCAAATACTAAATAATACTGGAATTACAAAAAGTTATTCATTAAGAATTTTAGATTACATTTGTGTCTTCCTGGGTCTGCATATCACGAATTGCCCGCCCTAAAACCCCAGAGAAGAAGAAGAAGCCAATCAGAATTTGTATTCTGAGTTTTGAATATAAATACCGCGACGCATACAGCAGGCACTCAGCGGTGAAACTTCAACTGCTACGAACTTTCATGTCTGCAAAAACGAGGTCAGGAAACAGGTAATTTGTTAGTCTACGCTGGCGGGGGGGGTTTATTGTTAGAAAGTGTGGATCGAAAGATCCTCTACTGTTCAGAGACGGGCACAGTGGATGGGCAGTTGCAGCTAAAAGGTAAACAAGTATAGCGACCCAAAATTTCGGGGTTCTTTAACAAGAGACATACTTCTAAACATCAAGACAACAACTCCTGTGGATTTATTTCCCACTTTTCTGCTTCCAGCGGCAGAATTGGTGGGCATTATAGTCAAAGCCACACTCGGCTTTGTCCTAGCAGCAAAGAGTCGTAGGAGAGGTAAACGAGCCGGTGCACTGGTGCGACTTCGTTGGCGCGGGGCACATACAGCGTTACCGGGGATATTTCTCTCCAACGTGCGTTCGCTGAGCAACAAACTGGACGAACTTCAGCTACTGGTGTGGAAAAACTGAGACTTTCATTCATCTTCAATTTTGTGCTTTACGGAGACATGGCTGAGTGAACTGATCCCGGACTCTACGCTATATCTGGCAGGTTTTAAATTGCTGAGAGCGGTCGTGATTGTGCTTTCCGGCAAAACGAAAGGCGGTGGTATTTGTTTTTACACTAACAGTGGCTGGTGTGAAGATGTGACAGTGATTCTGCAGCACTGTTCTCCTGATCTGGAATCATTTTTTATTAACTGTAAACCTTTTTACTCGCCACGCGAGTTTGCGTCATTTATTCTGGTCGGCGTCTAAATGCCTCCGCAGGCTAGCATCAACGAGGCTCAACGTGTGCTCGCCAGGCAGCCAGATATTGAGTGTGGAGCATGCAAATCCGGATTCCTTGGTTATTGTACTAGGCGACTTTAACAAAGGCAATCTCACCCAAGAACTCCCCAAATACAGACAATTCATAAAATGCCCAACCAGAGAAGGGAACACCTTGGATCACCGCTACTCTACAAGCAGTAAAGCCTACCATGCGGTCCCCCCGAGCAGCACTGGGCCACTCTGACCATGCCATGGTCCACCTGATTCCTGCATACAGGCAGAAGCTAAAGCGCTGTGAAGGCCTTTACTCCAACTCCGTTTACGGATGGGCGTACGGACGGCTACGATTTTCGTTCATGGTTCTCCGTAGGCTGTGGGTGCTGAAAACAATTCACTGCCAGAAGAGTAGGTGGCGCAACGTTTTTTTGTTGAAGACGACCTTAGAGAAACCGTCTTTGTGTGGAAGTCGTCGTCATCGAGTGTTTATTTACCTAGGTTAAAGAAAAGTCGGAGCAAATTTACAAATTAGCCGTTTCATCAATAAAATAAGCACATTTTCAGCAACTACACTGCCCATTTCTCGTCACATTTTTCAGATGCTGATTTACATGTACTGTTTAGCTGAAATATGAATTTTGTAAATAAAAAATAAAACTTACAGCAATGGCGGTCAAGAATTCTGTTTGTCTTGTTGTTCACAACAACCCCGCCCCTGACTCAAGCGGTTCTTACTTCGGTTCTCAATACGGACCAATCACAGCCAAGGGGGTATCCGTAACTATCCAAAATTAGGACGGATAGTTAGGAAATTCAGGAGGTGCATGTCGAGCTCTCTGAGGGCTCTCGGAGAGGGCGTTCCACGTAGACGAAGGCGTTCCCATGTGTCCGTTTTTTGGAAAACGGAGTACCCTAAATCGGCCTTTAGCCTGCTGTGAGGACATCGAAACAGTGGATCAGCGAGGCTATGGAGGAACTGCGGGCGCACTTGGACTGTACTGACTGGGATATGTTCATGACTGCCACCAATAGTCTGGATGACCTCAGGGAGGCTGTGACATCATACATCAGCTTCTGTGAGGACTGCTGTATACCAACACGCACCATAGTGAGCTTCAACAACGACAAACCCTGGTTTACAGCTAAACTCAGAAGGTTAAGGCTGGACAAAGAGGCCGCGTTTAGGAGTGGGAACAGGGACAGATTCAAGGAGTCGAAGAACAGGTTTAGCAAGGCGGTGAGAGGGGCTAAACGACTGTACTCAGAGAGACTAAAACACCAATTCACTGCAAACAGACTCTGCTTCTGTCTGGAGAGGGCTCAGGCAGATTACCAACTTCAAGCCCAGAGCCCCCCACTCCACTAATGACTCTCGCCTGGCCAACGACCTAAACAAGTTCTACTGTAGATTTGACAGACAATTGTACTGTCCTGAACTAACCCTTCCCCCCCCCCCCTCCGCCCCCCCCCCCCCCCCCCCCTATTAACACAGAGACGACTCTCTCCATTCAGGAGGGAGAAGTTAACAGACTTTAAGAGGCAGAACCCACGCAAAGCAGCTGGTCCAGAAGCTGTCTCCCCTGCCACCCTCAAGCACTGTGCTGACCACCTGTCTCCGGTGTTCACCTACATCTTTAACACCTCTCTGGAGACATGTCATGTGCCAGCCTGTCTCAAGTCCTCCACCATCATCCCTGTGCCCAAAAAGCCAAGGCCAACAGGACATAATGACTACAGACCCGTCGCCCTGACCTCTGTGGTAATGAAGTCTTTTGAGCGCCTGGTGCTGGCACACCTTAAATCAATCACAGACCCTATACTGGACCCCCTGCAGTTTGCCTAGAGAGCCAACAGGTCTGTGGACAACGCAGTTAACATGGCCCTCCACTTCACCCTACAGCACCTGGACTCCCCAGCATCCTACGCCAGGATCTGGGACCCAGCTGAACGTGGACCCAGCTGAACGTGCCTGATTCCACCTGCAGGTGGATCACAGACTTCCTGTCTGACAGGAGGCAGTGTGTTAAGCTGGGAACACAAGTCTCTGACTCCCGGTCCATCAGCACCGAATCTCCTCAGGGCTGCGTCTTTTCTCCTCTGCTCTTCTCCCTGTACACCAACAGCTGCACCTCCAGTCATCCGTCCCTCAAACTCCTGAAGTTTGGGGGCGACACCACCCTCATTGGGCTCATCTCTGGTGGGGACGAGTCTGATTATAGGTGGGAAACTGACAACCTGGTGACCTGGTGTAGCCAGAACAACCTAGAGCTAAATGCTCTTAAGACAGTGGAGATGGTTGTGGACTTGGAAAGAATACAGCCCCACTCACCCCCATCACCCTATGCGATTCCCCAGGAAGATTGTGGCTGACTCCTCCCACCCTGGACACACTCTGTTCCAGAAAGTCCCCTCCGGCAGAAGTCCGGCTGCGGTCCATTAGGACCAAAACCTCACGCCACAAGAACAGTTTCTTTCCATTTGCCACTGGCCTCTTCAACAAGGCCAAGGGCTCACACAGTCTTTAAAACCACAGACTTTAAATCTTTGCCGTATATTGCACTCATGCCATCTTTGCACTATGTGCCCTATTTGTATTTTTATCTATGTATTTATAGTGTACATTATAGCTATTTTATACATTATATTTAGTTTATTTTACATACCTGTCCCCTTAGTATTAGTTAGTATTAGTTCATTAGACTCTGCACCTTGTATAGTATAGTTAGACTTGGTTATTTATTTAAGATTTACTCCTATATGTTGAATGCATGCACCTTCCTGCCAAAGTAAATTCCTTGTCTGTGCAAACTTTCATGGCGATTAAAACCCTTTCTGATTTTGATGCTCGTGTTGATGTTTGCCTCCTACTACTGCCTGAACATCTCTTACCCAGCAGTCCAAGGAGCAACATTAGAGTTATTGCAGAGGTAAATAAGCAGAAGTCTATTGTATACATTAAAACAGATAGAGAATGACCCAAAATAATCAATTTATAAGTTACTCATCTATAATCTGATGCAGTCTAATACAACAGCCTTTTAATAAACCCTCCCTATCAGACTGTTGATTCAATTTGGTGGGCATTTTTAAGGCTGCAGTTTGTGCTGGTGTTTGATTGGATTGCACTATATTCAAATGTATTTCAAATGTTGTCCACCTACATTTTGAACGATGGGACTTTACATGGAGGTTACATGTTCTTGTTGTGTTTGCAAAGGCATGCTCCAGGGCCCCGTTCGTCGTAAGGGTTGAAGCTAAGTTAATCAATTGTCCCTTTAGCCCGTTAACATTAGCGAGATGATTGAGAACAGCAAATATCGGTTCGTCAACGGCTAATCCGCATCCAAATCATGTGGTTAATTTCAATCAGGCTAAACTTATCAGGGAAATTGCACGTGCACGTCCTACTTCAAAAGGCAGGAAAGGTCGATCACCAAAACCGTGATTTTCTAACGGTTTGATGGCGAAAATAATGATCTCAACTCTTTCAGAATAAGTAGGCTCGATAAAAACAAGGCCATGAGGATATATGTAGGCTACTGCACTTATATCATGTACTATATATGTGTATATGCATGTAGGCCTATGTGTAAATCCCTCTTTGATTTCATTGACTGGGACATGGCCAGGGAATATGATGAATTGATTCATCAGCTGGTTAAGCGCCAAGTACACTTTTCTTACAGCAACGCATGCTGCGGCTTTGCCAATGTTTTCTGCATCGCCTATACTGTATAAAAATGTAGCCTATACCTGACGCAAAAAACCTCAAGGCTATGCAGAGTCTGAAGCACAGTTAAAGTTTCAAGTAGCTTTATTGTCAATTTCTTCACATGTCAAGACATAAAAAGGAATCGATATGACGTTTCCCACTCTCCCACAGTGAAACATATAAAAAGCACAGGCACAACAGATAAGACAAGACATTTCCTAAAACATAGCGATACATATTCACATACAGCAGCATAAGCTCATAATAAAGCATAAAGCTTGCCGCGGCGTGTGATATTTGCAATGTACGGCCCGAGAAGGTCTTGCAAATAAATGAGTCCTTGTCGGCTGAATCGATATCGCTCAAACAAGAACTCATCCGTGTGAAATAAAGGATCTTGGCGATCGCAAAGAACTCTATTGGTGTGGAAAGGTAATCGAACTAGAATATAGCTACTTGGTCAACTGGGTCTCTCAAAAAGGGAGCTGCCATGTTATTTTCCGGGGGTGTGGCGAGCTTATCCAGCTACACTTACGTTAGCCTGCTCTGGAGCAGGTTAGTGCTAATTGATATGTTACTATGGTGATTTATCAAAAGTTGCTTCCATGAACCAAAAAGAGGGGCGTTTTTTATCTTAGTCTGAAAATTAGCTCGCTAAACCGCTTAGCGAGCTACGACGAATACCCCCCAGGTGCTTGGGTTAAAGTGCTACACAGATCCAGTTAAAAAAATATGTGGAAATGCAACAGCCACTGTGTGGTGGGAGTTTGCATGTTGTATTTCATTCGACAGATGCCTTTTCAGGATCAACCCAGACAAGGGATCGAAAGTGGAGAAGAATGCTTCCAGAAAGCCGCTGGCGGTCAGTCCAAAGGTGCTTTCCCTGATGACAAAAATTTAGAATTACGAATGGAGGGAGTAAAAAGAAAAACCATTCAGAAGGGAAAACATTGTAGTCCAATCTCCCTCCTTCTTTCACATGCATATTAATTCATGTCAGTGACTTACATGTCAGTTATGGAAGCAAATCGTTACCAAAATTCAAATGCAAATGCATTTCCAGAAATGCATTTGCATTTTAAGAATGTGGCTGCATTATTTGACTCATAAATGAAATTAGTAATCAATCATCCTATTTGCATTTTAATTTTCTTCTTCAAGAGTGCTCAATCTTTCACTTAATTAAAATTAAAAAGAAATAGACATTTGAGATTTGATTTTCAAAACATTCCCCAGCAAATAGATACCAAAATTCAATTTGAAATGTAAAATTTGAAAATTTTCAGAAATGCATTTTCATTTTAGGAACGAGGCTGCAAAATCGTGACCACAATTCAAATTCAAATGCATTTCCAGAAATGCATTTTCATTTTAAGAACGTGGCTGCAAAATCGTGACCACAATTCAAATTCAAATGCATTTGCAGAAATGCAAAATGAACGAAAAAGCATTCTGAGCGGCACAGCAGAGTGACGTCAGTAGCCGCTCTTCTTCAGCTCCCTGCTGACCGAGCTACCCATCTTGTTCGGTAGGGGGCGGTGTGCACATCTGCATTGCATTACATTGCAAATGTGCCGGGAAATTGATTGAAATGCCGGGTCTTTAGAGCAGCGTTCCCCAACCGGTGCCCACCGGTCCGCGGTGGGTCATTTCGTACCGGGCCGCACAAAAAAGAATTAATAACATTATTTCCTTTTAATTGATTATCAGAGTCTGAAAGACGTTTTATTCTGAAAAATGACCTGATTCTCTCCTTCTCCGCGGGCCTTTTCCCCTGAGCAAAAAAGCTCTGCAAAGACGTGTGTTTACTCATTTTTTAGCAAGTTTGTGGGCTTTATTGAGCTGTATAACGATGGAAAACCAGGCTAAGAAACTTAAAGATGGGGCTGAAAAATTGAGACAAAAATACATCACATTCACTAGACATGGTTTTGTCAATTGAAAAAACGGCTGTTTATTTTACATAAAACTCAAATCAGCTAAACTATTTTTCTCGCGCGCTCGCATTAGGTGTGGAAGTCACTAACTAGGATCACATCAAACCCAGAATGTGCATGCATTAGCAGCGCAGCTGTCCAGGGCCTATCTTTCCTTCCAGTCCGTCCCTGCCGGTCCGTGAAAATATGTCTTAGATGAAAGTGGTCCGTGGCGCAAAAAAGGTTGGGGACCGCTACTTTAGAGGACGCATCACAGATCATGGCGCTCCCTCAAATTGTGCAAACACTGTTAGAATTAGCTGAGCAGGTAGAATCTAATAATACATCTGAGTCTGATGCCCATGACCGAGTAGAACAAGTCATAGAGAGCTTGGCTGCATACTCTGCCGTCACAGATTTACACATTAATAGTAGCTCTGCCACTGTTTTAGTCATTGTTTGACATCAAGTTGCTCAGTCTGTGATGCGTCCTCTAAAGACCCGGCAATTCAATCAATTTCCCGGCACATTTGCAATGTAATGCAATGCAGATGTGCACACCGCCCCCTACCGAACAAGATGGGTAGCTCGGTCAGCAGGGAGCTGAAGAAGAGCGGCTACTGACGTCACTCTGCTACGCCGCTCAGAATGCTTTTTCGTTCATTTTGCATTTCTGCAAATGCATTTGAATTTGAATTGTGGTCACGATTTTGCAGCCACGTTCTAAAAATGAAAATGCATGTCTGGAAATGCATTTGAATTTGAATTGTGGTCACAATTTTTCAGCCACATTCTTGAAAATGAAAATGCATTTCTGGAAATGCATTTGAATTTGAATTGTGGTCACAATTTTGCAGCCACGTTCTTAAAATGAAAATGCATTTCTGGAAATGCATTTTAATTTTCAAATTTTACATTATCTATTTGCTGGGGCATGTTTTGAAAATAAAATCTCAAATGTCTATTTCTTTTTCATTTTAATTAAGTGAAAGATTGAGCACTCTTGAAGAAGAAAATTAAAATGCAAATAGGATGATTGATTACTAATTTCATTTATGAGTCAAATAATGCAGCCACATTCTTAAAATGCAAATGCATTTCTGGAAATGCATTTGCATTTGAATTTTGGTAACGATTTGCTTCCATAGTCAGTGTCTTACATTGACTTTACCAAAGCTCTCACTCTTTCCCACTGTATTATTGAGTTTGAATGTGTGTGAAGTGTTTTCAGATAGTACCACTATCATCTGTGATCGGTTTTGTTTGTATTACTCCTTTAAAAGCCATTTGGAAACAGATTGTTAGAAAATGCTCACAATGTCAAGTTTTTTAGGATACAATGTTGTTAGAGGGGCAACTGTTTAAATTTCACTGTGAACCTTAGTTGCACCTGCTGTACCTTAGTTGCACCTGATTGCACTTTTATTGATACATGTATCTGTCCATAAGTGGCCAATCATCAAAAGGTCTGTGGCACTAGGTTCCCTGGCCATGTTCAGTGAAGTTTATTTGCTAGTTTTTTTTTCTTTATCTCTTGTTTTTATGACGAATAGAGTTTTGAGTGTGTGGACAGGTGTCTTTTATACAGGTAACGGGTTCAAACAGGTGCAGTTAATACAGGTAATGAGTGGAGAACAGGAGGGCTTCTTAAAGAGAAACTAACAGGTCTGTGAGAGACGGAATTCTTACTGGTTGGTTGGTGATCAAATACTTATGTCATGCAATTAAATGCAAATGAAGTACTTAATCATACAATGTGATTTTCTGGATTTTTGTTTTAGATTCCGTCACTCACAGTTGAAGAGTACCTATGATAAAAATTACATGCTTTGTAAGTGGGAAAACCTGCTAAATTGGCAGGTTATCAAATACTTGTTCTCCCCACTGTATATTGGATATGTTATTGTTTTTAAAAGTGAAAACGTCCTTCATTAAACGTAAAACAAAATATATATACAACAAAATTCATGTAAAATTACTGCTACAAACTGTATTTTTAGTATGGAAAATTCATGTAATTTTACGTTATTTTCTGTAAAAAAAATTGACTCCAGTCCATTTACTTAGGGTGCATTTAACCCTTGTGCTGCCTTCGGGTCACATGACCCAAAGGTTCATAATGAACCATCGTTGTGTTTACCCAATTTTACCCAATACAAAAACAAATAAAAATCATTTTCTTTTAACCTTCGCAATGTGGAGGGTCTGAGACAGCCCGACGGTTAAAAGAAAATGCTTCACTTTGTTTTTGTATGCGGTAAAGTTGTCACAATACGACGGTGGGTAACAATGACTGATGGGTCAGAATGACCCGAAGAGAACACAAGGGTTAAAGGAGGGATTTTACATATTGGGGTAAGGAAACATTGGATAGATCTCTGGTCTTTGATAACCTGTGCATTTTACAGACTTAAATATTTAGATTTGGTGGGTACCACTAAAGTGGCTGCTTGTTCTGGCAGCTCCCGACGCAGTAGGACGTTCATTCCTTCTCCCCCTTGTACAACTCTCAACACCTTTTATAAGGCTTGGCTGACCATCTTGTTAATGGGGAAGTGTAGTAGCATGGTACTCGATACTGAAACAATGCTAATGATTTTATTGAAATTGAGTAATTTGACTATGTTTTGGTCTTATTTTCAATTGGAACTTTTTACAATGTGTATAGAAATGTAAGCATAGCCTAAATACAATGGTTCCCCGAGTGGTTGAACCCCTGTTCTCCCTGTGCTTTATGTTAGAGACTGTGGTAAAAAATTGTTATACATAATGATAATCGTAAAATAAGGAATAAAACGACTTTTCTAGGTGCGCTTCTCAGGAGTAAACAGGGGGGGGGGGGGGGGGTGGTTACTGATTGTATGGTAGGTAGCAGTTAATTCACAGGCAGCTATCAACTCCGCAGAAAACGTACCTCGTATGCCTGCACTTTGTCCATTAAATGTATATAGCGGGACAAGTTATCCCTTACTGCTCAGCGTGAGAAATACAAGGTGTTGTGTGAGACTTGAGTGCCCTGCATTAGATGTGTTTCAGACTCTGAAACGGCGAAAGCTAGAATTGGCGTACAACTGACTAACGATTGAGCAATAAAACCTCTGAAAAAATGGTTGAGTGTGAAAAGATATGCGAGATGATGTAGCGAGTGGTGATCAGTGAGCGTGAAGTAATATAAGGGTATAAGGGTCGGCAAACGGAGTGCAGTAACTAGAATTACTGTGGTTTGCCTTGGTTTTGAGTGTGATTTTGTTGTTATTGCAATTCTTTATAACCCTTTTCTTTAAAATGGAGCAAGATTGAACAAAAACTTTGTCACAAGATTAAAAAAAAACTGAGAAGTTCAATTTCACTCATAAGTCAATTTTGAAAGAAAATGTAGTTCAGTCAAGACAATCACGTATTAGATTTGAGCATTTATTGACCATGACATGGATATTGGTTTGACTTTGGCAGAGTGGATAATCTAAGGGAAGCACTCCCTTAGATTCCCCACTCTCGATGCGACACATACATGCATACATACATGGCATATGAGGCAGGGAGCAATGGAGACATAATCCCCTGATGGATAGAACATACAGACAGCATGGGGGAGAAGGGGATGGTGGAGGGCGGCAGCAGCACTGATCATACAACAACCGGGGTGAGTGTGTGCGTATCCACGCGGCCTTTAAATACTGTCTTATCGGACTGCTGGCTAACACACGTGTGGTAGTGAGTGGATTGCGGTTAGCCTTGGCATGGCAACTCAGATTGGTAGTGCAGGAAGCTCCACCAGCGGTTTGGATATCTTTTTTAACAATGAGGACACAAGCGCAAGCTCTGTTAAATTGTCAAGAAAAGGAAAGAAACACACTTAACATAAGCAATTTGATTAAACATCTCAACATTTACATGTAGTCATTTAGCAGACGCTCTTATCCAGAGCGACTTACAGTAAGTACAGGGACATTCCACCCGAGGCAAGTAGGGTGAAGTGCCTTGCCCAAGGAGACAACATTATTTTGCGATTTTCGATTCCTACTCGTTACAACATCACAGATACTGCTCTACCAAAGGTGCAGACTTCGTGAAAAGATACAGTGAAGACATTTCGGCCTTTAGATTCAGAACTTATTTTGGACTAGCGGTGTCAGTCCAATGTCACTCATCAATTTACCCATGCAGTGGATTGATGTCGATTTTACTGCCCCGTGAGTTACGTTGCAAGCAAAGTCGTTACGGGGCTTGCACACCAGCCTAGCTAACACTGATAACGAGGCCAAATAATCAATGCATGGTTCAAGTCCCTGTTCCCCCCCAATGAACTACGTTCTAAAATTGTCAACAAAGTTTGTACATATAAATGTAACCCTTTTCTTAACCATAAGGGACATTTCATCAATATAAAGATAAACTAAAACCTGGGTTCCCAGCAGTTGAATTGTGAGCTGGCTGAAATATATAAACGCTTACCAATTAAGTTTAAATAAACTAATGTCCAGTTACTATTATTTTCAAGCGCAGTGCCTCCACTAGAGAAACTTTATGATCGGTTTAAATCACGTATTACATTTCTCTAGAAACATATGACAAAAGGAAATAAATGAAATACAATGAAAACTAGAAAGGTACATTTCCTGAAGAAAATGTGTGTGTTTGCTGAAAGCAGTTGAAACGATTGTTTTGATGGCTTGAATAGTGAAGAAGGTTTTACAAAAATGTTAAAAGAGGTATGTGCTTTAAAAACAAAATGGTGAGAAAAAGTGTTAAAAGTATATCTGTAATTGTTATGCATTGCGATATTTTCTTACTATTGAAAATGGAGAAAAAACAGTGATGAAAAGAGTATCTTATTTACTTTCATACATTTTTAATCGTTAAAAGTAGTGGTGGGCATAGATTTTTTTTTTAAATCTAGATTAATCTCACTGTAATCTTGGCGTTAATCTAGATTAAAATGGCTCATTTGAATTCCACCGAAGGCATTCAGAATATGTGTGCTACCCAAATAATGACTAAAAGTAAGTCTTTGAGAACGGGTTTCTCAAGCCAGGTGGCGCATTAGACCAGGGGCTCATCTCCTGTTTCCAAAATGCATCACAAACTGCTTGAGAAAGCTGTTCTACTATGATAATTGGTGATGAAAATAAATTATGTTCAATAAGATGTACTTGTGTTTATTAACTGTTTATTAGATTAGTTAGCTTGGCTGATAGAGCTGTGCTGACGGGCTTGCCTCGGTTGCACTCAAACAGTAGTTTGACGACGACTCTTCCCCTGCGCTACATCAGTGCTTGGCAAGGCATCTTCCGCATTAGCTAAGGGAAGCTTTGCGTTTAGGTGGTATTTGAGACTGGAAGAACTCCTACAGTAAACTAATTCCGCATAGCACAAGGTGCAAACAACCTTAGTCTTGTCGAGGTTTCCATTGGGAAGCTTCTTAAAAATACATTTTCCTTGAAGCAAACCAGGCGGCTTCATAGCTGCATCCATGTTAGCACGTTACGTTTGATGTGATAATTTCATACACAAGGCATACACACAGGTTCAAAGACTCGTTCTCGCCCTCTAAAGTGCAATTCGGCAAGGTATACATCCGCGCTAAAATATCAAGGTGAAAGTCATTATAGCTTGCGTAGTACAGACCCAGCTCCCAACCCAACTTTGAGAATAGATTAATGGCGATATTTTTTATATCGCCCGATAAGAGTCTCAGGTTAACGCAGCGCGTTAACGCCGATAACGGCCCACCACTAGTTAAAAGTATTAAAGAATGAAAGATTGAGAAACAGAAAAAAGTTTGAAGTTAGAAAAATGAGCAAATATAGTGATGAAGAGTATATTGCATAACAGTTATCAATATAGCAGACAAAAGTATGTCAGCAGTATGAAGGTGAAAAAAAGTGTTGCTTTGAAACCAAAATGGTGAGACAGTGTTAAAAGTATATCTGTCATTGTTATGCATTGCAATATTTTCTCACGGTTGAAAAAGGAGAAAAAAGAGTGATGCAAAGGGTATCTTATTTAATTTCATAAATGTTAAAGCGTTATGTTAGAGCCATTTTATTTCATTCTAAACCTTTTACATTTTTAAACCTTAGTATTAGTTAGACTTGTACACTTCTTATTTAAGATTCTTATATGTTTAATGTGTGCACCTTCCTGCCACAGTATATTCCTTGTCTGTGTGATGTTTCTTGGCGAATAAAACCCATTCTGAAAAGTATTAATAATTGAAAGATGTAGAAACAGAAAAAAGTTTGAACAGTGGAACAGTGAAGAGCGTTGGCCAATCGGATTGGTTCCTTGTTTCTTGTAACGTAGCAACTGTTGGTCATTGTCAACATTTCTAACCTAGAATCTAGGTTTTAGGTTCAAGATGAAGGAGAAACTAATCATGTGTGCCTGCACAACCAGTCCTGTTCAGACACTTAATTTAAAGATGACATCAAAATAATAATCCATAGTGCAGGGTTGCCGATGTTGTCGTTGTCCCTGGTGAGTTTTTTAAATTCAATCTTGTCACATTATGTGACTTTGTTGTGCAACTGGAAAAGCTAGCTACTCTAACTCAGAATGCTGCTGCAAAAAAGCAGAACTATTGTGGGTGGTAAATAAGATCAAGCTACATCTAGCCAGCGGATCATTTATTGCAAGTGTGTCAAAGTGGTATTTTTACAGACTGTATTAACACCATAGGCATGAATAATGCATGCATCGTCATTGTCGTCCATCTTTAGCCGAAGAAGCTAGAGAGGATGCAATGGGAGATTTCCTACAGTAAGGTACCCAGCTAACACATGACGTTGCGGCAACGTTGCCAGTAAGTGCTCAGTTGGTAACCCACAATGTTACCTTCTGGCAACGTTGTGGCAACGTTGTGGCAACGTCGTAGCAACGTTATAAAGGGAATGTTGCCAGTTGGTCCCATGGACAACGTTGCCACGACGTCGTACCTTGGTCGGCTGGTTACGTTATTTTTAGACCCGTGGGCAACGTTGCCGCGACGTCGTACCTTGGTCGGCTGGTTACGTTATTTTTTGGTCCCCTGGACGACGTTGCCGCGACGTCGTACCTTGGTCGGCTGGTTACGTTATTTTTTGGTCCCGTGGACAACGTTGCCGTGACGTTGTACCTTGGTCGGCTGGATACATTCATTTTGGTACCATGGGTTAATTTGCGGCTAAGTCGCTCTTTGGTCGCAGGACAACGGATCTCGAGTGCATATAGTGGTTTATCCAGAGATGGAGAGATCACACTGGATTGCTCTCAGTTCTGACACTGTTGCAATGTAGCCATAGTCTACATGAATTTCAATCACACACAATATTAAATGTTACACCCAGCACGTATAAATGTAGACAATGCATGTAATTCATGTGCAGCTCAGCCCCAGCATGTCATTGGTCATCAATTTTCTCATATGCAGAAACATAGCTTTAATAAATAAAGACTGAATTTGGAATATAATTTAGTCTTTCATTCTTTACTATAAACATGTACAAAAGCAATCAATGTGTGATGTGTAACATGATTAAGCAAACATTCTTTGTATAGCACACCAAAGCTGTATGACACACAATGCAAATTTGTGCTCCAATAATTTTTGTGATACAAAATTGTTAAATGTGACCAAAAGGTAAGCGACTCTTAAGAGTTTCATTTCCAAAGACAAGTCATCACAGAATATTACAATTCTTCCTTAGCAAACCTGCCCCTCAGTCTGCCCCTGAGCAACAACTTTGCGCATGCCCATTTCAACGCATCGCTCAAACTGGGGTTTCAGAAGAGATTTTGCAGGGGTTCAACACTGTTTCAAAACAACATTGGATTTCAACTGGAAATTAGCTACTTCAAAGGTGAGTTTCTTTACAGAAATATATAAACATATTTTCAGAAATTGGATGGGGCATGCTAATACGTATATGTTTGAAATTTAGGCCATTTAGCCTGTTTATGTGCTATCAGATTCACATTATTTACGTTAGGATTTCGATAGCTACAGTACAGTAGAGGTTAAACCCTCCAGAAAGTTATGTTGAAATACTGAAAATGCATAGGCCTACATGTTATCAAAGTTTAGCGTCTCACAAATCACCCACAAAAGAATCAGTGAAAATAAACGTTCAGAACTGTTAAAAAACCTTGTCCCAAAATAGTTTAATTAGCCCGGAATTTTCAAAGACTGTGGAGCTAGCGTGGCTGAACACGTTTTAATCACAGTCGGTCATGGCATGCACAGCAATGGCGTCTATAAAAGTATCATGTCACTAATTTTTCCAATTTGTACATTACATATTTTTTGGGATAAGTTTATTCGTTTTAACCTTTTAGATGCGTGAGTTTTAAATATTTCCGACGCTTCCACCAGTTATTTTTCCAAAACGGCAGCTAGGTAGCTTTAATTAGCTTCCGTTACCTAGCAACCTAGCATAATACTCGTAGCAATGCTACTACCTGCTAGTGTTACTTGTTAGCCTACTAATTGTACATTTTGAAGCCATACTATAGCGTTTGTCATATAGTTTTTGTCTATCGGAAAACAGTCGGTTGGAATGTTCAGAATCACACATGTGCGACGCTACGATGTGGGGCCCTGCTTTCGAACGATCACATATGTGCAATGCTACTCCTTTAATATCAATATGCTATAACTATGTACATAAACTACATTCCATTTTCATTTCTGTACAGATTATCCTACCACCGTCACACGGCCTAGCACTGTGTCCCTGGGAAATGATGGTAAAGTAATGAATGACCGTTTAAAACAGTGACAATAATTGTATGAGCCATGGCAACCTAAAGGCTATGTTTTGAAGCAAAAGCATGACTTAAAACTTTTGCATCACCAGATTCCATACCCCTAGATGTCAACTCTGGTCTGGTGGAGGTGAACCAATTGGGGGCCCAGGAAAACAGCTGGCAGCCAGGCAAGTGCAAATATAAGACACTCAAAAAAATATATGCTTTGTATACAACCATTCAAGGTAACATTTGTTATTTACATCAATGTTACAGCTAATCTAGAAGAACCACAGTGTATGCCAATCATGCTAACTCTTGTAAACTTGTTTTACTTGTCTTTAATGACAGACACATTACAGGTTATGCTCCGGAAGATGGGGACATTGGAGGAGAACCAGCGAGAGGCTCTCCTATTCAGGCGACTACAGGGCAGACACACTGAAGAGGTGCCAGTGATGGACCTTTTCAATTTGAAGCAGTATCTAGATACTGCTTCAAATTGAAAACAGAGACGATCTTTCCTTAACCTCTGTTGTCAATATCGCCGATAAAAAGTAAATACTGTTACGAAGCATTTGTTTGTAGGTAACGAACGATAGACGTAGCTAGTTTCGCCGTTCTATGGCAGCTAGTACAGTACTGTATGATAACAGTCGTAGCTAGAGTTGTAAGCACTCGTCACTAGAATGACCAGAACTTTAAAACAAAAGATCATATTTCAAATCTGTCTGCTGTTCTACATTGCCCACACAATTTATGTATATATATCAACTCTAACATGGCCTGTATCTTGTATTGAAAGTGCTCGAAAATTAGCTCGTCTAATGTATGGTGGACTGAGAAAACATTTGTCAAAGCAGAGCGAGCGGATGTCGTGGGAGAATTCCTAATGTGTTAGATTTACTGCTTCAAATTGAAAACGGAGAAGATATTTAGAGTAAAGACAAGTTTCTTAACGTCTGTGTTCAATATCGTCAACTAAAAGTAAAAACTTTTCAGTTACGAAGCTTTTGTTCGTAGTAATGCCAGCTGCAGTAAACCTTTCGTGACCCCGGTTTAACTGTTCGTGACAGTCGGCTATGACAGTGTTGAGCCTCGATTTTTGCAGATTTCTGTGAAACTTTCTTAAAGAAAAATAATCTAGCTAGATTATGTACACTTTAAACTCAATGTACATACCTTGTTTGGCCAATTTGGTCGATTGTGAAAAAAAGTAGAACCGTTTTTAGTTATGGAGAGCCATCGCGCTAGCTTGGAATTGCGTTATCCCACTCATCACTTCAGTGGTCATAACTTTTAAACAAAATAGTATATCTTAAATCTGTCTGCTGTTCTGAATTCACGACAAACGTACGCACATTTCATACGCTCTAAATCTTGTCTTCAAAATGGTATAAACAGTTCAGGTATATTATTTGAAAAAGTCTGCATATTCAGGCAGGAAAGTGTTAAACAGTGTCAAAAATTGACGCGGTGAGAAACAGTTCTGTCAGTGCATGAAGTCACAATTGAATTTGACTTGAACATTCTGAACCATTGAAACCCATTCATTTTTTTTAGCACTTTAAACTTTAATACCTTAAAAACTTTAAAAGTTATCAATGAGAAAAGTAATAGCACACTAGAGTAGTTCAGACTTTATCAAATGAAGTTTGAACGGTGTTTCTAGCTTAAACGGTGTGAAAGGAGTAGGCGACGGGAAAAAGTGGGAGGAAAATAAATAAATAATAATAATAATAATAATAACTAGAGAGGGTACAATTTCTGGGGAAATTGTAGGGTGTGCTTGCTTGCGTCGGTTGCACAGGGGTCCGTTTTTGAATGACATTTTTACAACTGATATTTCTGTATACTTTATATAAAAAAATGCATACTTATTATTTATAAAGATTACATAGATTTAAAAGCATTTTTTTTGCTGCTCATTTACAACTGAAAATACGAGTGAAGTGTAGAATGAAATAGATGTCTTATTTCACCTGCAAGAGACAGCGTCATCGTTGAATCAAAACGAATAAATTTGGCAGACCGGTGTAAAAATTGACCTAATCTCTATGACTTAAACGTCCTTTTAAGTTTTTCCCTTCTCGTGATATTTTAAGGAATTTAGCCTACTCATATTGCATTCATTCATGAATAAAGAACCCCCTTTGAAGATTATTCTACAACGTTACCGGCAGTAGAAGATGGAATCGCGATTCAAACAGTACCATCTGCTAACTGAAAATATGCCCCCAAAAACGTAAATAAGCTTGACATTTATTTAGTGGAAAATCGCTTTCATAAAAAGCTCACTGGTAGCGATCATTGTCAGTAACAACGCCAAGTGCGATATAGCCCTGTGTGGAGAAGCTGCCCCGGTAAATTGTACTACTACGGTACAGTACTAGACTACTGCTGTGTTCGTCTTGGTAGCGATTGCGTTGGTTGAATTGGATTTAACGTTCCGTTGTACGGTTTAGGCTGAAATTAATTATTTTCATGAATAGATTGACAAAGTTTAGGCTGTGGCAATGAAGTTAAGGTTAGCAGTTAGATAGACTTTTGATTTAAGTAAGGGGAGTGCCGAACATGTTCTGTCGCCGTTTGACTTCCTACAGCTGTGTAGATGTTTTTGTAGTGTCTCGCGTAGGCTACAGCGTTGCAGTGAGCAACACTGGTTTGAAACATGAAACCACAGGTAATGATAATTTCACCCACAAATCGTTTACTTGTAATGTAATGTCATAATAAATCCTACAAGGAAAATGTATTTGTGAGGAATGTTTATTTTAACGATTGAAAACAGATGCATCATAGACCACTGTAGTATGTGTTGCCCGGGCAACAGAGGCTAATGTCATGATGCTAATACTTCAGTGAAATAGTAGACTACTGTTTCCGAAAGTAGATGTACTTCCTTAATAAAATCAGCTTATATTGTACATTACACGTCACAATTGTGTGTCATATCAGAAAGTAAAATTAGTAAATAGTTATCACCCTGGCCTCTTTGCTTGTGGCGTTTCTGCAGCTGCCTTGTAGTAAAGCAGTTAGCTTAGCTATCTCCCAGAAGTTAACAAGCTGCTAAACTAATGTTCTGCTAGAGGTAGTCACGCGAGTTTTCGTGACGTTAGTGACGTAAGTAGCGTCATTGACTGTGGCTAGCAAGTTACCCACCGTTAGCTTCACTTTTCGCCACAAAAACGTAATTTCCACTTAAACCATGCAACGGAACGTAAATCCCAATAGAAGCAACTCAATGGCTACCAAGACGAAACTTTTGACACCTAGGTTGTGTATGTAGGCCAAATATTGACTGAGTTTTAGGGGGGCAAAAAGAAATAATAATAATATATATGTGAGAGAACAAAGGTTGTGCCCTTGCCGAAGGCAAAGCACACCCAATAATAATAATAATAAGTATGCAGAATAACAATAGTGTTTTTGCTTGCAGCAAACACACTAATACATATCAATCCCTTTAAAAGGTACTTCACTACCAAATTTGTAAATGCACCTTTCACTCAAATCACTTATGGTACTGCCAATCATGTCACATTGATATCAGAACATTAAACTTTCTTGTTTTGTTCAAACCATGCACAGAAGATAACTTTACACTATCCTATCAGTCCTTAAGTTCCACACGTTGTAGCGGGGTTTGCTCGTTTAAAGATAGAAATACTTAATTTATCATAAAGTCTGGGGCACAACCCTAATATTGGTTTAGGACATTAGGGAATCCTATGTTTAATATGTAATAATCAGTCTCATCTTTAGGAATGAATTCGTTCTAAGAGTAAAGCCAATCGTAACATCAGTGAACACGCACGTCAAAATATCTTTACAATGAATTTATTCAAGTAAGGTAAACAGATCTTATGAAAAGTTGGATTATGGGTTTGATATGAGAGATTGGTTTCAATGAACAGAATGAAATGGTCTAACTTAAAGAAAGGCAGAAATTGTACAGTCAGTGATTACATCCTTACAAATCATAAACAGAGCTCACGCCAATGCCATGTCGAGGAGGAAAGAGCGTTAGCCATAGTTACGTTTGATCAGGGGTTGATCAATGATGTTGAGGGCGGTTTGCGCCGAAGGTCCATTTGAAGAATCTGAAGTCACAGCGCGGCTGCGCTGGGTCATGTGACTGAGTCAGCGGGATCTCAGTGAAGTCGCATTTGGAATTGCGTTTTTGGTTCTTCTGTTGAAACGTCCAGATAGTGACGCGTTCACTATAAAGTTGAATCTCAGGAGAAGCTTGGCGACGTCCTTTGGAACGCCAATCCTGATGGGGTTCATGCCATGGTCGGTTTCGCTGGAGTTCGAGATTGATGGTCATCTTAGGGCTTTATACAGTTCGAGGGAGGACCCGTCTGGGGTCAGATGTGGATTGGGGGAAGCTGGGTTCTCAACTCCCCCCTCCTTCCTTCACACCTACCAAAGGTGTGATCTGATCTCTGGCTGATCATTCGATGGTTCAAATATTGTTCTGGACATCTTGGTACAGTTACAAAATATAGTTGAATGATTGTTTTATTATGATAGCTTCGTGTAGATACCAAGAATGACGTGGTTATCTTTCAGGAAGAAGGAGTTAGGGTTAGAATCAAGATTTCAGTGAACACAACATTAAAACAAAGTAACAAACATAACACAAATATCCCTCTCATAATTCTCCACCTTGTACTCTTGTGGTAAAGGTGAAGTCTCAAGAACTTTCCTCAAAAGTTCTGATCAAGGTATGTTCTTTGTTCAAATCGCCGCCGAAAGCAAATGGTCGCTGGAGACGTGTTGTCTAAATCAGGCCCTTTGAAGCTTGCAAGCTAGCAGGAGAGCTGATTAGGTAGATTGGGGAGGTCCCCCCCCCCCCCCATTCTATGGTTCCTTTGCATCGGCGTTTGGTGGGTAATCAGCATACTGAGGGTGTCACAAGGGCTGATTAGGTTTGTCTGATGTGATTGAATCACTCTTCAGGTGTGGCAAGATGTTGGCTCCGTGTGGTCTTGTGGACCTCACTACAACGTGTTACCCAAAAGATAATACCGGAGCACAGGCTTACGTTGGAGCTTTTTACGCAGGTGCACTTGAAATAATGAAGTTCGGATGTGCAATATAGCAACAGTTTGCAAGATCCAATTCAATTACATAGTCCTCCTTAGGAAACGAAAAAGAAAAAGTTGTTTACTCCGTAACTCACAATTTTCATCATCTCCCGTCCCACGTGGAATGAGAACGTGGTGTGCATCAGGTGAATCCAGTCTCAAAGAAACTCACGCATCAAGCTGCTCATCCGAGGTCAGATGCACAAACTGAATATAAAAGGGGCCCAGTTCTTGGTTTGGGCCTTATACCTGAAATATATTAGTCTCCAAACGTGCAAAACGGAGTGGAGGATCAGACCCTTTTTTTCCCCTCCAAGACAAAAAAAACCTCCCTCTCTTCCCTTCCTGCGAACAAGGACAGAACACTCGGGTACAGTCACTGATTGGTCAGTGAAACACTACCTCAATTGATTACTGCTTTAAATTGGTTTAACCCCAATACACCAGCCTGGGAAACTACTACAAAGCATTCTGGTACTTGCAGTTGACATATTTTACATGCCATAAATTATAGTAACAAAAATAAAAGAACAGAAACTAAATATTTTAAACGTACTTCACCAACTGTTTCACTCAGTGTGACAAGATACATTCAAAATAAAATACTTTGTAATAAAAAATAAAATATACATTTTAGGGATCCCTACATAAAGATGGAAATGCTGGGATGCATGTAGTGTATGAAGAGATCGGCGCTCGACAGATGCTTACGGTGCGTTCACACTGCAGCGGAGCGGGGCGTCGGCTTCCAATTCATTTTCAATGAAACCAGGCGTTGACGCTCACGTAGGGCATTGTGGGAAGGCGAGCGGAGCGGAGCGTTGCAAGTTGGATTTTCTCAACTTTATGTAAATGAGGAGCGTGAAAACGCTAGCGTTGGCCAATCGGATTGGTTTCTTGTTTCTTGTAACATAGCAACTGTTGGTCATGGTAAACATTTCTAGGTTTTACAATTTCAAGATGGAGGAGAAACTTATCGTATGTGTCTGCACACCTAGTTCTGTTCATAACAAAGTTACGTAATGTGACAAGCCTGAATTTAAATCTTACATTAAACTAATAATGCATGGTGCAGGGTTGCAGACGTTGTCAGTGTCCCTAGAGTGTTTTTATACTTTTACATTCAGTCTGGTCACATTACGTGACTGTTCTGTGCCACTGCTAGCTTGCTAGCCCAGCCTACAAACGACTGGTTGAGTGACCGGTGGCGTAACGTGTATTCTACTGTAATCTTGCACTAGTAAAAATTCGGTATTTTTACAGAAATGTTGTGTAAAAGTGGTATTTTGATCGATTTTGTGAGTACATGAGTACAAGTCTGCATGCTTGGTCATGACTACAACAGTGACCTTAGAGAACTACAACTCTGTATTAACTTTTCTAACACGCCCCCGAGCGTGGTGTACTGTGGGAAGGCAAGCGGTGCAGAGCGTTAAAAAACGCTGCAGTGACGCGAGCGACGCGACAACATGCTTTCCATTCATTTTCAATGGAGCCAGGCGAATCGCTTGCGTGGTGCATTGTGGGTAGCGACGCGATTCGAGTTGAGATTTTCTCAACTTTATGCAAATGAGGAGCGATTTTCACTAGCGATGGCCAATCGGAGTGTTCTTGTTTCTCGTAACGTAGCAACCATGGTTAACATTTCTAGCTTTCAGTTTCAAGTAGTGATGGGAAGTTCGGATCATTTTACTGATTCGGTTCTTTGAATCTCGTTCAGTAAAATGAACGAATCTTTTTTCGAGTCATTCGTTCATTTCAACGTCATATTCTCATGTAGGTTAGTGCATGACATGTGCACCAGCAGATACTATTTTAAAAAAAATTCCTGCATTAAAATAATGTATCATGACAGTTTGTACGATTTGGTCATTTATTATCACACTAGCATTTAATTATCACGGCAAACAATTACACTGCACTAAACTGTAAGTGTAAATGTAGAGTGAAAATAACAAAACCAGTCAGTATGATGACTGGAGCGAATATCATTCATGTCTTACTAAAACAGCGGCCACGCGAAAGGGAATGAGGAAACTTTCCTCTACTAAAAAATACAATGCGGGTCACGTGAAAAAAGGATCCAAAGACTCGTAGAAAGTCCGAGTGGGGAAATGAACGAATCGTTCGTTTCCTCCAGTACAGAGCCTATGCAGGTCACGTGAAAAATTATCCAAAGACTCGTAGAAAGACCGAGTCGGGAAATGAACGAATCATTCGTTTCCTCTAGCTAGCACTACAGAGCCTATGCAGGTCACGTGAAAAATGATCCAAAGACTCGTAGAAAGACCGAGTCGGGAAATTAACGAATCGTTCGTTTCCTCTCGCTACCACTACAGAGCCTATGCAGGTCACGTGAAAAATGATCCAAAGACTCGTAGAATGACCGAGTCGGGAAATGAACTAATCGTTCGTTTCCTCTAGCTAGCACTACAGAGCCTATGCAGGTCACGTGAAAAATGATCCAAAGACTCGTAGAAAGACCGAGTCGGGAAATGAACGAATCATTCGTTTCCTCTAGCTAGCACTACAGAGCCTATGCAGGTCACGTGAAAAATGATCCAAAGACTCGTAGAAAGACCGAGTCAGGAAATGAACGAATCGTTCGTTTCCTCTCGCTACCACTACAGAGCCTATGCAGGTCACGGGTCACCTATGCTTCTCTTTGCTCTCTCGACGAAGGCGGTCGCATTTTTCTCTCCTCCCCTCCTTGACCTTCCCTGCTTGGCTGTGTCTTGTCTCAAGATACTCTCTCATCATCACTCTCTGAAACTAGAAGCATGGAATTAATTAGCTGGTCTCTCAATGCTATTGACACCATCTTCTCGAAGAGAAGCTCGGGTTCGGGGGAACCCAACTGTCCGGACGGGACGTTCGCAGCTGGCTACACGATGGACGCGTGGGAGAATTGGCGTGTCGTGTGTCTAGCGGCGCTTTCCGTGGAGGACGTTGAAGACATCTTCATATTCGGTACCATGATTACAGGCTTTCTGCTGTTTGGAATAAGCGCTGGCTTTGTATATCGGAAAATCAAGGAAACGGCTGCAGCCATCAAAAGCCCCGTTAGGCTGCCCGACATGATTGATGCGTTGGGCAGAGCTGTTGGAGCTCAGACTGTGAACTTACAACGCAGCATTGATTACAACAGGGATAAGTTTGCGGCTCTGCAAAGGAAGATGGAGGACATGGAGACATTCCTGAAGGGTGGACGTGAAAATTGAGTTGCGGCTACTCGTCAAAACAACTACCCCAATCTTATCCACTTTCGGCCCCGTAACCAGCACAGGCCTTGGCCAAGGCCGTCGCTGGAAAACAACTCCCCTGGAGAGCGCTGAAGCGAGACTATCTTGCTCCTCCCTTCCCCCCCCCCCCACCGACATCTGTGGTTTGGTCTCTGCCTGGGTCATGACCAAGGATGTCTCCTGGCCAACATAATCTGCAGAGGGAGAATCGGACTGATTGTGGCCTAGGTCGAGGGCGCCAACCCAGACCTACTCACACATTAACTTTCACCTACTACAGATATCACCACCCCCCCACCCCCATCCAACGCCTTCGCCTGTTTTTGTAAATGTTGTTGTACTTATGTGCTGAGGTTTTTGTCTGTTCCCACACTGTACTTCTCTAGGAGCATTGTCTGGGTGTTGCCTTTTTTCCTCCTCTCTCCTCATGTTTACCTTGTCTTGTCCTGTCTACCCCCTTGTCATGTTTGTGTATTAGAAACTGCAAGTGGCAGCTCGGATCTAAGATGGATTCGAGAGACCGCAGATAGAGTGCGGCTAGTTTAGATCAACACTTGTATTATTGTTTTGTTGATTTTATGTAAAGCACTTTGAGCTGCAATTCTTGTATGAAAAGTGCTATATAAATAAAGTCTTACTTACTTACGTGAAAAATGATCCAAAGACTCGTAGAAAGACCGAGTCTGGAAATGAACGAATCGTTCCCTCTAGCGTTTCCTCTAGCTACCACTACAGAGCCTATGCAGGTCACGTGAAAAATGATCCAAATACTCGTATCCGAAGACCGAGTCGGGAAATGAACGAATCATTTATGTTTACTTGGGCGAGCCTATGCAACAGTCCCGATGCGCGGCCACAAGAAAATGAACGAATCACTCTTTGAGAGGACTTGTTACTCCCGAGTCCTTGTAACAATTCATTCAAAATGAACGAATCGTTCACGAACGACACATCACTAGTTTCAAGACGGAGGAGAAACTAATTGCCTGTGTGGCTGCATATCCAGTCCTGTACGATACATCTCTGTATTTTGTACAGATACATTAATAAAAAGAATGAGGCCTGGCGCAGGGTTGCCGACGTCGTCGGTGCTCCTGGTGGGTTTTTTGTACTTTCAAATTCAGTCTCGTCACATTACGTAACTTCGTTCTGTGGTAACTAGCTAGCCTGGCTGGGACTCCCTACAGTAGTCGTATCGACAGATTAGCAGAGACTTCGAGTAATATAATAAAACGTTTTTACACATGTCAACGTGTATGTCTATTAAACAGTTTTGTACTTTGTATACAAGTTGTATTTTGATCGATGTTGCGAGTACGTAAACCCAAGTCTGCATACTTTGCAACTACATGACAACTACAACAGTGATTTTTGAGAACTACAACTCTACATTAATCTGATACGCCCCTGAGCGTGGTGAACTGTGGGAAGGCGAGCGATGGCAAGCGATTCGTGTCGCTGCAGTGTGAACGCACTGTTAGGAAGACTAACAATGCCTGGATGGTAGCAAGAAGCAAGGGGGAGGTATGCAACACTGCAATTGTATGGCAGGGTATGTTTATTTGCTGGTTACTAGTTGAATAACTGCTGTGTTTTACTCTGAAATTGTAGTCATTAATAAACACCGGTAAATATCCAATATGATCAGCTGTTTCTATATCCTTGAAGAAGTGTGCAGTTGCATAGCGTTGATTTATATAACCCGCCTGTCATATCTGAAACGTACGACGGCGTATTAGTAGCCTGGCTCTGCCCTCCTATGTACTTCCGCTCAATTTTATTTTTGCTTCTGTACATAGGTCTGGCCATGAGGTACGTGAGTCAGATTTTTCAGGTTGATTTTCTACCGGCGAATCAGCGAACAGAGGGAGTGGCTGAGAACGATGACGTTGATGTTGTGCGCTAGTTTGTGTTGTAGTTCCGTAATGGCGGCGGAGAAAGATACGAGCAAAGCCATTCGGTCCGTTGTGGCAACGCTGCCGAATATCCAACAGCTGCCGGAGCAAGAACAAGTTTTGCTGAGTTTTGTTGGTGACTATGATGTTGTGGCCCTCCTCCCCACGGGGTTTGGGAACAGTTTGATTTTCCAGCTACGGCAGCTAGCTCTGTTACAGCAGTGGTGAAAGAATTGGCTAAGGCGAACGCTAGTGATTGGTTATGGCAGATCAGAGTGGCTCTGGGCAGATCCAATAGTTTTAAACTTCAACAGAGTACCCGCCTACAAGGAAGTCAACGCTTGTCAATGGAGCGAGGCAACACTCTTTGTACAAATGCAATGTACGAGAGTCTGGTTAGGACCAGGTTAGCGTATTAGGGCCAGTGTAGGTAAAAAAAAAAAGAAATCCGATCCGGAGGAGGGGGGATAATATTCTGAGATTATAGTCGTAAATTTGCAAAAAAAAAGAGATTCTCTGAGTTTATAAAGTCACAAATTTGCGAGAAAAAAACTAGTAAATTTGCGAGAAAAAAACTTGCTGATTGGACATTATAGTCAAAAATAAGGATTTTTTTTTTTCAACCTCATCGCTTCACTTTGCATGGTAAACCTCATCACAGCACAGCCACCGCTTTCCAGGTATAAAGCCTGCAGTAATGGATGACCTGATCAAATTATACTTTTCAATCGGTTTGTGCTTCAACAGGACACAGCCAAGACGCTACGCTCTTCTAAACTGATCCACACCTTGAGGATCGAATAATTTGAGGATCTGTCGTATTGTGTTCTGTTGAACCACAAATCGAATTTGAATTGCTCGTAGATGTAACCAGCGATATCCTTGCATCTGTCCATTGCATTCCTGATGCACAAAATATATCACCTCATCCAAATAAGTATGATGTTTCCTTCTGAATAGGCCAAAATCACGGCAATGTCTTTTCAAAGTCTGAATCTTATTACAATCTGGTGATTCTGGGCTAAATTCAGGAGTATTTCCTTATTGCTGAATCCTATTGAAAAGTAGCCTATAATTCAGATTCTCCCCCCCCCCTTTTTGGGGCCCCTGACTGACAGGGGCCGCAAAAAATAGGTAAAGACTACATACATTATATTATATATCATATTAACCATCATCATTGAGTATATATATATTTCAAATATAATAATACAATTAATGATCTCTTTGTTTTTACTTGTGTTTGGCAATAAAAGTTAAATATCCCCATTGACCAAAAAGTAAACATCCATTGACCGACCACCCCCCTGTATCGGCATGACATGGTTTGTTCCTGCCTTAGCTCACTTATCACTGACAGTGTTTAGTTGCAGTCTGTAAATGCGCTAGTCGCCAGAAATAGTGATCACAATGTCGACTAGTAAACATAAATCAGGTTTTCAAAAAAGGTCAGAGAAAAAAGAGAGAGGAAAGACAAAGGAGAGGTTTTCAATCTGTAACCCAGTTTTTCACCGAAAAAGGTGGGTAGCCAGTAGTCTGTGGTATTAACCTGTTGGCTTAATGTCTATCGTGAAAAAGCTAGCTAGCTACAGACTAGTGTTAGCCTACATTTCATCAACATTTAATCAGTACAGGGAAACGTTTAGCAAGATATTCATATTAAATCATTGTCCCGACTCTCTTCCCCTTTTTGCAGACTTAACAACAGATGAGTCAGCAGCACCCCAGTCCCATAACTGTACCCCTCCCTGTCCCAGTGAAGAAGGTGAGCAACATTGTGTTAACGACATGTCAGTTAAAATCATTCCAGGATTTCTCTGTCCCTCTTGCTCTTTTTACCATAACAAAGAAAATGAAATATTTATTTATGACAGAAATTCAAAGTAATTATTTTCTCACATAATGATCTTTATGAAATAAAAAATAAAAAACTACTGTCTGTACTGGATGATGGACAGTTGGAAACAGTGAGTATCTTAACACCGCCTGCATGTAAGTTACAGACAATATTAAAATAATCTAGTTTGATACGTTCATTTAGATTGAATTATGACTGTTAAATGACATCTATAGATACAGACTTTATTATTCCCATCATGAAGGGCAATTTATTTGAGAAGCTTGCACACACACACACACCAAAAGATCTATTGGATCTAATGTATGTAATCAAGTGGTGGTGATACAGAACTGTACGTAATTTGGGTCAATGTTCTGTGTTAGTGTCATTTATTGGTATATGGCATATTTTTATATATACTGTATATATCACAGTATATATGTATATATCACATGCATTGTGTACATCCTACAGAGCCAGGGCCCTCTCAGGTAGAGCTAGAAAAGGAGGTGTGTAAGCACAGGAAGAAGGGAAAGAAAGTTACAGTGATGATGATGATGTACACTTGCAGACTTGCATGTACAAATCACCAGCAGTAAATATTGTGCTAGTACTAGTATTGAACTACAAGAAGCAAGACAGTTGCAAGGCTTTAATTAGAGTTATGTAAAGCTTTTGATGGGACAGTTAGGTCCTAGATTTGTGGTGACAACAGCTGCGCAGAGGGGGCCCAATTAGATTTTTTTGTCATGGGCCCAAAATTCCTGGCGGCGCCCCTGGATGGATCCCTTGGCCGCGAGTCAAAAAACGATAATCCGATTCAATCACCAGTTCACATGAGGACTCTTGACTATGTTTAGTAACACATTTGAGAAATCGGTGAATGTGAGAAGACAAATAGATTCATTGTGGATATAAAAAATATGCATACTCGGCTGAATGCTTGTGCACTCAGCTAGTGGACGTCTTCCTTCCTCCACAGTTCGCGTGTGCTCCAAATGCTCATGTAGATTCATCTGTGAGATACATTTCTCTCCCATGTCAATATTTAAATGGTTCGCAGTATTGAGGAATCCCCATTGCTGCTTGCTGCTATATTTTATATCAACCAGTGTGTATGACAAATAAAAACTGTCTTCAAATGCATTGCCTTTTAATGGTAATTGTCATTTTTATCAGAGAAATACTGCCTTATTAAGTACTTGATATTGGTACTATGCCAAGTATCCTCGCAATACATCACTTGCCAGTATCGCTGGCAGTTTTTGTTTTTGTTTTCCCCCAGTCAAGTGTCAATCTGTCAACCACATCAAATTGGTGGCCTATTATCCTATATGGGGGTAAAAAAAAAAAAAAAAAATCCAAATAGGTTTACAAATTACTTGTATATAATATTATATTGAATATAAATTGGCTTTCCTCTCCAATATGTGAGAAAGCGCGTCAGTTAGTGACGTTACATGCTCTGCTCTTTAGTTATGAGGAAGTCAGCAATGTCATGTTTGATGCACCATGTTGTTTCCCCTTGCTTAATGTTGTGCGTGAATGCAAGATGTGAGTACCCTTTTGAATATTGTTTCATGTCTTTTCACTGTACATAGGATTACTACAAGTAGCACCATTATAAATACCTAAATGTAATTTGTATATTTACTTATATTTCGAAGCTAGATTTTATCCGTTTGGTTGGCTGGTTATTCAGGTAGTAGCTACTTTACCAACATTAACATTTCTCGTTCTTGCTTCAATTAGGAAACATTGATTTTCGTAATATGTTTTGCAGGCTGGTTATTGAATTGTGTGTATGGCCTAAAAGGGTTATCTTTCCGTGTTCGTTATAGGAATAACGAAGTTTGTACTTTCATTCTGCTGTTAGATTACTGTTGATATTGTTTGGCAAGACATCATTTGTAATCTACTGTTTGTTTCCTGTTTAGCAACCACACCAATCAACTCATCAAAATAACTGCAAGATCAAATCTACAGAATAAACATAATTCAACAGGCATCTGTTTATCAGTGATTCTCTAACCGGAATCACACATCCATATATTCACCTACTCAGCGAGTGATAAAGAAACACCCTAGTCTTAAACATAATACAAAAGAAAAGATAAACATTTATATCCAGGATCGGGAAAATATAAGAATGTACAAAAATACAGACTTGATGCCTCTTTATTCATAGTGACTCTCCCCATTGACATGTAAAAGGTGCAGTATGTTGGTACCATAGCATGTCACTGTCACTTAACTGACTATAGCTGGCTAGCTAAATCTCTACACGCATAACTAATTAACAGAATGATGAGCATTCACTGATCTCACACGCAAAATAAACTGGCAAAAAGCTTGGCAAACCATTCAGTTATTTTAGGTTAACAAACCAATTTGTCTTTAAACAAAACTGAAAGAATTGAGGGTGTTGAAATATCACGTCATCACACAGAAGCAAAAGTAAGCACGGATAGACATTCCATTGTGTTTGTTTGTCCTGACTTACCTTTAGTTTTTTGTTGAGTTTACAACAGTACCGGTACAGCATGGCAAGATTGAGGGGTCCAAAATCAGCATAAAAACTGAAATATAATTGAGGAGACAAAGCGTGAAGACAAAGAGTAAAACATGCTAATTCAAAACAAAACTTATTAAAATGTATGATATGGATTCCATTTGACCTTGAGGGTTTAGGTTGGTTGAGGGGCAGTTCTATGGGCGTATGTGAAGCCCTCTGTGACATGCTTGCGTGTAAAAAGGGCTATACAAATACATTTTGATTTGATTTGACATTGTCTCACACACTGTAGTGTCCAACCTTTTTTAGGCATTTACACAAAACAATGGACTGAAAATACAGGGACCCGCACAGGTCAAGCATTTATAAATGTGCTCAATACAACTCATGGCAAACTCAAGCCCAACAAACAAAATATATTCTTAGTTTATACCTTATAACAGTGTTCATCCAAAGTTGGCTTGACAGCTAGCTAATCTTTGCTGCAACTAGCTATCCATTTGTCATATCGTATTGGGTCAATGACATGATGCACACATTTGTGTCCATATGTTTCAGTTACCTTTAAAATGGTTAAAATAAGAAAATAAACATTAAAATGTTTATTTTATTTTTGAGAACTTTTTTATATTATGAGAATATTTGGGGGATGGTGGCAAAAATGTGGTGCAACTGTAAAAACTTTGTACCAAATAATTAAAAAGGGGAAATTCTCAACTAGCATGATCTTACATTATAACTATTTAATAGTAAAGGAAATTTAAAACAATTGTTCTGAATATCTCTGGAATAATTCCAGGAATCTGTGTATGTGTACCTGTATTTTGAATGGAATTTTAGGGTAACGAGTTTCCAATGATTATCTCAAGAACCGGGCACTCTGCCAAGTTCATATTTTGCAGGTGTCCTTTTTATAATCCAGCAGAGTGCAGTGCCGGAGTCAGGTGGCTGAGCGGTTAGGCAAGCGGGCTTGTAATCAGAAGGTTGCCAGTTCGATTCCCGGCCGTGCCAGATGACGTTGTGTCCTTGGGCAAGGCACTTCACCCTACTTGCCTCGGGGGAATGTCCCTGTACTTAATGTAAGTCGCTCTGGATAAGAGCGTCTGCTAAATGACTAAATGTAAATGTAATGTAAATGTTCTGCCAGAGCCTGTTTAAGGAGAGCCTGACCACTCCCTATTAAGCCCCATTGTACCGAATTTGGTTGCAGTTCCACCAGAGTTCCACTGGGGGTGATCGCAAGCGAGTGCATGCTGAATGGGAGTCTATGGAGCTAAACGGCTAAATGTGTCTCTCGCCTGATTGTTGTTGAGAAATCTCAGATTTGATTGTAGTTTTTGCATGTTCAACATGGATTATAGGTCAAATTTGAATGAACGAGTACTTATGTCCTTTCGATTTCTTACAGGGTGAGTCGTTGTTGCCCATAACACGCTAGCATTCTGCTAATGAATGCTGATTGGTTAGTGGAGGACTGACTACGACCAGAGATCCCGCTTGATGGCATCCGAAGTGGAATCAGAATGTCAGAGCATTAGCAACATTAGCAACAACATTAGCAAGCCAAAACTCTTTCTAGCATGTGTATTGACAGGGAGAGCCTAACCTGTCAGCTGTGTTGTCGATGCCTCGAGAGAAAAAAGGAAGTGACCAGAGCTTGCCGTAATGCGGTATCTATGGCCGTACAATGTGTATGACGTCATTGACATTTTAAAAGGCTTTGTAGAACAAAAGGCGACTTTAAAAAAATCTAAAACCCAGCAGTGTGTATATTTTTTGCCTCCCCTTTCGAATTCAAAATTCAAATTACTAAACAAAAAAAATACTAAACTAAAAAATTATATCCTGAGAAAAGTGGATTTTGAGGGGTATAGCTCCATAGACCTCCATTCATTCTGCACTCGACCGTTAGCGCCCTCATATGGAACTAAAGTGGAACTGCAGAACCCGGAAGTTTCCCGAGAGTGGGAGTTCTCCCCATATTAGACATTCTCTGGTAAGAAGTTAAATGTGACTGTTTACAAAATAGCTGATGTGAGAGTAAGTGTAACATAAAGCAATTTGGCAACCGTGTTAATCTCTTGTTGCATGGTATGCATTTCTAACAACATAGGGCTATTTAGATAAACAATCTGGCGAGCGTGTTGTTTTAGGCTAATACACCAACAGCAAATTTCTGTATAATAAAGGGCTACATTTTGCATCCAAGTATATCATTTGAAATCTTTACATTGTATTGTAGCTCAGAATTCGAGTAGCCGTGTATCTCGAAACACAGATCAGTCCTTGGACCAATGAGATTGGCTAACTTATTGTGATTTTCCATTTCAGAATTAGGGAGCTTAATGAGGAGGACTCATTATATATAGCACAGCTAGAATCAGCAGGGAGGTGCAAGTGGAGCTGGGCATGGCTCAAGGTGGAAGTGAAGCAGGAAGTGAAGGGAGTTGCACATACACTACCACTTTCATTGTGTTTTTAAAAAGTAGATAAGGCAGGACATGCCAAATGTACCTTATGTACAAAAGAGATCAACTACCATATTTTACGGTAAATAAGCCGTATCGTGTATAAGCCGCACCCCCCCAGAATGAGCACTTTGTGTTTGTAAATCAGAGTATAAGCCGCACTGGAGTACAAACTGCACTTTATAAGCAAACAATGTTACCGTTGCGTGGCCCAATGCTGACAAATGATCACTTGCACGTTCATGCTATGGCTGCGGACAGCTTGGATAGCGATCTAATTATACAACATTCCCAATCAGGGTGAACACTCAAATTATTTAAACTATAGACCATAGCATTACACATATCAAAACAGAACGAAAACAACTTCAAACAATGCTTATTTAACTAAGCTAATGCCCTTAACTTAGTAGCTTTTCAGCTTGCCGCAGGGCATTCTGGGTACCAAGAGCAATGCACGAGTATAGGCGATCTTACAGCATTGTGTAACACACTTCGGTTGTGGATAGTATGTCCAGAAATAAATCCAAGTCACTCATTTAGTGGCAGAATCCATTGTTATGTCTACAAAATTATTTAGATATATTATAAGTTTAGCTAGCTTGCAAATCCTGAGGATAGCCTACTGTAGCAGACCTTTCTATGTGACAACGGACAAGGGTGTTTTGTCCCTCGGGAGTTGCCATTAGGTATGGGCGATACCAATAATTTTCTTTTCGATCCGATACCAAGTACTTTCAAGACCAGTATCGTCGATATCGATACCGATACTTCTATTAAATATTTTTTGAGTATTTTTGAGCTTCATCGTTGTTAACTGGAGTGAAATAACTCCAGATTCTTCTTTTTCTTTCAGTCATGACTGCAGCAATGTACTTGAATCTGCACTGAGTGTGCTTTCACTGAGTGAGAGTGAGATAGCGCAGCGCGCTGCCGCTGATGAACTCATGATATGTACAGACACAGCAAAAGAAAAAATATTTCCCATTGACTTTCTTATTTAAGTACATTTCTATACTATACGGCCTACTACTATTATAAAAAATATTCTAAATCACTTGTTTAAAAGAAATCCCAGGTAGGATCGATATTTCAAATTGAGAATCGATCCTTTTGACACAATGCTAGTATCGAAAATATCGATACTTTAGGATCGATCCGCCCAGCCCTAGTTGCCATAGGCTTGATGCTGAAAGCATTACGTGAAATCAGTGAGGGCTGTTCGAATGGCGATGTCAAGAAGAGCAGTGGTAAAATACAAGTTATGAAAAGAGACCGCGTCCGTGTCTTATTGTCCACGCTATCATATACAATTATATCTAAAACAAACTTACAAAGAGCTTGGTTAGACTACCAAAGTTTAATTAGTAATGCGTTATTTTGCAAGCTAGCCTACCCTATAACATTTCACTGGGTTTGCGGCTGTTTGATTAACTGAAATTATTATGAAATGTTATGTTCTACTAGCCATTTGCCTACTTTAGCAAGTCACTGTATTTCCAAGCCCTGATAGTGTAACTGAGAAAACAGTAAATAATTCCTATTTCAAGTAATAACAACCCGTTCAAGTGTTGAGCATAAAATTAGCTGCACGGTCAGTAGAGATCTTGAGAGAAGCCACTTTTTTGTTCTAAAACCGGACTATAAGCCGCTTCGAAATATAAGCCAAAAAAATATAAGAAAACTGTAAAATCGGAGTACAAGCCGCGGCTTATTTTCCATAAAATACGGTATGCCAAGAAGGGGGTGCATGCCCTAACATCCCATTGTGACACAGCCAAACACAAAGAAAAAGTGTTTAGCATTTTGACAAACAGGGCTATTCGTAGTCCCCCTGAAAATGCAGTTCCTGAGACCCAGGGACCAGAAACAATGAGAGAGAGGGAGAGAGGGAAATTGCCTGTGTCCATGTTTCAGCGTGTTGCGAATGCAGTGGTTTAGTACCTACCTAGATTGCACCATTGGTGCCATTTTCCATTGGAGCTTCACCATTGGAGCTTGCAACACTTCGTCTGATACATATAATAAGCCTAGTCATATTTTCGTTATCACACGATGACTGACATAGTCACATTATAAACATCTCTTTCCAAATACGCGTAATAATTTTATGTGTTTTGCATAGTCGATGTTATAGGTCACTTTTAAAATAATGTCATATTTTATAATTATATCCTGGCCATGGATGCATTAATCATTGCTGCCTTTCAAAGATGTCAGGTAAAAAGCAGGGGGGGGGTATGGGGGGGAATGTCACTCTTGCCCGTCTTCAAAACTTAAGAGCCCTGGTATTTCAACCTAATACAATTTACAAGAGGTGACTCTGCAAAGTGCTGCTAATATCTCTTTTACTACTATTGCTAATGGAACTGTTTCAGCTATGAAACAGTTGAAGCTTATGATGCAGTTCAGTTTCCACACTGCCTCTTTTGTGTGACTCACACATTTTTGAAATTCATTTCAGCTTGCGGGTATTTTCTCATTTCTGTATTTTCAGCAATTTAAAAAAAATAATTTCATCTTTCAGCATTCCAACGCATTTTCTGCAGGAAATGCCTTTCTAGTCTTATTTAGGGTTCCTCCGGTAGGAGGGAACCTATTGTTTTTGTTAGTATTCCTATTATTATTATATGTCTCCGTTAAATGGCTCAATAGCTCAAAAAGTCCTTGACCCGATTTTTTCAAATTTGGCCCAATGATACAACAGGTCACTCACTACTCCCAGACCGCTAATGGCCCATGTATGCCCATAGGTGGCGCTATAAGCCACGCCCAAAGTCTACGTGATTTCCCCAGCGCCCCATTATTCCAAAATGCCTGAAAATTGGTATACATACCTTATTTCTCATGGGGAACAAAAAAGCCTCAAGAACCCATAAGGTCCGCCATGATAGATTTTGCTGGACTGTCCAAATGTGGTGCTTGCTTGCGTCGGTTGCACAGGGGTCCGTTTTTTAATTCAATTTTTACAACTGATATTTCTGTACATTTTATATCAAAATGCATACTTATTATTTATAAAGATTATAGATTTATTAATTAATTATTTTCATGAACAGATTGACAAAGTTTAGGCTGTGGCAATGAAGTTCAGGTTAGTAGTCAGATAGTTTCACCTATTGAAAGACTTTTGATTTAATTAAGGGGAGTGCCGAACATGTTCTGTCGCCGTTTGACTTCCTAAACAGCAGATGTTTTTGTAGTTTGTCTCGCGTAGGCTACAGCGTTGCAGTGAGCAACACTGGTTTGAAACCACAGGTAATGATAATTTCACCAACAAATCGTTTACTTGTAATGTAATGTCATAATATGTCCTACAAGGAAAATGTATTTGTGAGGAATGTTTATTTTAACGATTGAAAACAGATGCATCATAGACCACTGTAGTATGTGTTGCCCGGGCAACAGAGGCTAATGTCATGCTAATGCTTCAGTGAAATAGTAGACTACCGTTTCTGAAAGTAGATGTGGGCCTACTTCCTTAATAATATCAGCTAATATTGTACATTACATTTCACAATTGTGTTTCACATCACAAAGTAAAATGAGTAAATAGTCACCCTGGCCTCTTTTCTTGTGGCGTTTCTGCAGCTGCCTTGCAGTAAAGCTATAGTTAGCCTAGCTATCCCCCAAGTTAACAGATGCGAAACGAATGTTCTGCTACAGGTAGTCACGCGTGTTTTCGTGACGTTAGTGACGTTAGTAACGTCAGTGACTGTGGCTAGCAAATTAGCCACCGTTAGCTTCACTTTTCGCCACAAAAACTTATCTTGAGCCTAAACCATGCAACGGAACGTAAATAAAAATACAAGCAACTCAATCGCTACCAAGACGAAACTTTTGACACCTAGGTTGTCTATGTAGGCCAAATATTGACGAAGATTTAGGGGGGCAAAAATAAATAATAACTAGAAAAGGCTGTTCCTGCGAAACAGCAGTGAGAATGCTGAAAACCTGAATGGGGATAGCTGACCATATTAAAAAAGCTGAAAAGTGAAAATTTAGTAGAAAGTTATAAGCTGAAGCTTCAAAGCAACCGAAAGGTATTTTTGAAAGGGGCTGGAGCAGCATTCTAACAATGATTTGAAAGGATTTACCATTACTTTTAAAGGGAGAATAATTTGCACAAAAACCTTAATATTTTAAAAAGTATAAAAGTGAGAAATTAGAAAATACCCGCAAGCTGAAATGAATTTCAAAAATGTGTGAGTGACACAAAAGAGGCAGTGTGGAAGCTGAACTACATCATCTAACAAAGCTAAGAGCTAAAATATCCTACAATGCGGGAGAATCTGAAAGCTGAACTGTTAAACAGAAGAAGTAGGCTAGCTAGTCGTAACAAGAATATTATCGTTTTAACAGCTGAAATTATAGTTGGGATAGTAATAGCAGTAGCAGATGTAGCCTACCATTGAGTGCGTTTACTCGGCTTTCTTAGTAGGATTCAATGTGTTGATGGAATGAAACATACAGCAGTAGGGCCGATACAGGAAGACACGGCGACAATTTGTTGCAGAAGGATGATGGTGCAAGTTTTGTCCGTGGAGCATACAACGATTAATAAAAAAGAATCATGTAGATGCATTTATTGAGTAATCGCATAACTAATTACACATGTAAACGGAGTAATCGTATAATTGGCATAAACCGACAATTGCTAGTAATCGGGTTTCTCATGGTCAAGTAAACGCACCAATCACCTGTGTGGTGCGTGTCTGTCGTTGCCACAGTGATGGTGCAGCTATGATTGCTGACGCGCTGAGGGCAGAGAATAACAGAAATGTAGCTAGAATCCACACCTCAAACAAGTTAACCTAGACGCAAAATTGTACGTCCAATCCAAAAAATAAGGATATTTTCCGAGACCCAAGACTCTGCCGAAACCAGAGATATTCTTTATATGTCTGTGCAGTCAGAAATACGACTCTACCGGCAGTTTCAAAATCTTGTTTCTTTCGCTTTCTCTGACGAATTTTACCCGCCTCTCCATTGAAGTTAGTGAGAGAATTTGAAAGGCTGCTCTCGCTTCAAGGCTCATAGCTGAAAATCTGTAAATGTGAGCTCTTTCGTAGTTACATTGGCTGAAAGAGGACAATTTTTCCTACATTTTAAGGTATAACTTGTTTCTGTAAGTTAAACTATATGAACGTTAGAGGAATTTGTTTGACAATTTAGTTGAACTTCAGAAGAGCAGCCAGCTTGCTGCTCATTCATAAAACTCAAGAAGGAGCAAACATTTTAATGTATTTCAAACTGTCATAATTCAAAATTGGCTGAATATTTGAAAAAGCTGAATCATTTGGGAATAGCTGAATGTCTTGTGAACATTTTAAAGGTTGAATGGTGTCTCTAGCTGAAAGTATGCTGAAGTAGTTACGTTTAAAAGAGGAGGAAGCTTTTTAATGATTTGAAAGGATTTACCATTACTTTTAATGGGAGAATAATTTGCACAAAAACCTTAATGTCTTAAAAAGTATAAAAGTGAGAAATACCAAAAGTCATAGCCAACATCTCCTGAAGGAGCTGAACGTTTTGATACAAAAATTGTAGGAATCTGTGAAAGTATGCAGAACTAGTTAAAGGCCAAAAAACGGCGGAAGAACTAAGAAGTTGATATAATAATAACTAGAAACGGCTGTTCCTGCGAAACAGCAGTGAAAATGCTGAAAACCTGAATGGGGATAGCTGACCATGCTAAAAAAGCTGAAAATAGTGACAATTTAGTAGAAAGTTATAAGCTTCAAAGCAACCGAAAGGTATTTTTGAAAGGGACTGGAGCAGCATTCCAACAATGATTTGAAAGGATTTACCATTACTTTTAAAGGGAGAATAATTTGCACAAAAACCTTAATATTTTAAAAAGTATAAAAGTGAGAAATGAGAAAATACCCGCAAGCTGAAATGAATTTCAAAAATGTGTGAGTCACACAAAAGAGGCAGTGTGGAAGCTGAACTGCATCATCTTAACAAAGCTAAGAGCTAAAATAGCCTACAATGTGGGAGAAGCTGAAAGCTGAACTGTTAAACAGAAGAAGAAGTAGGCTAGCTAGTCATAACAAGAATATTATTGTTTTAACAGATTAAATTATAGTTGGGATAGTATTAGCAGTAGCAGATGTAGCCTATGCGTTTACTCGGCTTTCTTAGTTGGATTCAATGTGTTGATGGAATGAAACATACAGCAGTAGGGCCGATACAGGAAGACACGGCGACACTTTGTTGCAGAAGGATGATGGTGCAAGTTTTGTCCGTGGAGCATACAACGATTAATAAAAAAGAATCATGTAGACGTGTTTATTGAGTAATCGCATAACTAATTACACATGTAAACGGAGTAATCGTATTATTGGCATAAACCGACAATTGCTAGTAATCGTGTTTCTCATGGTCAAGTAAACGTACCAATCACCTGTGTGAGAGACTGAGTGGTGCGTGTCTGTCGTTACGGTGATGGTGCAGCTATGATTGCTAAGGCGCTGAGGGCACAGAATAAGAGAAATGTAGCTAGAATCCACACCTCAAACAAGATAACCTAGACGCAAAACTATACGTCCAATCGAAAATATAAGGATATTTTCCGAGACCCAAGACTCTGCCGAAACCAGAGATGTCCTTTATATGTCTGTGCGGTCAGAAATACGACTCTATCGGCAGTTTCAAAATCTTGTTCCTTCTTGCTTTCTCTGACTGATTTTACTCACCTCTCCATTGAAGTTAGTGAGATAATTTGAAAGGCTGCTCTCGCTTCAAGGCTCATAGCTGAAAATCTGTAAATGTGAGCTCTTTAGTAGTTACATTGGCTGAAAGAGGACAATTTTTCCTACATTTTAAGGTATAACTTGTTTCTGTAAGTTAAACTATATGAACGTTAGAGGAATTTGTTTGACAAATTAGTTGAATATCAGAAAAAGAGCAGCAAGCAGAGTGTGCCACTCTGCTTGCTGCTCATTCATAAAAATCAAGAAGGAGCAAACATTTTAATGTATTTCAAACTGTCATAATTCAAAATTGGCTGAACATTTGAAAAAGCTGAATCATTTGGGAATAGCTGAATGTCTTGTGAACATTTTAAAGGTTGAATGGTGTCTCTAGCTGAAAGTAAGCTGAAGTAGTTACGTTTGAAAGAGGAGGAAGCTTTTTAATGATTTGAAAGGATTTACCATTACTTTTAATGGGAGAATAATTTGCACAAAAACCTTAATGTCTTAAAAAGTATAAAAGTGAGAAATACCAAAAGTCATAGCCATCATCTCCTGAAGGAGCTGAACGTTTTGATACAAAAGTTGTAGGAATCGGTTAAAGTATGCAGAACAAGTTAAAGGCCAAAAAACGGCGGAAGAACTAAGAAGTTGAAAAACAATAGTGAGAATGCTGAACAGCATTCTCACAACTAGAAACGGCTGTTCCTGCGAAACAGCAGTGAGAATGCTGAAAACCTGAATGGGGATAGCTGACCATGCTAAAAAAGCTGAAAATAGTGACAATTTAGTAGAAAGTTATAAGCTGAAGCTTCAAAGCAACCGAAAGGTATTTTTGAAAGGGGCTGGAGCAGCATTCCAACAATGATTTGAAAGGATTTACCATTACTTTTAAAGGGAGAATAATTTGCACAAAAACCTTTATATTTTAAAAAGTATAAAAGTGAGAAATGAGAAAATACCCGCAAGCTGAAATGAATTTCAAAAATGTGTGAGTGACACAAAAGAGGCAGTGTGGAAGCTGAACTGCATCATCTGCATCATCTTAACAAAGCTAAGAGCTAAAATAGCCTACAATGCGGGAGAAGCTGAAAGCTGAACTGTTAAACAGAAGAAGTAGGCTAGCTAGTCGGAACAAGAATATTATCGTTTTAACAGCTGAAATTATAGTTGGGATAGTAATAGCAGTAGCAGATGTAGCCTACCATTGAGTGCGTTTACTCGGCTTTCTTAGAAGGATTCAATGTGTTGATGGAATGAAACATACAGCAGTAGAGCCGATACAGGAAGACACGGCGACACGTTGTTGCAGAAGGATGATGGTGCAAGTTTTGTCCGTGGAGCATACAACGATTAATAAAAAAGAATCATGTAGACGCGTTTATTGAGTAATCGCATAACTAATTACACATGTAAACGGAGTAATCGTATTATTGGCATAAACCGACAATTGCTAGTAATCATGTTTCTCATGGTCAAGTAAACGTACCAATCACCTGTGTGAGAGACTCAGTGGTGCGTGTCTGTCGTTACGGTGATGGTGCAGCTATGATTGCTAACGCGCTGAGGGCAGAGAATAAGAGAAATGTAGCTAGAATCCACACCTCAAACAAGATAACCTAGACGCAAAACTGTACGTCCAATCCAAAATATAAGGATATTTTCCGAGACCCAAGACTCTGCCGAAACCAGAGATATTCTTTATATGTCTGTGCAGTCAGAAATACGACTCTACCTGCAGTTTCAAAAACCTGTTCCTTTTGCTTTCCTGGTGCTTGTTTGTTTGGTTGCCACGGTGATGGCGCAGCTGTGATAGCTAACGAGCTAGGCAGAGAGAAAAACGAACATTTACCTAGCATCCACACCTCAAACAAGTTGACCTAGACGCAAAACTATATGTCCAATCCAAAATATAAGGATATTTTCCGAGACCCAAGACTCTGCCGAAACCATTGATGTCCTTTATATGTCTGTGCGGTCAGAAATACGACTATCGGCAGTTTCAAAATCGTGTTCCTTCTTGCTTTCTCTGACGATTTTGTCACCAGATTTGCATTGGTCTCTATGGGGCGAGAGTTGGACTTTGTCTCGCTTTCGTGGGGCTCTGAACAAATGTGTACGTCTGTTGGATTCCACAGACAACTGTCTACGACCAGCACAAAATTAGCTATCTATTGATCCAAAAATGAAGCATGAAGAGCGAAAATTGTGGCAATGCTGGCAAACTAGAAATATTTTTTCAACGACATCCGAAGCTGCCCTCCACTCTAAGCGTTTCAGTCTGCACTCTAGGGTTTCACGTACACACCCATGTAAATCTCAGAAACGGCTTGAAAAAGTCATGAAACATAATCAGTGATATTGAAAGAAGTTGAATACATTTTAAAGTTTAAATGGTGGCTCTAGCTGAAAGATTGAGGAAGAAGAAGGATTTGGAAGTTGAAGAAGTTTAAAGAAGTTTGAGAGGATTTGAAAGAAAACTCCATTGGAAACCCATGTTAAAAATATTATGAATATTGATTTATATTAATTCAAGCATAAGAGGTACAAAGCTGAAAAGTCATAGCAGGAATGGCCTGAAAGTGCTGAATTTTTTGATAGCTGAACGGTTTTAATAGCTGAAGATTTGAAGGCGCTGAAAGGTGTCTTGGAAGAAATAGAAGAAGTTGAATAAAGATTCAAAGAACAATACTTGGAATGCTGCTTCAGCATTCCAACAATAAAGAGAAACAGGAAAACAATAGTGAGAATGCTTAACAGCATTCTCACAATAAATATATATGTGAGAGAACAAAGGTTGTGCCCTTGCCGAAGGCAAAGCACACCCAATTATTTTTCTGCGGCCATTGTTGTTTTCAACTGGAATCGCCAGATAGTGTTGGAGGCAGCCACGTTTGGTAAGTCATTTCACCCATTTTTACACATTTTAAGCTAGAATCAATGATTGGGTTCGTGAAAGTACACTACTCTTGAATTATGGTGAAGGTTTTAGCACTTTTAGACCTTTAGATCGTGATTCTGAAGTGACGGAAAACCGAACTCGAAAAGTAGCTACTGTAGCTCTAGCTTTTTCCCTCTGTTTTTAATTGGGGAGTCATTTTGCATCTCGGCGAATTGTTCATCAAAAAGGTCGAGGAGGGCAGCCTATAGGAGAAAAAGCAATTCCCCACAGACCTGTCGGCTCAGAATTTTGATTTGGGTCGTGAAAGTCTTTGTAATTGGAGTGAGTTCGGACGCCAGGGAGACCGCATAGGCTTAGGCGGCAGCCATTTTTTGGTTGCATCATGTTCACCATTTTATTTACAGTTCGGTAAATTCTACCCCCGAAAAGGGCAGGGCAGCCTCAAGAGATGTGGGAATTGTGCTTTTAGCCAGATGGTCCTATTATTTTTGTGATTTGTGGAAAACTTGCAATTTGAGTGAGAGTGCATTGTTTTGACGTTAGCCTCGGTTCGCTTACTGGCAGTGACTGTATTTCACTCAATTCTACTCCAAAAACGTCAGGGAGGACTGCTTTTTGTAGACAAGAGCCTGCTGAAGATGGCCAGTATCTAGGATTTTTCAAAGCAATCCTGTTTCCTTCGTCATTTGCCTGAGAAAGCGACCTACGTTAGCCAGGCTAGTTTCACTCGGTCAGCCTATTTAAAGGTATCTGGCAGTCAGAATCACTGATTACAGGCAAAGGTCGAGCTGGTCTTTGGTCAGATGTGTACATTGACCAGTTTAGAGCTAAATACTCTTGCCAGAGCCTGGAATCGAACCCGCGTTTGAGTGACTTTGCATGGGTCTCCATCAGGTCAACACATTTGGATTCAAGTTTTAGATCAAAATTTAGATCGTGAGTCTGAAGTGACGGAAAACCGAACTCGAAAAGTAGCTAGCTCTGTGTTTTTAATTAGTGAATCATTTTGCATCTCTGCGAATTGTTCATCAAAAAGGTCAAGGAGGGCAGCCTTTAGGAGAAAAAGCAATTCCCCACAGACCTGTCGGCTCAGAATTTTGATTTGGTGCGTGAAAGTCTTTGTAATAAGCCTATGCGCCAGGGAGACCGCATAGGCTTAAGTTCACCATTTTACAGTTAGGTCTACACGAAAAAGGTCGAGGAGAGCAGCCTTTAGGAGATGTGGGAATTGTGCTTTTAGCCAGATGCTCCGATTATTTTTGTGATTTGTGGACTTGCAATTGGAGTGATACTGCGTCCCAGGGGTACATTGTTTTGATGTTAGCCTCAGAGTCAGACTCGGCTCGCCCACTTGCAGTGTGTAAACAATTTGTATTTCACGCAATGCTTATCCAAAAACATCAGGGAGGACTGCTTTTTGTAGACAAGGGCCAGCTAAAGATAGCCAGTATATCTGATTTTTCAAGGCGAGCCTGTTTCATTCGTCATATGCCCTGAGAAAGCGACCTACGGTAGCCAGGCTAGTTTTGCCAATTTCAGTAAGTCAGGCTATTTAAAGGTCTCTGACAGTCAGAATCACTGTTTACAGGCAAAGGTCGAGCTGGTCTTTTGTCAGATGTGTATATATTGACCAGTTTAGAGCTAAATACTCTTGCCAGAGCCTGGAATCGAACCCGTGTTTTGAGTGACTTTGCATGGGTCTCCATCAGGTCAACACATTTGGATTCAAGTTCAAGTAATGCCACTGCATTTCACAGTCAAAACTGTAGTTTATGTCAAGTG
Source organism: Osmerus eperlanus (assembly GCF_963692335.1). Classification (NCBI taxonomy): domain Eukaryota; kingdom Metazoa; phylum Chordata; class Actinopteri; order Osmeriformes; family Osmeridae; genus Osmerus; species Osmerus eperlanus. The sequence continues at coordinate 2,325,943 of NC_085043.1, forward strand.
TAGATGGAAAAAGCTTTGTTTTTCACAACTGAACTGACATGGATCCTTTCTTCACTTTTACAGGTCTGGAGGGTCATGCAGTGGCCTGCTCAACAGAGTTCAACAGAGGATGCTGAGATCAACACAGACCCCTTGCTGGACTACCCCTCTCTAGCTGGACAGCTTCTCTTCAGCCCTGACCCCTGGACAGCTTCATCCAGCTGGCCTGCCCTGCCCTGCCTGCCTGCAGGCCCTGCTTGCCCCTGCCTGCCAGCCCTCCAGAGACAGTCACCCCACAGACACAGTAGCTCTGCAGCCTGCTTTTTTGAGGACATTGATGAAAAAGGACAAACCATAATTTGTTACTTTGATTACAAGTTTACAATTCATATTTCAGCTAAACAGTACATGTAAATCAGCATCTGAATTAAAATGTGACGAGAAATGGGCAGTGTAGTTGCTGAAAATGTGCTTATTTTATTGATGAAACGGCTAATTTGTAAATTTGCTCCGACTTTTCGATAACCTAGCTAGCATCGCAGTGCAGCGCCACCTACTCTTCTGGCAGTGAAGTGTTTTCAGCACCCACAGCCTTCGGAGTACTATAAATTCAACCAATCCGTCCGACTCCGTCCGTCTGTCCGTAACGGAGTCGGAGAAGTATAATTCGGCCTTTATTGGCTTCAGGTGACATCATTCTGATGTACCATGCGCAATTTTATGCAATTTTACCTTGAAATGTCAACCGTTTCTTAACCCTTGTCCCAAAGCTGACCAAAGCTAATACTCTGCCCTTTCTATTCATAAAATCTAAACAGTTGGTGTGTAGCAGAGAGGATAGAGAGACTGACTTGTAACCTCATGTTCATGAGTTCAAATCCCCATTCAGCCTATTGTTGTTGGCCAAACATGAAGTAGTTTTGCTCTCTTGTGGTCCAACTCTTGACCTTCTACAATGTACATTTTTGTAATATTTTACCATTTTGCGGAGGAACCCGCATCGCTGCTTGCAGCTATATTCTTATTCTTCTATTTCTTCCGCGACACCTTTCAGCGCCTTCAAATCTTCAGCTATTAAAACCGTAAAGCTATCAAAAAAATCAGTTTCAGGCTGTGACTGCTATAGCTTTTCAGCTTTGTACCTCTTATGCTTGAATTAATATAAATCAATATTCATAATATTTTTAACATGGTTTTCCAATTGAGTTTTTTTTTCAAATCCTCTCAATCCTCTTAAACCTCTTCAACTTCCTCAATCTTTCAGCTACAGCCACCATTTAAACTTTAAAATGTTTTTTTTTAATTCAGCTTTTTGATATCTATTCAACTTTTTTTAATATCACTGATTATGTTTGATGAGTTTTTCAAACCGTTTCTGAGATTTACATGGGTGTGTATGTGAGAGCCTAGAGTGCTGACTGAAACGCTTAGAGTGGAGGGGAGCTTCGAAATCAGTTTCAAAAAGTATTTCTAGTTTGCCAGCATTGCCACAATTTTCACTCTTCATGCTTCATTTTTGGATCAATAGATAGCTAATTTTGTGTTGGTCGTAGACAGTTGTCTGTGGAATCCAACAGACTTACACATTTGTTCAGAGCCCCACGAAAGTGAGACAAAGTCCAACTCTCGCCCCATAGAGACCAATGCAAATCTGGTGACACATTTCTCTGAGAAAGCAGAAGTTACACGTTTTTGAAACTTCCGGTAGAGTCGTATTTCTGACTGCACAGACATATAAAGGATATGTCTGGTTTCGGCAAAGTCTTGGGTCTCGGAAAATATCCGTATTTTTTGGATTGGACGTATACTTTTGCGCCTAGGTTAACTTGTTTGAGGTGTGGATTCTAGCTACATTTCTGTTATTCGGTCTGCCCTCAGCGCGTTAGCAATCATAGCTGCACCGTCACCGTGGCAACCAAACAGACATGCGCCACTCAGTCTCTTACACAGGTGATTGGTATTAGCTTATTAGTGGTGACACAATACAAGCTATTCAGTCAACTCGTCTCATTAAAGGACTAAGAGCACCTACTAATTCTGCAGATGCTGCTAATATCTCTTTTACTAACTACTATTGCTAATGGAACTGTTTTGTTCTACTACGCCACTGAGTGCGTTCGACCATGAGAAACCCGATTACTAGCAATTGTCGGTTTATGCCAATAATACAATTACTAGTACTCCGTTTACATGTGTAATTGGGTGTGCTTTGCCTTCGGCAAGGGCACAACCTTTGTTCTCTCACATATATATTATTATTATTGTTTCTCTTCACACCCCTAAGTCTTCGTCAATATTTGGACTACATAGACAACCTAGGTGTCAAAAGTTTCGTCTTGGTAGCGATTGAGTTGCTTGTATTTTTATTTACGTTCCGTTGCATGGTTTAGGCTCAAGTTAAGTTTTTGTGGCGAAAAGTGAAGCTAACGGTGGCTAATTTGCCAGCCACAGTCACTGACGTTACTAACGTCAATACGTCACTAACGTCACGAAAACACGCGTGACTACCTGTAGCAGAACATTTGTTTCGCATCTGTTAACTTGGGGGATAGCTAGGCAAACTATGCCTTTACTGCAAGGCAGCTGCAGAAACGCCACAAGCAAAGGGGCCAGGGTGATAACTATTTACTCATTTTACATTGTGATGTGAAACACAATTGTGAAATGTAATGTACAATATTAGCTGATATTATTAAGGAAGTGGGCCCACATCTACTTTCGGAAACGGTAGTCTACTATTTCACTGAAGCATTAGCATGACGTTAGCCTCTGTTGCCCGGGCAACACATACTACAGTGGTCTATGATGCATCTGTTTTCAATCATTAAAATAAACATTCCTCACAAATACATTTTCGTTGTAGGATTTATTATGACATTACATTACAAGTAAACGATTTGTTGGTGAAATTATCATTACCTGTGGTGTCAAACCAGTGTTGCTCACTGCAACGCTGTAGCCTACGCAAGACACACTACAAAAACATCTACACAGCTGTTTAGGAAGTCAACGGCGACAGAACATGTTCGGCACTCCCCTTAATTAAATCAAAAGTCTTTCAATAGGTGAAACTATCTGACTACTAACCTGAACTTCATTGCCACAGCCTAAACTTTGTCAATCTGTTCATGAAAATAATTAATTTCAGCCTAAACCGTACAACGGAACGTTAAATCGAATTCAACCAACGCAATCGCTACCAAGACGAACACAGCAGTAGTCTAGTACTGTACTGTCTGTAGTAGTAGAATTTACCGGGGCAGCTTCTCCACACAGGGCTATATCGCATTTTGCGTTGTTACTGACAATGATCGCTACCAGTGAGCTTTTTATGAATGAGCGATTTTCCACTAAATAAATGTCAAGCTTATTTACGTTTTTGGGGGCATATTTTCAGTTAGCAGATGGTACTGTTTGAATCGCGATTCCATCTTCTACCGCCGATAACGTCGTAGAATAATCTTCAAAGGGGGTTCTTTATTAATGAATGAATGCAATATGAGTAGGCTAAATGACTGAAAATATCACGAGAAGGGAACACTTGAAAGGACGTTTAAGTCATAGAGATTAGGTCAATTTTTACACCGGTCTGCCAAATGTATTCGTTTTGATTCAGCTATGAGGCTGCCTCTTGCAGGGGAAATGAGAAGACATATTTCATTCTACACTTCACTCGTATTTTGAGTTGTAAATGAGCAGCAAAAAAAAGATGCTTTTAAATCTATGTAATATTTATAAATAATAAGTAGGCCCTATGCATTTTTATATAAAATATACAGGAATATCAGTTGTAAAAATGTCATTAAAATCCCTGTACAACCGACGCAAGCAAGCACACCCTACAATTGTACCCTCTCTAGTTGGGTGTGCTTTGCCTTCGGCAAGGGCACAACCTTCTCTCACATATATCTTATTGGTGGCCAAGCTGCGAGGCACCGAGGCACCTATTGTAATTGGTAGTATTATTGGTGGCCAAGCCGCGAAGCGGCGAAGCCACTAAAGTGTTTCTACCTTTTCTTATTGGTGGCCAAGCCGCGAAGCCACTTAAGTGTTTCTACCTTTTCTTATTATTATTATTAATCATCTTCCTCTCCCATTGGAGTCTATGGCAGCCCCTAAAACCGTATTGTAAAAAGTTGTGAAATTTGGCCCACTCTTTCAAGACAGTCCCTTCTTTCTTTTCACCAAGTTTCATGTCTCCCATTGGAGCGTTCTAGCGCCACCAATGGGTCAAAATGGGACTTGTGTTTACACACGTAACTTTTGAACCGTATGACCGATTTTCAAACATGAGGTACCGTTGGATTCCCTGGGTCAAGACGAGTTCAACACACCCTATGACGTCGATTTCCGGTTATAAAGATTTTCCGCCATTTTGAATTTTAAGAAAAACCGTTTTTTCGCTTCTCCTCCAATTTTGGTCAAATCTTCCCCAGAATTGGCACACATCATCGTCACAGCAACCCACACTAAACATTTCGAAAGGATTTTTGATTTTCAAAACCGTTTGTCCGGTACAGCCAAACAAAATCGGCAGCAAAGACACCAAACAGGAAGTTGGGTCTTCTTGAGAAATCAACACCAAACTTGGTGTGATGACTCAGAACCCTCTTTTGAGGATGTCCAATCAATTTGGTGCCATGTGATCACTGGGCGTGGCCGCAGGAAGCAAAAATGTGTTTTGGCCAATAACTGTTGATTTGTTTGCCTTTATTAAGTGATTCATTTGTCTCATTGATGCGGCCGCCATTTTGAATTCATTGAAAAACGTTTTTTCTTTACTCCTCCTACAAATGTTGTCCAATCTTCACCAAATTCGGCAGAGATTATCTTCAGACCAAGCCTCACAACGCATTTTCGATTTTCGAAACCGTTTGCCTGTTACAGCCAATCAAAATGTGAAGTTAAGCCATCAAACAGGAAGTTGGGTCGTATCTCAGCAAATCTTTGATGGATTCACACCAAATTTGGTATAGTGACTCGGAACCCTGTTCTAAGGATGTCCAAAATGTTTTCTGGGTCATATGACTGCTTGGCCACCTCATTGCTGCTTGCAGCTATATTTATATATATTGTTTTCCCACCCCTAAGGATCAGTCAATATTTGGACTACATAGAAAACGGCGGTGTCAAAATGTTCGTCTTGGTCTCGATTGCATTGCTTCTATTGGGAGTTACGTTCCGTTGCACGGTTTAGGCTGAACTTAAGTTTTTGTGGCAAAAAGTGCCTTTTGTCAACAAAGGGTACTCAGTGCTAGCCTACGTCACAGCGTCAGCACACGTTAGCAACGACGCATGGATACAACGTGCATAGATGTTGCACGATACAGCGAGTATCGTGCCGTGGTGTACTAACAGCATCATACATGTACATTTAAGCAAATCAAGACTTGCATGTACAGTAAGTAATGTAACATTAAAATATAGCTGCAAGCAGCGATGCAGGTTCCTCCGCAAAATGGCAAAATATTATAAACATGTACACTGTAGAAGATCGAGACTTGGACAACAAGAGATCAAAACTACTTCATGTTTGGCCAACAATAATAGGCTGAAAGGGGATTTGAACTCATGAGCATAAGGTTACTAGTCAGTCTCTCTAGCCTCTCTGCTACACACCAACTGCTGAGATTTTATGATTAGTAAGGGCTGAGTATTAACTTTTTATAGGATACTGAAACTCTTCTTGAGTTGATCTCTTTCCAGACTCTTAGTCAATGCACAACAAACAATAGTCATGTGGGCAACTGGGCTAGGGCAGCGCTCATATTCAGCTCCTTGCAAGAATAGCCTGTGACAGTACAGCAGCCGACTCTCTGGTCCCATTAAACTACACAACATGCACAATCAGGGTGACCAACAAGATTATATTAACTAACAAACATCTAACTGAACGAACACAACAACTGAAATCCCTTGCACGGCTGTTGTAACCAACTATTTTCCACAAGTCTTTGCGTTTTTTGATATGCCGCACTGCATGCTGGGTACCCAAGGGTGCTGACGCTGATTATCTAGCTGTGCTCCGACTGCGTGATATGAGTATTAGTTTTTGGTCAGCTTTGGGACAAAGGTTAAGAAACGGTTGACATTTCAAGGTGAAATTGCGCATGGTATTTCAGAATGATGTCTGCCTGTTTAACTAAACAAGTAATCAAAATTATGACAGGCCAATAGACTGTGCCTGGATACGAACCTGTGACCTTGCACTTTGTAGGACACCGTCCAACACACACTGCCTCTTTTGTGTGACTCACATTTTTGAAATTCATTTCAGCTTTCAGCTTACGGGTATTTTCTAATTTCTGTAGGCCTATTTTCAGCAATTAAAAAAATTATAATCCAACGCATTTTCTGCAGGAAATGCACTTTCTAGTGTTATAATGTAATGCTTGTTTGTGAGTCTTGTGTGGATGCTTTTGATATTGTTGTTGTTTATTTTTTAACCCTATATTTTACTGCTGTGGAGGTTAAATGTCCCTGGTGGGATAATTAAATGCTTCTTATCTTATCCTAGGTTCTCCAGTATGGCGTAGACCAGAGTCTGCCAACTTTCAGAGAAGGAGACAATGCTGTCAGCTGGTGGGCAGCTGTCTTTGAAACAGGAAGGTACCCAGGTCTCAGCATGGCAGTAAAGGCAGCGTTGTCGGTGTTCCATGGGCCACTGGTGGAGTCTTCATTCAGTCTTATGTCTGAAATCATTGACTCGAGAAGTGGCAGCATGAACATTTCCACTCTGAGTGCCATCCAAACTGTGAAACACACCTTGCTGACCCGGAAGCAGACGGCATTGCAGATGTTTAAAAGAGAAGACCTGAAGTATGGGCCAGTGGACCAAAGGATGTGCCACAACATCATGTCGGCCGGAACCAAGGACAAAGCTCTGAGGAAGCAGGCAACCCTAAAGGAGATGGAACGAAGGAGGGAGTTTGACTGCCAGCCATCCTCAAGTGCTGCCGCAGCAAGAAGAGCCAAGGCAGAAGAGGAGGCGCTTGCCAGAAGGCGACATGCAGCCAGGTGCAAGAGAGCTTGTGAAACACTCGTCAAAGCTAAGAGACAAAAAAATGTTTTTCATGTCTGTCAGTCTTTTATTTTTTATTTGTGTCATGCGTCACAACACTTCCTTGAGTTCCAGGCGTTTCCGTGTTGTAAATAAAATCATTTTTAAAATATTAAATGTGTCATTCTCTTTAAGTTACACTCAGAAATGTGTCATTTGCATATTAAAATCACAAAAAAAAAATCGAGCCAGGGGCACACCCCCCCTCATCCTCCGCGACACTGTCACCTTTTTTACTCTGAGGAGTTTGCAGGTCTGAGTATTATTAAGTGACTTTATTTGGTAAGAGTACAGTGCCTTTATTTTGAAGGCCTTTTGGAACGCTCGTGAGTTAGAGTTGACAAGCTAACAGCAAGCGAAGCACGGACAATTTAATGTTCTGATAAAAGTTTAAGGTTGTTATAACGGATGTTAGCGATCTAACGAAACCTCTATTCCATTGAGTACAGCATGCAGCCAACGAGGTATGTTGTTTTGTGTCTGTATTTTACTTTGCATGTTGCGCATGTCATTGTATGTTCATATGAAGCTAATGTGGTCTTTATTTTGTCTTTATACTGTGAGTTTAGTTTTCACGGTGGATTTGGAGAAAGGCTTCAAATAAAACAGTGTCATTGTGGGGTACATCATTCTGTTTGGGCTCATTAATGCCCTTGATCTAAGCTTTCCAGACAACCTCAAGTACACCTTTGAGTTTTTCCAGAAGGTCAATTAATTTGGATGGGCACAAGCTGAATGCAAAAAGGTACAGCAAATACTAATTACATAAGAAAAGAAACCCTTGTGTCCGTTGTTGGTACATTGATGTTAAACCTACCTTTTTCTGTGTTATCTTTGCCTGAGATGGTATAAGTACTTTACAAGTGGTTTTTGGTTAGGTTTATGTGATGGATCTTAACCTTGTTTTTAAGAATTTGGAATTTACATTTAGTCATTTAGCAGACGCTCTTATCCAGAGCGACTTACAGTAAGTACAGGGACATTCCCCCGAGGCAAGTAGGGTGAAGTGCCTTGCCCAAGGACACAACGTCAGTTGGCATGACCGGGAATCGAACTGGCAACCTTCGGATTACCAGCCCAATTCCCTCACCGCTCAGCCACCTGACTCCCGGAATTAAGCTGCACTTTTCTCTTTTTTGGGAAAATCAAGTTTGCATAAAAAGGCAACATGGGAGTCAGGTGGCTGAGCGGTTAGGGAATCGGGCTAGTAATCTGAAGGTTGCCGGTTCGATTCCTGGCTGCGCAAATGACGTTGTGTTCTTGGGCAAGGCACTTCACCCTACTTGCCTCGGGGGAATGTCCCTGTACTTACTGTAAGTGGCTCTGGATGAGAGCGTCTGCTAAATGCCTAAATGTAAATGTAACATTGTCCTTATTTTGTCAGGCTTGCCTTATTTTGCTGACCTTTATTACGTTTCCTGATCTTTGTTTTTTTGACGTCATGGATCCTTCTAGATTTTTAAGTGCGATCTTCACTTTTTTATATACATGTTTAAATGTCCTGCTCAGTCACTGTGGTTACTTGGATTCGAATTATTGGCTTAATTGGTCTGAAATAGAATTATCCCTTTCTTGTAAACACCTTTGTTCGAATAATTGCGGTCCGACTACGATCCGATCGACACCCCGAGATAACTCGGTCCGAGTCGGTTGATAATTCGGACATCGCATGCTTGTAAACGGTGAATTGGGCTATGAACTGGACTCTGCGTCTTTGCGCATGCTTGAGATCCCACCGCCCTCCTGCCCATGGAGAATTAAATTATCCATGTTCCTTCGGCGGCGGCGTCTTCTCTCCATTATCAATCTAGCCAATAGCGCCGTTTGCATTCGCAGTACTTCTATTGTCATCATGCACGAAAAGTAGAGGGACGTAGCTTCACCTTGCTCTCCGTTCGCCATCTTTCTCGAAATGTTGATGTTGTTGTTGTTGGTAGTGGTGAAGAGGTCAAGCGGAAATGGCTGTATCACCACTAGTTGAAAACAGCGCCACGTATCGTACTGGGATATGACATGCTTTCGGCCAATGATTCACTTTATTCACTGCCATTCCATGACATTCCAACTGAATATTTTCCGATAGACAAAAACTATGCGACAAACGCTTTAGTATGGCTTCAAAATGTACTCATGAGAAGGCTAACAAGTAACACTAGCATAGTAGTTGCATTGCTACGAGTATTATGCTAGCTAATTTAACCCGGAAGCTAACGAAAGCTAGCTACCGTTTCGTATAAATAACTTGCACTGTGTGGCCCGTCGGAAATATTTAGAACTCACACGTCTAAAATACTTCAATATAAATATATATAAAATATCAAAATGTCATAACATTACATAAAAACATGTGCAATATAGCATAGAACAACATAATAAAGTGCAATTAATGCTTATAGTGCAACAAGTACTGGAACACTGAAGCGTATGCTGCCCCCATCAGTTCCGGAAGAGGCGCAGCACCGATGCTGCTAACACTGGCATCGTCGCTAACGGTGCCTACGGTGCTTCAAAAAAATTGGCATCGTCGGTGTTGTCATTTTAGAACCGGGAGGTGTCGGTAGTATCGGTTCTCGTGACATCCCTACAGTACTGTGCATAAGTCTTGGGCACCCAAGATTTTTTACACAAATAATGTCTTATACTGTATTTCTTCAATTAAATGCTACAGCTTTTCTTGAATTACATGTTTCGATGAGGGCGGTGTGTACACGAGGGCAGCTTTTATTATTATTATTTAATCGTAATTAAGAACAACACAGGAATTGCGCAAAACAGTTTATGAATTAGTAGGCGACATCTCTGGTGTCTCGTCAGTGAGGAGGCAGATGAGGATACTAATAGTGATGCATAAAGTTTTTTTTAAAGTTACCGTACCTATTTGTAGTAAAAATAAATTAGAATTATAGTAAATATAAATTTAATGTTGCTGCATTTTTTCGTTTAAATGTATCAGATTTGAATGCAACGTTTAATCAAAGAAATATATGTAATATAATTTTTTTATTTGTGCAGCAGTATAAAAGTGCAATATTGCTAAACCCTTTAAAAAAATGTATTTCATTATTTCTTAAAGCATTTTTCCTTAACCTTTTTTATTTTGTATTGTGCCTAAGACTTTTGCACAGTACTGTATATTAGTATAATAACAGTTGCCCCAAAAAATATCATTGTTCGAATAAAGCTAGATTCGAATTGATACCATCATGGAAACTTACTGAGTGTGTGTGTGTACACATTTTCAATAAAAACACCAACCAGGTTTAGTCTCTTGTACGTGTTAATGAGGGATTTCATCAAGTTTGAGTTGGACCAATGTGAATGAATTTCACTTAGTTAATTGAGTTAATGTAATTATTTCCTTTCAGCTGTATTTGTTGAAAATGAGTCAGGGAAAAATATTGTTATTGGATGGAAATCCTGCCCACAATTAAATTGAGTTCATCCAATGACTTATTTTACTACAACTAAAAGAAAAACTGTCATGGTAATGTTAATTTCCAGTGAGCTTGACATTTTCCCCCAACCTTGGGAGATACCTGGATCCGTAAGATCACGACCATGCAACACGTCAACATTTGTTTAATAGAGATGACCCCCTTCAGTCTTCACTGTTTTTCATGACTCAGTAGGCGTGGTTCTCATTTCATTAACCGTCACTGTCTTTGCAGAGCTTAACCCCATTCAAAAAGTCATTGTATCTACACAAATGACCTACTTGGGATTCAAATAGGTGCATCATTCCTTCTTTCACTATTCAGTTGAGAAAGCTCAGTGTTTCCCACACATAGACTAATTTGTGGCGGTGCGCCATAGAATCAACACCGGCCGCCACATATTGCGTTTCGTTATTCTTTTTAAAATGTATTTTTGCTATTTAAAACACGCAGCGTATTCTTTCAGCTGCATTTCCTTTCCCTACTCTCCCTCCATCTCTGTCACTCACGCGTCTCTCTCACATACACACACACACACGCGTCTCTCTCACATACACACACACACACACACACACACACACAGCCTCTCCCCTCCGTGCACACCATGTCTGTCTCCATGAAAACGAGATCATCCCTGGAAGCGTGGAAGCTTAGCCTATTTGGTACAGAGAAGATGGCTGGCGAAATTCACAAGTTCACGAAAGGTTGGTATCTTGAACACCTTTACACAATTACACATTTAAAAAGTGCTATAAAAAATATTTTATATTCTGAATACAATGTTGTCAGTGTGTTAATGTTGGAGTCCCCACCCGACCCTTAGCAAACAAGCGCATTCTTTAGAAAGTTAACTAGTCGCAAGTTTGCGGTAAAATGCAGTTGGGTTGTTGAGGTCAAAACGCTATCGGAAGCAGCTATGATTCAAATAAAATTATTATAAATAATGTTATACCATTTTTTTTACTCTTACACTGAATGTTTGGTGCTTCAATCCAGAGGAGTATTGAAAAGTATTTTCAGGCACGTGTTGAGGATGAGGACCATGTCTCGCTCTCTTTTAGGGTGTTAGATGTGTAGATTTTTGGTACGGCGTGTGGATTTTTGTAGAGGTTTTTGCTGCTAAATGACTAAAATGTAAAGAAATTTGAATGGGGTGTGAATTTTGTATAGGGTGTTAAATGTGTGGATTTTGGGTTGGGCGTGTGGATCTTGTGAAGGTGTGAATACTTTTTTATTAATATTTAATATAATAAAGTTCTGTGAAACAAATTATTAACGAAGGAAATATTTTGAACCCACCCGGACCCGGTCAGACACTGGGCGACACCCCCCCTCCCACACACACACACACACACCACCACAAACTGCTTTCTAATCTGTGGGAAACACTGAACCTAAATCGGAAAATGAAAAAAACATTTGTTTGCATTTTCACAATTGAGAATACGAAACCAAAAGAAACGTGAAATGGCAAAATATTATACAAATTTACATTGTAGAAGATCAAGAGTTTGACAATAATAGAGCAAAATTACTTCATGTTTGGCAAACAACAACAGGCTGAATGGAGATTCAAACTCAAAAGCATGTGGTTGCAAGTCAGCCTCTATCCTCTCTGCTACACATCAACAGTTGAGTTTACATGAATAAAAAAGGCAGAGTAATAGCTTTGGGACAAAGTTTAAGCAGCTGTCATTCAATCATCTTTTGACATATCAAGGGGAAATTGCGTATGGTACTTCAGAATGATGTCATCCTGTTTAACTAAACAGATAATCAGAATTATGACAGGCCCAAAGGCTGTGGCTGGATTTGGACCTGTGACCTTACACTTTGTAGTACACCATTGGGCATATGTGGACCATTAGCGGTCAGGGAGTAGTGAGTGACCTGGTGTATCATTGGGCCAAATGTTTTAAAATCGGTTCGAGGACGTTTTGAGATATTGAACCATTTCATGGAGAAGATGGAAAATAATAAAAATACTAACAAAAACAATAGGTTTCCTCATACCGGAGGAACCCTAATAAAACTAACAAAAACAGGCCACGGACCTTTTTTTTTTTAGAAATGTTGTTGTGTGTCGTGGAAGTTATTGACTTTTTTGGTTATTGACCTCTTTGTGTGTTGCACTTATACTGTCTTGTTAGCTGGATTCAGTTTTGCTAGCCTCAAGTAAGAATAATGGAGTCTTATGTTTAGAGGAACTAAAAGTGTAGCTGTCAAGGAAGACGAGGTGGAAAGCATTGTGTCTGCATGCGTCTTGCCAGTTCATATAACTCTTTAATTAAATGAATGTACGGTTCCAGTGCGGCCATGGTGTCAATATCAAATTACTCTGGTATGGTAATATTTAATACTGAATGGTTGGTGAATTTGCTGCAAGCTTATCAAGTGCAACACACAACAAAGTCAACTAGAGAGGATACCATTTCTGGGGAAACTGTAGGGTGTGCTTGCGTCGGATCAGTGTTTCCTCTAGAATTTTTTTTTAGCAGTGGGGGCAGGTCTGTCTGTCCGACCGCCCCCCCCCCCCCCCCCCCCGCTGAAACCCAGTTCTAACCCTATATTTCGGAGCAGGTTAGTGTAATAGTCTAATAACTAATGTCATATTGCACATACTTTCATCCTATTTCCCCTAAAGCAAGAAGGTTAGGCTACTTAAAGAGACCTTCCACTCAAAGTATGTTCTAAATGGCATAAATGCTGCCAATTAATAATTGATGTAACAACGTATTGTAAATGGTCAGTAGCGATTAAGGTCCTCGAAAGCATGTACACTGTCTGCTTCATTTCATCTTGATAGGCTAAGCATTCTGTAGCGAATAATAACAATAAACCCACTATTTATTAATTAAAACTACTTCAGCATAATAATGCACTTCAAATACAAACGTGAGCAAAGGCAGCAATCGCTATCGAATCAACAGACAGCAGACAGTGCAATTTAGCTAGCATGGGGAAGAATACAAACAACGAAAATCACCAGTTAACTTAATTTAAATTAGCAAGAACTATAGACTAATACAATTACAGGCTTAAATGAACTGACAACATAAGTTATACGACTTACAGTTCTCAAGGACGCACACACGCAATCTCAACTGCGGTGTGAAGCGCGTGTCCGTGCTATTCTCTGACATGCACTCTAACAATCCCTGCTGATAGACGGCCTACAATTTTGTACAGCCCTATTTCTGATACCGTGGCGGAAGAAATGTTTTCATCAACATAGAGGAAACACTGGTCGGTTGCAGGTGGGTCCGTCCCCTTAAGTTTTTCCCTTCTAGTGATATTTTCAAGCATTTAGCCTACTCATATTGCATAATTCATTAAGAAACCCCTTTGAAACAAGCTATTGTAACAACGTTTTCAACGGCAGTATTTCAGATGGAATCGCGATTCAAACAGTACCATCTGCTAAGCTAGGGGGAAATGGCTTAAGCGCCGGAAATTAGAATGTTTCTTTTGACAAAGTTTAGGCTGTGGCATTGGAGACAGCGACGCACCACACAAGTTTGAGTTTAAATACATTATTTAACGTGACATTACTTACTGTACATGCAAGTCTTGATTTGCTTAAATGTACATGTGCTGTTAGTACACCACGGCACGATACTCGCTGTGCAACAGCACATCTATGCACATTGTATCCATGCGTCGTTGCTAACGTGTGCTGACTTTGTGACGTAGGCTAGCATTGAGTTCCCTTTGTTGACACAAGGTACTTTTTGCCACCAAAACGTAATTTCAGCCTAAACCGTGCAACGGAACGTGAATAAAAATACAAGCAACTCAATCGCTACTAAGACGAAACTTTTGACACCGACGTTGTCTGTGTAGTCCAAATATTGACGGATCCTTAGGGGGGCAAAAATAATAATAAATATAGCTGCAAGCAGCAATGGCAGATTCCTCCTTCAAAATGGCAAAATGTTGTAAAATTGACATAATAGATAGTTACACTGGGATTAACCAGAAGACTTGAAACTGTCATTTCTGTCAGAATAATAAAAAAAAAGTTTATACCTTTGCCTGGATGAGAACCCACCACCCTTCGCACATCAGCACTGCGTCTCATCCTACTAAGCCATATATTATTATATGTGAGAGAACAATGGTTCTGCTCCCCGAAGGCGTGAGCACACCTAATAACTGCCAGGTCACAACTAAATTTCTAAATCAAGTTTGACCCGTGGCCTGTTAATGTATTTCGTTTGTTGGTTTTAGATTCTCAATTGAAAAATTAAAATATGAATGATACAAGGATTGATTCAAAACTGCAATTTTAGTTTGATTTGGTGACAAGTTTGCATGCCTGGTTGATACGAACAACAACAACATTGAAACACAAGTGAATATAAAATAAACTTACTTTTCATAAATGAATTCGTCATCCGTGCAAAAGTAGTGCGTGTTTGTTGTGCTTTTGGGCTTGCTTCTCAGTGTAGCAAAATACAGTCGTTCTGTAAAAAGATATAAATATATACATTAATAACAAAAATACATCAATGAAAGTCTGTGATAATTGTCTTACAGAACATTTCTTTAGTTGTTTAACCCTTGTGTTATCTTCGGGTCATTCTGACCCATCAGTCATTGTGACCCACCGTCGTATTGCGACAACTTTACAGCATACAAAAACAAAGTGAAGCATTTTCTTTTAACCGTTGGGCTGTCTCAGACCCCCCACATTGCAAAGGTTAAAAGAAAATTATTTTTATTTGTTTTTGTATGGGGTAAAATTGGGTAAACACAACGATGATTCGTTATGAACCTTTGGGTCACGTGACCCGAAGGCAGCACAAGGGTTAAAAAGAAAGTCAACAGACCCTTAAAAAGGTGCCTTTGCCATGCAGTTTACCTTAAATAATGAAATTTGAGACCTGTACCACAGTTAGAGTTCAGATTTAGTTAATTAATAACCATTTCTGCCTTCATTAACTCAAAAAAATTGGAGCACCCACCGAATATTAAGGAGCACCACAACTACAATTTTAATATTATAGATTTTGCGAGCTAGTTAGCTTGTCACTTGACAAAAAATCTCTTTGAGAGCGCTTTCTGGTGCATATGCAACCAAAATGGTCGCAATTGTAAACCCAGTAGATGAATGAAAACAAACAAGTTCATGGTAAAAAATACAAAGCTCTAGTGTACACATCTTGTGCCCAAGTACAAAATAATAACATTGGGGTGATCAGATTAGCCCCAATTTTCCACAACTTCGTCACAGAGAGGGTGGGGATCATATTGGCCCGCATAATGACCATTCACACAACCCCCCCCCCGCCCCCCATCAATATTTTTAACAATTCTTTCAGATATGAATATTAAAACAGCCACTTCCAACATGAGGTTAAGTACATTGAATAATAAAATTTTAATTTTACAAAATGATGTCATTGAACAACATGTTTCCAAAACATTTCAGGTCCATGAAATAAGATAAAGTCTAGAGCACGTCCGCTTTTAATGTTGGCGTCATGGCCGCGGGAACTAGGGGTGCTGAGGGTGCTGCAGCACCCCCTGACAGCACGAGAATTTAAAATGATATGACTTGAAAATCCACCACCGTGGCACAGCCCCGCAGTAGTGACTAGCCATTGGGAACACCAGGAGAAGAATAACGATGGAAAACCAGGCTGAGAAACATATGGGGGGGCTGAAAAATTAAGAGAAAAAATACATCACCTTCACTAGACAAGGCTTTACCAATTGAAAAACGGCTATGTTTATTTTACATACAGCTCAACTATTTTGCGCTCAAATAAAGGCCAAAAAAATGTGTCTCGCTCGCACGCTCGCATTAAGGATCAAACTCCCGAACTAGCATCACATCAAACACAGAATGTGCATGCATTAGCAGGGCAGCTGTGGTGGCGTATACGGGGGCCGGTTCTGGGGGGACGGTTCTGGTGGGCCGGTCTGGATCAATGTCCAGGGCCTATTTTTACTCCCAGTCCGTGCCTGCCGCCCCGCAACATTCTAGTAGTAGCTTTTTTATGAGAGGAGGCACCACGTTATCCCACACTCTACATTGCAACACACTACCTTGGCGTGCTCCGATAAATTCTGACAGGGCTGAAGTTTGCAGTGGTTTCTTTGTTTCCATGTGGGTTTCGTTTTGTTGTGTGATTGATTAAAAAAAATCCCCAAAACACATTAAAAAGCACTGAAGTTTAAAACTTTATAAAAGTCACATAAAATCCAATACATTTTTAAGACCAGTCAAATTAAAATATTAATTATTAATTAATTAATTAATTAAAATATTACCATATTTCTTCGATTAAACGCCGCCCTCAAATTAACGCCGCCCTTGAATAAACGCTGCACCAAAAAACCCAGAAAACGGTTATTTAATTGGTTAAATTTAAACACAGTATTTATTACACAAGTAAATCACAAGTGTACAATATAAAATGTAAAAAACGAATTTGCCTTTCATCAACCCCAAGTTCGCGTGCTACAGATCTGTTGCTGCATGGTGAGTGCATGCTTTCTGCACAGCTTTCTGTTTGAAAGCTAAAGTGTAAGAACGTTTCGGCATGCTGCTTCAGATTTCGACACAATGTAGAACACTTGTATTTGAGACAGTTAAAGTACTACCAACTTTGTCTTTGTAAAAGCGCTGTGAATGGTTCCCACTTGTACTCCCGACTTACACTAGGCTTTGTGTTTGACCTTGTCTATTCTTTGTTTGTCTATGGCCGCACTGCAGCTACAATTCACTAAATCTCTAATTAAACGCCGCCCTTGAATAAACGCTGCACCAAAAATGAACAATGTGTAATAAACGCTGCAGCGTTTAATCGAAGAAATACGGTATTTGATTTTAGACTTCCGCGGAAACCCTGAAGAAGAACGTCAACTTGACAGTGACTAGTTTTCTTTTTTAAAGGCTTCTCACAGAACTATAAAACAACTAACTAGATGGATTGATGCTTTTCCATCAGACCTAGACAATGATTGGAAAGCACAAGTAGGCTACTATCCATAACTAGAGCTTGTTTGTAGGAGCAAAGAGACACTTTAGTCACTGGCTATTTCAGCTCAACCTAATCAATACAATAAAGTACTCTTGTTATGTACTTGGCTGAACAATATCAATAAGATGCCTTACTGCACTGATCAAAGTGATCAACTACTGTATGCCTGGCAGAATAATGGCTCTGTACTGAACCCAAATCTCTATCAACCTGCTCCCTTAATCTATAAAAGTCGCCTCATTGTGTCTTTGATCTTTCTCAAAATATTGCTACCAATACTGTATGTTGCAAATGGTGACAACACCCGTCTTGTGTCTTGAAAGAGGTACTACCTTTACACTTTACAAATGTGTACTTTAGCTGTGACTTACAGCAGTTATACTGGTGTGTGTCTAGTGTGTCTGTTGTGTTGACACAAAAACAGTACTCAGGTACCAAGTTGGTCCTCAAACGAAAATAACGGTACAATACCAGAATTTCTGAATATAAGGTAGTACCGAGTACCGGGTTTTACCCCGGTACCCATACAGTCGGACGCTGACAAGCACAGTTTGTCGCTAGATTAGACTCTGTCGCTAAAAGTTGCTAAATCTAGCGACTAAGTTGTTAAATTGGCAACACTTGACAATCAGAAGACACAGACATTGTGACAAGCAGCTAATGCTGCAGGGGCACCACTAAAGGTTGTCGACAAGAAAAGTGGAAGAGCCATGAATGGAAATACTTTGGGTGTGAGGCAGATGACAATGAGAACATTGTCGATCACCATAAACCAATTAGCAAACGTTATCGTTTATGTACTTTATCAGGGTTTCTGCAGGTTTCAGTAAGTCAAATTTAAGACCTTTTTAAGACCATAAAGATCGAAATTTAAGACCTACACGATGCATTACCAAAATTCAAATCAAATCAAAGAAATTCTGAAAAAATCATTTTATTTAAATTAATTCAGTAATTGAAAAAGCATTAATTTTACACATAGGTTAATCACATTAGTAACCTTCCACACCCAACAACGTGCCAAATCCCCAAAACCTTACCCCCAAAATAAAAATAGGGTAAAACAAACTTGCCCTCAAATAGAGAGAGAAAGTGTGTGAGTGTGTGACTCCAGCACCTTCACAGTTCACACCAAATGTAATATTTTTTTGGCAAAGTTTGCAGCGAGCCTCGTACCTGGAGCTGGGTACCGCTTGTAACCAACAGCGTAAATCGCTGTGATCTAGCCATGTCTCGTTGAAAGTACACTTTCCCATTTTCCAGACGTAGCCGAACTTTAACAAACTGTGAGGAGACGCAGACGTATTTCGCGGGCAGGTATTGCATTTATCACAGGATTTGTAGTTTTATCACTGCATACGTACCAACACCAAGATCCCACAGAAAGAACTACAACACACCGAACCAACGTTCTGAGGGCAGCGTTCTGCTGGTTTTGTAGCAACGACTCTGGAGCTCCACTCTGTAGGCTACGACTCAATAATTTGTTGCTACTTTATAAAAACGCTGCGATCAGCGTTTCTGGAAATTAACGAGGGTAAAACTTTTTTTAGACTTGACTAGATTAAATTTAAGACCTCGGATGAAAATCTAGCCGTTTTTAAGACTTTTTAAGGCCTTAAATTTTAAGTTCAGAATTTAAGACTTTTTAAAACCCTGTGGAAACCCTGTTTATGGTTTGCAGCATACGTATATGACAAATAGTGGTTCATATGACAAACCTTGGTTCACAGCTAAACTCAGAAGTTTGAGGTTGGAGAAGGAGGAAGCGTTTAGGACTGGGGATCGAGACAGATTCAAGGAGTCGAAAAACAGGTTTAGCAAGGCGGTGAGAGAGGCTAAACGACTGTACTCTGAGAGACTACAACACCAGTTCTCAGCTAACAACTCTGCTTCTGTCTGAGGCAGGGCTCAGGCAGATCACCAACTACAAGCCCAGAACCCCCCACTCCATTAAACTGGCAAAACGATCTGAATGAGTTGTACTGTCGATTTGAAAGACAATTGGTCTGTCCTGACCCACACCTACCCACCCCAGAGGCCCCCACCACCATTGAGACGACTCTCTCCATTCAGGAGGGAGAAGTTAACAGACTGTTCAAGAGGCAGAACCCCCGCAAAGCAGCTGGGCCAGACTGTGTCTCTCCAACCACCCTGAAGCACTGTGCTTGACCAGCTGTCTACGGTGTTCACCTACATCTTCAACACAGTGGCGGTTGGTTACTCAAAAAATCGGAGAGGACAGGAGAAAAGAAAACTACGGCGTGTTGTTTGTAGCAATAAGCCGATTACATCTTCCATAGCTCTCAGTAGCAAATATAGTATCATACTGTATAGCCTATTGATTGTAACACAAAGGATGAAGAAAAAAAAGGGCCAGTTGACCAAGAGGGAAAGACGCATCTAATCACTGCGGGCATGGGACCATTTTACAAAAGAAACCCTCCGTTTAAAAAAAGGAAAAACAAGATACAGATAACTTTATTAATACCAGGTAGGCAAATTTGGTCAATGCGGTTTTTCCCCAGAAGCTTGAATCTTATGTCGGCATTTATATGCTCCCTGCTTTTGTTTTGCCGCTGTTCCTAAGGTCGCACAGTACCCCTTGAACCTTCGCACTTACAGTCTAACGTTCTCACCTATTCCGTGTAGCCCATAAATGAAAGGGGTTCTTGATTTAAAAATCCTCACTTTTTGGTAGGGTTAGTCATTCTGGAGGAGAAAAGTGCTTGCTCTCGCACACGCTGTAGCTAGCTACTAGCTGCTACTGATGATGGCAACACAAAGTTAATGTACCATAGTTTTATCACAGAGAGTGCTGTTGAGTGACCTTCAGTTTAATATTGTGTATTTTAATACATTTTCCGGTGACAGTAATATATTTAGTATAGTTTTATCTAAAAAGTAACTTTTTGAAAGTAAAAAAAAAAAAGATTACTATTTTAAGAAATGTCACTGAGGACAATCCTCCTCTTCCTACCCTGTCAAGCCTCCACTGCTTCAACACCTCTCTGGAGACATGCCATGTGCCAGCCGTTTTCAAGTCCTCCACAATCATCCCTGTGCCCAAAAAGCCAAGGCCAACTGACTACAGACCCGTTGCCCTGACCTCTGTGGTAATGAAGTCTTTTGAGCGTCTGGTGCTGGCACACCTCAAATCCATCACAGACCCTCTCCCGGACCCCCTGCAGTTTGCCTACAGAGCTAACAGGTCTGTAGACGACGCAGTTAACATGGCCCTCCACTTCACCATCCAGCACTTGGACTCCCCGGGATACTATGCCAGGATCCTGTTTGTGGACTTCAGCTCTGCTTTCAACACCATCGTCCCGACTCTGCTACAGGACAAGCTCTCCCAGCTGAACGTGCCTGACTCCACCTGCAGGTGGATCACTGACTTCCTGTCTGACAGAAAGCAGTGCGTGAAGCTGGGTAAACATGTCTCTGACTCCCGGTCCATCAGCATTGGATCCCCTCAGGGCTGTGTTCTTTCCCCTCTGCTCCAGTCTGCAACAGCGTGGAGTCCTTCCGCTTCCTGGGCACTATCCTCTCCCGTGACCTCAAGTGGGAACTAAAAACCAGCTCCCGCACTAGGGCTATCAACGAATTCGAATATATATTCGAATAGTGGTTAAAAACAGAAATTCGAATGTGAAAATTAATATTCGAATGTAAAGAATATGTAAAAAAATTAAAACAACGCGGCAGCAGCGGCGCGTCTGTCTGCTTTGCGGGTGGGCGCGCGCCTCAGCGTCACTGCTGACAGTTGACTTGCGTGGAAGATGGCAGAAAGTGCAGAACCCAGCTTGACCGCAGCAAAGAAAGTGATTGTAACCCCAAAAAATCTAAAGAGTGATGTCTGGAAATATTTCTGATTTTGGTCAGTTGATGGTAAACTTGTTGAGCCTACAGCTTAAGTAGTGTGTAAGCTATATGAGCTAGAGTTAGCTTACCATTCAACAACTAGCAACTTGAGGCTTCAATGTCGGTTCTATACTCTAAAACTTCAATTAATGTTAATAATATTTGTTTCAATCACTGAATGAAGCCTGCCATATTTGGGAAAAGAATCGCGACCTTAAATTGCTTGCACAAAACTCTTGATCAGAACTCGGCATTTGTTTATTGTTGTCGTTCATTTTACACCGATATGCGCACAGAGCGCGACGGTGCGGGAGAGAGAGAGAAAGAGTGCGTGTGTGCGAGCTAGAGGCCAAGGTCTGCGGTCTTGGCCATTAGTTCATTTACTTCTTTTTGTGTAGGTAATATGTTGTTAAATATGTTTAAACTTAAATAAATTAGGCCTACCTACAGTATACAAGTAGTTGTATCTCGTTGTATTAATTTGTCCTGTTATTGACGTGCCTAATGCGCAACCAGAAATTCGAATATATTCGAATATATGTGTTTTTTTAAAGGGAATATTCGAACATCATTTTTGAGCAATTTTGACAACCCTAGTGGGAAGACCGAATTGCAGCAATAAATGAATGGACAATAAAATTTAAAATAAAACACAATTTCTCCAAGAATGCTTAGGTGGGGTGAAAAAAGCCTTGGGCGGGGCACCTTAACCTTTTCAAAGCAGGAAACACACTGGTATTACAGGGAGGGGCTGTTTAAGACGATACCATGTTATTGTCTTACTCAGCATTTCAGAAAGACCCTAAATGAATATCAAAACTTGAAACTGCAGCTGTAAAACGATCGGTTTTGAAAAAGCTGTATTTGTGACGTCAAAAATGTAGCATCACCTTTGTCACGCCCCAACATTTACATACAGACCAGCCCTCTGGTGTTCTGGCCCAGGATCTCAGACACTAGTTTAGCTGCGCGCTGCTCTGTGTACTTTCATGCGAATAACAAAGGAGAAAGTTTGAAATATTTTAAAGTATATTGAAAATGGACCATCGTAAATGCAGTGTTCCAGGCTGTACTGGGAATGCTGACACTTTTCATAATATTCCCTAGGAACCAGACACTCGACGGGCATGGCTGATGTTTTTCTATGAGAAGATCCCTGTGAAGTTCGACACATTTATTCATTTGCTCGAACCATTTCACCAAAGACAGTTTTGAAAAAAAACCTTGGACAATTTAAAGAAGGATTTGCTAAGCCACTGTTGCTGAAAAGAGGTGCTGTTCCAACCGTATGCTCATCACAAACGCAAGCTGTAAGTATGATTTTGTCGCTAACAGTTAGCCTATTAGCAATGCTAACGTCTCCTGTATCTAGCATAGGTAGAATGCTAAATACGTTTCAAAACACATCAACATACCTTACTTAGCAAATGACTCTAGCAAGACCATCTGTAGTCGGCCTTAGAAGGGAAGCTTCCGAAAAAATAGCCAGAAAACGAATAGCAGTCTAGCCTATTGCTAACGCCTGTCTAGATTATCTATTTGAAAGAACTGGAGAAAGGCAGGTGCTAGTGATGGGCATTCCGGCTCTTTTTCGTGAGCCGGCTCGTATGGCTCAGCTCACTAAAAAGAGCCGGCTCTTTTGGCTCCCTAACGGCTCTTTAAAAAATACATGTTTTAACTATGAATTTGACTATGATAGGTGTGAAAACAATTTGATTAAATTATGAAATGAAATCATACTCGACCGTAACCACATATCTTTAAAAATGCATTGATTTGTCATGGCTCTCCTCCGAGTTTTGACTACTCTCTGACTGTGTGAGTTGGCTTGGCCCTCCCTCATGCAGGATTGACAGGAACAGACGATGATCGTGTGCGCCTGTAAGCCTACAAGTATTTTTTCGTTGTTCTTTGAATTAGTCAATTATTTTAAATACAATTAAAATTCATTATTTCATAATCATTTAGTTGTTATAGGCTGTATTAATCTATTAAAAATAGAGTCGGCTCTTCAGATATGCGAGCCAGCTCCCGACGTTCACCTTCAAGAGCCGGCTCTTAGAGCCGGATCGTTCGCGAACGACCCATCACTAGCAGGTGCTAGATACAGGATACGTTAGTATTGCTAATAACTGTTACCAACAAAATCATACTACAGCTTGCGGTTGTGATGAACATAAGGTCGGAACGCACCTCTTTTCAGCAACAGCTTCATAGCAAATCCTGCTTTACATTGTCCCAGGTTTTCAAAAATGTCCTTGGTGAAATGGTTCGAGCAAATGTGTAATTGAGGGTCGAACTGCACAGGGATCTTCCACGCTACGGTATAGACAAACATCAGCCATGCCCGTCGAGTCAATGTTAGCTAGACTCTAGCTCATCTGCTTTTTATTAACGCTGATTTTCAAGGAATGCAAGAACAGCTAGATAGCGAAAACACCTAGACTGTAAACTAGTTTAGCTTGCTAACGCAAGAGTATAGGTAGAATGTGTGATGATTTAGCCTAGTTTATTGTCAATGGGGCTAATGCGTCATTTCATGTTCCTGACTGTGTTTCATTCGATTAAATAACCTGTGTTGTCATGTAAATCTACAATTCACTATGCATGTTTTTCCAGATCTTTGTCAGGTTATTTTTCATTTTATTGTTCAGTAAGATATCTAGCTAACTGAAGCTGAGTTGAATCACGATTTGGTTTGGTTGCTAAACTGTAACGTTACCCTCCTAAATCAATCCCGTTTGCTTTGACAACAGAAGTGGAAACAATCTGTTGAAAACAGTGTTGTGTAGACACAATAGATTTATTTGCACATTTTTATTCCAAGTCTCCACCTTCGATGTTTCAGTGAGTGCTGTTGGCCGTGTTGCTTTTTTGCTCCGCAGCTTCACTCGTTGAAAACCAACCAATCAGTGCGCAGCTCATACATATATTCATGAGCATACCATAAAAGGGAGAAAACCTAGCATTTTTTCCCGGGACAATTTCACAGGATGCACCAGGGGGCATAGAACAGCACCCGGGCCAATTTCAGCCCAACTAATGTTACATACAGGCGCGGATTAATGCACAGGCATGCCTAGGCTGCAGCCTAGGGGCCCCGTGTGTGCAGGGGGCCCCGGATTGGCCAGATTGTTTTTTAATATTTTAAATGTACTTTAGCGCGAACAAAATAAAGACGCTAATTGGCCCATAAGAAAAAAAAATACAAAATAAAAAGCAGATGATTGGGTAGATGTGACTTGGGTCACATCTGTCCAATCAGCTGCTCCTGGTCAAATCATGTCAGAAAATAATTTTCATCACTCACTGCTATATGGCATAGTGCAGAATGGCCGAAAGAAAATATTTAAGTGGAGCACTAAAACGCAAAACACAGAAATTAAAAGAACAATGAGACCAAGATATACAAAAACACATCCCTAAATTGACAGGATTCTTCAAGCCTGCTGAATCTCAATCAACATCCAGTCGAAACCATGATCCACAGCAGGACTGCCAGCTAGCATCATCGTCTAACATCGTTCACGTTATCAGTGATGTCAGACAATTCGTCAAAGAAAATGAGGACACCTCAGGAAGGTCATTACAGCAACATATAAGAGCAAGGAAACTACAATCAGTGTTTCCAAATGTTGACATAGCACTCCGGCTATTTATGACTTTGCCTGTAACCAACGCCAGCGGGGAGCCCTCTTTTTCGAAACTGGGACTAATTAAAAATAGACTCAGATCCACGATGGGCCAAAACCGACTCAATCACCTGTCTCTGATGTCCATTGAAAATGATGTTCTGCGCAAATCGTATTTAACCGGCCTCATTAAGGACTTCTCTGCCAGACAATCAAGAAAGAAAACATTCTAAAGGTAGGACTAGAGATACAATGCTGAGGGGGTGGGGGGGGGGGCTCACACAAAGAGCAGCCTAGGGGCCCCTGACCACCTTAATCCGCCCCTGGTTACATACCCTATTCGGAGACCTTAGGGAACAGTGTTAAATACCCCCAAAACCCAGTCAATGACCCCTTTAAATAAATTGCCACTGTTTCTAATAAGTGACTAATGCACATCCCTGAAACTCTACTCCAATAATACCCTTGCGATTTAGGCGTTTTAAAAAGCTCATTATGTTTCTAAAATGTTAACGTTCCCAGCAACAGACATTTTAGGATTGTTTGTGATAGGGTACTAAGCTCTGGATAAGAGCGTCTGCTAAATGACTAAATGTACTTAAGAAGAGTCCTCTTGAATGACTACCCCTAAGTTTTCACCGATTTAGGGGCTGGTTTTACCGCAAAAATGCTTTGAGAAATACACTTACAGTAACAACAAAAAATATAGGCTATAAACAAAAAGGAGTCCTACAATTAGGACCGACACGCCCATTATTTTGTAAAGAGTTTCTCCTAAATCGGTAAATTAGGATCTACTCAAGATATTTTGTGAAATCCCTTAAAATTACTAGGCCGATTAATTTAGCAGACGCTTTTATCCAAAGCCAAGTACAAACCTTAAAAAGTTAAACCTAAAGGCTTGTTGTTAGCCTAATCTACAATAGATTTCCATCCTCCTCCTAAAAGCTTGCTAGTTCACTAGTCTAGAATGCGCACAAGCGACAATTAGGTGGCTGGTCAATCAAGTGTGGTAGTTCACGAGACGGGAAAATATGTTAAAAAAAACTACATTTTGCCGACTTTAAGTTAATTATTCCAAACGGGAAGTAGGATGATGTATACTATTGCACAATTAATCAACTGTTCATATTGCAAACTTTAGCTGGCAGATAGCTAAACGTAATTCACCTACCTTTAATAAACTCAGACGCTCCCATTATGTCGACATCGTCAGCCATTTTAAACAAAGTTGATAGGATGGCAGAATGTTTAAGGCTTTCGAAAGTCATTCCCAAAGTCAAATTAAGTTTCAGAGCATGTCTTGGCCGAACAAAACTTATGACTTTACCTAGCGTAGGCTACCTACTCACTAACAATTATAACCTTAAGAACGGCAAGACAGTGATAGTTTTGGTTTTAGTTAAGTTAGTCTTAGGAAACTTATGTCTGCTAACCTGGCTGGTTGTGGCGAACTAGAGAGAACTTAGAACCGGCTATCTGCTACTTCCTCCCAGTAGCCTATTTCCCAAAAGAATGTGAGACGTCATAGCCAAACCTTCAAATTCGAAATTCGCGTCTAAGTATGCCTAACTATTCTAGCACCGTAATATAACTTTGTTGTTCTCTTTGGTTCATATTACGGGGTGTTTTGTTGATTGCTGTAGCTGGTCTAAATACATTTTCGCTGTTGATACGTTTCTCCGTTTTAGCTGCCCTTCTCACTCCAGGTACCAAATCACAGCTCCCAAACCATGTACTCACATCCCCTCCTTTTTGAACGCATGTGACAACCAGAGCCATAGAAAAAGAGTTGCGACACACTTTGATCTCGTCGACACGTGATCACGTGGTTCAAGTAGCTCGCTGTAGTTCCAAAAACCCCACTGCTGTCAACCTGTTTGAATGGTTTTCAATGCAGCTGGCTTTCTCAGGCAAATGATGAATGAAACTAGCCTGGCTCTGCCCTCCTACGTACTTCCGCTCAATTTTAATTTTGCTTCTGTACATAGGTCTGGCCATGAGGTAGTAAGTCCGATTTTTCAGGTTGATTTTCTACCGGCGAATCAGCGAACAGAGGGAGTGGCTGAGAACGATGACGTTGATGTTGTGCGCTAGTTTGTGTTGTAGTTCTGTAATGGCGGCGGAGAAAGATGCGAGCAAAGCCATTCGGTCCGTTGTGGCAACGCTGCCGAATATCCAACAGCTAAAGCCGGAGCAAGAACAAGTTTTGCTGAGTTTTGTTGGTGGGCATGATGTTGTGGCCCTCCTCCCCACAGGGTTCGGGAACAGTTTGATTTTCCAGCTACGGCAGTTAGCTCTGTTATAGTAGTGGTGAAGGAATTGGCTAAGGCGAACGCTAGCGATTGGTTATGGCAGATCAGGGCAGATCCAATAGTTTTAAACTTCAACAGAGTACCCGCCTACAAAGAAGTCAACGCTTGTCAATGGAGCGAGGCCAGACTCTCTGTACAAATGCAATGTACGAGAGTCTGGTTAGGACCAGGCTAGAATGAAACAGGCTTGGTTAAAGAAATCCGAGATTCTGGCTATCTTCAGTAGACTCGTATCTACAAAAAGCAGTCCCCCCTGACGTTTTTGGTGAAGAATGGAGTGAAATACAATACATTGTGAACACTCACTGCCAGTGAAACACAGAGGAAAAAAAGCTCGCTGCTGTTCCAAAAACCCCACTGCTGTCAACCTGTTTGAATGGTTTTCGACGGGACAGACAGCAGCACCATCTCGATTCACGGACATTTTCGGTATATTAACACATAATATCAATTGGTTACTGGTGTGTTGTATCATGTATATGTCTGATACTTTATTAACATTTATGTATATTACATTAACTTATAATACATAACGCAATATTGTGAAGCAGAGCTAGAAATGGCTATGCTAGCTACCATACTGTACCAACTGTACTATACTGTACAGTAGCCTAATGAGGACTATATTGTTCCACTTAACGTTTAACCTTCGACTGTTGAAGTAAATAGGACTTGTTAAAGGTTTTTTTATTCATCAGTTCACTTACAATTTACCACATTAACAACACTTATATTTGTAGTACTTGATGCAAGTTGAATCTAACCATTATCACCAGCAACTGCTCAATTTAAGACAAGAAAGGAGTTTGGTAAATAGAACAGAATATACAAGGCAACCAATTGCATTCAATAAAACATTTTATTGTAGGCCTACAATATGTCCAGTGTTCTTCCACTCCTTTTGTTTGTAGTGATCCGGTGATCTTCTGGCTATGATACATGTAGCCTACTCTCAAGCTAGCTACAGTAAATGTTGCTTACGTTAGATAGGCCTACTAGACCTACAGTCTAGCTCTAACTGCATTTAGAATCTAACAAGCTATATATTACTATAAACTTTAACTTAAACTGGCTATATAAAATACTACTAATAACAATTCATATGTGGTGGTTGAAATATGAAAAAATGCAGGATTTTCATCAATTTACCAGCTAATTGCTTCGGACCCCTTAATCTGCAATTCATTGTTGCTAGCTCTACTAACTAGGCTAATAAGAGAAGTATTACTTTGTATGCCAACAAACACCAATAACTAGAACTAATTTGACAGAATATAAACCAACTGACTTCTGGTTATGATACACGATGTTATGATGCTCTCTAGCTAGCTTCAGTAAAAGTGTTGCTTACGTTAGATAGACCTACAGCTCTAACTGCATTTAGAATCTAACAAGGTATAATCTTACAATAAACTTTATCTAAAGCTAGCTATATGAAATAGTACTAATAACAAATGATATGTGGAGGTAGAAATATGAAAAAATGCAGGATTTTCATCAATTTACCAGCTAACTTGCTTCGGAGACACTGAAAATGAATGGGGTTGAACGGTGGAAAACACAATGTTTGGAACTACAGGTCGCATGTGACACGCTTTACTTCCGCATTCCTCGATAACAATGGGAGTCTATGGAAGTTTCGCAACTCTCTTTTTCTATGGCTCTGGTGACAACCAGGAGGCAACAACATTACATAGCAACCACACGGGCTGAGACATTGTCATATGCTCACAACAGCCACCAGAGGTTGCCTAGTATTTCAGGTATAGCAACTTGTTAAAAGGAGTTGCATTTTGTTAGCTTTTAAAACATTTACTTGTTAGAATTGACGGCAATAAATAATACATGAATAATGAAAAAAGATACAGTTTGGATTGGCAGGAGGTAAAATGTGTAGGCCTACACAATATTCACAATAATTTTAGTTTTCATCTTACTCACCTATTTATCAAATGTGGGACTAAACATTGTCAAGAGGTTAAATTATCTGGTGATAGAATATTTTGGTTTAAGACAACCAGTTTTGTATTCACAAAACATCTCAAGGCTAAAAAGGAGGTCCTAACTTGCTGATTTAGCAGAAACTCTTAAAATGATGGGTATGTCAGTCCTAATTTTAGTTGAAAGTATTTCACTGCTTCATGCTGTAAGTATTTCACAAAGCGTTTTAGCACTAAAACCAGCTCCTAAATCTGTGAAAAGTTAGGGGTAGTCAAGAGGACTCCTACCAAATCAATCCTAAAATTGATTTTGGCTACAAACCGCCACATAACACAAAACATTTTATAATAATGAGCTTTACAAAAAGTATTGCCTTAATCGTGAGGGTAATATGATTGTAGTAGAGTTAGTCAGTGATGCAGTCACTTCACCAACAAATAAAAACCACTTAATAACCCTAACCCAATAACACGACAGATCAAGATTGACAACTCTATGCTACTTGGCCACAGGGAAAACCCAGATGAGCTAGGTATATCTCAGCCACCCATTAGTAGAATAATTGCATCAAACAATAAATGTCCTCTCCAGACCCCAAATTGTCCGACAATTGATATGTCTGCTTATATACATGTCAGATATTTGTTTAGTTGCTGCAGACTTGTAAGAGGTTGACAATTATCTGAACATACTTGTTTAATTAGTGACACTTAGTCACACAAATCTTTATATGTATATGGAAACATGATACCCCGTTCTACAATATTTCGAAGATGAAATCACTGACAGAGACAAGTAGGAGTCGTAGTAAAAACGGTACTGTACTCTTGATAGTGGTACATGACAGCGCTGCCACTGTCACGGAACATCTTACCAGTGTCTCGTGGCAGATGCACTGTCTCGCAGAAGTGTCATGCTCTGTTGATAATGGTACATGACAGCGCTGTCACGGTGGCAGTTGCACTGTCTCGCAGCAGTGTCATGCACTGTTGATAGTATAGCATAGCAGATCGAGCAGAGTTTAGGAGGGACACGAATAATGTATGCTACAGATAAGTATGTTAAATAATCTGCTAAAATTATTGTTCTTTGTAGGGTTATTTAGAGAAGGGATTAGCTATGGGTTGATATCAATTCATTTCAATATGTCAATAGATAGGTATGTAGCAGGAACTCATTGTCGACCGGCGGTGGATGGTGCATTTGATTACACTGTATGTCTGATAGGCTAATATAACTCAATTGCATTGTCTCCGGTGTAAATGAAAATCTACGGTGAATATAACTAGGCTAGAGTAGCAGATCATCTCATTGCATTGTCCATCTGATCCAACTATGTGTATTATGTTTCAATTCACAAAAACACTGAATTGTCTCCTCTAGGCTATGTATGAAGACTAACAGCGAATATCTATAGATGTTTAATTCAAAGTGCAGATCATGACACTGTCTTATATCAACGTAACGTTTATATTTAAATTCATAAAACCACTCAATTAGTCCACGTTTATGAATGAAAAATTACTAGACTAATAATCTAAAATATAGCCTACTATATATTTGCGTATATATATTTCCCCCCATTTATAACTATATAAAGGTTAGTAACTGTTTAGAAGAGTGGGACATTGTAGCTATCTGACAAGGGTATTAAGTTGGTCTAAATTAGGTAAAAGGCCATTGCTGATATACAATTCAACAAAGTTAATTTCTTAAATTGCAGAGATAAACTGCAATGAAAGATGCAAACAGAAGCCTATTTTTAGGCTTTGTTTAGGCTACTTGGCAAAGTTTGTTGCCTATAAAATTAACTCTTGATGTCATTGGTAATAGTGTGCATATTATGGAAGTAAAAAAATATAAAGCCTTAACATTATTTCCCCATATAAACTCCTCCCCCTATAGGACGCATCAGGAACAGCAGGGTCATAAAACTGTCAGGGCAGGGCCGTAAAACTGTCAGAGCCATATAAGTGTCAGCGCTACAGGTCCACATATATGACTGCAAACCATAATTTTAATGTGTAACTACAAGCTTCCCGTACAAAGTAGTCATGACATTATACATATCACAATAAACACAAGTGCAATTGCAAAAACAATGCTTTCGTGAACTAAACTAAAGAGGGTACAATTTCCGTGGAAATTGTGAGGTGTGTTTGCATCGGTTGCAGATAGGTCCGTTTTTTTACTACATTTTACAACTGATATTTGGGTAGTTGACAAATACAAATTTTGGATGACAAAAATCATGTATTTATGTAGGGTGAAATTGGATATTTGAGAAATATAAGGGGTCACTAACGTTGTAAATCTTGTTGTAAAAAAGTATTAAATAATATACAAATAGCATGAGAGAGATGTCTTCATTGTTACACACTTGTTTTCATATAGTGTTATTCAAGACTTTTCTGTCATCCTTACAAAACTGTAAAAAAAATTATACCAATTTAAGATGAGTTGAATGAAAGATATATATTTTTGCTTCAACTTTGAATAATAAAGAATATTTAATTTTAATTAACAATACAAATGTACAGCATCATGTATAATTTTAATTAATAATACGAATGAACAGTATCATGTATACCTTGTTTTTAGAAGAAGAAAAAAAAACTTCTCACCAACAAAATGAATTTGATCATCAAAAAATCTTAATTTCATGAATGTGTCTATTTGTGATATAAAATAATATAAAGTAGCTAATCAAAACGTATTTATTTATTGAAATTGCTTGAAAATTACACTGTCCTCTTGTGTGACGTCTTGTCCTGCGGTGTGACAGACAAAAAGGTGGACTTTTGGTGGTCACAGCAAAGGACGTTTCAGCTTTTGTGTCAGTTAAAGATCCTGTAAAGTGGACCTGGAAACAAGTTTTTAGTTCGCCACACAACAGAATAATGTGTTATTAACTACACATCCAAATTCGAATGAAAAAATAACACCAACAAGTATGTTAAATTAGGCTTTGAAATCGTGAAAAAATCAGCAGTCTTCTCTGCTTGAGACTGGGGGGGCGTGTCGCCAGAAGGAGCTGAAGCTCCGCCCCTCGCTGCCTAGTGCCTACCTCCGACCCAGATAATGGACGCTATGTCAAGCCGAACAAAACCGTATAGAAATATAGCTGCAAGCAGCAATGAGGTGGCCAAGCAGTCAAATGACCCATAAAACATGTTGTACATCCTCAGAAGAGGGTTACGAGTACACGCAACAAGTTTGGTGTGAATCCATCAAAGATTTGCTGAGATACGACCCAACTTCCTGTTTGCTGGCTTAACGGCACATTTTGATTGGCCGTACCGGGCAAACGGTTTTGAAAATCCAAAAAACATATGATGGCTTTTGTGAGGCTTGGTCTGAAGATGATCTCTGCCAAATTTGGTGAAGATTGGAAAACATTTGTAGGAGGAGTACAGAAAAAACGTTTTTTCAGTAATTCAAAATGGCGGCCGCATCAATTCGGCTGTTATCACAAGTTATCATGTGTCACACACGGGATGTCCCAAGATATCATGAGACAAAGGAATCACTTAATAAAGGCAAACGAATCAACAGTTATTGGCCAAAACACATTTTTGCATCCTGCGGCCACGCCCAGTGATCACATGACACCAAATTGTTTGGACATCCTCAGATGAGGGTTCCGAGTCATCATACCAAGTTTGGTGTTGATTTCTCAAGGATTGGCTGAGATATGACCCAACTTCCTGTTTGGTGTTTTTGCTGCCGATTTTGATTGGCTGTACCGGACAAACGGTTTTGAAAATCAAAAATCTTTGGATAACTTCTGTGAGGGTTGCTCTGACGATGATGTGTGCCAATTCTGGGGAAGATTAAAAAAAAATTGTAGGAGGAGTAGGCTTTCAAAGGTTTTCGATAAAACCGTAAATGGCGGAAAATCTATATAACCGGAAATTGACGTCATAGGGTGTGTTGAACTAGTCTTGACCCAGGGAATCCAATGGTACCTCATTTTTTAAAATCGGTCATACGGTTCAAAAGTTACGTGTGTAAACACAAGTCCAACTTTGACCCGTTGGTGGCGCTAGAGTGCTCCAATGGGAGACATGAAACTTGGTGAATATAAAGAGGGGACTGTGCTTAATGAGTGTGCCAAATTTCACAACTTTTTACCATACGGTTCTAGGGGCTGCCATAGACTCCAATGGCAGAAGAAGTGTAATAATAATAAGAAAAGGTAGAAACACTTAAGTGGCTTCGCCGCTTCGCGGCTTGGCCACCAATAAGAAAAGGTAGAAACACTTAAGTGGCTTCGCCGCTTCGCGGCTTGGCCACCAAATATAGCTGCAAGCAGCAATGGAGGGGCCAAGCAGTCCAGAGCAGGACATGGCCTCCATAGCACTTGCGCAACAATTAAGTCACAACAACCTGTTGCACTCATGCAACACACCAAGTTTGGTTGAAATATATGTTTGCGTTCAAGAGTACTGAGAGTTCAAAGTTATTTTTCTGGTATAACACCGCAGGCCTCCTCTGCTCCTCATAGGAACGATGGAACCCAAGTCTGGTGACAATCGCGCAAATGGTTGCTGAGATATGCTCTTGCGCCTCGTTTGGCGGCTTTGCCACCGCTTTTGATCGTCTCTACCGAACAAACGTTTTTGAAAATTGAAAATTCATCTGATTGCTTTTGTGAAACTAGGTCTAAAGATCATCTTTGCCAAATTTGGTAAACATTGGACAAAAATTGGGGCGTGCAAAAGGTTTTTACACTTTTCCATGAAATCCAAAATGGCGGCCAAGTCCATTCGAAGTTTATGAAAAGTTATTAATAGTCAGGCTTGATATCTCACAAGACATCAACAGACAAAGAAATTACTTTATTAAGGTAAACACTTCAACCGTTATTAGCCAAAACACGTTTATGCTTCCGGCCACGCCCCCTTTTAGTCACATGACACAATTTTTGGAGGACATCCTCAGAATAAGGTTCCGAGGCGGCGTACCAAATTTAGTTTCACTGCCTCAAACAACTGCTGAGATATGACTTCACTTCCTGTTTGGCGGCTTTTCTGCTGATTTTGATTGGCTGTCACGGACAAACGGTTGTAGGTATCAAAATTCTCTACCATAAATTTTGTGCGGCTTGGTCTGAAGAGCATATCTGGTAATTTTGAAGAAGATTTGACAAAGATTGTAGGAGGAGTAGGCTTTCAAATGTTTTTGATAAAACCGGAAATAGCGGAAAATCTATATAACCGGAAATTGACCCCATAGGGTGTGTTGAACTCGTCTTGGTCCAGGGAATCCAATGGTACCTCATTTTTGAAAATGGGTCATACGGTTCAAAAGTTGCGTGTGTAAACACAAGTCCAACTTTGACCCATTGGTGGCGCTAGAGTGCCCAAGTATGGGACATGAAACTTTGTGAATTGGACCAGGGGACTGTCCCTAATGAGTGTGCCAAATTTCACAACTTTCGACCAAGCGCTTCTAGGGCCTGCCATAGACACCCAGTCTTAAGAAGTATAATAATAAATATAGCTGCAAGCAGCAATGGAGGGGCCAAGCAGTCCAGAGCAGGACATGGCCTCCATAGCACTTGTGCAACAATTAAGTCACAACAACCTGTTGCACTCATGCAACACACCAAGTTTGGTTGAAATATATGTTTGCGTTCAAGAGTACTGAGAGTTCAAAGGTATTTTTCTGGTATAACACCGCAGGCCTCCTCTGCTCCTCATGGGAACGATGGAACCCAAGTTTGGTGACAATCGCGCAAATGGTTGCTGAGATATGCTCTTGCGCCTCGTTTGGCGGCTTCGCCACCGCTTTTGATCGTCTCTACCGAACAAACGTTTTTGAAAATTGAAAATTCTTCTGATTGCTTTTGTGAAACTGGGTCTAAAGATCATCTTTGCCAAATTTGGTAAACATTGGACAAAAATTAATTGGGGCGTGCAAAATATTTTTATACTTTTCCATGAAATCCAAAATGGCGGCCACGTCCGTTCGAATTTTATGAAAAGTTATTAATAGTCAGGCTTGATATCTCACAAGACATCAACAGACAAAGAAATTACTTTATTAAGGTAAACACTTCAACAGTTATTAGCCAAAACACGTTTATGCTTCCGGCCACGCCCCCTTTTAGTCACATGACACAATCTTTGGAGGACATCCTCAGAATAAGGTTCCGAGGCGGCGTACCAAATTTAGTTTCACTGCCTCAAACAACTGCTGAGATATGACTTCACTTCCTGTTTGGCGGCTTTTCTGCTGATTTTGATTGGCTGTCACGGACAAACGGTTGTAGGTATCAAAATGCTCTACCATAACTTTTGTGCGGCTTGGTCTGAAGAGCATATCTGGTAATTTTGAAGAAGATTTGACAAAGATTGTAGGAGGAGTAGGCTTTCAAAGGTTTTTGATAAAACCGGAAATAGCGGAAAATCTATAAACCGGAAATTGACGCCATGGTGTGCATTGAACTCGTCTTGGTCCAAGGAATCCAATGGTACCTCAATTTTTAAAATGGGTCATACGGTTCAAAAGTTGCGTGTGTAAACACAAGTCCAACTTTGACCCATTGGTGGCGCTAGAGTGCCCGAGTATGGGACATGAAACTGTGTGAATTGGACCAGGGGACTGTCCCCAATGAGTGTGCCAAATTTCACAACTTTCGACCAAGCGCTTCTAGGGCCTGCCATAGACACCCAGTCTTAAGAAGTATAATAATAATAATAATAATAATAATACTAACAATAACAATAGGTGCCTCGCAGCTTCGCTGCTTGGCCCCTAAATATAGCTGCAAGCAGCAATGAGGTGGCAAAGCAATCGAATGACCCATAAAACATGTTTTACATCCTCAGAAGAGGGTTAAGAGTACACGCAACAAGTTTGGTGCGAATCCATCAAAGATTTGCTGAGATACGACCCAACTTCCTGTTTGCTGGCTTAACGGCACATTTTGATTGGCCGTAACGGGCAAACGGTTTTGAAAATCCAAAAAACATATGATGGCTTTTGTGAGGCTTGGTCTGAAGATGATCTCTGCCAAATTTGGTGAAGATTGGAAAACATTTGTAGGAGGAGTACAGAAAAAACGTTTTTTCAGTAATTCAAAATGGCGGCCGCATCAATTCGGCTGTTATCACAAGTTATCATGTGTCACACACGGGATGTCCCAAGATATCACGAGACAAAGGAATCACTTAATAAAGGCAAACGAATCAACAGTTATTGGCCAAAACACATTTTTGCATCCTGCGGCCACGCCCAGTGATCACATGACACCAAATTGTTTGGACATCCTCAGATGAGGGTTCCGAGTCATCATACCAAGTTTGGTGTTGATTTCTCAAGGATTGGCTGAGATATGACCCAACTTCCTGTTTGGTGTCTTTGCTGCCGATTTTGATTGGCTGTACCGGACAAACGGTTTTGAAAATCAAAAATCTTTGGATAATTTCTGTGAGGGTTGCTCTGACGATGATGTGTGCCAATTCTGGGGAAGATTAAAGAAAAATTGTAGGAGGAGTAGGCTTTCAAAGGTTTTCGATAAAACCGGAAATGGCGGAAAATCTATATAACCGGAAATTGACGTCATAGGGTGTGTTGAACTCTTCTTGACCCAGGGAATCCAATGGTACCTCATTTTTGAAAATCGGTCATACGGTTCAAAAGTTACGTGTGTAAACACAAGTCCAACTTTGACCAGTTGGTGGCGCTAGAGTGCTCCAATGAGAGACATAAAACTTGGTGAATATAAAGAGGGGACTGTGCTTAATGAGTGTGCCAAAATTCACAACTTTTTACCATATGGTTCTAGGGGCTGCCATAGACTCCAATGGCAGAAGAAGTGTAATAATAATAAAAAAAGGTAGAAACACTTAAGTGGCTTCGCCGCTTCGCCGCTTCGCGGCTTGGCCACCAAATATAGCTGCAAGCAGCAATGGAGGGGCCAAGCAGTCCAGAGCAGGACATGGCCTCCATAGCACTTGTGCAACAATTAAGTCAAAACAACCTGTTGCACTCATGCAACACACCAAGTTTGGTTGAAATATATGTTTGCATTCAAGAGTACTGAGAGTTCAAAGTTATTTTTCTGGTATAACACTGCAGGCCTCCTCTGCTCCTCATGGGAACGATGGAACCCAAGTTTGGTGACAATCGCGCAAATGGTTGCTGAGATATGCTCTTGCGCCTCGTTTGGCGGCTTCGCCACCGCTTTTGATCGTCTCTACCGAACAAAAGTTTTTGAAAATTGAAAATTCTTCTGATTGCTTTTATGAAACTGGGTCTAAAGATCATCTTTGCCAAATTTGGTAAACATTGGACAAAAATTGGGGCGTGCAAAAGGTTTTTATACTTTTCCATGAAATCCAAAATGGCGGCCACGTCCGTTCGAATTTTATGAAAAGTTATTAATAGTCAGGCTTGATATCTCACAAGACATCAACAGACAAAGAAATTACTTTATTAAGGTAAACACTTCAACAGTTATTAGCCAAAACACGTTTATGCTTCCGGCCACGCCCCCTTTTAGTCACATGACACAATCTTTGGAGGACATCCTCAGAATAAGTTTCCGAGGCGGCCTACCAAATTTAGTTTCACTGCCTCAAACAA
The DNA here is from genome assembly GCF_963692335.1 of Osmerus eperlanus. Lineage (NCBI taxonomy): Eukaryota > Metazoa > Chordata > Actinopteri > Osmeriformes > Osmeridae > Osmerus > Osmerus eperlanus. The sequence continues at coordinate 2,363,755 of NC_085043.1, forward strand.
CTGCTGAGATATGACTTCACTTCCTGTTTGGTGGCTTTTCTGCTGATTTTGATTGGCTGTCACGGACAAACGGTTGTGGGTATCAAAATGCTCTACCATAACTTTTGTGCGGCTTGGTCTGAAGAGCATATCTGGTAATTTTGAAGAAGATTTGACAAAGATTGTAGGAGGAGTAGGCTTTCAAAGGTTTTTGATAAAACCGGAAATAGCGAAAAATCTATAAACCGGAAATCTCGCGTAAGCTACAGCGTTGCAGTGAGCTACACTGGTTTGAAACCACAGGTAATGGTAATTTCACCAACAAATCGTTTACTAATGTCAGAATAAATCCTACAACGAAAATGTATATGTGAGGAATGTTTATTTTAACGATTGAAAACAGATACATCATAGACCACTGTAGTATGTGTTGCCCGGGCAACACAGGCTAAAGTCATGATGCTAATACTTCAGTGAAATAGTAGACTACTGTTTCCGAAAGTAGATGTACTTCCTTAATAATATCAGCTTATATTGTACATTACACATCACAATTGTGTGTCATATCACAAAGTAAAATGAGTAAATAGTTATCACCCTGAGTCACCACCTTACCGCGGTGGAGGGGTTTGCGTGTCCTAATGATCCTGGAAGCTATGTTGTCGGGGGCTTTATGCCCCTGGTAGGGTCACCCAAGGCAAACAGGTTCCAGGCGAAGGATCAGACAAAGCGTGGCTCAAAAACTACCATGAAGAAAACGAACAATGGTTCTCAGTTGCCCCTGCCCGGAAGCGGGTCACCGGGGCCCCCCCCCTGGAGCCAGGCCCGGGGGTGGGGCTCGATGGCGAGCGCCTGGTGGCCGGGCCTTTTCCCATGGGGCCCGGTCGGGCACAGCCCGAAGAGACAACGTGGGACCCCCTTCCAGTGGGCTCACCATCCGCAGGAGGGGTCATGGGGGTCGGGTGCAGTGCGAGACGGGCGGTGGCCGAAGGCGGGGGCCTTGGCGGTCCGATCCTCGGCTGCAGAAGCTAGCTCTAGGGACGTGGAACGTCACCTCGCTGGCGGGAAAGGAGCCGGAGCTGGTGCGCGAGGTAGAGAAGTTCCGGCTAGATATAGTCGGCCTCGCCTCGACGCACAGCATCGGCTCCGGAACCAGTCTCCTTGAGAGGGGCTGGACTCTCTTCCACTCTGGAGTTGCCCTCGGTGAGAGGCGTCGAGCTGGGGTGGGAATACTTGTTTCCCCTCGGTTCGGCGCCTGTACGTTGGGGTTCACCCCAGTGGACGAGAGGGTAGCCTCCCTCCGCCTTCGGGTGGGGGGACGGGTCCTCACTGTTGTTTGTGCTTATGCACCAAATGGCAGTGCAGAGTACCCACCCTTTTTGGAGTCTCTGGGAGGGGTGCTGGAAAGCGCTCCTCCCGGAGATTCCCTCGTCCTCCTGGGGGACTTCAATGCTCATGTGGGCAATGACAGTGAGACCTGGAGGGGCGTGATTGGGAGGAACGGCCCCCCCAATCTGAACCCGAGCGGTGTTTTGTTGTTGGACTTCTGTGCTAGACACGGCTTGTCCATAACGAACACCATGTTCAAGCATAAGGGTGTTCATATGTGCACTTGGCACCAGGACACCCGAGGTCTCAGTTCGATGATAGACTTTGTAGTCGTGTCGTCGGATCTGAGGCCGAATGTCTTGGACACTCGGGTGAGGAGAGGGGCGGAGCTGTCAACTGATCACCACCTGGTGGTGAGTTGGCTACGATGGTGGGGGAAGAAGCCGGTCAGGCCTGGCAGGCCCAAACGTAATGTGAGGGTCTGCTGGGAACGGCTGGCAGAATCCCCTGTCAGAAGGAGCTTCAACTCCCACCTCCGGGAGAGCTTCGACCATGTCTCGGGGGAGGCCGGGGACATTGAGTCCGAATGGGCCATGTTCCGGGCCTCCATTGTTGAGGCGGCTGACCGGAGCTGCGGACGCAAGGCGGTCGGTGCATGTCGCGGCGGTAACCCTCGGACTCGGTGGTGGACGCCGGAGGTGAGGGAAGCCGTCAAGCTGAAGAAGGAGGCCTATCAGACTTGTTGGCTGGTAGGACTCCAGAGGCAGCTGATGTGTACCGGCAGGCCAAGCGGAATGCGGCTTTGGCGGTCGCGGAGGCAAAAACCCGGGCGTGGGAGGAGTTCGGCGAGGCCATGGAGAATGACTTCCGAACGGCTTCGAAAAGGTTCTGGACCACCATCCGACGACTCAGGAGGGGGAAGCAGTGCACTGTCAACGCTGTATATGGTGGGGATGGTGCGCTGCTGACCTCGATGGGGGACGTCCTGGATCGGTGGAAGGAATACTTTGAAGACCTCCTTAATCCCACCAACACGTGTTCCGACGTGGAGGCAGAGTCTGGGGACATTGGGGGGGGCCCTTCTATCTCTGGGGCTGAGGTCGCCGAGGTGGTTGAAAAGCTCCGCGGTGGCAAGGCCCCTGGGGTGGATGAGGTCCGCCCGGAGTTCCTTAAGGCTCTGGATGTTGTAGGGCTGTCTTGGTTGGCACGACTCTGCAACATCGCGTGGACATCAGGGACAGTGCCTCTGGACTGGCAGACCGGGGTGGTGGTTCCCCTCTTTAAAAAGGGGGACCGGAGGGTGTGCTCCAACTTTAGGGGGATCACACTCCTCAGCCTCCCTGGGAAAGTCTATTCAGGGGTGCTGGAGAGGAGGGTCCGTCGGATTGTCGAACCTTGGATTCAGGAGGAGCAATGTGGTTTTCGTCCTGGCCGTGGAACTGTGGACCAGCTCTATACCCTCGGCAGGGTTCTGGAGGGTGCATGGGAGTTCGCCCAACCAGTCTACACATGTTTTGTGGATTTGGAAAAGGCGTTCGACCGTGTCCCTCGGGGGCTCATGTGGGGGGTGCTCCGGGAGTACGGGGTACCGGACTCCCTGATCGGGGCTGTTCGGTCCCTGTACGACCGGTGCCAGAGTTTGGTCCGCATTGCCGGTAGTAAGTCGAACTTGTTCCCGGTGAGAGTTGGACTCCGCCAGGGCTGCCCTTTGTCACCGATTCTGTTCATAACTTATATGGACAGAATTTCTAGGCGCAGCCAGGGCGTTGAGGGGGTCCGGTTTGGGGACCTCAGGATCGGGTCGCTGCTTTTTGCGGATGATGTGGTCCTGTTGGCTTCATCGGGCCGTGACCTCCAGCTCTCACTGGAGCGGTTCGCAACCGAATGCGAAGCGGCTGGGATGGGAATCAGCACCTCCAAATCTGAGGCCATGGTTATCGACCGGAAAAAGGTGGAGTGCAATCTCCGGGTCGGGGAGGAGATCTTGTCCCAAGCGGAGGAGTTCAAGTATCTCGGGGTCTTGTTCACGAGTGAGGGAAGGATGGAGCGCAAGATCGACAGGCGGATCGGTGCGGCGTCCGCAGTGATGCGGGCTCTGCATCGGTCCGTTGTGGTGAAGAAGGAGCTGAGTCGAAAGGCGAAGCTCTCTATTTACCAGTCGATCTACGTTCCTACCCTCACCTATGGTCACGAACTGTGGGTAGTGACCGAAAGAACGAGATCGCGAATACAAGCGGCTGGCCGAAATGAGTTTTCTCCGCAGGGTGTCCGGGCTCTCCCTTAGAGATAGGGTGAGAAACTCGGTCATCCGGGAGGGGCTCAGAGTAGAACCGCTGCTCCTCCGCGTCGAGAGGGGCCAGTTGAGGTGGCTCGGGCATCTGATAAGGATGCCTCCTGGCCGCCTCCCTGGTGAGGTGTTCTGGGCACGTCCCACTGGGAAGAGGCCCCGGGGAAGACCCAGGACACGCTGGAGGGACTATGTCTCTCGGCTGGCCTGGGAACGCCTCGGGGTCCCCCAGGAAGAGCTGGTGGAAGTGGCCGGGGAGAGGAAAGTCTGGGCCTCCCTGCTTAGGTTGCTGCCCTCGCGACCCGACCCCCGGACAAGCGGAAGATGATGGATGGATGGATGGGTTATCACCCTGGCCTCTTTGCTTGTGGCGTTTCTGCAGCTGCCTTGCAGTAAAGCTATAGTTAGCCTAGCTATCCCCAAAGTTAACAGATGCGAAACGAATGTTCTGCCAAGGGTAGTCACGCGTGTTTTCGTGACGTTAGTGACGTAGTGACGTTAGTAACGTCAGTGACTGTGGCTAGCAAATTAGCCACCGTTAGCTTCACTTTTCGCCACAAAAACTCAACTTAAGCCCAAACCATGCAACGGAACGTAAATTCCAAAAGAAGCAACTCAATCGCTACCAAGATGAAACTTTTGACACCTACGTTGTCTATGTAGGCCAAATATTGACTGAGTTTTAGGGGGGCAAAAAGAATAATAAGAATAATAATATATATGTGAGAGAACAAAGGTTGTGCTCTCGCCGAAGGCTTGAGCACACCCAATAATAATAAGAAAAGGTAGAAACACTTAAGTGGCTTCGCCGCTTCGCGGCTTGGCCACCAATAATAAGAAAAGGTAGAAACACTTAAGTGGCTTCGCCGCTTCGCGGCTTGGCCACCAATAAGAAAAGGTAGAAACACTTAAGTGGCTTCGCCGCTTCGGGGCTTGGCCACCAATAATAAGAAAAGGTAGAAACACTTAAGTGGCTTCGCCGCTTCGCGGCTTGGCCACCAATAATAAGAAAAGGTAGAAACACTTAAGTGGCTTTGCCGCTTCGCGGCTTGGCCACCAATAATAATAAGAAAAGGTAGAAACACTTAAGTGGCTTCGCCGCTTCGCGGCTTGGCCACCAATAATAAAAAGAAAAGGTGGAAATTAGAATGTATTTGTTCAATGAGTGAAACATACAGATGCATATAAATTAAATGTTCCCCTGAGCTGTAACAGTAAAAATGGACACCAGAGACAGCAGACAGTGAGCTCTCCAACTAGGCTACTTCTAACACATTAGCTACCATTTCATAATTCAAATACCATCATTCTACACCGAGTAGCCTAATATCAATTTAGCGGTTTGCACTAACTCATAGCAGAGATACCTCTGGAAAAGTTATCTAGTATAATTATAACAAGCACACAGAACTGAGTGATGAACTGCTAGCGGCGGTGTATGGTCCAGGTGCGACCGGAGGAGGAACGGCCGGAGGGGCGATGCTCGGTACGGCTCTGCGCTGCACGAGAAGCCGTGTGTTGGTGAACCCCGTCTGTCTCTGGTCCATGTTAAAACTGTCAACTGTGAAATGGTCAGTGCAGAGGCGGCTGTTGGAGTTTATCCGAAGCTTTCCATGAGCGTGGCTCTTCACAAAATCTATCCACCTATTTTTCCTTTCATTATCAATAAGGGAACTTAAATGGCGTTGCAGCGCAGCTGGAGTTCTTGCATCAAGGGAAGATGCAGTTGCGGGTGGTGGGAGACATCCTGAAGCTAGCTAGCTAGCTGATGTAGGCTACAATAACAGTACAGCAGGAGGAGCCATTCAGTGATCTGACGTAGATAGGGCGAAATGACGTAGATAGGGCATATTTTGGCTCCGCCCATTAAAACCTGATCTGAAAACGGAAGAGAAACTGTTCTTCGGTTTAACTCCACATTTCAGTGTGACAAAGTTTTAGCGCTTTGCACATGCTTTCAGGAACTAATTTCACACATATATAATGTACTTAGAAGCAAAACATGGAATTTACTTTACAGGATCTTTAAAACTGACTTTTCTGTATGTACAAAAACATTCCTCAAGGACTACACATAAGGATAAAAGGAATTTATGTGTGATAACGTGTGCTATCCTTCTATCTTTTCGGTGTGATTTATTTGATGTTTTAATCAAGTCAGTCAACTTTGGTATCCAATTTATTGTAATCTACTAACAAAACCATTTATCAATGTTGTATAGATATATGTGTGGCGGTCTGCAAGAACCCGTCGGATGTCGCGGCCGCTCATTGTTGGCTATAAGCCAAAATATATTGAAAATCTTTTTTCTGTCAAATTGAGATTTTTGATGTTTTGTAGAGTTAACACCCTAAACTTAATTGTAATGTACAAAAAGTATATGATTACTTATGAAAAACAGTTAATTTCAACGGTTTTTGGACATGTTAGCTAGCAAGAGTTTCAAGCCATGTCAAATGAAATGCTCAGTTTGTCTGCTCTTTTGAGTGCTGCAGCAGCCCCAAACAACTGATCAATGAAATCAGGCTGTTAAACTTAAAAATAACTTGCTGAGAAGTTATTAATGTAAACAGATCTGTGTGAAACAGTCGAGTTGAGTGTTGGTGTTTCCCTCATACATCACAATAGAATTAGAATGAAACGGAGTGGAATCTTTGAATGCAGTTTCCTCCCTTTTCACTTTTTGACACAGGTCAACTTTAAAATTATGTAACTTCAGTTGTGCTAAAGATATCTGAGTGATTTATACAGATTTGTATTCAGGAAAGTTGGTATATTCCAAAAATGTATACCACCCAGAAAGTCAAATTTTGTGTGAAGGGTTTCCCCAGGCCACCACACATATTATGAAGTATGTGCAAGGTATGATAATTTTAAGTCCACATGCCTAAAGTTACAGTCCCTTTCACACCTCTGTGACTCAACTTGGGGAAGACCCAAACCAAGGAACTGACCAAATTTTGATCATCATAACATAAGCAATTTATAACGTAGGAAACAGCAGACAAATGAAGGCTCCATAATCATTTGCAGGAACGTAGGCTACCACAGCATTGGCAATTTGACTAGAATAGATGTGGAGGTTGAACAAAACACATCAGGCCTGACGCGACCACAACTTAACTGGAAGCTTTTTTTATGATTAAATTATGAGTATTTAGTGATCCTAAACATGTTGTTTATTATATTGAGTGGCTTCTTCAACACTTTAACTTTTGTAATATGCAAGAAAATGAAAACTCCCCCAAAAAACTAAAAAACAAAATGTTTGCCTTCTAACGGACAATACGGAATGCCGACGAGCCCCTTTTCACTGGACCGTGTCACATTCTTGACACAGTGTTTTGTCTCAAAATGACTTTTAGTTACATTCTTTCATTACAGGTTTTTCTTTATGGTCAACAAGTATTCCCAACTCCCTACCGTCACTGATTTTTGCCATCTTCTGACTAATTGACTGCTAGCTAGCTAATACTGTATTTTTTTTAAATAGGAAACAATGCTGTGGTTGAAACTGTAAACAAAATTAATATCCAGATAGTCTGAATCAACTGTATTCTGCGTGTGTGTGGGTGAGAGGAGGAGGGGTGGTGGTAACCTGACATTTAGGGCCAAACAGTCGGTCTGCGGGCCTTGTATTTGACAAATTACTGCACAATGCCCTTGACGCAGTTGGTGATTAAGATGTCAGTGAAACACACAAATACAGATTACTGGAACTATAGATAGTGCACAGTGCCTGCAATATAATTGGTGGCACACACACACACACAGATTCCTGGAGGGCGATGATGTTGGTGACACACAGATTTCTGGAATTCTAGATCCCGTGATGCAGCTGGTGATGACAGTTCTTCTCTGACATCTCTGACGTACTTGTTCAACCTCCACATCATCTCTTCTAGTCACTTATGCACATCATAAAAGCAATTTCTCATTATTTTAAATGGGTCATTGACTGGGTTTTTGGGGTATTTCACACTGTTTCCTTAAGGTCTCCGAATAGGGTATGTAACACTGGTTGGGATGAAAATAGCCCGGGTGCTGTTCTATGCGCCCATATGCACCCTGTGAAATAGCCCTTGGAAAAAACGAGAGGTTTTCTCCCTTATATAGTATGCTCATGAATATATAGATGAGCTGCGCGCTGATTGGTTGGATTACAACGAGTGAAGCTGCGGAGCAAAGACGCAACACGGCCAACAGCACTCACTGAAACATCGAAGGTGGAGACTTGAAATAAAAACGTACAAATAAATCTATTGTGTCTACACAACACTGTTTTCAACAGATTGACTAGATATCATTTGAAATGATAATGTTAGTTGTTTCCACTTCTGTTGTCGAAGCAAACAGGATCGACTTCGGTGGGTAACGTTACAGCTTAGCTCTAGCAACCAAACTATCGTGATTCAACCCAGCTTCAGTTAGCTCTAGTTATCTTGCTGAAAAATGAAAAATTACCTGACAAAGATCGGACAAACATGCATCGTGAATTGTAGATTTACATGACAACACAGGTTATTTATTCAAATGAAACACAGTCAGGAACATGAAATAACGTTAGCCCCATTGCAAATAAACTAAATCATCACACATTCTACGTATGCTAGATACAGGCAGGATACGTTAGCATTGCTAATAACTGTTAGTGACAAAACCATACTACAGTTTGCGGTTGTGATGAACATAAGGTCGGAACAGCACCTCTTTTCAGCAACAGCTTCATAGCAAATCCTGCTTTACATTGTCCCAGGTTTTCAAAACTGTCCTCGGTGAAATGGTTCGAGCAAATGGTTAACTGAGGGTCGAACTGCAGAGGTATCTTCTCATAGACAAACATCACAGCCCGTCAAGTGTTTGGTTCCTTGGGAAGACTTTGAAAAGTGTCAGCATTCCCTGTACAGCCTGGAACACTGCATTTACGACCGTAGTCCATTTTCAATATCCTTGAAAAACGTTCTTCTTTGTAATTCCGTGGAAGTACACAGAGCAACACATAGCACATTTTGGGGCGTGACAAAGGTACATACCAAAGCCAAAAAAGGTGGAGCCACTGAACTGACGTCAGTTCGGTGGCTTTTTCAAAACCGACCGACCGTTTTACAGCAAAAAAATTTTTTGTGAGATTTGCATAGGAAAGAGGTGTCAATGGACTTTGAGGTTCACTGTATGTCCATTTTACCCTCTGAACTGTCGTTATTCAACTGTGACGAGGTAAATTCGGTTTTGCAATCAATGACCCCTTTAAACAAATTGCGTTTGTTTAAACAAACGTTCATACACATTATTATGTAACCTTCTGCTGTTTCCTACATTGCTTATGTTATGTTGATAAAAATGTATTATATTGGTTCTCTGTTGTCTTACCACCACAAACATTTATACATTTAGTTCATGACAGAAGTCATTACAGTAGCGTTTAGAACCGAAACTGTACTGTACTGTAGCGAGTGGTACGTGACAGTGGAGCGAGTGGTACGTGACAGTAGCTAGTGGTACATGCCAGTGCCTCCACTGGCACGTGACAGTGGCTAGTGGTACGTGCCAGTGCCTCCACTGATACGTGACAGTAGCTAGTGGTACATGCCAGTGCCTCTACTGGCACCTAGTGGTACGTGCCAGTGGAGCTAGTGGTACGTGACAGTAGCTAGTGGTACATGCCAGTGCCTCCGCTGGTACATGACAGTAGCTAGTGGTACGTTACAGCGCCTCCACTGGAACATGACAGTTACTGTTCTGTTGATAGCGGTATGCAAGTGTGTCGTGGCAGTTGCATTGGGTGTCTTGCAGCTTTTGTTTACTGTCGTGTAACTGCCCCGCGGCCATTTTAGAATAGGAGAACAGGCTATAAACTTTTATTTAAAAAAATAAGTTAAACTGTTCGTGCTAACAGACTCCAAACGATGTCTCACTACAAGCTCACCATACAAAGTAGTCGATTTAAACATTATATTGCATATAGTGTAATAGTGTGACTGTAATGTAAAGCAGACTTGTACACACATAATGAATTAGTAACAAATTATTTTACTCAGAGTAACTGAATTTAAGCGTGCACATGAGCCACCGTTGTAGACTCTCGTCTCTAATGCACATCGTTGTGTTGTTATCAGCGCCTCCCAGTGGCGTATATCATTAATTGTAATAACTGAAGTCAATATAGGTAGCCTACATTTGGATTTCGATACTCTGAGTAAATATAGTTGTTAATAATAATTCATTATTTTCATATGAAGAACCTTGTCAATTAATGACACCCTATGATTGCAAATGTACTTTCTGGGTATTATACATATTGGAAACTACAAACTCTCCTTTATACAAATCTGTTTAAATCACTCAGATATCTTTATCACAGCTGAAGTTACATCATTTTAAAGTCGACCTGTGTCAAAAAGTGATATTGGAGAAAATCCTTTTGTTCGTAATGACGTTGTGAATGTAAATGTCAGTTTAAGTATAGGCTACATTAATAACTTCTCAGCAAGTTATTTCATTGATCAGTTGTTATGGGCTGCTGCAGCACTCAAAAGAGCAGCATTTGATTTGACATGGCTTGAAAATCTTGCTAGCTGACATGTCCAACAACCGTTGAAATTAATAGTTTTTCATAAGTAATCATATACTTTTTGTACATTACAATTAAGTTTAGGGTGTTAACTCTACAAAACATCAAAATCTCAATTTGACAGAAAAACCCCGCGACACATACAATACAATTCTATTCTAAAATGGCCGCGGGGCAGTTAGGCTACATGACAGTAAACAAAAGCTGCAAGTCACCCAATGAAACTGCCACGAGACACTTGCGTACCACTATCAACAGAACAGTAACTGTCATATACCAGTGGAGGCGCTGTCACGTACCACTAGCTACTGTCATGTACCAGCGGAGGCACTGGCATGTACCACTAGCTACTGTCACGTACCACTCGCTCCACTGGCACGTACCACTAGCTACAGTACAGTACAGTTTCAACTGCCTCTCAGTCATTACATGCACAACGGTATTGTGCATTTTTGTGCATGTAAAGGCCTAATTCACTATACAGCGCTTGCATGTACAGTTCTGCCTAAGGGGTGTTTGCTATGTTTACATTAACGTTTGTATTTTTGCCCATGTCCGTGATGCAGCTGGTGATTATAATCTCGTAATTGATTTGGTGTTAACAGTTTGTGCACATTTGCAATGTGCCGGCAGTTTTTACATCAGTAATCACAAGTTACGTAACAGAATTCACTGATCTATCTATAGGCCTACTGAAAGTATCCACTTTATATTGTCGTTCTGTTAGCAAGCCAGCATTTCATCCATAAACAAACCCCATTGAAAGCAGCTGATTCAATGTTATGCCAGCAGTCAGCATTGCTAACCTGCCATATCGCTTGTAAAAGGGATTTTTTACTTTACCTTACTACGAACTCCAGTGTGTAAAGCGCTTAGTTTCATTTCATTTCGAATGCCTTTGCTGATTGCATTAGTTCATTAACGACACAAAATTCACTGATGTTATCATACAGCCTCCACCCTCTAGGGCACATTAGTCCAAGTGCTTAGTGAAGCCTATAGTGTATGGAGGACTAAAAGTGCCACAATGATTTTAAATAAATACACCATTAAATAAATAAATACACCATTAAATAATTACTTAAATGTGTCATTAATTAATTAAAATAGGAATTAAATACATAAATGTGTTCTTAAATGTGTCATGAATTAATTAAAATACCAATTCATTTTATGTAAAATACATATATAATTATTTCACTATTTAAGTATTTCATGGTCCATTTCCCAATGGTCCATGGTGAAATGGACCATGAAATACTTAAATGCGTGGGACATGAGCCCTGTATATTTAGCACACACAAGTGCAACCTGCTGACAATGAGCCCCTCCATGTTTGTTTTCTTCTGAAGTCACATTTGATCACGTGAGTTTCTGTGAGATCGCGTCCCTGGAATTGCCGCTCTGAAATCGTTGAGTAGGCTACAAACGCCAAGTGTGTGGTCCTGCATCTTGATTGAATCGTCTAGTGTTCTTGAGATCGTGAATTTGTTTGTGTCTGTGGTTTCTCAATTTTTTTTCTTTAAATCAGTTTTAATATGAAAATCCAGAAAATCCCCCCACCACCCAGCCATCAAAGCAGTCTAGAACCGAGCTGTTGGTCAGTTCTGTTCTATCACATGCCAAAATCTTTAAACCACAGAGTATCCAGGGTACAGTCAAATCATGATGGTTTTTTTTGCTTAAACAATTTACCCAGACATCTGTGGGATGGGTTTCATAATGTTGGTAGAATAATTGAATAATTTGGCTGAAAGATTATTATAAGATTTATGGAGAGGTTCCCACAGATTGTTACATCTAGAAACATGTGCGGGAATATATCAGTTGTCAGGGCATTGTCATCTGGGGTCTCAACAATACTTGAGCATTGCAAAGCCAGACTCAATGACTTGATAAATTGCATTCATGAAAAATTGCCTTTATGAAAGCTATTTAAATGTTTGTTTCCATCCATTTCTGAAATACAAAACACCAGAATATTCTGTACAGAAACACTGTGCTTGAGCAGGGTCTACAGTGGAAGGCACCAAGAGTGGATGGTGCCAAACTTGAAAGTTGTATGTTTAGTTAAATAGCTATCAGTGCATTTAACCCAACAGTATTACACTCCACTATGGGTGCAAGTGGTGTATAACAAACTTTCATTTTTCTTATACTTAAAACTGATGTTTTTATACACTAGCCCTTTTTGCTATTTACATTTGAACTTAATAAGACTTTATTTATCTCTCCTTTACATCTCTCTCCTGACAAAGTATTGTTTTTATATGGGTCACCGACAAGTCGAGTGAGAATGGTCTGAAAACAAATCTGTCATCATGTGGATCAACACAGTTTACACAAATACAAGTTTCACAAATGTTTATCCTTATGACACGGTGTACGATGGTTAATTTGTTGTTGTTGTAGGCCTATAGGTAAAACTATAATTTAATGATCTATTTAAATTTGTGCATATTTTGCATAACCAAAACAACTAAATCATTTATAGTTTATTCTGCACAATGATAATTTCATCAAATTTGCCTTCGAGCTAAAACTGGAAAAAGAGGGACCTCACCTGCTATGAGAGAGATCCAGACCTGCTGATGTGCTGAAGGAGGCTGGGTCCATTCACTTTGTTCCTGTGTCTTCCAGGACACAATGTCAGACATGCCTTCATTGAAATGCCTCAAAATGTGAGGTTCAAGGCACCCAGCATACCAATAGTTCAGTAGATTATTCTTACTTTCCTAATCCCATCTGTACACTATTGTGATGTAGCCTGTGACAAAATACAAAAAGATGGCTTTAAGAGCTGGGCCTTTAAGAGTCACTGATCGTCAGCATTGGTAACCTGTTCAGGTTACTGAAACAAGATCAACCCTCACATGGTAACCCTGTTCTTATTACACAAACGTGTACATTTCAAGCCTCCTTTAAGATTTTATTCCAATAGTTATTTTATTATTTCTTCTCTCTTGACATCACCATGATCACCTGCTTTTCTTATTCCTGATTTTCATCCATTTGTAGTTGAGTGGTACATAATTTGTCATACAATTCACAAAATGGTTTAGGTGTTGTTAGCTGGAAACATGTAGTGACCTGATACTTTCAAAGTCTGGCATCATGGAAAACCCTGAGGACACGCTAACCTGCAAACCTATTGGTTCACCTATAAAGGGATGTTCATTTGAATTGCATTGAAAAAATAGGACAATCCGGATCAGATGGTCACATGTATTTTTATTTATTTTATTATTTTTTTTATCAGCCCTAAAACTAAATGTATCCATTTCATCAACCTTGTGATTAACAGGGTAAATGTGCTAATAATTTTAAGATATTACATTTACACCCTATTAATTGTGTTGTTCAAAAATTAAGCTTCATCCTAAGGAAACAGATTGGAGAGATTCAGAAAGAGCATCCAATCTGTTTTTAAAGAATATTTGAAACGGAAAAAATTCAATTTATTTCATTCAAATCAGTCTAAGGTATAAGCAGCTTAAGTAATTACAATATAGGACTGACTTTTCACAAAGTAATTGGCACTTAATTGACATGTATATAAATACACACGCACACACCTATTGATTAATTCCATCAATGGAGCTGTGTACAGAATTAAACATCAAAGGTGACAATAACTACAAATTAGAGTTGCTGGTACCCACTCCTTGGCATTCAATGATGTAAGTCTCATTGTCGTCATCTGCCTTCGTTATTGTAAACTTGGCCTGAGAACAGAGACATTTGGAAATTAAAAGGTTACAACATTAATGATCAAGACAGTTCAGGTTCTGTGTCCATTTTCAGAATTGTAATGGCATTTTTTGATATAGTTACTAAGAATGTATTTTTAATAGACTGAGGTTGTGTTTAAACAAATGGATGTTGCAGTTGGTCTTAAGGTATTTATGGTATTGGTTTATGATGCCTGATTGAGAAGCTAGGGGCACAGAGGTTGGGGGATGTTTGAGTTCTGTGGCCTAAAGGGAGATGGATAGATGGATTCAGTTGATCTAGCAGCCCTGACCTTTTGGCCAAGGAGATTGTGTCCTGTGTCCTGTTTGTGTTTCATTAAGGGTATCTTTACTGTCCTCATTTAGAGAAAGAGCCGTGACATCAAAAGACTTTGGTCACTTGACCTGGGGGGTTATATTGTCTTAACTGTCACTGAGCAGTGCTGACCAATCACAGAGTTCAGAAAAACCATTTGATCTAAAGTTTATATAAGGCAGGGTTTTGGGGTTGTTCTGTATCACTCTGGCGAACGACCTGTGGCTAGCACCTCCTTCGTTATGACTGATCACAAAGTACTTTGTTAAATCATGATCTGTATAAGCAAAATAAATTTATTATAACCGCCATCTCTTGACTATTCAAATCTGCACAGTGCCACTGGAATTTCTGCCATATCAAGAATCCAGTCCAAATATTCAACCATTTAAATATGATGCTTTGAAGTACAACAACACGAAAATGCTTTCCCGTAAAAAGTTGTGGGTTGGGGATTCTCTCATGAATATTCCTTTACGGAATAGATTAAATATTTGAAGTGCCACTTACAAGCCTAATTATGTTAATCCTCCTTGCCATATTATTCAAAATAACTATGGGAAGCATTTAGAAGTCTATAATCAAAATGTGACATCCGTAACAGAAAGGTAATACCGTAAAAAATAATTTATTTCAGGTGCAAATGTGCTAAAGCCTTTCTGGTTGAAGAGTGGATGTGCACAGACACATGCCCTTCATTTTAGCAGCCAAATTGATTCAGATATGTTGTAGCTTTGCTGTGCCATGGCACAATTCTACTGTATAGGCTAGCCTAGGGGTATTTCTTGCAAGCACATCTCAGGGAAGGGTACTTCAGACTCAATACCACATCCTGTTATACCTCAGTATCTAAACTCCTCAAAAAAAAGTTCAGAAACGTTATTTCGGTAGATTATTCCTCCCCTTCAATAATACCAATTGGTATTGTATTTTATATCGTTGGAAAGCCTGATTAGTCACCTTTACAACGAGGTACAACTTGTAAGGATCGTAAATTCGTGGAATGAGCACCACAGCTAACCTTGTGGGTAGCGGCCCAAAAAAATGTGCCAAAATCCCCTGCAATATTCTTCTGTTGGTATTCACTCTCGTTTTGAGTTGCTTGGTGGATTGGATGATTGCACTCTCCCACAGTAATAAGGAACAAACAACACATATTTGCCATTTTTACAATTTATTCATTTTACACTGTCAGGGACCTCAGTAGTGTGTGGAAGATCCATACGCAGCCACAACAGCTTGGCACCTCCTCATGCTGGTCACCAGCCTGGTCACACACTGCTGTGGGATGGCATCCCATTCCTCAACCAGGGTTTGTCGCAAGTCAGCCAACATGTTTGCGTTGGTCACTCTGGCACGTACAGCACGTCCAAGCTGATCCCACTTGAAGCTCAAAACGAGAGTGAATACCAACAGAAGAATATTGCAAGGGATTTTGGCACTTTTTTGGGGGGCTGCTACCCACAGGGTTAGCTGTGTTGCTCATTCCACGAAGTTGTACCTCGTTGTAAAGGTGACTAATCAGACTTTCCAACAATATAAAATACAATACATTTACATTTAGTCATTTAGCAGATGCTCTTATCCAGAGCGACTTACAGTAAGTACAGGGACATTCCTCTGAGGCAAGTAGGGTGAAGTGCCTTTCCCAAGGACACAACGTCATTTGGCATGGCCGGGAATCGAACCAGCAAGGAATAATCGACCGAAATAACGTTTAAACTTTTTTTGAGGAGTTTAGAATAGACACTCATTTGTCACAATCTTTCCAGAATGGGAGCTTTGTGTTTTTATGTCTGAGTATAAACCGCACTGGAATATATGCCGCACTTGATACGGGAACAATGATACCAAGCAATGCAAGAGTATAGCCGATCTTACAGCATGCCGTTGTGTAACACACTTCGAAAACGAAAGTGCGTAATGTATGTTATGTATTGCCCGGGAATTAACTAATATTTACCTTTAGACGCGCAAGTTCTAAATATTTCCGACGGTCCCCAAAGCACAAGTTATTTTTTCCGAAACGATAGCTAGCTAGCTTTAGTTAGCTTCCGGGCTATGTTAGCTAGCATAATACTCGTAGAAATGGTACTACCATGCTGGTGTTACTTGTTAGCCTTCTCATTAGTATATTTTGAAGCCATACTAAAGCGTTTGTGGCTTAGTTTTTGTCCATCGGAAAATATTCAGTTGGAATGTTCGAAATCGCATATATGCGACATTACGCTTTGAGACCCGCATTCGAACGATCACATATGTGCGACGCTAACGGGTTAAATAGTAATTAACACTATAAATTCAGTGTGTGACAACTTACTGGGAAAAAAACTAAATAAGGGACTAGTGACTTAGAGTGGAAGCATTAAAACTGAAGCATGCAGCGTCTAATGTTTCACTGTGTAACAACATTCATTGTTTTGAGCTAATGTGTAGGCCACCTTGTAGGATGCGATTTGGGCATTTGAAAGCACAGATGCTGCTTTCGCAAAAGCGACTGTTGTGCACGACAGTTGAGTAGTTTTTTTCTGAAAAAATCAATTGGCTTCTCTGCGTTTGTGATGCGACGTCTCTAAATGCCGTCTTAACTTGTTTGGATTCATACTGTCAGATGCTAATGTTTTGTGGCGCACAACACACTGTGGTCTCTTCATCCCCTACCTTTGTAATGGTGAATCCAAGTGTGAGATATGCCTCATCATATTTTCTTGTCTTTCTTTTAGTTAGATGTTTTAAGTAGATAAATCTGCTTTACGCTCACATGGCACTTGCTCTTTTCAATAATGTGTGTATGTTTAGAGCAGAACTATGCATCATTCATTTATACATTTACTCAGCTCCCTGCAATACTAATTTCAGATTCATCAATTGCGCTAGCTAGTTTGTTACTCCATGACAACAACAGCTACAACTATAACAGACCGCTCGAGCGGGTACTGAAAGTCTTCTTGAGGTAATAAAATATACATCTTGTGTTCAGTTATTTACTGCAGCACAATAATCAAGATCATTTCAGAGTGGGGTCTTGTATCACTGAAGAGGTTTCTTTTTACATAAAAATCTGCGAAACTATTTCTTAGCCATGCCACGCCCCCCTTATTATAACTGTGCCCCCACAAGGGGTCACGGCCCCCAGTTTTGGAACAACTGGCCTAATGTACTATAACAGTAGGGGTGGGCGGTATACCGGTATGAACGAGAATACTGGTATTGCGTTGTGCCATGATATGGATTTTGTCATATCATTGATATCACGATATATTAATAAATGTATTAAGTAAAGCTTTTCTGTTTGCTAAGTAAAGTCATACTGCCTAGTGGGCTAGTTCAAATATTTTATCTTTTACTAAAAAAACATGCAGCATGGACGCTGCACGCATTGTGCCAGCCAATGAAAGTAAACAAATAAGCTAGCGCAACTCCAGAGGAAGCAAACATTCATATGAGTAAACTGCTTTTGTTGGCAAGTGTAAGCAAGCGTTAATGATGTCTGAAAATAACGCCAATGGGGTTGATTTGCCGGACTAAGAAGAATTGGTTAAAAATAATGGGGCCTCTTCTGTCATTTGGAAATGGTTTGGTTTCAAGTTATTCGACATCGACCAACAAACAGTAGCCTACTCTAAGTTGTGTCGTCGAATTGTGCTAGCCAAAGGTGGAAACACTAGCAATCTTTTTCACCACCTGAAAGCCATGCATGTGCGCGAAAATGAATCTACCAGAATGCGTTTGACAAATCCAATGCCAGGTTGATTAGAATTGTGAAATGTTTATTGTATGCCAACAGAATCGAGTATTCAGCCATGTAATAATAACTACTTACTAACCGAGAGTGAGGTCACGCCGGGAAATCAACCTCGCTATTGCTCAGTCGATACGTTAAAGCCTCAGTTTGATATTTCCCGGCATGACCTCACTCTCAGTTAGTAAGTAGTTAATAGCTCGAGCCATCACTTGAGTTTTCTTGCGATCCCATAAACGTAGGCTACGGTTGAACGCGTAGGCTACTGAGAAGTCGCTTTTCCGTGGCAATTAAACACTGCAAAATTTTGAAAATTCAACTTGTGACACACCGGAGTTACCCAATCCAAATCTGTCCGAGTGCGGTAGATTAGACGCTGCAGTGCGGATTGCATTGTCATTACATCATGTCATTATTTTAAGAATAACTAATATATCGTGATATATACACCGATACCGTCAGTGCTTACGAATTATACCGTGATAAACATTTTAGGCCATACCGCCCAGCCCTATAACACAGGGAAAATATATTTTAATTAATGCTCGTTCATTAAGTGGACAAACCTGAGTGAGCTGCTCTGCCACATGGATTGCCGTCTCTGTATGTAGAGTGACAGGGCCAGAGCGGATTCTGGAGGTGCCTTTTGCCAAGGCCATGAAGATGATTACCTTGAAAATGAGGAAACGGTGAAGTTAGGGCTGTGTTGGGGTCTCAATGACACCTAAGCAATGCAAAACCAGGTTCAATACCTCAGATAGAGGGCCAAGAGAAAGTCGTCAGGCACAAAAGGTGAGCGCCAGAAAAGGAGGTTGCCGTCTCTACCCTCATGAACGAAAGGGTGGAAGGATAGAGGCAGGAATGTCTAGTACCACAGGTAGGCTATTTACTGTATGCTAAATATGTTTCCTATTTAGTAAACCTGTCTTTGAAATTCCAACCAATGGATCACAAAACCTCCAATAATTGTGTCTATAGTCTGCCCGTGCTGTGGGTGAAAAGCCCTGATCGCTTGCCACCAGCTCATCTAGCTATCCATCATGTTGCCTACAGCCCTGAAAAAAATTCAATTTACTACGCATGCAGATATTATGCAAAACACAACACTTTTTTATGTTTAGTGCCCCCTGGTCTATAATAAACGTCAGAAACGAATGTTCAGGTCTAATAGTCCTGGTGGTGATTTAATACATTGTGTCTCGAAAAGGTGGGGGCTATATACAACATGGTGTGATTAGCCTGGTCTTTAATGGATAATACCTGACTATCAGCAGCAATTAGACAGCTGCAAGAGCAAAGATCTGCAGCAGTGTGTCTATGGAAATACTCCAATGAAGACATCATGGAAGTCTTTATTACCTGGTCTTGAAGGAACTCGTCCACACAGCCATTGTGCCTTATATTTCTGAGCAGCATCTCAGCAGCCTCGATACCCACTTTATCAGCATACACACCTATGGCACAGAATGAGAAAATATTCACTTAATCTCTTATGGTTTTGCATGCACCACCGCACATTGTCACCAGTCTTCTAGTGAACAGCATGCTTTTCCAATTAAAATCCAGTATCTGAATAAAACAAAATTAAGTGACAGCCCGTCCTTCTGGGAAATACATTTTGTATACATATGACAGGCTCCTCCCTCTGTCGGCCTTTATGCACTTTCTCTGTTTTTGTTTTAGGGAGGTGGGTACAAGTTGGACGGGGAACAACTGGATGCAGTATCCTTTGAAGCCTTAAAAGTTCCTCAGCCAGATGTATAAGACTCATGTTTATAAGACTCATATGTTTATTGTATGCAGCTGCCCACCAAAGCAAAATCCTTGTTTGTGTACACTTGGAGAATAAACCTGATTCTGATACCCTTCTCCAAGTAACACCTTATTGTTTAGTTGTGGAACTACCAAGAACTGTTGCTTCTATATGCGTTTCACATTGTGATATGAAACACTAGGGTTACCAGGGGAAGCCCGGAAGCGAGAAAAGAAATCCCTGCAAACCTGCCTCTTAAGACAAGAAAGAAGAAGAACGGTAAACAAACATGCATGCATAGAAGGAGCAACCAACCCTGACGTAAACAGATAAAAATAAAAGTTAACATGTAAGTTAACTTTTTTTAACACAAAGCTCACTGATGGTGTAGGTTGTCTAGGTTGTGTAGTTCATCAGATTTTGCAGATAATGCAGCAAAGTGCTGTCCCATTCCCATTTATAGCATTTTGAGCCCTTTCAGCCTTTTGCAATCAATCACTTACTAGGTGACGTCAAATAAATCTGTGAGGGTTCAGGCCTTAGGGTTTAGGGGGGACATTGGGATTGGGCCTTAGTATCATAGTTCTCTGCACACATTTGTTAACACTGATACATTAAAGTTAAATATAATAATATTCATAGTTAAATACATTCGGCAAATATAACAAAACAAGTCCAATGTAATATTCATATTACGTTGTAATATATGCGCTCTGCGCACTCACATTCACATCACACAAAGGTATAAATGAGTATTTTACGACCTCTTCTGGCTGCAATGAATGCCCATATTTTGTACAAAGAGCACATGAGTGTAACAATAGGGTAAGTTTATTCTTGAGCTCTAAGTAAGCCTATCAGAATGGAATGCTTCGAATGTTGGGTAACTGGATTTTAGTAAGCTAGACAACGTTGAAAGGAACTGTTGAGACCAAATCCATTGATTCACTACGCGATCAATCATTAGAAGGGGGGGATGGGATATCGCACCTTTCAAACAGGTGGTATTGTACTTTAATATAGATACACCTATAGTATAACATTTTGGTTTTAAAATCCAATAGGGATATGCCTAGAAATTGTATTTTCCTAGCAGTTAGCCCCATTATCGTCCATCCAACCACTTTCAATAGTGAAATCTAGCGCCGCAGTAAAAAAAAGTCTGTACCAAAAAAACGATCCTTAATTATTTCAGGCCTACAATATTAGAAGGGTCATTTCACGAAAAGTGGACATTGTGTCCGTCTTAACAGACTTTTAAAAAGTTTTGAATACACATTCAAACATTCATGTTTTTTAAATAATAAAGCACAATGACATTGATCCTAGCTTTTTTACTTTTTACTTACTTTAAGTACTCAACAACGTTCATACACAGTACATATTTCTTACCTTTCTTTCCAAGTGATGACCCTGCAAATATACAGCCAGTGGAAGACTCTGCAATGATTCTGAGTAAAAAGAGTGTAAAAAGACTGTTATAACCACCGTTTAGTGGGAAAGCATAAAAGTTTCATCAAGAACATTTCATTTCAATCAAACTCAGTCAAACTTTATATGTAGGCTTTCGGTTCGGCATACATATGGCATGGCACCAGAGCCTAGACAACTGTAATTTGCTGTCATGTGACAATGTTTTAGGTATAGATTTTTATATACAATCATGTCATTTTAACACTAGAAGAGCGACTTATAGTCCAGAAAATACGGTACCTATAAAGGCCAACCTAAGAAAAAGAAATATTAGATCTATACATTTTACAAGAGAGATACACAAATTTATTGACCAACTAAAAAGCTACCTTCAATGTCAAGTTTACAAGTAGCTGGGACACAATGAGTGTAGCCCATCTTTCAGGCTGTCTGTGAGCAAGATTCCACCCCCCTTCCTAATACACCACGGTTAGGTGACCTCAAGTTCCCTTCAACCTAATGTTTTGCAAGTAGATTTATCAACATTCAGAGTACATCTTCAGTGTATTTGGCTTACATTTCTGGCAGATGGTCACAGGTATTGCAATGTGCTCATGGTAAAATGTCTGTTGTTTGGGCTGGTAAACTGTGAGTACATCTTTTGGGCTCTTTGTGTAGGTGAGTGCATTATCCCATCCCCCCTTCAAATAACTGCATCCAAAAATGTGTCTATAAATGCAAAGCTCAACTTTTTCAACAGTCTATTGTCGGCTGACAATGATCACGTAGACCCCGGTCAAATCAGTTGATTTGGTGACCAACTCCAGTCAGGTTCCCTTCAAAATAAGTGCATTGTGCACATTTGTGCAGTCTTAGAGCATTTTCCACAGTCACCAAAGTCACTTTCATGTCTGGCAGATCTAAAAAGTTTTGTTCCCCAAACATCTGACGACTTTGTCACTGTAAATAATGCACACATACTGTGCAACCACCAAAAATAAAATATATAATACAGTTGTATGTCTAGTAAGCACTACACATACAGCAAATGTTTACTCCTCGACAGGTCTGCAAACGCCTTTGTAAACCGAGATTTGTTAAAACGTTTGTTAACCGAGACCGTAGGTCGCTTTGTCGCCTCGATTTGTTAAAACAATTTGTTTTAGACAAATTGTTTTAACAAATCGAGGCGACAAAGCGTTTGCTGACCTGTCGAGGAGTAAACATTTGGCTTCTTATATACTACAACAATACGTGGGAAGATCACAAATCAAACAGGTCGAATCTGGAGCAGACGCCATGTCAGAGCAATCAGCTGCACTTGCACTGGTGACGTCACTACACCTCCAAGGCAACATATCAACATCAATTTGTCTTTTGTCTGCTTCAGATACTTTTTTAAAACGCGAAGCGATTGCGGGGCGTTTGCGGACCTGTGCAGAAACCATATTTGGTTGTTTTAGTTTTTTTTAGGCAACTTAGCAGATGCTACGTTGTTAAGGTCAATGGCTACATCCCAAGGCAACCGCTTGTTGCTAGGTCCAAAAAACCGTTTATTTACCTCTGCGAACATTCGGGAGGTATATAAACGGTATTATTAACTTTTGAGAACGTCTTCTGGACCAATAGGAACAGCGAATTGGTCCAATTATTACACTAGTATATACGAAACCTGTGTACTAATTTATAGCTCTTAATATTGTGAATACTATAATCATAACACAGGGTTTTTCCTGGGTGAAAATGGATCTTCGGTGCTCAAAAAATTAAAATGTATATGTATATATATTCTTTGTTTTCTTATTTTTTCTAATCAATGTATTTAGGTAGGCCACTCTGAAGCATGTACACTGCCTGCTTCATTTGATCTTGATAGGCTAAGCATTCTGTAGCAAATAATAACAATAAACCCACTTTTTATTAATTAAAACTACTTCAGCATAATAATGCACCTAAAATACAAACCTGAGCAAGGGCAGCAATCGCTATCGAATCAACAGACAATTTAGCTAGCAGGGGAAGAATACAAACAACGAAAATCACCAGTTAACTTACATTTACATTTAGTCATTTAGCAGACGCTCTTATCCAGAGCGACTTACAGTAAGTACAGGGACATTCCCCCCGAGGCAAGTAGGGTGAAGTGCCTTGCCCAAGGACACAACGTCATTTGGCAGAGCCGGGAATCGAACTGGTAACCTTCAGATTACTAGCCCGACTCCCTAACCGCTCAGCCACCTGACGCCACCTGACTCCAACTGACTCCAACACTTAACTTGATTTAAATTTGCAAGAACTATAGACTTATACAATAACAGGCTTAAATGAACTGACAACATAAGTTATACGACTTACAGTTCTCAAGGACGCACACACGCAATCTGAACTGCGGTGTGAAGCGCGTGTCCGTGCAATTCTCTGACATGCACTCTAACAATCACTGCTGATACAGCCAAAAATTTTGTACAGCCTGATTTCTGATACCATGGCGGCAGAAATTTAGCCATTGAGGAAACACTGCACTATAGATTATCATTCCAGGTTAAGAATACCAATGGAGGCTTCATTTGCATTTGTACAGGTGTATTCGTGCACGTCGGGCTGGCCCTCGCAGCGGAACGACAGTTTACTGGCCGCTCTGTCCATTCGCGCACCTCACAGTTGCGTATTGATCAGACAAGAAGACACGCTTATCAACTCGATTACTATTGATCAAAACAGAACGAGGGTCCGGCTGTAGCCTACTTGAAACATACTATTGAGAACATATTGTCTGAGCTGACATGCATTGCACGCGTGATGAACACAGCTTTTTTCTTTTCTTCACCGCAGACTTTTTTTTTTACCTTTGGCGCTCGGGATTTGTCATTGGCGCTCGGGAAAACGGCTTTAGCGCACGCCAACATTTTCTCGATGCAGGAAAAACCCTGTAACAGTCCCTACCGTGCCGTAATTTCCTTTCATAACCTGTCCATTAGCATTTGTGGATGTGTAGATTACATTCTGTATGCATATTGATCAGCTGATCACCTGTAAATTGCCCTCAATAGTTGTATTAAGGGGTTATTATATTATTGAATCAGTTGCCATTTATCAATATTTACAAAGTTAAGTCATGTAGTTATTAGTTTATACATTCAGCCTTGTTGCATCCAAATTGAATGAAAATGTTCATTCTTGGATCCTGCAGTTTTTGGGGGGAACTAACTAGCTAACAAACCTATAGCTTCCAAAATTGTCAATGCTCACACAGAGTTGAGATCAAGACCGAACAGGGCAATACAGAGCACTGAAATAAGTGCTTGTGTGAATGCCCCTGTAAAATGGTGGTCTCTGCTATAACTTTGGTTTTACACTCACTTGCAGCTTTGGATGAAACATGGGCGTGGAGGTGGGCATGGCTCCGTAGGCCTGGGAAAAGTAATGGTCGTCTTTGGATGTTGCTATTCCAATAATCCCTTGGTAAACAGTTGGGTAAATCAAGTGAAAATGGGTGGTTTTGGAAAAAAGCTAATGCTAATTTGTATCACTTTCTCAGCAGTTTATCACATTCTCTACCTAGACAGTATGTAGGGCTGTGCGATGTGACCACAATCTAATATCCTGTTTTAGATATGTCCATTCATAGGCTGATAATGATAGATTTCATGATATTGCACACTCTGGAAATTCAATGAATAAATAGTTTATATTAAATGACAACATGGAGGCCAATTTCTTATAAAACAAGTAGTGACCATTTTGGTCGCATATGCTACCGAAACTTAGTCTGTGTGACCTCAAAATATATTTGGGAGTGTAGCGGACAACTTGTACAAAATTCACTGGAAGGTTCAAGTGGACACTGAACCTTCAAGGGAGCAGTGAGTTCTGGGCCAAGTTGTGGGTAGCTACCCATGTTTTCTGTTTAAAAAGTATTCTTTGTAGGCCTACTTGAATAAACAACACAAAGTTGTGTGCCAAAAGGGAGAAGTTTGCTAACCTCACATCTTTCCAACTCCTTACAGGAGCATGTGCGAGCAGTGGCGTTTTTATTTTAATTTTATTTTTTAAACCTTCCTGGACAGAAACGGTATAAAGCTGAAATAAATGCTTTAGTATTTTTTTTATAAAGTCGTCATTGGCATTTGTCACTTATGCTACAAGCCCCATATTCGCAACATGTTGGGCCACGCCCCCATCAACAGTGCAAGACACAAACCAACGTACCTGCATTCTGACAGCGCTTCAATGGAGACTAGCAGCTAACCACTGGATACCGTTAGAAAACTGCTGCTCTGAGTGATAGTCGTGGTGCGACCCGCTTTAATTTCTCTTCAAAACGCACGTTAATTACGTACGGGATAATGCCCGACGAGGTGTCCAATATCACCTGATAATGGACAATGCGGAGGCGTGAACCGTCCTCCGCTGCGCGTCGGACGGTTGCTTCCGCGGAGGCCATTATCCTCGAAGGGCATTATCCCGCTTATACCATGGTCACTTTTTTTTTTTTTTTAAACATTAATTTGTGTTTTCAGGCGTTTTGAAAAAGAAATCAAACGTTTAACGTTCAACTATGATATTTTATAGTCCGCTCAGCTCATAGAACCAACACCGGCTTTCCCTTGGCTGAGCTATTAGCCCGAAAGCTAACGTTATGCTAGCAAGATTCAGAGGCAATAACATTGTGTACGGTTGACAAACAGTAAATATAATTTTACAGTATGTTTGACAATAAGATTAGCTAGCTAACCAGCCATGTCACTGTCCCAAAATCAATATCAAGATTTTCACAAACAAAGTATCGGCCATACTAGTACTAGGCTACAGTACGGCCGCAGCATGTGGAGCGAGTTGAATAGCAAATGGATGTGAGATGACCGCATCAAAGTTGACATTTTCTCCAAACAGTAATTATAGTTTGACAGTTAATTTGTTCCCGGTCTGTAGTGGTCAGTGCTTATCACACGGTTCAAGGAAAGAAAAGCGGTGAACTGGCAACAGGGTCATGGGCAGCCAAGGCTTATTGATCCACATGGGGAGCAAAGGCTGTGTGGTCCGATTCAACTGAAGTGATACAGTATCGAGATACCTAAAGGATAGAATTGTATGCATTAGGTACACTGAAGGAATGTAAAGGTATAAAAAGCTCACATGATTCCTTGACCATTGCCACATGCTGTATCTTTCTCGTGCACTGACTGGATGTTAATGTAGAGATCCTTGATCTCTCTCCTGATGGTCCAAACTGCTGCGGTTGACATGTCCTTAGCCAGCTAGGAAATGGGGAATGTATTACTTATTTTAGTTTTAATTTAGAAAAAATCCTACAATTGGGTTTTTTACAATCATATACAATTTTACCATCAATACAGAAGTTTCGCACTTATTCCTTTTGCTCCAGGAATGTATGTGATGCAAAGCAGTTAATATTTAGATAGAAACACACAAAAAGTATCTTAGTAAGTTGTGGGGCCTTAGCATATATTCTACAAGTGTCTGGAAGTCTACAGGAGAGATTTCACACCAATAGGTATTCCCCAACTAGGTGCTTTATGGTGATGGAAAGTGCTGTCTAACACCAACTCTGTCCAAAACCGGAATGATCAACTGGTTTTGGATTTGTTGACTGAAGGTTATAGTATGATTCACATTTTCATATTCATCAAACCATTCAATGATGCCTTGTGCCCTGTGGATGGGGTATTGTAATCCAGGAAGAGCTTACATAGAAAGGTTTGAGCATAGTTTAAAGGTAATTAATTAGCTGTTAGCTTCCTCCTAGGATGACAAATGGACCCAACACATGCCTGGAAACAGCCCTACAAAGCATAAGAGCTACCCACTATTACTGCCATCCATACAAACCCTTTTTCAAAGTCACTTAGATCTTTTTGCTCTTGTGATCGTTATCCTAAATTGAGGTCAACTGGCCCTGGTCAGCATTGTAGAAATGTTTGTAAAAGAGTCAACCAACAATAGAAAATATTGACCCATGTATTGGTTGGGTGGCTTGTCACATCAATGATTAAACTAACTGTCACTGGTAACAGGAAATAAAAAATGAATAAACATATCAAGGTAGCCCTCTCCAAGGTAGTGTGTGTGTGTGGGGGGGGGGTAGTGGGGGGACACCTTCAAGGTCCCCCCCCACTATACCTTATTTTCCACAGAGCCCATCGTTTGCAGACGGGCTGGATGAGTGGTGTAACAATAAGCTTCACTTTCACGCCACACGTAAATCTTGCCTTTTCTCAAAATACGGGCTCAAAAAGATCTGTGCATAGAGACAACATTAATACGCATCTTACTAAAGTCATAAATTTGATCATTTCCAACTTGAGGTCTCGCCTTGACATTTCCTTACTTGGCTACATTTGTCTGACCTCCTACATCTACACATATTGCAAACATATGTTCTACTTGAATCTGCTATACATTTGCTGTAACACGTGCACTAATGTTCTACGGCATAACTTGATCAATTTGGCTTTGACACTGGTGCGTCTTTACTCCCCCTCAAGGTTGTGATATGAAGCTATATTCATATGCTCATTGGAACATTGATGGAACATTGATGGGATGAGCAGTCATACAAATCTGATTATATTCATGTGCTTTTTGGTCCGTTCCAACCATTCCAAAACAATGATAAGACTTATCACAAGTTCAACATTACCTGAATTGAGTTTTTGCTTGTGATTGTGTTGCAGAAAGTACAGCATATAAGGCAAAAAATACAAGATAAACACAAGCCGGCCAACTACACATGCTAAAATATGTATAAATGTACAACTATTGAGTTGTACATGTACTACATGTACAACTAGTTGAGTAGTCATTTAGCACACAAAAAAATACCGCACAACTAAAAACATTGGCAGCCTCAATTGTTTTTGTATGGAAACCTTTTAGAAATGTAGAGGAACCCTGTACCTTTCCTCTAAAATATTAATGAATGAATAAAAAAGTGTGAGAAGAATGAGAAGAGTGAAAAATATGCTAGCAAGAGATTTAACTTAACTAAAGCCATCAAGGCTGCAAAGGTGAGTGAGTTAAGGCAATAAGAGTGACAGATAATGTCATATGAAACAACTATTAAACCCAGTGAGTTATCGGCATGCAGTTGTGAGATCAAAGAAATAAATAATTGTAATGCTGAATAAAAAATATGCTTCTATATTAATAGCCACATTTGTACTACAATTATCCTCAACTACTACATACCTTATAGGGCAACACTCCAGCAACAAAGGCTCTCCCATGTATCTTGGTTATGGTTCCTCGCTCAGTCATGCTGATAGGAGTCAGTTCTTTCACTGGATTTATTTTTACCATCACTTCACCCCCACCTTTAGGATAGTATCCCCTATTTTAAATGTAAACATATTTTCATACTGTGTATACACACATGAACAAACATCACTGTCTGTTGAATACAAAAATAGTTGCAAAACAAAAAAATAACTTGGTAAAATATGATAGGGCTCCATGTTAATAGAGCAATATAAGAATTTTAGACAGCTCACCTCATTTTTAAGTCACAGTCAAAGTGTACTCCAAATCTTTCCACAATAGGTTTAAATACCTGAAATATACATGAACATAAAAAAGCATTACTCATAGTTTGTATCAACTGACATTTAATTACTGTCAAGTTCAAGGAATACTTGAAACATTTCAGCTTTCAGAATACTGATTTTGGTTTTAAATATCTGTTGGCCTTTACAGAAGGTCAACAGTAAGGGTAAAGATAAATTAAACATATACCTTAACATTCCATATTTTAACACTCCCCATTTACAAATATGTGTAAATACACTTGACGTTAACAACACCATCACATCTTAGATACTTTGTTTTAATTTTGTTTAGTTGGTTTCAATTTTTTTTTTGGTCATATCAGTCCACTTGGTTTCAGCCTAATATGGTATGTGGAGATAAATGTTGCATACATATTTATGGGCGTAGGCACAGCGTCATTTGTTTCCACATTATAAAAGGGCAAAGTCAACTTTCAAACAGAGAAATGGTCGGAAAAATGTAAGCAGAGGAACTCTAGGAACTCACACTCATGGTTGGATCATATCGTGGTCTAAACCAATCAGAGACAGAGATGGGGCGGGTCTTTGCCTCTGATTGGCTGTGGTCCAGATATCCCTGTCGGCCTCGTGTGGCAGATAGGAGTTTTGCTTACTCAAACATGTTCTGAGGGCAGAAAGGAAAGTGATTGGTTTGCAGATTCAACCAATGAAATTGAAGGAGAGGCGGGCTCAAAACGTTTGAATTGTGTAGGGGAATCGGACATTTGAATTGTGGAGGAAATCGTCAAGACGTTTGGAATTGTGTTTAAGTAAATATTTTGTTAAAATTCAACAAACTCTGACGTTTACAAAGATAATTGTCAAACATTAAATCACAGAACTAATAATCATCTTATCGTATGCATTTTGATTTGACTCCATCAGTCGCACCAAAGCTGCTCATGGTTAAATAGGGTCAAATGTGCTTTTTTAAAATGTTAGCCCGCTTTCTATAAAGCTTTTATGCGACAACATAATTGCTTCAGATCTCCATGACATTTCATCACCCGCTCTAGCGCTGCAAGATAGCCTTCCTTTCGTTTGTTTCCTTTCTTTAACTTTCGCATTTAATTAAAAACAAAATGTAAAAAAATTCTGGTACAAAATTTAAGTTATACGTACACATACATGTCCTTAATACTTTGTACAGAACAATAACACTAACGAAAGATGAAACTATGGTGCACTCCTGCCCTGAGAGCAGCGCATAGTTGACTAAATATAGAAACAGGAAACGAACCTATGGCGCACTCCTGCCCTGAGAGCAGCATAGTTCGAACCTATGGCGCACTCCTGCCCTGAGAGCAGCATAGTTTGAACCTATGGCGCACTCCTGTCCTGAGAGCAGCATAGTTCGAACCTATGGCGCACTCCTGCCCTGAGAGCAGCATAGTTCAAACCTATGGCGCACTCCTGCCCTGAGAGCAGTGCATAGTTCAAACCTATGGCGCACTCCTGCCCTGAGAGCAGCATAGTTCGAACCTATGGCGCACTCCTGCCCTGAGAGCAGCGCTAGTTGACTAAAAACAGCACAGCGCTATCTTGCAGCGCTAGAGCGAGAGATGAATACGTTGTATAAATGTATGTAAGAATAAATTAAATGTCACGGAGATCTGGAGCAATTATGTCGTCGCATAATGGCTTTATAGAAAGCGGGCTAACATTTTTTTTAAAGCACGTTTTACCCTATTTAACGTTACACCATGAGCAGCTTTGCTGCGACTGATTAAGGAGTCAAATCAAAATGCATACGATAAGATGATTATTAGTTATGTGAATTAATGTTTGCCAATTATCTTTGTAAACGTAAGTTTGTTGAATTTTAACAAAATATTCACTTAACCCTTGTGCTGCCTTCGGGTCACATGACCCAAAGGTTCATAACGAACCACCGTTGTGTTTACCCAATTTTACCCAATACAAAAACAAATAAAAATTATTTTCTTTTAACCATTGCAATGTGGGGGGTCTGAGACAGCCCGACAGTTAAAAGAAAATGCTTCACTTTGTTTTTGTAGGAGGTAAATCTGTCGCAATACGACGGTGGGTCACAATGACTGATGGGTCAGAATGACCCGAAGATAACACAAGGGTTAAACACAATTCCAAACGTCTTGACGATTTCCTTCACAATTCAAATGTCCGATTCCCCTACAGCCTACACAATTCAAACGTTTTGAGGCCGCCTCTCCTTCAATTTCATTGGTTGCATCTGCAAACCAATCATTTTCCTTTCTGCCTTCAGAATATGTTTGAGTAAGCAAAACTCCTATCTGCTGCTGTGTGATTGAAATTACGACCTGAGCACCAGAGAATCAGTTATGGCAGACCTGGGCATTGTACGACCCGCGGGCCAGAACCGGCCCACAGGCTGTCCCAATCCGGCACCGTGAGGTAAATCAAAAATTTAAAATAAATAGTGTTGAGCGGTAGTAAATACGTAGTCCTGAAAGACTACAGTGATCAGGCGATTTACACGTGTGCTTGCGCAACCTCACCGACAGGAGAGTTAGCTGTTGGTTAGCCCTCGAAAATGAAAAACGAAAGGTTGATACAGAATGTAGAGTTTTTAACAAGACATGGACTAAGTATCTGTTTACTGAGGTCAAAGTCAAAGCTGTGTTCTTAGTTTGTGGAGAACAGGTGTTGAAGGATTACAATTTGAATCGGCACTAAGGGCCTAAAGAAAAAAAACTAACGCGGACATTATAATAACATGACTGATTCATAAACTGCAGGTCCCTGATCATCACGTCAGCTGTCCTTCGCATATCCACCTCAGACATTCAGCCAGATTTCGATGCACTTGTTCAAGCTCACTGGATTTCTCTCACAGAACAAAATGAACTGAAAAAAAGTATTGCTTTTTGTATAAAGTTGATCAATTGCATATCTTTAACATAGGGCCTACTGCAAAACAACTTTTCAGTGTTTGTGAAGATTAACTAGTTACAAATAAAATGAAACACTAGAAGTAATAAACAGTAAAAACAAAAACAATCATTACATCATAGTCTTTTCCTATTTGACCTACACCAAAATTTACAATATTTATCTAAATATTTAAAGAATATCCTTATTCTTCTGATAACCAGTAGCAGCTAATCAAAATATATACTTTACTGCTTTTTACAATGGGAGAAAATGAATAGTGAGCAGAATTAAGGGGGGACCCGCTATAAGACTTTGAGCCATGAAATGTTAGGTCTCAGTTCAGGGAAGCACTTTTAAACAGTAGCACTGTTTAAAAGTGTATTTTGAAATGTTTTATTTTGCTTAAAATGTTTTAGTTTGGCAGCTCAGTGAAGCACTTAAAATATTTTTCTATACAGTATAATTGTGCTTCAAATAAAAAAAATATTTACCTACCTACACCTTATTCTTGTTTAAGATCATTTACATAATATATA
The DNA here is from genome assembly GCF_963692335.1 of Osmerus eperlanus. Classification (NCBI taxonomy): domain Eukaryota; kingdom Metazoa; phylum Chordata; class Actinopteri; order Osmeriformes; family Osmeridae; genus Osmerus; species Osmerus eperlanus. Next base: position 2,395,852 of record NC_085043.1, read on the forward strand.
TGAATGTATATGGAGCGTGATAAAAAGGTGACCTTGTAATTGTGGCGACGCAAGGAAAAATTTGGGTGCACCTACATTTTGTGCTGGTGCACCTAAATAAAAAAGTTAGGCGCACCAGTGCAACCAAGGCAACCAAACCACAAGCCCTGGTGCTTGTGGTTTGTTTCCAATAGTTTTCCTGTGATAAATATGGATCTTTGAAAGCATCAAACAAAATTACTGTATTGCTGAAGTATCACTGTACCTTAATAGTGTAGTCAATTTGTGGGGCCATCTCTGCATTGGTGCCCCCCTTCAGACAGAGATTCAAGGGACCATCTGCATACAGGCCACATGGTAAAGACACCTGCAACAGCAGCCCAATACTCCTAAAGTCAACAGCAAAAATAGAGGGCAAAGAAATAAAAGAGTTTAACAGAAGCCAATACAAATATAAGCATTATTGTTGATGTTAAAACAAACAAATCAGACTTTTCATATTGTGTACTTGCCAAACAGCTTTTGTCAATTTTGTTTATTTTCATATTTCTTAAAGTGGGTGGATGTATTGGTAAAATTATAGTAATGAAACAACTGGCTTACCCTGCGGTATGGGTGTCTGCAATGTGACTCCCAGCCTTGATTTTTCCTGGGATGAACACTACTTCTGTTGATCCAACAGTGCCTCCCTCTAACCTGCCCCCACAAATGTCCCTCACCAATTCCAATCCAGACAGATGCTGTGGTCTGGTGAAATGAAGATGGTGGTTAACAGTTAAAATATTTGACCAGTGGGCAAAAAATTGGTTGAGCTTCACATGTAATACCGTACACCGTAAATTACCGTACAGAGCTTTCAATGACATGACGCCTACATTTACTGTCCGACTGCATTTTTTCCAGTTAAAAATTGTCTAGATGTATAGAAAAAAAAATATATATATTTAGTGTCTCCCCTTTATGTAACCACATTCATTTTCAAAAATCATATGGCATTTCAATTATTATTTTTTTACTGAAAGTGTCAAAATATCATGTGGTGCGACCGGTCAGGCATGACTGCTATTTTGGAAACTTCTGCAAATTTGCTAATAATATATTAAAATGTATTTTCTGCCCTGTTTGGCATAATTTACAAAACACTACAGTGTTTTGTAGTGTTATATGAAATTACAGTGCTCTTGTATTGATATTTCTGTCATAATATATAAACAAATTTGTCAGAGTATGCCCATTTTATGAAATATCATGTGGTGCGACCATCAAGAAATTACCATTTTGGAGCTATTATTTTGAATTCCACTGAAAGACAGGAAGTTGTCTACTTAAAGAAAGATGTCCAATCAGTGATCTCAGAACCTGAGCAAGCAACCTCTAAATTGAGCAGCAATGACTGGGAAAAGTTTCTGGGGTTAAAGAAATGCCTATACCCCAATCCCAATGGTCCCATCAGAATGAGTAGGATTACCGTATATTTTATTTTCTATAAACCGCACCCCACCAGGGTGTGTTTGTAAATTGATACGGGAACAATGACACCAAGCAATGCACGAGTATAGGCTATCTTGAAGCATGCTGTTGTGTAACACACTTGCGTGTATAATGTATGCGTAATGTATGTTTTCTATTGCCCGGGAATTAACTGATATTTACCTTTAGACACGTGAGTTCTAAAAACTTCTAAAACATTCTAACTGAAAATATTCAGTTGGAATGTTCGAAATCGCATATGCGACATTACGCTGTGAGACCCGCATTTGAACGATCACATATGTGCAACGCTATTCCTTAACGGGTTAAATAGCATTCACGAAAAAAAGTGTTTCTACTGTTGTTTGTAGTAAAATTAGCAATTTGATGTTTTAAAAAAAAGTGTTGTGTTTGTTGTTCTTTTCTAGCCTGGAAATCCAGACCCAAATCCGAAAGATTAAGGGTCTGGCTATGAGTAATGAAAATGGCCCAACTTAAGGGGCGGCACCAAGCATGCATTTGAAAATATCACTGCACGAATTGGATAACAGTACGACCAATGTTTACTGACTGATTCAGGACTTCGACCTCACAGCGCCTCTGGCCCACCTATCAGATACACCGATCTGATTGGTGCAGATCGGCTCCAAGGGAATGGGTAATGAGCATCATCACTCGATGAGCAAATTCAAATTGTACTCTTGCGAGAACTCTGGATTTCAAGGATAGTTCTTTCCAACAATCCTTGTTGTACATTTACATTTGTCATTTAGCAGACGCTCTTATCCAGAGCAACTTACAGTAAGTACAGGGACATTCTCCCCGAGGCAAGCAGGGTGAAGTGCCTTGCCCAAGCACACAACATCATTTTGCACGGACGGGAATCGAACCAACAACCTTCTGATTAATAGCCCGACTCCCTAACCGCTCAGCCATTTGACCCCCCTGTTCTTTTAATCTCTCATGAAATGTTTACAAAATGCCATGAATGGTCTATTCTCTTAAGCGGTTTGTGATTGTGTTTTTTAATGAAAGTGGTATGTTGTGGAAATGAAAATTTAATGTTTGCCTTCACTGAAAAATCAGTTCGATTTGAATAAAAATCTGTTTTAGATTTTTGCATGCAACTTATTGCTTCCTAATCTATTTATTTTTGACAATATATGGTTGCCCCTGATTTGGTGTGACCAGAAATGGCAATAACTGTATTAAAATAAAAATGCAATATGTAATTTCTGAGGCTAAAATATTAATCTCTGATTGAGTATGCTGAAGGGAATTATATTGTTTAGACATTCAGACATTCAGTGTTGTGCGATTCACAGGAAAAATGTGTATGTTAACTACATGTAGGTAGGTGACTGATTGTTATAGAACAAAAACAAACTATAGAATTTCAGAAGAAATCCAAATAATTTGTTTCTACAGACTTCATATTACTGAGAACTTGTAAAATAAATGTAAATGAGTTCAGGAAATATGTTCATTATTTAAATAATTCACGGTCGCACCAACTAAAATTTTTAAAAGGTCATGGCCAATTCATGAACATGAAAAAACTAAAATAATTTTAAATAATTGTTTTATATACATTCATACATACACACCATTGTTAATGTTTGAACAAATGAAATACAAATTTATATTTATTGTATTTTAAAATTGGCCTGTTAAATCCTTTAACGTCATTGACCTCAATCTACGCAAACATAAGCATGCAATCTTACGCTGTCGTTTTCGGGTTTTACTATTTAGTTTTATATGAAAACCTTCAACGTTTAGCCTACAAAGACTTGAATGTCAAAAGTGTAGCATTGAAGAGTTTAGCGATGCAAGCAAAGATGCAAGGTTAGCCATACCGCCCAGCCTTAGTTTGAATTCTTTCAAACTCAAGCCAAAGGTTTGCAAAACTTACCTACCCTATATTTAACAAGTATTTCCAAAATTGAATTAAAAATTCAAAACATGTATTGTAAAATCTAACTACTGGTGAAAATATAAACAGTTTGACTTACAAATGCTTCCCTACATGATGTGGCAGAAACACTGCAATAAGTCGCTTAGCTTAGCACGTTTGCAAACAAGACATTTGTTGACCTGCATAGCAACATTTACCAAGGTATTTAAGGTCGTAACATTGTAGCCTGGGAACCAGACAAATCTGCAAGTTCAGGTTTCATTTGCTCTGGCATATAGCCTTTGTCTGGCTACCCTCCCGTTCAGACCATAGACCAAGCATCACAGCTGTTTAAAGACGGCGTACCGTTCTATTTCAAGTACTAATAGGCGCATTAAAGCTTGCAAAACTGAGTTATGGTCAGCACCATGTTGAACTGCCGGATTGTCCAGTCTTGAGCAATACATTGGCTTGATATGCTCTTCGCATAATTATAAGTGTTTTTGTTGATGTAAGAAAAGACATCAACAAAAATATATATATATATATATTGGAGCCAAGAACTTCTCCCTATTATTGGACCACCCATGCTTAGTATTATTAATGAATCTATTGGAACTGGCCAAGTCCCCAACGATTTCAAACAAGCTATTATTAAGCCCCTTCTTAAAAAAACAAAACTGGATCCAGGTTGTCTTAGCAATTACAGGCCAATTTCAAATTTGCCATTTCTCTCCAAAATTTTAGAAAAGGATGGCACAACAGCTCACTGAGCACCTCTCCTCAAATCAGCTTTATGAACCTCTACAGTCTGGATTTCGTCTCCACCACAGCACTGAAACTGCATTAGCCAAGGTAGTCAATGATCTATTATTAGCCTCTGACGCGGGCTCTATCTCTGTCCTGGTTCTTCTAGACCTAAGTGCAGCTTTTGACACGGTGGATCATGAGATTCTCCTGGAACGTATGGAGAACTATGTTGGGATTTCTGGTACATTTACATTTAGCAGACGCTCTTATCCAGAGCAACTTACAGTAAGTACAGGGACATTCCCCCGAGGAAAGTAGGGTGAAGTGCCTTGCCCAAGGACACAACGTCATCTTGCACAGCCGGGAATCGAACTGGCAACCTTCTGATTACAAGCCTGCTTCCCTAACCGCTCAGCCACCTGACTCTCCATGGTACGTCACTTAAGTGGTTTAGATCGTATCTATCTGATAGATCACAATATGTTCACTATGATGGCTGCTCATCCAGGAGCTCCACTGTAAAATACGGAGTACCGCAGGGTTCAGTTCTAGGCCCTCTGTTATTTTCACTCTATATGTTGCCTTTAGGAAACATAATTAGAAGCTCTGGGGTAAATTGTCACTGTTATGCAGATGATACTCAGCGATATGTCTATAAAGTCTGGAGAATTTCCACATGCTATGGAAAAATGTGTTTCTGGGTTAAGAACTTGGATGACTGCAAATTTCCTTCTTAATTCGGATAAAACCGAGGTTCAAATTTTTGGTCCTAAAAAATACAGAAATAATTTATCCAATCTGACCTTAGACCTAGACAGCGTCAAAGTCTCTCAAAGCCAGCTGGTAAAAAAATTTGGAGTCACAATGGACCCAGACCTTTCGTTTGAGTACCATATTAAGCAAATTACCAGAACTGCATTTTTCCATCTACGTAATATTGCCAAAATACGAAAATTCCTCTCAAAGGATGATGCGGAAAAACTAATACATGCATTTGTTACGTCCCGATTGGACTACTGCAATGTGTTGTTCTCTGGCCTCCCAATTACCTACCTAAAAAATTTACAGTGGGTGCAAAATGCTGCTGCTAGACTATTGACCAGAACAAGAATCAAATTCCCCTTTTTTGCTCTGTTAAATTGCTGCACCAGTCCACACTTGACCGGTGGGGATCTCATTCTATTATGACTAACTGTTAGCTGCTCCTGGCATTCTCTAATCCCTGCTCTCCTCTCTCTGTCCCCCCCCACACACATCCCTTGTGGTGTGGGGGGTTTGAGCTGTCAGCACCTGCCTGGTCGTCGGTCGGCCAACGCTGGACCTGGTCGCGAGTCTCCCGGTCCTGTCCTACATCTATAAAGTTGAACAATGGATTTTGGTGTTTCAAAACCCATTGACACTGTATGACTATGTTTAGCCTGTGTTCTGCTCCTCTCTCCCACCAACCGTCTCTGGAGGAGGGGATCCCTCTCTGAATTGCTCCTCCCAAGGTTTCTTCCATTTCTTTTTCTCCTTTTGAGAGTTTTTTGGGAGTTTTTCCTTGTCTTCCTTGAGGGTTTAGGTTGGTTGAGGGGCAGTTCTATGGGCGTATGTGAAGCCCTCTGTGACATGCTTGCGTGTAAAAAGGGCTATACAAATAAATTTGATTTGATTTGATTCAAGAACAAGAAATTGTAGTTTTTGATTTTGATTGAGAGATTTTGATTTTTTGTTTATGGAGTCAATCTAACTAAATCCAGGAATCTCTCCAATCTGTAGATTGCTTAATACTTATAAACTCAAAACTAATCTACCGTATTTACATGTCTGATGAAAATGAATATTACACTAATATTTCCATCTACATGCAGCCGTCTATTCTCCGATAAATGTAAAACGCCCCTTTGACGTAGGCCTATCCTACAGAGGAATTTCCCTCCTTTACAAACTGCAGTCATTTTGCTCCCGTGGTGTATCCTTATTGTCGCCAACCTACCTAATTCATTGATTCTACCACCTTCTTGAAAAGGTTAGCGTTGCGATACTTTACACATATCTAAATACCTGTTTAAATCTAAGTTTTTCATTTTGTTTAAAAGCAGGTGTGTCATCTATAGTACTATTTGGGTGTGTGCATGCCAGTATACATACAAAGACTTTAAAAAAAAAATATATATATATATATATATATATCGGCATATCCAAGAAAAGGCTACATTTTGAATATTGCTCAACTCAGAATATCCAAACAGAAATTGCTGTTTACGTGACATGGGGCCTGTACTACGAATCAAGATCAACATGCTCTGGATTACTTTCAGTTGCCCGGCTACACGAAGCCTAACAATCGCAATCACGATAAGCGCTATCACAATGGCGTTTAACAACTCTCTAACTCAACCCAGATCTTTCCCATCTAGAGACGTGCGCATTCACATAAAGGGGCAATAAAAGACAATAATCTTACAAACTTTGTCTACTCCTCCTGCGTGAAATATTGTAATAAACATATCAGGAATACAGACATATAATACAGTCAAAAATCAACAAAGTCGCTGATGCCAAGCTGGCATAAAATAGCAGACGCTGTAAATGCGTACGCTACATGACTTATTGATATCACCGCCCCAGGCACAAGATGTGACCATACTTACACTTGTGCATTCCATAACATTAAACCTTTGTTGCTGTATTATTTTAGTTGCAAACCTGGCAGTGGCAAACGATCGTGGGAGAAAATAAAAATATAAAAATATAATTCAAAACGGTAAGTAGCAGTAGGCAATACTAGCTCATATTTTAAGGTCGACAAGTACAAGGCTGAATTGCCTGAGTCATTCCCTTTTGTAGGATATTGGTATAAAAAGGGCCTATAGAACAATGAAATTGCTTGCAGCCAACAGGAAGAAAAATTAAGCAAAGAAAACTGGAGGGGGCCCTCCTCCACAGGACTTCACTCCTGCTGAGGAGCTGGCCCTCTCCAGCAATCGGGGTCGCCCCATGATGGAAGGAGTGGAAGGGGCATTTCTTCAGACCCTGGTGGCAGCAGCTCTGAAACCCCTCTTTTATCCGGACATGTCCTCTTTTCCAGACCTAAAAAAAGTGTCCGGCTGGGATTCCAAAATTGTCCGGGATTTTGCCTTGTCGGATATTTGTGTTTCTCTGGGTCTTTCACAAACTAGTCATTACGCCATTACACGTTTTGGAAAGGGTATCTCCCTTCCGTTCCACCTCAGTGTTTCCTCTGTTAAATTTCTGCCGCCACGGTATCAGAAATTGTTAGAGTGCATGTCAGAGAATTGCACGGACACGCGCTTCACACCGCAGTTGATATTGCGTGTGTGCGTCCTTGAGAACTGTAAGTCGTATAACTTATGTTGTGAGTTCATTTAAGCCTGTTATTGTATTTGTATATAGTACTTGCAAATTTAAATTAAGGTAACTTGTGATTTTCGTTGTTTGTATTCTTCACCTGCTAGCTAAATTCGATAGCGATTGCTGCCTTTGCTCACGTTTGTATTTTAGGTGCATTATTCTGCACTATTATTACTAACCCTGCTCCGAAATATAGGGTTAGAACTTTGTTTGGGGGGGGGGGACCTACGATACTTAGCCATTTCCAATCTGGCAACACTGAGCACCTTGCCGCTTTTGTTATCATTATTGCTTTAATATATGGGGAGGACTGAAAAGTGTCTTCATTTTCTTATTTTAATATGTGGCCATATAAATAATTTTTTATTTCGATTTTTTTTATCATTATTGCTTTAATATATGGACAAGACACATTAAACAACCACTGAAAGCCACAGAAGCACTGGACTAAATGCCACAAAAAAGACACAATATTGTAATTTCATTTGTGACATTTGTATGCATTCACATGGTCATGGGGCGGCATGCAATACAGTACCACCGCCGCGATGAAGTGTCCTCTTTTTCGCAAACTCAAAGCTGGTCACCCGAATTGTGACGTTAGTGACTGTAGCTAGCTAGTTAGCCACCGTTAGCTTCACTTTTCTCAACAAAAACTTAAATTAAGCCTAAACTGTGCAACGGGACGAAAAATCCAATACAAGCAATGCAATCCAAGACAAACATTTTGACACCGACATTTTGTATTTAGTGCAAAAACTGAGAGACAAGTTTGGGGGGGGGGGAATAAATAATAAATATATATGAGAGAGAATATAGGTTGTGCCTTGTCAGAGGCAAACACCCAATAAAGAATACATATATTCATTTGAGTCAGGTGGTTGAGCGGTTAGGGAATCGGGCTAGTAATCTGAAGGTTGCCCGTTACACTGTTTTGAGCCTCGGAGTCAGACTCGGGCACTCACTGGCAGTGTTCACAGTGTACAATGTATTTCTCTCCATTCTACACCAAAAACATCAGGGAGGACTGCTTTTTGTAGATACGAGCCTGCCGAAGATAGCCAGAATCTTGGATTTCTTTAACCGAGCCTGTTTCATTCCTCATTTGCCTGAGAAAGCGACCCCCATTAGCCAGGCTAGTTTTGCCCGTTTCACTTGGCCAGGCTATTTAAAGGTCTCGGACAAGTGACTTTTGTGCATGGAACGCAAGTGCCCCAAAAGTTAATGTCAAGCCCTGCATCTGACATTAAAGAACATTGGGCCTCATTCTCGAACGCAGTTAAGAATTTAAGAAGGAATTTCTTCTGAATTGGATTTAGGAAAACATTTGGCATTCATGAAAGTTCTCTCATCTGGAATTTGTTCTGAACTTCAGAAGACTTTCCGAACTCGAAATAGCAGTCGTAAATCGGCCAGAGTTGTCTCAAATGCGATTCCTTAAAAAACCACAAGAGGAATCGCATTTAAGAAAACTCTCTGTGCTAGAAGTGTTAATGAATTTGTGAGAAATCGTTGGTGATTGCGTTCACATCAACTCTACAGACATCCTCGGATTAAAATATTTATAATAATTTACTTTGCTTAGTGTGCACTGTTAGATCCAGTGGAGAACAATTCCACTGCTCATCTTACTGGTATGATGTTGTATGTGACAAATAAAACCTTTAAATTGCACTTGGACTTGATCATATAAATTCAACCAGGCCATCCAATCATCACTGATCACTCCACCTATTTAAAGGGACGAGTGTGCACCCTAGGCATACAATATGGCACAATTGCTTTTCGCTTGGACATAACGTGCGTTCCGGTTGCTTTCCTAATTGTGTCGATTCTGACTGCACACGTCACTGCTGTTGCGTGCCCTTATAAGGAGCTGTCGGGGCGTGTATGTATGCAAATTCAGGAGCACGAGGACGCGCTTTCAACTTAAGAAAACTTTCGGGGGAGCACAGCTCAGAAAACTTCTGCTGCGTAGGAACACATTTTCAAGCATTCATGAATTTGGCGGACGTCTTGCTAGCGGACGTCTTGCTAGCCCGTAAGAAACATTTCAGAAGAAACTTCAGAAAATGTTCGAGAATGAGGCCCATGACAGCTAGCAGTGAGCTAAGTGGCACTAAGATGAGTGCTAGCTAGCTGTTAGCCACTTAGCTAACAACTCGCTACCTAGTCAGAGTAAACTACCACCAAAATCATAATTTTTTATTTATTTTACTTACTTTTAATACTTAAATTTCCCATGATTAAATACAAGTCCTTGGTGGCCAGGTGCCGCACTTTCACATCATTCACCCATCCAGCCACAGCATATTGATAAGCATCTGTACTCTTGAAAGCCTTCAAGGTATCCCCACTGTATGGGGAGGGTTATGTACAAGATAAATGTGTATAGCTCGCTCTGTCATGGAAAGCCAATTGGGAAAAGCCTGGGGCAGATAATAAGGAACCAAAGAAAACTGGGGGTAACAAATAGGCTAAGGATCGGAGCTTAAAATTGATTTTTTTCCGACATATCTCTGTCTCACTTTCTCATTGAAATCGGCAGTGTGGGCGGCCATACTGGGCGAGATCGGTAGTGCATATGGCGGCGGTCTGTTTGGAAGTGACGTAGGTGGCATCTATGTTGTGCCTTGTCAGGGTGAAGCACACCCAATGAAATAGCCTGAGGAGAGCTCTACTGGTAGGCTAACTTTAGCACACAAATACGGCACAAAGAAAATTTGCATTAAAATAAAGCGACACTGAATTAAATGACTTAAAACGGTACAAAAACCGTAAACATGTGGAAGATTATGTGGACACATTTTATACTTCCACATCATTATAATCCAACATGCATTCTTTACCTTAATCCTGGCGTGCTTCTACCTGCGCGGATCTTGTTGATTGTAATCGACGTGCCACTGA